>NC_133503.1:639642-1279285 GCF_049354715.1 Callithrix jacchus
AATATTATCTAGGCACCCATATGTTAAAAACAAAATTGCTCTAAATATAATCTATCAGAAAAATTATACAATGCTTTTTTCTACTCTGTTTCGTAGTATATACACTAACTCAATATGCTCTTTCATGTAAAATACGGAAATTCTAATTATACGCGAATCGAAAAAAATCTAAATAATATCTAGGTGCCCCAAAGTTAACAGAAAATGGCTCTTAATATAGACTGTTAGATAAAATATACAATGCCTTATATTACTCTGTTTTGGGGTATATACACCAACTCAGTATGCTCTCTAATGTAAAATACCGAAATTCTAATTATACGCGAATCAAAAAATATCTAAATAATATCTAGGCGCCCCAAAGATAAAGAAAATGGCTCTAAATATAGTCTGTTAGAGAAAATATACAATGTCTTATTCTACTTCGTTTTGGAATATATACACCAACTCTCCATGCTGTCTCATGTAAAATACATAAATTGTATATCTAAGCGAATCGAAGAAAATCTAAATATTATCTAGGCACCCCAATGTTAAAAGCAAAATTGCTCTGAATATAGTCTGTCAGAGAAAATATACAATGCCATTTTCTACTCTGTTTTGTAGTATATACACCAACTTAATATGCTATCTCATGTAAAATACGGAAATTCTAATTATATGCGAATCGAAAAAAATCTAAATAATTACTAGGCTCCCCAAAGTTAAAAGAAAATCTCTCTATATATAGTCTGTTAAAAAATATGCAATGTTTTATTATACACTGTTTTGGAGTATATACACACACTTCGTGTACTCTCTTATGTAAAATATAGAAATTCTAATTTTACCAGAATAGTTAAAATGTAAATATTACCTAGGCACCCCAATGTTTAAATCAAAATTGCTCTGAATATAATCTGTCAGAAAAAATATACAATGCCCTTTTCTACTCTGTTTTGGAGGATATACACCAACTCCATATGCTCTCTCATGTAAAATACCGAAATTATAAATTTAGGCGAATCGAAATAAATCTAAATAATATCTAGGCACCCCAAAGTTAAAAGAAAATGGCTCTTCATGTACTCTGTTAGTAAAAAAATACAATGCCTTATTCCACTTTGTTTTGGAGTATATACACCAACTCAGTATGTTCTCTCATGGAAAACACAAAAATTCTAATTTACCTGAGTCAAAAAAAATCTAAATATTATCTAGGCATCCGAATGTTAAAAACAAAATTGCTTTGAATAAAATCTGTCAGAAAAATTCTACAATGCTCTATTCTACTCTGTTTAGGAGTATATACACCAACTCGATATGCTCTCTCATGTAACATACAGAAATTCTATATTTAAGCGATTCAAAGAAAATGTAAGTATAATCTAGGAACCCCAATGTTAAAAACAAAATATCTCTCAATATAATCTGTCAGAAAATATATACAATGCCCTATTCTACTCTGTTTTAAAGTATATAAACCAACTCCATATGCTCCCTCGTGTAAAATACCGAAATTCTAATTTTACACAAATCGATAAAAATCTAAATAATATTTAGGTGCCCCAAAGTTAAAAGACAATGGCTCTGAATATAGTCTTTTAGAAAAAATATACAATGCCCTATTCTACTCTGTTTTGGAGAATATACACCAACCCCATATGCTCTCTCATGTAAAATACAAAAATTCTATATTTAAGCGAGTCAAAGAAAATATAAGTATAATCTAGGCACCCCAATGTTAAAAACAAAATTGTTCTGAATATAATCTGTCAGTAAAAATATACAATGTCCTATTCTACTTTGTATTGGAGTATATACACCACCTCCATATGCTCTCTCATGTAAATACAGAAATTCCATATTTAAGTGAATCAAAAAACATCTAAATATTATCTAGGCACCCCAATGTTAAAAGCAAAATTGCTCGGAATATAATCTATCAGATAAAATATACAATGCCCTTTTCTACTCTGTTTTGGAGTATATACAACAACTCAATATGCCCTCTCATGTAAAATAACGAAATTCTAATTTTACATGAATCGAAATAATCTAAATATATTCTAGGCAACCCAATGCTAAAAGCAATATTTATCTGAATATAATCTGACAGAAAAAATATAAAATGCACTTTTCTACTCTCTTTTGTTGTATATACACCACCTCAATATGCTCTCTCAAGTAAAATACAGAAATTCGAAATTTACGTGAATTGAAAAAATCTAAATAATATCTAGGCGCTTCAAAGTTAAAAGAAAATGGCTCTGAATATAGTCTGTTAGAAAAAATATACAATGCCTTATTCTTCTCTGTTTTACAGTATATACTCCAACTCAGTATGCTCTCTCATGTAAAATACCGAAATTATAATATTACCGGAATCGAAAAATCCTAAATATTATCTAGGCACCCAAATGTTAAAAACAAAATTGCTCTGCATATAATCTCTCAGAGAAATTATACAATGCCCTTTTCTACACTGTTCTAAAGTATATACACCAACTCAATATGCTCTCTCATGTAAAATAGCAAAATTCAAATTTTACGTGAGTCGAAATTAATCTAAATAATATCTAGGTGCCCCAAAGTTAAAATAAAATGGCTCTGAGTATAGTCTGTTAAAAAAAATACACAATGCCTGATTCTACTCTGTTTTGGAGTATATACACCAACTCCATATGCTCTCTAATGTAAAATACAGAAATTCTACATTTAACCGAATCGAAAAAAATCTAAATATTATCTAGGCACCCCAATGTTAAAATAAAAATTGCTCTAAATATAAACTATCAGAAAAAATATACAATGCCCTATTCTACTCTTTTTTTGAGTGTATACACCAACTCTACCTGCTCTCTCATGTAAAATACAGAAATTCTATATTTAAGCGAGTCCAAAAAATCTAAATATTATCTAGGCACCCCAATGTTAAAAACAAAATTGCTCTGAATATAATCTCTCAGAAAAAATATAAAATGCCCTATTCTACCCTGTTTTGGACTATATACACCAACTCCATATGCTCTCTTATGAAAAATACAGAAATTTTATATTTAAGCGAATTTAAAAAAATCTAAATATTATCCAGGCACCCCAATGTTAAAAGCAAAATTGCACTGAATATAATGTGTCAGAAAAAATATTCAATGTACTTTTATACTATGTTTTTGAGTATATAAACCAACTCAATATGCTCTCTCATGTAAAATACTGAAATTTTAATTTTACATCAATCGAAAATATATAAATATTATCTAGGCACCCGAATGTTAAAAGCAAAATTGCTCTGAATATAATCTGTTAGAGAAAATAAACAACGCCGTTTTCTACTCTATTTTGGAGTATACACAACAACTCAATATGATCTCTCATATAAAATACCGATATCCTAATTTTACGTGGATCGAAAAAAATCTAAATGATATCTAAGCGCCCCAAAGTTAAAAGAAAATGGTTCTGAATATAGTCTCTTAGAAATAATATACAATGCCTTATTCTACTCTGTTTGGGAGTATATACTCCAACTCAGTATGCTCTCTCATGTAAAATACCGAAATTCTAATTTTACCCATATGGAAAAAATCTGAAAATTATCTAGGCACCCCAATGTTAAAAACAAAATTGCTCTGAATATAATCTGTCAGAAAAAAAATACAATGCCCGATTCTTCTCTGTTTTAAGGTATACACCAACTCCATATGCTCTCATGTAAAATACAGAAATTCTATATTTAAGAGACTTGAGAAAAATCTTAATATTATCTAGGCACCCCTATGTTAAAAACAAAATTGCTCTAAATATAATCTGTCAGAGAAAATATACAATGCTCTTTTCTACTCTGTTTCGTAGTATATACACTAACTCAATATGCTCTTTCATGTAAAATACAAAAATTCTAATTATACGCGAATCGAAAAAAATCTAAATAATATTTAGGCGCCCCAAAGTTAATAGAAAATGGCTCTTAATATAGACTGTTAGATAAAATATACAATGCCTTATATTACTCTTTTTTGGGGTATATACACCAACTCAGTATGCTCTCTAATGTAAAATACCGAAATTCTAATTATACGCGAATCGGAAAAAATCTAAATAATATCTAGGCGCCCCAAAGATAAAGAAAATGGCTCTAAATATAGTCTGTTAGAGAAAATATACAATGTCTTATTCTACTTTGTTTTGGAATATATACACCAACTCCCCATGCTGTCTCATGTAAAATACATAAATTATATATTTAAGTGAATCGAAGAAAATCTAAATATTATCTAGGCACCCCAATGTTAAAAGCAATATTGCTCTGAATATAGTCTGTCAGAGAAAATATACAATGTTCTTTTCTACTCTGTTTTGTAGTATATACACCAACTTAATATGCTATCTCATGTAAAATATGGAAATTCTAATTATACGCGAATCGAAAAAAATCTAAATAATTACTAGGTGCCCCAAAGTTAAAAGAAAATGTCTCTAAATATAGTCTGTTAAAAAATTATGCAATGTTTTATTATACACTGTTTTGGAGTACATAAACAAACTTCATGTACTCTCTCATGTAAAATATAGAAATGCTAATTTTACCAGAATAGTTAAAATGTAAATATTACCTAGGCAACCCAATGTTTAAATCAAAATTGCTCTGAATATAATCTGTCAGAAAAAATATACAATGCCCTTTTCTACTCTTTTTTGGAGTATATACACCAACTCCATATGCTCTCTCATGTAAAATACCGAAATTATAAATTTAGGCGAATCGAAGAAAATCTAAATAATATCTAGGCACCCCAAAGTTAAAAGAAAATGGCTCTTCATGTACTCTGTTAGTAAAAATATACAATGCCTTATTCCACTCTGTTTTGGAGTATATACACCAACTCAGTATGTTCTCTCATGGAAAATACAGAAATTCTAATTTACGTGAGTCGAAAAAAATCTAAATGTTATCTAGGCACCCGAATGTTAAAAACAAAATTGCTCTGAATAAAATCTGTCAGAAAAAATATACAATGCCCTATTCTACTCTGTTTTGGAGTATATACACCAACTCCATATGCTCTCTCATGTAAAATACAGAAATTCTATATTTAAGCGAATCGAAAGAAATCTAAATATTATCCAGGCACCCCAATGTTATAAACAAAATTGCTGTAAATATAATCTGTCAGATAAAATATACAATTCCCTTTTCTACTCTGTTTTGGAGTATATACACCAAATCAATATGCTGTCTCATGTAAAATACAGAAATTCTAATTTTAGCAGAATCGAAATAATCTAAATATTATCTAGGCACCCCAATGTTAAAAACAAAATTGCTCGTAATATAATCTGTCAGAAAAAATATACAATGCCCTATTCTACTTTGTTTTAAAGTATATAATCCAACTCTATATGCTCTCTCATGTAAAATACAGCAATTATGTATTTAAGCAAATCGAATATAATCTAAATATTATCTAGGCACCCCAATGTTGAAAGCAAAATTGCTCTGAATATAATCTGTCAGAAAAAATATACAATGTTCTTTTCTACTCTATTTTGGAGTATATACACCAATTCCATATGCTCTCTCATGTAAAATACAGAAATTCTACTTTTAAGCGAATTGAAAAAAATATAAATAATATCTAGGCGCCCCAAAGGTAAAAAAAATTGCTCTGAATAATATGTTAGAAAAAATATACAATGCCTTATTCTACTATATTTTAGAGTATATACACCCACTCACAATGGTCTCTCATGTAAAATACCGAAATTCTAATTTTAACAAACCGAAAAATTCTAAATATTATCTAGGCACCCAAATGTTAAAAACAAAATTGCTCTGAATATAATCTCTCAGAAAAAATATACAATGCCCTATTCTACCCTGTTTTGGAGTATATACACCAACTCCATATGCTCTCTCAGGTAAAATATAGAAATTCTTTATTTAAGCGAATCGAAAAATTTCTAAATATTATCTAGGCTTCCCAATGTTAAAAGGAAAATTGCTCTGAATATAGTCTGTCAGAGAAAATATACCATGCCCTTTTCTACTCTGTTTTAAAGTATATACACCAACTCAATATGCTCTCTCTTGTAAAATACCAAAATTCTAATTTTATGTGAATCGAAAAATATCTAAATAATATCTAGGCGCCCCAAAGGTAAAAAAATGTCTCCGAATATAGTGTGTTAGAAAAAATATACAATGCCTTATTCTACTCTGATTTCAAGTATATACACCAACTCTGTATGCTCTCACATATAAAATACCGAAATTCTAATTTTACGTGAATTGAAAAAAATCTAAATGTTATCTAGGCACCCCAATATTAAAAGCCAAATGGCTCTATATATAATCTGTCAGAAGAAATGTACAATGCCCTTTTCTACTCTGTTATGGAGTATATACAACAACTCAATATGCTCTCTCATGTAATATACCGAAATTCTAATTTTACGAGAATAAGAAAAATCTAAATAATATCTGGACATCCCTAAGTTAAAAGAAAATGGCTCTGAATATAGTCTGTTAGAAAAAATATACAATGCCTTATTCTACTCTGTTTTGGAGTATATACACCAACTCAGTTTGCGCTCCCATGTAAAATACAGAAATTCTAATTTTACCCGAATCGAATAAATCTAAATAATATCTAGGCACCCCAATGTTAAAAGCAAAATTGCTCTGAATATAATCTGTCAGAAAAAATATACAATGCCGTATTCTACCCTGTTTTGGAGTATAAACACCAACTCCATATGCTCTCTCATGAAAAATACATAAATTTTATATTTAAGCGAATTGAAAAAAATCTAAATATTATCTAGGCACCCCAATGTTAAAAGCAAAATTGTACTGAATATAATGGGTCAGAAAAAATATTCAATGTACTTTTCTACTATGTTTTTGAGTATGTACACCAACTACATATGCTCTCTCATGTCAAATACTGAAATTCTATATTTAATTGAATCGAAACAAATCTAAATATTATCTAGACACCCCAATGTTAAAAGCAAAATTGCTCTGAATATAATCTGTCAGAGAAAATATACAATGCCTTTTTCTACTCTGTTTTGAAGTATATACACCAACTCAATATGCTCTTTCATGTAAAATACGGAAATTCTAATTATACCCGAATTGAAAAAAATCTAAATAATATCTAGGCACCCCAAAGTTAATAGTATATGGCTCTTAATATAGACTGTTAGTAAAAATATACTATGCCTTATATTACTCTGTTTTGGAGTACATACACCAACTCAGTATGCTCTCTCTTGTAAAATAACGAAATTCTAATTTTACACGAATTGAAAAAAATCTAAATAATATCTAGGCGCCCCAAAGATAAACAAAATTGCTCTGAATATAGTCTGTTAGAGAAAATATACAATGCCTTATTCTACTCTGTTTTGGAGTATATACACCAACTCAGTATGCTTTATCATGTAAAATACCCAAATTCTAATTTTACTCAAATCGAAAAAATCTAAATATTGTCTAGGCAACCCAATGTTAAAAATAAAATTTCTCTGAATATAATCTGTCAGAGAAAATATACAAGGCTTTATTCTACTCTGTTTTGGTGTATATACACCAACACCATATGCTCTCTCATGTAAAATACAGAAATTATATATTTAAGCGAAGCGAAAAAATTCCAAATATTATGTACGCACCCCAACGTTAAAAGCAAAAGTGCTCTGAATATATTCAGTGAGAAAAAATATACAATGCCCTTTTCTACTTTGTTTTGTAGTATATACTCCAAATCAATATGCTCTCTCATGTAAAATACAGAAATTCTAGTTTTACCTGCATCAAAAATATCTAAATATAATCTAAAAACCCCAATGTTAAAAGCAAAGTTGCTGAATATAATCTGTCATAAAAATTATACAATGCCCTTTTCTACTCTGTTTTGGAGGATATACACCAACTCCGTATGCTCTCTAATGTAAAATACAGAAATTCTATATTTGAGCGAATCGAAAAAAACTCAATATTATCTAGGCACTCCAATGTTAAAAGCAAAATTGCTCTGAATATAATTTGTCAGAAAAAATATACAATGCCCTATTCTACTCTGTTGTGGAGTATATACACCAACTCAGTATGCTCTCTCATGTTAAATACCGAAATTCTAATTTTACACGAATCGAAAGAAATCTAAATAATATCTAGGCGCCTCAAGGTTCAACAAAAATGGCTCTGAATATAGTCTGTTAGAAAAAATATACAATGCTTTATTCCACTTCGTTTTAAAGTATATAAACCAACTCAATATGCTCTATCATGTAAAATACTCGAATTCTAATTTTACGTGAATCGAAAATAATCTAAATAATATCTAGGCGCCCCAAAGTTAAAAGAAAATGGCTCTGAATATACTCTGTCAGAGAAAATATACAATGCCCTATTCTACTCTGTTTTGGAGTATATACACCAACTCCATATGCTCTCTCATGTAAAATAGAGAAATTCTATATTTAACCGAATCGAAAAAATTCTAGATAGTATCTAGGCACCCCAATGTGAACAGCAAAATTGCTCCTAATATAATCTGTCAGATAAAATATACAATGCCAGTTACTTCTCTGTTTTGTAGTATATACACCAACTCAATATACTCTCATGTAAAATACAGAAATTCTAATTCTACCCAAATCGAAAAAATCTAAATATTATCTAGGCATCCTAATGTTAAAAACAAAATTGCGCTGAATATAATCTGTCAGAAAAAATATACAATGCCCTATTCTACTCTGTTTTGGAGTATATACACCAACTCCATATGCTCTCTCATTTAAAATACAGAAATTCCATATTTAAGCAAATCGAAAAAAATCTAAATATTATCGAGGCACCGCAATGTTAAAAACAAAACTGCTCTGAATATAATCTGTCATAAAAAATATACAATGCCCTATTCTACTCTATTTTGGAGTATATACACCAACTCAATATGCTCTGTAATGTAAAATACAAAAATTCTATATTTATGCGATCGTAAAAAATCTAAATATTATCTAGGCACCACAATGTTAAAAGCAAACTTGCTCTGAATATAATCTGTCAGAAAAAATATACAATGCCCTATTCTACTTTGTTTTGGAGTATATACACCAACTCCATATGCTCTCTCATGTATAATACAGAAATTCTATATTTAAGCGAATTGAAAAAAATCTAAATATTATCTAGGCACCGCAATGTTAAAAACAAAATCTCTCTGAATATAATCTATCATAAAAAATATACAATCCCCATAGTAGAACGATTTATAGTCTTTTGGATATATACCCAGTAATGGGATTGCTGGGTCAAATGGAATTTCTATTTCTAAGGCCTTGAGGAATCGCCACACTGTCTTCCACAATGGTTGAACTAATTTACACTCCCACCAACAGTGTAAATAATATAAGGACACATGTACACGAATGTTCATTGCAGCACTGTTTACAATAGCAAAGACCTGGAATCAACCCAAATGCCCATTGATAATAGACTGGATTGGAAAAATGTGGCACATATACACCATGGAATATTATGCAGCAATCAGAAATGAGTTCGTGTCGTTTGTAGGGACATGGATGAATCTGGAAAACATCATCCTCAGCAAACTGACACAAGAACAGAAAATGAAACACCGCATATTCTCACTCATAGGTGGGTGATGAAAAATGAGAACACATGGACACAGGGAGGGGAGTACTAAACACTGGGGTCTATTGGGGGGAAAAGGGGAGGGCCAGTGGGAGGGGGAGGTGGGGAGGGATAGCCTGGGGAGAAATGCCAAATGTGGGTGAAGGGGAGAAGAAAAGCAAAGCACACTGCCATGTGTGTACCTACGCAACTGTCTTGCATGCTCTGCTCATGTACCCCAAAACCTATAATCCAATAAAAAAAAATATATATATATACAATCCCCTATTCTACTCTATTTTGGAGTATATACACCAACTCAATATGCTCTCTCATGTAAAATACAGAAATTGTATAATTATGAGATCGAAAAAAATCTAAATATTATCTAGGCACCCCAATGTTAAAAGTAAAATTTCTCTGAATATAATCTGTCAGAAAAAATATACAATGCCCGATTCTACTTTGTTTTGGAGTATATACACCAACTCCATATGCTCTCTCATATACAATACCGAAATTCTAATTTTATGCGAATCGAAAAAAATCTAAATAATATCTAGGTGCCTCAGAGTTAAAAGAAAATGGCTCTGAATATAGTCTGTTAGAAAAAATATACGATGCCTTATTCTAATCTGTTTTGGAGTATACACCAACACAGGTTGCTCTCTCATGTAAAATACAAAAATTCTAATTCTACCCAAATCGAAAAAATATAAATATTGTCTAGGCACCCCAATGTTAAAAACAAAATTGCTCTGAATATAATCTGTCAGAAAAAATATACAATATCATATTCTACTCTGTTTTGGAGTATATAAACGAACTCCATATGCTCCTCATGTAAAATACAGAAATTCTATATTCAAGGGAATAAAAAAAATCTAAATATTATCCTGGCACCCCAATGTTAAAAGCAATATCGCTCTGAATATAATCTGTCAGAAAAAGTATACAATGCCCTTTTGTACTCTGTTTTGTTATATATACACCAACACAGTATGGTCTGTCATGTAAAATACAAAAATTCTAATTTTACCCGAATCAAAGAAATCTAAATATTATTTAGGCTACCCAATGTTAAAAACAAAATATCTCTGAATATAGTCTGTGAGAAAAAAATATACAATGCACTATTCTACTCTGTTTTGGAGTATATACACCAACTCCGTATGCTCTCTCATGTAAAATACAGAAATTCTAATTCTACCAGAATCGAAAAAATATAAATATAGTCTTGGCACTGCAATGTTAAAAACAAAATTGCTGTGAATATAATCTGTAAGAAAAAATATACAATGCCGTATTCTATTCTTTTTTAAAGTATATACACCTACTCAGTATGCTCTCTCATGTAAAATAACGTAATTCTAATTTTACCCGAATCAAAAAAATCAAAATATTATGTAGGCACCCCAATGTTAAAAAAAAATTGCTCTGAATATAATCTGTCAGAAAAAATATATACTGCTTTATTCTACTCTGTTTTGGAGTATATACACCAACTGAGTATGCCCTCTCATGTTAAATAACGAAATTCTAATTTTACGTGAATCGAAAAAAATCTAATTATCTAGGCACTTCAATGATAAAAACAAAATTTCTTTGAATATAATCTGTCATAAAAAATATACAATGCCCTATTCTACTCTGTTTTGGTGTATATACAGCAAATGTGTATGCTCTCTCATGTAAAATACAGAAATTCTAATTTTACGCATATCAAAAAAAATCTAAATAATATCTAGGCGCCCCAACGTTCAACAAAAATGGCTCTGAATATAGTCTGTTAGAAAAAATATACAATGCCTTATTCGACTTTGTTTTGGAGTATATACAGCAACTCCATATGCTCTCTCATGTAAAATACAGAAATTCTAATTCTATCAGAATTGAATAAATATAAATACTGTCTATGCACCCCAATGTTAAAAACAAAATTGCTCTGAATATAATATGTCAGAAAGTATATACAATGCCCTTTTCTACTCTGTTTTGTAGTATATACAGCAACTCCATATGCTCTCTCATGTAAAATACAGAAACTCTAATTTTACCCGAATCGAAAAAATCTAATTATCTAGGGACCCCAATGTTAAAATAAAAATTGCTCTGAATATAACTTGTCAGAAAAAATATACAATGTTCTATTCTACTCTGTTTTTGAGTATGTACACCAACTCAGTATGCTCTCTCATGTAAAATACCGTGATTCAAATTTTACGTGAATTGAAAAAAATCTAAATATTATCTAGGCACCCCAATGTTAAAAGCAATATTGCTCTGAATACAATCTGTCAGAAAAAATATACAGTGTCCTTTTCTACACTGTTTTGGAGTATATACACCAATTCCATAGGCTCTCTCATGTAAAATACAGAAATTCTAATTTGACAAGAATCGAAAGAATCTAAATAATATCTAGGTGCCTCGAAGTTAAAAGAAAATGGCTCTTAATATAGTCTGTTAGAAAAAATATAAAATGCCTTATTCTACTCTGTATTGGAGTATATACACCAACTCAGTATGCTCTCTGATGTAAAATGCAGAAATTCTAATTTTACCTGAATCGAAAAAATCTAAATATTAATTAGGCAAACCAATGTTAAAAACAAAATTTCTCTGAATATAATCAGTCAGAAAAAATATACAATGCACTATTCTACTCTGTTTTAAAGTATATACATTAACTCCATATCCTCTATCATGTAAAATAAAGAAATTCTATATTTAAGGGAATCGAAAACAATTTAAATATTATCTCGGCACGCCAACGTTAAAAACAAAATTGCTCTGAATATAATCTGTCAGAAAAAATATACAATGCCCTATTCTACTCTGTTTTGGAGTATATACACCAACTCCATATGCTCTATCATGTAAAATACAGAAATTCCATATTTAAGCAAATCGATAAAAATCTATATATCATCTAGGCACCCGAATGTTAAAATCAAAATTCCTCTGAATATAATGTGTCAGAAAAAATAAACAATGCCCTATTCTACTCTGTTTTGGAGTATGTACACCAACTCAGTGTGCTCTCTCATATAAAATACAGAAATTCTAATTTTACGTGAATCGAAAAAAATGTAAATATTATCTAGGCACCCCAATGTTAAAAGGAAAATTGCTCTGAATATAATCTGTCAGAAAAAATATACAATGTCCGATTCTACTCTCTTTTGGAGTATATACACCAGGTCCATAAGCTCTCTCATGTGAAATACAGAAATACTAATTTTACACGAATCGAAAAATATCTAAATAATATCTAGGCGCCACAAACTTACAAGAAAATGGCTCTTAATATAGTCTGTTAGAGAAAATATACACTGTTTTATTCTACTCTGTTTTGTAGTATATACAGCAACTCAGTATGCTCTCTTATGTAAAATACAGAAATTCTAATTTTACCCGAATCGAAAAAATCTAAATATTATTTAGTCAACCCAATGTTAAAAACAAAATTGCTCTGAATATAATCTGTCAGAAAAAATATAGAATGCCCTATTCTACTCTGTTTTGGAGTATATACACCGACTCCATATGCTCTCTCATCTAAAATACAAAAATTCTATATTTAAGTGAATTGAAAATATCTAAATATTACCTAGGCACCCCAATGTTAAAAGCAAAATTGCTCTGAATATAATCTGTCAGAAAAAATACACAATGCCATTTTCTACTGTGTTTTGTAGCATATACACCAACTCAATATGCTCTGATATGTAAAATACATAAATTCAAATTTTATCCGAATCGAAAAAATCAAAATATTATGTAGGCAATGCAATGTTACAAACAAAATTGCTCTGAATATAATTTGTCAGAACAAATATTCAATTCCCTATTCTACTCTGTTTTGGAGTATATACACAAACTCAGTATGCTCTCTCATGTAAAATACCGAAATTCTAATTTTACGTGAATCAAAAAAAATCTAAATATTATCTAGGCACTTATATGTTAAAAACAAAATTGCACTGAATATAAGCTGTCAGAAAAAATACACAATGCCCTATTCTACTCTGTTTTGGGATATATAGAGCAACTCCATATGCTCTCTCATTTAAAATACCGAAATTCCAATTTTACGTGAATCGAAATAAATCTAAATAATATCTAGGCGCCCCATAGTAAAAAGAAAATGGTTCTAAATATAATCTTTAAGAAAAAATACACAATGCTTTATTCTTCTCTGTTTTGGAGTATATAAACCAACTCCATATGGTCTCTCAAGTAAAATACAGAAATTCAATATTTAAGCGAATTGAAAAAATTCTAGATATTATTTAGGCACCCCAATGTGAAAAGCAAAATTGCTCTTAATATAATCTGTCATATAAAATATACAATGCCCTTTAGTTCTCTGTTTTGTAGTATATGCACCAACTCAATATGCTCTCTCATGTAAAATACAAAAATTCTATTTCTACCCAAATGGAAAAAATCTAAATATTTTCTAGGCACCCCAGTGTTAAAAAAAAATTGCTCTGAATATCATCCGTCAGAAAAAATATACAATGCCCTATTCTACTTTGTTTTGGAGTACATACACCAATTCCCTCTGCTCTCTCATATAAAATACAGAAATTCTATATTTAAGCGAATCGAAAAAAATCCAAATATTATCTAGGCACCGCAATGTTAATAACAAAATCGCTCTGAATATAATCTGTCAGAAAAAAATATACAATGCTCTATTCTACTCTGTTTTGGAGTATATACACCAACTCCATATGCTCTCTCATGTAAAACACAGAAATTATTTATGCGAATCGAAAAAAATCTAAATATAATCTAGGCATCTCAAGGTTAAAAGAAAACTTGCTCTGAATATAATCTGTCAGAAAAAATATACAATGCCCTTTTCTACTCTGTTTTGGAGTA
Organism: Callithrix jacchus; assembly: GCF_049354715.1. NCBI lineage: Eukaryota > Metazoa > Chordata > Mammalia > Primates > Cebidae > Callithrix > Callithrix jacchus. Next base: position 654,164 of record NC_133503.1, read on the forward strand.
TATACACCAACTCCATATGCTCTCTCATGTAAAACAGAGAAATTTTAATTTTACGCGAATCGAAAAAAATCTAAATATTATCTAGGCACACCAATGTTAAAAACAAAATTGCTCTTAATATAATCTGTCAGAAAAATTACACAATGCCCTATTCTACTCTGTTTATGAGTATATACACCAAATCCATAAGCTCTCTCATGTAAAATAGAGAAATTCTATATTTAAGCGAATCGACAAAAATCTAAATATTATCTAGGCACCACAATTTTAAAAGCAAAATTTCTCTGAATATAGTCTGTGAGAAAAAATATACAATGCCCTATTCTGCTCTGTTTTGGAGTATATAAGGCAACTCAGTATGCTCTGTCATGTAAAATACAGAAATTCTATATTTAAGCGAATCGAAAAAAATTTAAATATTATGTAGGCACCAGAATGTTAAAAGCAAAATTGCTCGGAATATAATCTGTCAGAAAAAATATACAATGCCCTTTCTACCCTGTTTTTAGTATATAAACCAATTCAATATGCTCTCTCATGTAAAATACAGAAATTCTAATTTTACCCGAATCGAGAAAATCAAAATATTATGTAGGCACCCCAATATTTAAAACAAAATTGCTCTGAATATAATCTGTCAGAAAAAATATAAAATGCTCTATTCTACTCTGTTTTGGAGAATATACACCAACTTTATATGCTCCCTCATGTAAAATACAGAAATTCCATATTTAAGCGAATTGAAATAAATCTAAATATTATCTAGGCACCACAAGGTTAAAAGCAAAATTTCTCTGAATATAATTTGTCAGAAAAAATATATAATGCCCTTTTCTATTCTGTTTTGTAGTATATACACCAAATCAATATGCTCTCTTATGTAAATTACAGAAATTCTAATTCTACCCGAATCGAAAATATCTAAATATTGCCTAGGCACCCCAATGTACAGAAATTATAACTTTACGCGAATCAAAATATATCTAAATAATATCTAGGCGCCCCAAAGTTAAAAGAAATTGGCTCTGAATATAGTCTGTTAGAAAAAATATACAATGCCTTATTCTACTCTGTTTTGGAGTATATACACCATCTCAGTATGCTCTCTTATGTAAAATACAGCAATTCTAATTTTACGTGAATCAAAAAAAATCTAAATATTATCTAGGCACCCCAATGTAAAAATCAAAATTGCTCTGAATATAATGTGTCAGAAAAAATATACAATGCCCTTTTCTACTCTGTTTCGGAGTATATACACCAACGCAATATGCTCTCTCATTTAAAATACCGAAATTCTAATTTTACGCGAATCGAAAATTATCTAAATAATATCTAGGCGACCCAAAGTTAAAACAAAATGGCTCTGAATATAGTCTGTTAGAAAAAATATACAATGCCTTATTCTACTCTGTATTGGAGTATATACACCAACTCAGTATGGTCTCTCATTTAAAATACCGAAATTCTAATTCTAAGCGAATCGGAATAAATCTAAATAATATCTAGGCACCCGAATGTTAAAAGCAAAATTGCTCTGAAAATAATCTGTCAGAAAAAATATAAAATGCCTTATTCTACTCTGTTTTGGAGTATATACACCAACTCAGTATGCTCTCTCATGTAAAATACGGAAATTCTAATTTTACGTGAATCGAAAAGAATCTAAATATTATCTAGGCACCCCAATGTGAAAAACAAAATTGCTCTCAATATAATCTGTCAGAAAAAATATACGAAGCCCTATTCTACTCTGTTTTGGAGTATATACACCAACTCCATATGCTCTCTCATGTAAAATACAGAAATTCTATATTTAAGCGAATCAAAAAATTCGAAATATAATCTAGGCACCCCAATGTTAAACGCAAAATTGCTCTGAATATAATCTGTCAGAAAATATATACAATGCTCTTTTCTACTCTGTTTTGTAGTATATACACCAACTAAATATGCTCTCTCATGTAAAAAACCGAAATTCAAATTTTATGCTAATCGAAAAAAATCTAAATAATATCAAGGCGCACCAAATTTAAAAGAAAATGGCTCTGAATATAGTCCCTTAGAAAAATCAGAAGAAATATACAATGCCCTATTCTACCCTGTTTTAAAGTACATACACCATCTCCATATGCCCCTCATGTAAAATAAAGAAATTCTATATTTAAGCGAATCGAATAAAATCTAAATAATATCTAAGCACTCCCACGTTAAAAGCAAAATTTCTCTGAATGTATTCTGTAAGAAAATATATAAAATGCCATTTTCTACTCTGTTTTGGAGTATATACACCAACTCAATATGTTTTCTCATGTAAAATTCCGAAATACTAATTTTACCCGAATAGAAAAAATCTAAATATCTAGGCACCCAAATGTTAAAAACAAAATTGCTCTGAGTATAATCTGTCAGACAAAATATACGAAGCCCTATTCTACTCTGTTTTCGAGTATATACACTAACTCAGTATGCTCTCTGATGTAAAAAAATGAAATTCAAATTTTACCCAAATCGAATAAATCCTAATATTATCTAGGCACGCCAATGTTAAAAACAAAATGACTCTGAATAAAATCTGTCAAAAAAAATAGACAATGTCTTATTCTACTCTGTTTTGGAGTATATACACCAACTCCATATGCTCTCTCATGGAAAACACAGAATTTCTATATTTAAGTGAATCGAAAAAAATCCAAATATTATCTAGGGACCCCAATGTTAAAAGCAAAACTGCTCTGAAAATAATCTGTCAGAAAAAATATACAATGCACTTTTCTACTCTTTTTTCGAGTATATACACCAACTCAATATGCTCTCTCATATAAAATTCAGAAATACAAATTTTACACGAGTTGGAAAATTCTATATATTATCTAGGCACCCAAATGATAAAAAAAAATTGCTCTAAATATAGTCTTTCAGAAAGATATACAATGCCCTATTCTACTCTGTTTTCGAGTATATACACCAACTCAGTATGCTCTCTCTTGTAAAATACCAAAATTCTATATTTACGTGAATCGAAAAAAATCTAAATACTATCTAGGCGCCCCAAAGTTAAAAGAAAATAGCTCTGAAGATAGTCTGTCAGGAAAAATATACAATGCCTTATTCTACTCTGTTTTGGGGTATATACACCAACTCAGTATGCTCTCTCATGTAAAATACAGAAATAATAATAATTATACGCGAATCGAAAAAAATCTAAATAATTACTAGGCGCCCCAAAGTTAAAAGAAAACGTCCCTGAATATAGTGTGTTAGAAAAATATACAATGTTTTATTATACACTGTTTCGGAGTATATAAACAAATTTCGTGTACTCTCTCATGTAAAATATAGAAAGTCTAATTTTACCAGAATAGTTAAAATCTAAATATTACGTAGGCACCCCAATGTTTAAAACAAAATTGCTCTAAATATAATCTGTCAGAAAAAATATACAATGCCCTATTCCACTCTGTTTTGGAGTATATACACCAACTCCATATGCTCTCTTATGTAAAATAACGAAATTATAAATTTAGGCGAATCGAAAAAAATATAAATAATATCTAGGCACCCCAAAGTTAAAAGAAAATGGCTCTTCATGTACTCTGTTAGTAAAAACATACAATGTCTTATTCCACTCTATTTTGGAGTATATACACCAACTCAGTATGTTCTCTCATGGAAAATACAGAAATTCTTATTTACGTGAATCGAAAAAAATGTTATCTAGGCAACCGAATGTTAAAAACAAAATTTCTCTGAATAAAATCTGTCAGAAAAAATACACAATGTTATATTCTACACTGTTTTGGAGTATAAACACCAACTCAGTATGCTCTCTCATGTAAAATACGGAAATTCTAATTTTACGTTAATCGAAAAAATCTAAATATTATCTAGGCACCCCAATGTTAAAAACAAAATTGCTCTAAATATATTCTGTCAGATAAAATATACAATGCCCTTTTCTACTCTGTTTTGGAGTATATACAGCAACTCAATATGCTGTCTCATGTAAAATTCGGAAATTCTAATTATTGGTGAATCAAAAATAATCCATATAATATCTAGGACCCCAAAGTTAAAAGAAAATGGCTCTTAATATAGACTGGTAGAAAAAATATACAATGCCTTATTCTACTCTGTTTTGGAGTATATACACCAACTCAGTATGCTCTCTCATGTAAAATAACGAAATTCTAATTTTACGTGAATCGAAAATAATCTAAATAATATCTAGGGGCCCCAAAGTTAAAAGAAAATGGCTCTGAATATAGTCTGTTAGAAAAAATATACAATGTTTTATTCTACTCTGATTATGAGTATATACACCAACTTCGTGTACTCTCTTATGTAAAATACAGAAATTCTAATTTTACCGGAATAGTAAAAATCTAAATATTACCTAGGCACCCCAATGTTTAAAATAAAATTCCTGTGTATATAATCTGTCAGAAAAAATATACAATGCCCTATTCTACTCTGTTTTTGAGTATATACACAAAACCACATGCTCTCTCATGTAAAAACAAAAAACTCTATATTTAAGCAAATCGAACAAAATCTAAATATTATCTACGCACCCCAATGTTAAAAGCAAAAGTGCGGTGAATATATTCGGTCAGAAAAAATATACAATGCCCTATTCTACTCTGTTTTGGAGTATATACACCAACTCCATATGCTCTCTCAGGTAAAATGCAAAAATTCTCTATTTAAGCGAATCGAAAAAAATCTAAATATTATCTAGGCACCCCAATGTTAAAAACAGAATTGGTCTGAATATTATCTGTCAAAAAAATATACAATCCCGTATTCTACTCTCTTTTGGACTATACAAACGAACTCCATATGCTCTCTCATGTAAAATACAGAAATTCTATATTTAAACGAATCGAAAAAATTCTAGATAGTATCTAGATGCTCGAAAGTTAAAAGAAAATGCCTCTGAATACAGTCTGTTAGAAAAAATATACAATGCCTTATTCTACTCTGTTTTGGAGTAAATACACCAACTCAATATGCTCTCTCATATAAAATACCGAAATACTAAATACAGGGGAATCGAAGAAAATCTAACTATTATCTAGGCATCCCAATATAAAAAGCAAAATTTCTCGGAACAAATTCTGTCAGAGAAAGTATACAATGCTTTTTTCTACTCTCATTTGGAGTATATACACCAACTAAATATGCTCTCTCATGTAAAATACCGAAATTCTAAGTTTACACGAACCGAAAAAAATCTAAATATTATCTACGATCACCAATGTTAAAAGCAAAACTGCTCTGAATATAATATTTCATAAAAAATATACAATGCCCTTTTCTACTCTGTTTTGGAGTATATACACTAATTCAATATGCTCCCTCATGTCAAATACCCAAATTCTAGTTATACGTGAATCGAAAAAAATCTAAATACTATCTTAGCACCCCAATGTTAAAATAAAATACCTCTGAATATAATCTTTCAGAAAAAATATACAATGCCCTATTATACTCTGTTTTGGAGTATATACACCAACTCCATATGCTCTCTCATGTAAAATACCGAAATTCTAAATTTACGTGAATCGAAAGAAATCTAAATATTATTGAGGTACCCCAATGTTAAAACAAAATCGCTCTGATTATAATCTGTCTGAAATAATATACAATGCTTTATTCTACTTTCTTTTGAAGTATATACACAAACTCAATATGCTCTCTCATGTAAATTACCGAAATTCTAATTTTACGGGAATCGAAAAAAATCTAAATATTGTCTAGGAACCTTAATGTTAAAAGCAAAATTGCTCTGAATATAATTTGTCAGAAATAATATACAATACCTTTTTGTACTCTGTTTTGGGGTATATACACCAACTAAATATGCTGTCTCATGTAAAATACCTAAATTCTAATTTTACGCGAATCGAAAAAAATCTAACTATGATCTAGGCACCACAATGTTAAAAGCAAAATTGCTCTGAATATAATCTGTCAGAAAAAATATACAATGCCCTATTCTACTCTGTTTTGGGGTATATACACCAACTCAGTATGCTCTCTCCTGTAAATTTCCGAAATTCTAATTTTACGTGAATCGAAAAAAATCTAAATATTATCTAGGCACCCGAATATTAAAAGCAAAATTGCTCTGAATATAATCTGTCAGAAAAAATATACAATGCCCTTTTCTACTCTGTTTTGGCGTATATACACCAACTCAATATGCTCTCTCATGTAAAATACCGAAATTGTAATTTTACGAGAATCAAAATAAATCTAAATAATATCTAGACGCCCCAAAGTTTAAAGCAATATTGCTCTGAATATAATCTGTCAGAAAAAATATACAATGCCCTATTCTACTTGGTTTTGGTGTATATACACCAACTCAGTATACTCTCTCATGTAAAATACCGAAATCCAAACATTACTCTAAGTATCTCATTAATTGCACAAGACCCCCGTGATGTTGTTTTTAATAACTAGTGGATTACTGATGACATTACTCACGATATGACTGCAGCTGTTTGCCGGTCCTGTGATGATGTTTCTAATATCCAGACAAGTAGAGGAGAATGTTTCTGCCCATAGGCAAATCCTATGAATACGGCAAGAGGAGTACACCGTGCTGTGGTATGGTCACTAATGTAAACAAGAAAACAATTATATTGAATTAAATATTGCAAGGTGTTAACCCCCCCTATAATTTTTTTTCTAATTTCAAGTGGGTGAGGAGGACATTTTTGTCAAAATCGCGGAGGTGTAACTACAGCTATTGCCTACTATATAATAAAAAAAGATAAAATTATTATTTACATATGATATGATTGCCAGTATCATATTACACCACATTTTCAAAATATCTGGGCCCCAGCAGCTGTGGGCATGGCAGCCAAGCGAGGGTGTCCCTATGCAACCAGGTTGGGCATTGGGGCTGCTACGGGCCCTTTGTGGTTTGTCTGGGGGCTGCTACGGGCCCTCTGGCGGTGGCTGTGGTAACAGCCACATAGCCAGAGGGTCTCTCAGCATCCAGGGAGGGCCTGTCGGCTGCTACTGACACTCTGGCAGGGGCTATGGGCACAGCCACCTAACCAGGGGTCCCTACGTAGCCAGGGTGGAGCTGGAAGCTGCTATAGGCCCTTTAGCGGGAGGTGTGGGGATACCCTGCTCTTCACAGGTACACAGTTTGCACCTATTTCTACATGTGTAGATTGTTTACATAATGGGCACATATTTGTACACATGTACATATGTTACTATCACAACAAACATATATGTACATAATATGTGTACAATAAATATGTACTTTATACGTACCTAATATAAACAATATGTACTTTTGGGTGATATTATGTGATATCTACATATTATTGATTATATATCTTATTGTGATAATATGTATGTTACCACTGAAATTTTTAGAAATGTACATAGAGTACACTTTATGTACCTATGCATTGTGTACACATTATAGAAATAAATAGGTACATATTTTACAGATTAGGTACATGTTTTCTACATGTGCATTTTGTACACATATGTACAGCAGAGTAAATGTACAGACTATACCTATTTTATACATTTAATGTGATATGTCAATAAATGTACACATTAGTGCATTCTGGGATATAATTTTTAGCATATTAGATAGGAATTACACCGGTGACCAAAGTGGGTTTACACCCAGGTGCGCACATAGTTTATACATGTACATGTTGTGCATATTATGTACTCATGTACAGAATGTACATGTCTACATTATATATACATAGGTGTACACAGCATACATATGTACATACTGTGCACACATATGTACACGTGCATATATTGTACATCTGTACATAATGGGTACATGATGTACATGTGTACACATATCACAATAAATGTAAATATACAGAATGTTTGCAATATGTACGTTTATATTATGTATTACATTTATTGTAATTATATATGCTGTTGTGATATGATATCATTGTGACATTACAAATGTACATATTATACACATTATGTACCTATGCATTGTGCACAGATTATAGAAATAGAAAGAAACATATTTTACAGGTTATGTACATTTTATTTACTTGTGTATTGGGTACACAGAGTAAATGTACAGATCTTACATACTTTATACATTTATTGTGATATATGCCAATAAATGTACACATTATGAGTACATTCTGTGATATTACATTTAGAATATAAGACAGAAATTACTCTGGTTACCAAAGTGGGTGTAAACTTATGTGTGCACATACTTTGTACATGTACATACTGTGCATATTACGTACTTGTGTACAGAAGGTAAATATCTACATTATATGTATGTATGGGTACAGAGCGTACATATGTACATACTATGTACATATATCTACACCTGAATTTATTGTACATCCGTACATAATGGGTCCATGCTGTACATGTAAACACATCGTCATACCACAATAAATGGAAATGTACATAATGTGTGAAATACGTACATTTATATTATGTATTACATGTGTATTGTGATTGTATATGCTGTTCTGATATCATTGTGATATTACAAATGTACATATTGTACACATTATGGACATACCTATTGTGTACATATTATGTACACATAAATGTACATATTGTACAGATTATGTATATTTATTGTACATCTGTATGGTGCACACATATGTACATCACAGTCAATGTACGTATGGTACATATTCTGTGCATTGTTTGTAATATTTCAGTAAGAGTACACATTATAAGTATATTCTGGGATATGATTTTTAGTATGTTAGATAAAAATTACTTTCAATATCAAAGTGGGTATACACTTATGTGTGTCCATTTTGTGATATTATCCATCATATCCTGAGTAGGTATTTCTCTCATTGTGAAAGCAGGTTTACACTCTCGGATTGCTCCAATATCAAGGCAAACTAAAACTCGTCTGTGATGTAGTTAATAATATCCTGAGGACAAAGGATGGCCATACCCTGAATATCGCAGGAAGTGTACACCACCACTGTAGTAATGTTTCTAATGTTCAAAAACGGAAAGGATATTACTCCAAATATCTCAGAAAGCACACAAGCCCCCCGTGATATTGTTTCTAATAACTAGAGAATTACAGATGACATTACCCACGACGTGACTGGGGTTGTACTCTGGTCCTGGAATATTGTTCCTAATATCCAGAGAAGGAGAGGAAAATGTTACTGCCCATAGGGAAATACTCTTAATACGGCAAGAGGTGTACATCATGCTTTGATATGGCCACTAATGTAAGCGAAAAAACAATTAGATTGAATTAAGCATTGCAAAAAATGAAACTCCCCTATGATTTTCATTCTAATGTCAATGGGGGTGAGGATGACATTTTTGTCAATATGGCAGAGGTGTAACTGGAGCTATTGCCTAATATACAAAAAAACAGAATAAGATTATCATTTTTATATAATATGGTTGCCAGTATCATATTACACCGGATTTGCAAAATAGCTGGGCCTCAGCAGCTGTGGGCAGAGCCCACAAGCGAGGGGACCCCTAAGCAGCCAGGGTGGGCCTGGGGGCTGCTCTGGGCTTTTTGGTGGGGTCTGTGAGCACATCGACCCAGCCAGGGGTCCCTGAGCAGCCATGGTTGGCCTGGGGGCCGCTACAGGCACTCTGGCATGGGCTGTGGCCACAGACACCTAGTCAGGGGGTCCCTAAGCAGCCAGGGTGGGCATGGGGGCTGCTACAGGCATTCGAGCAGTGTTTTTGGGCACAGCCTAATTGCCAGGGTGTCTCTAAGCAGCCAGGCTGGGCCTGGGGGCTGCCATAAGGGGGGCTTTGGTAATAGCGTGCTGTGCATCGGTACATAGTTTGCACCTATTACTACATGTGTAAATAGTTCTAATATCGGGTATATATATGTACATGCGTACATATGGTGTTATCACGATAAATTTATATTTACATAATATGTGCAAAATACATATGTACCTAATGCATACCTAATGTGTACAATATGTACTTTTTTGTAATATTAGACAATATATATTACCGTGATTATATATCTTATTGTGATTAAATATATTTTATCACTAATATTTTAAGGAATGTGCATAGTGTACACATTATATACCTATGTATTCTGTACACAATATATAAATATATAGGTACATATTTTACAGATTATGTACACTTTTTCTACATGTGTATTGTGTACACCTATGCACAGCAGAGTAAATGTACAGACTGTACCTATTTTATACATTTCTTGTGATATGCCAATAAATGTACACATTATGAGTACATTCTAAAATATAATTTTTACCATATTAGAAATTACTCCATTGACCAAAGTGGGTGTACACCCAGGTGTGTACATAGTTTATACGTGTACATATTGTGCATATTAGGTACTCATGTACAAAATGTACATGTCAACATTATATGTATTTATGTGTACATAGTGTGCACATGTACATATTGTTCACATATATGTACATGTGCATATTTTGTACATGTGTACATAATGGGTACATGATGTGCATGTGTACACACCGTGATACCACAATAAATGTAAATGTACACGATGTGTGCAATATGTACATTTATATTATGTATTACTTGTGTATTGTGATTTTATATGCTGTTGTGATTATATGATATCATTGTAATATTACAATAAATGTACATATTGCACACATTTCGTACATACCTATTGTGTACACATTATGTACCTGTATTTGCACATATTGTACAGATTATGTACGTTTTTGGTACATCTGTATTGTGTACACATATGTACATAACACTCTATGTACATATGGTATGTATTCTGCACATTGATTGTAACATCTCAATAAGTGTACACATTATGAGTATATTGTGATATATGATTTTTAGTATATTAGATAAAAATTTCTTTCTATATCAAAGTGGGTATACACCCATGTGTGTCCATTTTTTGATATTATCCATCATATTTTAAGTAGGTATTACTCTCATTTTGAAAGCAAGTGTTCACTCTGTGATTGTTCCAATATCACAGGCAAAGTACAAGGCTTCTTTAATGTACTACCTAATATCCTGGGAACAAAAGATTATTATACCCTGAATATCGCAGGAAGCGTTCACCACCACTGTAGTATCGTGTCTAATATCCAAAATCGGAAAAGATATTACTCCAAGTATCTGATGAAGCATACAAGACCCCCGTGATATTTTTTCTAATAACTAAGGGATTACAGATGACATTACTCACGATATGACTGGGGCTGTCCGCCGGTCCTGTGTTATTGTTCCTAATATCCAGAGAACGAGAGAATAATGTTGCTGCCCATAGGCAAATCCTCTGAATACGGCAAGAGGAGTACACTGTGTTCTGATACGGTCACTAATAAAAACAAGAAAACAATTTTATTGAATTTAACATTGCAAGGGGTGAAACCCCCTTATGATTTCAATTCTAATGTCCAGGGGTGTGAGGATGACATTTTTGTCAATATGGCAGAGGTGTAACTAGAACTATTGCCTAGTATATCAAAAACCAGAATAACACCCTTTCCATATGATATGGTCGACAGCATCATATTACACCACATTTTCAAAATAGCCGGGCACAGCGCCCTAGCCGGGGGGTCCCTAAGCAGCCAGCGTCAGCCTGGGAGCTGTTCCGGGCCCTCTGGCGGGGAATGTGGTTACAGCTCCCTAGCCAGGGGGTCTTTAAGCAGCCAGGGTGGGCCTTGGGGCTGCTACGAGGGGGGCTGTGGTAATAGCCTGTTCTGCACAGGTACATAGTTTTATTTTATTTATTTATTTATTTTTTTTTTTTGAGACGGAGTTTCGCTCTTGTTACCCAGGCTGGAGTGCAATGGCGCGATCTCGGCTCACCGCAACCTCCGCCTCCTGGGTTCAGGCAATTCTCCTGACTCAGCCTCCCGAGTAGCTGGGATTACAGGCACGCGCCACCATGCCCAGCTAATTTTTTGTATCTTTAGTAGAGACGGGGTTTCACCATGTTGACCAGGATGGTCTCGATCTCCTGACCTCGTGATCCACCCGCCTCGGCCTCCCAAAGTGCTGGGATTACAGGCTTGAGCCACCGCGCCCGGCCTAGGTACATAGTTTTAATAATGAACACATATTTGTATAAGTGTACACATGGTGTTATGATAAATATATATGTACATATGTGCACAATACATATAGACCTAATGCGTATCTACTGTGTACAATATGTACTTTTTTGTGATATTACATGATATGTATATATATTACTGTGATTATATGCGTTATTTGGATTATATATATTTTATCACTGATATTTTAAGGAATGTGCATAGTGTACACATTATGTACCTATACATTGTTTACACATTATAGAAATATGTAGGTACATATTTTACAGAGTATGTACATTTTTTGTACATGTGCATTGTGTACACATATGTATAGCAGGGTAAATGTACAGATTGTACCTATTTTATACATTTATTGCAATATGCCAATAAATGTACACACTATGACTACATTCTGAATTATTATATTTTGTATATTAGATAGAAATTTCTCCGGTTACCAAACTGGTTATACACCCAGGTGTGTACATCGTTTATATGTGTACATATTGTGCATAGAATGTACTCGGGTACAGAAGGTACATATCTACATTATATGTACACATGTGTAGTGTATATATGTACATACTGTACCCACATATGTACACTTGCATATATTTTGCATCTGTACATAATGGGTACATGATGTACATGTTCACATATCATATCACAATAAATGTAAATGTACATCTTGTTTGCAACATGTACATTTATATTGATATTACATATTACATGTGTATTTTGATTTTATATGCAGTTGTGATTATATAACATTGTGATATTACAATAAATGTACATATTGTACACATGTGCATACCTATTGTGTGCACATTTTGTACATATATTCGTACAAATGATACAGTTTATGTACATTTATTGTACATCTGTATTGTGTACATGTGTGTACATCACAGTCAATGTACATATGTTACATATTCTGTACATTGAGTGTAATATCCCAATAAGTCTACACATTATGAGTTTTTTCTGGGTTATGACTTTTAGTATATTAGATAAAAATGACCTCCAATATCACAGTGGGTATATACCCATGTGTGTCCATTTTGTGATATTATCCATCATATCCTAAGTAGGTACTTCTCTCACAATGAAAGAAGGTGTACACTCTGTGATTGTTCCAATATTATAGGCAAAGTGCAACGCTTCTGCGATGTAGTTCCTAATATCCCAGGGACAGAGGATGAGTATACTCTTAATATCGCAGGAAGTGTACACCACCACTGTAGTATTGTTTCTAATATCCAGAAACTAAAAGGATATTACTCCAAATACCTCCAAAAGCACACGAGACCCCCGTTACATTCTTCTTAATAACTAGGGGATTACAGATGACATTGCTCACGATGTGACTGGCGCTGTAAGCCGGTCCTGTGATATTCTTCCTAATATCCAGATAAGGAGAGAAAAATGTTGCTGCCCATAGAGAAATATTCTGAATACTGCAAGAGATGTACACCGTGCTCTGATATGGTCACTAATGTAAACAAGAAAACAATTATATTGAATTAAACATTGCAAGGGGTGAAACCCTCCTATGCTTTCAATTCTAATGTCAATGGGGTGAGGATGACATTTTTGTCAATATGCCAAATGTGTAACTAGAACTATTGCCTAATATGTAAAGAACCACAATAACATTATCATTTCTGTGTGATAGGTTGCCAGTATCATATTACACCACATTTTCAAAATAGCCGGGCCCCAGCAGCTGTACCCACAGCCCCCTAGCCAGGGGGTCTTTAAGCAGCCAGGGTGGGCATTGAGGCTGCTACGAGCAGAACTGTAGTGATAGCCTGCTGTGCATAGGCATGTAGTTTGCACCTATTTCTGCATGTGTACATTGTTTAAATAGTAGGCACATATTTGTATACGTGTACATACCGTGTTATCATGATACATATATATTTTCATAATATGTGCACTATACATATGTACCTAATACATACCTAATGTGTACAATACGTACCTTTTGGTGATATTACACGACATATATGTATTAGTGTGATTATAGATCTTACTGTGATTATATATATTTTATCACTGATATTTTAAGGAATGTGCATAGTGCACACATTATGTACCTATGCATTGTGTACACATTATAGAAATATATAGGTACATATTTTACAGATTATGTACATTTTTTGTACATGTGCATTGTGTACACCTATGTACAGCAGAGTACATGTACAGATTGTGCCTATTTAATACATTTATCACAATACGACAATAAATGTACACACTATGACTACATTCTGGGATTTTATATTTAGTATATTAGATAGAAATCTCTCCGGTTACCAAAGTGGGTATACACCTATATGTGTACCTAGTATATACGTGTACATATTGTACATACTGTGTACTCCTGTACAGAAGGTACATATCTTCATTATATGAACATATGTGTAGTGTACATATGTACATACTGTGCACTTACGTACACGTGTATATACCGCAAATCTGCACGTGTGCATGATGTACATGTGTACATATCGTAATATCACAATAAATGTAAATGTATATAATGTGTGTAATATGTACATTTATATTGATATCATGTATTATATGTGTATTGTGAGTATATATGCTGTTGTGATTATATGAAATCATTGTATTAAAATATATTTACATATTGTACACATTATGTACATACCTACTGTGTACACATTATGTACATATAAATGTAATATTGTACAGGTTATGTACATTTTTTGTACATCTGTATTGTGTACACATATGTACATCACAGTCAATGTACATATGGTACATATTTTGTACGTTGATTGTAATATCCCAATAAGTGTACACATTATGAGTATATTATGGGATATGATTTATAGGATATAATAAAAAAGTTACTTCCAATATCAATGTGGGTATACTCACATGTGTGTCCATTTTGCTGCACCTTCTATTAATCTTTGCCATTGAACATGATAGTGAGAGGTGGTTCTTTTCTCTAACAAGGTTTTCTGTTAATATAACTCAACTCTACTACCTTGTGGCCTCTGTATCTTCCATTGTAAATTGTAATTACCTATAAAAGAGAATATTTTGACATCACGTATCTACCTCTTGGATCCATCAGCCAGAGGCCTAAAATAAAAAAGACATTCACCCCACGAATGGTTATATAGTGGTTGACAACCCCACTTTCTTCTAGGTAAATAATATCCTCTCTTTAACAGTAGCTACTTACAAGATTTGTGCATAAAGAATGTGACTTTTTTATCAGTATCTAGTTTATTCTTACATAAATTTCTAAAATACTGAGAGAATATTCTGATCATTGGTTATATACTATTTTAATTAATTTTTTCCTCTCAAATTTTATCTTAACTGCATACTCTACCCTGTTTATAAGACTGCCCAATTGTTAAATTTAGTAGGTAGTAAATTATCCTGAGCACACAGAACAATTCTTTTTGTAATCAACTCTGAAACATCATTGAAAGGGCAAGGATATGGGAATGAGATTTATCTGGCTTTTATTTCTGGTACTTACTTGCTCTCTGACCTTGGGCAACTTATGTATTGCTCTGAGTCTCATCTTCATCTGTAAAATGATCATAGTAATACCTAATTCATATACAGCTTGGAAATGTGTAATTTAGTGATTGATATAAAGTTCCTGATACAATTTCTGACAAAATAATAGACACCCCACGAGAGATAACCGTAACAATCAGAGTTTATATTCACATTAACTGGGATAAAATTGATCTGAAAATACAGCATAAAAAAGCAGCCAAAAATTCACAAGCATATATTTCGCTTGCCTTTTTATACAGAGCTGGAAAATTTCTCATCATTATCTCATCCATTGCCTGCAGCACGATCCTTCCAAAACTCCTCCTAAGACCGTCTGCCAAGGTGGAACACACTGAACCGCATGTGACTCTGCCTTTTCTGACTATTTTTGCAAGATTTTTCTCATAGAGTATTATTAACAGAAAATGGGGCTGTTATCAAGGTGACTAGGAATGGTGCATTCTCAGTTCAGGCTCTGATGGAATGTCTACTTGATCTGGTGCAACTCCAGCTGTGCTCTTGGCTTTCCTCACTTGTGTGGTTCCGAGAATGCAAATATTCTCCCATGGCTTCCTTATTTTGTCTTTCTCCATGAGGTCTCATTCAAGTATAAACATTCCCTTCAATTTTCTCAACTCATTTTATATTGTCTGAATAACCTTGATAATTTTCCCTTTCCTAAAGCTATAGACCTTCTTTTTGTGTGTAAGAACAGATTACTCACAAATGTTTACTGTCCGCTAAACATTTATGTGTAATCAGTCCTTAATTCTACACACAAAATATCATCTCTACCAACATTTTACAACTATAGTCTTTCTATAGAGAACTATGAAAGGAACTTGCTCTAAAGGAGAAACTTCCAGAGCTAAACCAAGGGTATGACAATTTTTAACAATATGTTATTCAGTAAAAATATTTTTTCAGTTAACAGAGAAGAATGACATGGACAAAATGGCAAAACAGAACTTTTCAGCACTTATTCCTTCACAGAAACATCAATTTGAACAGCCATCCGTGCATCAAAGTGTCTTCAAAAGAGACAAGGAATCCAGGTGAGAGGTTATAGCACGTTTGTGGAGTAGAAAAGTAAGAAAAACGGCATAAAATAGAGTATAAAAGAGAGTTTTCTATTATCTGCATTACCCCGCCCCTAAACCTGGGTAGTGCAGCATGGAAAGAGATACCATGTATGTGCAGAGAGGAGAGTAAATGTAACACCTGACTTCAACATCAACTCCAATGCCAGGCACAATTCAGTGAACTCAACACCAGGCAGGTTTCTATAGCCACAGGCTATGGGACAGACCCTGTCAACCCAAGCTCCAGGCCTTCCCCTATGGCTCTAAGATCTAATGCCTCCAACCTCCATGGCTCCTATCGACATAGGCTCCAGGCCTTCGCCACAACCAGGCCATTTATGGCTTCCCCAAGCTCCACACTGGTTACTATAGACTCGTAAGTGCCTGGATAAACAAACCTCTACATCGACACAGTGGAATATTACTCAGAAATGAAAGCAATAATTTTTGAATGTGGCTTTTGTTGCAGAAAAATAGCACGTGAGCTATGAAGCCATTAAAAGACATAGAGGAAACTCAAATACATACTACTAAGTGAAAGAAACCAATCTCAAATGACCACTTACTATATGAATCCAACTATATGACATTCTGGAAAAGGCAAAACTATAGAGACATCAAAACGTTCAGTGATTGCTGGGGGTTGAAAAGTGGGGAAGGATAAATGGGCAGAGCCTAGAGGATGTTTAGGGCAATGAAACTACTCTGTGTGTTACTATAATGGTAGACACATGCCATTACACCCTTGTCAAAACTCACTGAATATACGACGGCAAGAATGGTCCCTAATGTCAATTATAAGCTATGGGTGACAGTGATAAGTCAATGTTGGTTCATCCATTGTAACAAATGTACCTCTCTAGTGAGGAAGGCTGATAGTGGAGGAGGCTGTGCATTTGGGGAGGTGGGAATGTAGGAACTCTCCGTACTTTCCACTATGCCTCACTATTAACTTTACACTGCTCTAAAAATAAAGCGTATTTTTAAAAAGATTGAGCTGTTGATATAAGCCCAATGTCTACTTTGACGTCCAGAAATGTTTCTTTTAAAACGCTAATACACCACTTCCTGGAAGAAAATATTTGTTAACAAATTATTTTCTAGAACAATTATTTTTGTGGGTGTTCCTGTCACAACTATACATAAAAATCAGAATATGCAGCAACATCTTGATACTCTAAAAACACAATACCAAAAACGTTAAGAAAATCATTTCTAAATTTGATCTAAGCCAAAATGTGGAGAAGCAAAAGGGAAGAAAATTATTTCTGTATAATGAGATTATAGGTTGTTTCTCTGAACTCCTCTACAGTTTTCAGTATTTTCCAACTTCTATCATGGAGATATATAAATATACAAGTCGATATGTAGATATGTACTCATTAGATATATATTTATATATAATAAACAGATACCATTTTTATTTTTTATTGTTTATTTAATTATTTATTTAATTTGAGACCAAGTTTCGCTCTTGTTTCCCAGGCTGGAGTGCAATGGCGCGATCTTGACTCACCACAACCTCCACCTCCTGGGTTCAGGCAATTCTCCTGCCTCAGCCTCTGGGATTACAGGCACGTGCCACTAAGCCCAGCTAATTTTTTGTATTTTTAGTAGAGACGGGGTTTCACCATGTTCACCAGGATGGTCTCGATCACTTGACCTCGTGATCCACCCGCCTTGACCTCCCAAAGTGCTGGGATTACAGGCTTGAGCCACTGCGCCCGGCCTACAGATACCATTTTTAAAAGATATATTTATGTATTTTATATATTTATATAATATATACATGTTCATATATACATCATGTTATCACCATTATGGATATAAAGAAGGACATTAAAATAGTGAAAAGATTAAAATAAAATGTACCAAAATGGAAACAGTGATTTAACTCTGCCTAGCTTTATGTGATTAAACAAGGTATTTTTCAAATCTATTTTTCTTTGCTTTCTAGAGGCTTTATAATAAATCTATATTTTTATATTTAAAAGCCTAATTTTTATTAAACAAATAAATATTCAGCAACACTGTCTTTAGAACATTTTTTAAATCAACTTGAGCATGAAGAAAATGTTATCACTATGGTGGTGAGCATTTTGAAAGATTAGCAGAAGCAGGGATAATGTGACATTTAGCTGATCTTTCAAGGGAAGCTAGACAAATGACACTTTTCGAAAAGAAAATAGTAACTAGTGTTGAAACATGGTATCGCCAGTATGACTAAGAAGGAAAGTGTCAACTTCTTCTGTGGAAAATCCTAACATTACCTAACGTAAGAAGGCAAATACTTCAACAACAGAAATGAAAAATATCTTGATTCATTTATTTAACACTTTTTTAGAGTTTAATCCCAAAAAGTCTATTTTGAAGAAAAAAAAAATCTTACTCGTGTATATTACCCTTTGCAGTGAACTGGCCAAATAAGTCTATCCAAGGTACGTTGAATACCGAGCATGCTGGGAACATTTTTATTGACATCATCTCTAATCCCTACAACAATAGTGCAAGGAAAGGTTTAACATCTTCTTTTTACAGAGAGGAAAGCTGAGGCTCAAAGAGGTATAGTAGCTCATTTAACATTACACATCTAATACGTGGTGGAGGTGGGACCTATACTTACATCTATCAGACCTTAAAGTCTGTGTTCTTCTTTCTACCTCTCTGCCTCAGTCCAACAATTGGGATCTTTGCCATGATGCCTCACGAGTTCACGAGGCACTTTTCAGGAAGTTTTTGACTCAGACTTTATCACTCAGCAAGATACCTCAACTAATTTACAAAATGTGACTTGAAAAGCAGGTTGTAATTCCAAAAGCAAAAATCCAACCACAAAAGATAAAGTCTTAATCAGTAGAGCTTTACAGAAGGAAGTAATGTAGGTAGTAAGGGCACTTTCAGAAATGTCTGGAATTAGAGGAGTCGATGTATCACCTGTTAGAAATTGTACTCGCTTGGTAGCAAAATTTTCCTTGTGTTCACTTAAAATAATAGTCTTGTTGTTTCAAAACCAACGCACAGTCAGAGGGTGACTTGGATGTTTATTTTTTATTCTCTTTGCCTTCTTGTTTTAAGAATGGATTTTTCCTAAATTCTAATTATTATTGTAACTTACATAAGTGCAGCCGATTTTGCTTTTAAGGATAAAACTACATTTAAGTAGCTTTGTCTGGATTATCAAAACCAGGCCCTGAAGAAGTGAGTTCCTAAAGGGTAGGAACTTTGCTTATGTCTGTATCTCAGTTGTGTTAAACAGAATAACTGGCGCAAATTAGCAAATGATGCACTGAGGAATCATAGAACAAAAGACTTTATGAAGAACTAAGTTTCAGATTCAGGGTGACGCTAAGGAGCTAGTTTACAAGAGGATGGTATGCCTTCTGCAATCACAAAAGCAGCATTCAGTCTGATCTGGGCTCTAAGAAGTGCTCCTTGAGACCTGACATTTTATCCTAACACTGCCACTAACAGGTTAAGTCAGAAAGAGTTCACTTCCCAGAGCTTTCGATTTCTGGTTTCCAAATCAGCACAATGAGAAACTGAAAAGAAGGAAAGAGGAAAAAAAGAGAAGGTCAGAGATCCCTCCTGCTTGTACAATGCCATGATTTGGACACAGGGTTTGGGCAACCATGGCCCATCCACCAATTCCTGCCTGTCGTCTCTTGTCAGACAGCTCACGAGCCACGAATGTGAAAGAATTCAAAAAAGTAACAATATCTTGGGACATGTCAACAATTATATAAAATGCAATTTTCAGTTCTCATAAAAGTACTTTGGAACTCAGCCCCACTCCTTTATTACCCATTTCTATGGCTGCTTTCACACCACAACCGCAGAGATAAGTAGCTGTGACAGAGACCATATGGGCTGCCAAGCCTAAAATATTTACTGCCTAGACCTTTCCAGAAAAAAAAAAAGGATTGCTGATCTGTTACACAGACAATCAAGCAAGCGATCACCTGAGAACATTAAAATCTGTGTCTAGGACAAATGGGGCCTATAAAAACTAGGGAATAATCTTCCCCACTACTTATGCAAGAACATTCACCCTTGAGAGAGCAGGCTACATGGCTTGGCAGCACTACTGCCACCAGTCCAGACTTCCCCTCACCTGTGCCCTATAAGTGACCAGCATTTCTAGGCATCCGTGGAGCAGCGGGGTGCATTCTCATGTCTGGCCCCACACCTTCCCTTCCTCCTGCTTCCTCACATTCTATTTTCTGAGTGGTTGTCAGAGGAACGCTGAATTTTGCTGTCACTTTTTCAGACCCCAATTCCACTTATGACAGTCTTGGTACCAGGAAGCATTCCGAGCTCCTATCTCATCACCACAACCGCCTGCTTCTCACTTAGTCCAGACGAGCTTGCCACAGTGCACTTGCTTTTTAATCGCCCTCTCTCTTCTTGCCTTCACTTCCTCTCCCTCCCTCTCTCCCTGGCTCTTTCTGTCACACGGGTGTGTGCACATACACAAGTTCCGATCAGATAAAAGAAGAAACACTTTTTAAGTTTCTTTCTAGGCCTAATAGAAAATTCTTTTTTTTTTTTTTTTTTTTACAAAAACAGAGCTGTTTTTTCCATTGCAAAAGTGTGGGTGTCCTTCCTTTTGGAGAGTAACAATCATTTTCTACATGGCCTTCTGACACATTGCATGTTGTACATATGTGTGTGTGCACATGTGCATATGAGTGTTAGAGTGTGTGTGTGTAGCAGGGAGGAAAGAGATGAAGGAGAGTGTGTATGTGCATGTTGGTTCATATGAGTGTGAGTGTGTGCATGAACGTGCCTGTGTGTGTGCACATGTGTATGAGCATGCTTGTATTTGCGTATGAGAATGTGCATGTGAGAGAGAAAGAAAGAATGCATGTATGTGTGAATGTGTATGTGTGTGCATAGCAGGGAAGAAGGGGATGAAGGAGAGTATGCTAAAAAGAGAACACCTCAGAACAGTCAAATAAAAGATTCCATATCAACATCATATCTTGTTAAAATACAGGATTCCCAAGTCAGTCACCTTCAAGCTGGAAGCCTGGAGTGTAAAAAGAGTAGGTGTTCTTCTCTGACAACTTATTGTCTAAGACAATTTTATGATCAAAAATATATTCGAATAAAAGTACCTGAGAAAAGTACATAAAGAGAATATAGCAAAATGTTAACAATGGTTTTCTTTGGGTGAGAGGAAGAAGAGGCAGGTTGTGGTTGATCTGTTTCTTTTAGTTCAACTATTCTGCATTCCTCACTTTTAAATTTTGGATATTAAGCTGGAGAGAAAGAACATGAATATAAAGATGAATTCGCTGAATGGAGCAACGAATGCTGAGTTAGCCAAAAATGTATGGCTACCTTCTATATCTAATTATCTGGGGGCAAATCAGAAAACACCACTTTCAGAAAATTTTTTTTTTTTTTTATAAATGAAGTTTCGCTCTTGTTGCCCAAGCTGGAGTGCAATGGCACAATCTCGGCTCACCGCAGCCTCCACCTTTTGGGTTCAGGCAATTCTCCTTCCTCAGCCTCCCGAGTAGCTGGGATTACAGGCACGCACCACCATGCCCAGCTAATTTTTTGTATTTTTAGCAGAGAAAGGGTTTCACAATGTTGACCAGGATGGTCTCGATCTCTTGATCTTGTGATCCACCCACCTCGGCCTCCCAAAGTGCTGGGATTACAGGCTTGAGCCACCGCGCCCAGCCAGAAATGTTTAAAAATGTGTTTTAGGTTATTTTCCCTTTCAGCCTAAGGACTAAAAATTGAATACAACTGGATCTGTGCCATTGCCTCAAAGATTCTTAGCCTAGTTCCAGATCCATTGTCTGGACACCCCTGCTTTTTAGAAGGAAAACAGGGCTAAATTCCTATTGACTTCCAAATACACAGACCCACAGATTTGTCACAGTAGCCTCTCTCTCTCACCCTGTCTCTGTCCGTCTGAGTCTCTCTTTCTTTCTCTCTCTCTTCCCTCACATCATCCCCAAATCAGAATGCATATATAAAAATTTGATTAACTGAAACATAGAATGATCAAGATTTTACTACAAGAGAAATACACAGACTTCAGCTAAGATGTTTGGTTGAATACCTGCATATGCCTTCACTCCATCATTAAACCACATTAACACGGGATGATTAAAAATAAATAAACCAACAAAGATAAAAAGAAAATAAAGACAATCCCTTCAGCATATAGAAAACTGGCAAGCAGAAGCTGTCAGTGACACCTGACAGTAGACCCAGAGATGCTAAATCCCAAGCCAGTGGCAGGAAGGCAACCAGGATCCCCAACGGTTCAAGAGTTGGCAGCTAAATTTACCTAGGGAATTTATATTTCAGTAGTAGGTAGATCCCAGATCCTCTCCCTAGAATCGGTGACTGCATCCCACGGTGGTGGCAAGGTGGAGGTTTCCTCTCTATTGGGTAAAATTTGGTGTCTCTAGGCAGGAGCTCTCTAGACACAAGTGCTTAAATGTACACACTGAACACTGAGATCCTCCAGGTTTTCCTACCACTGAGTTCCAATGAGGGTGGCAGATACACTTGGTCAGAAGTTAAGATGATTTTTCTCTAGAGAGAATCTCTCTTGCTCAAGAAGAAAAGGTCTGACCCAGCAAGACCACCACCCACAAAATGTTACAATCACAGAACTTCCATCAGCTTTTAGCTTTTCAGTGCTCCATTTTTTTCTAACAGACACAGACAGCTAAGGGTCACCAGGCATCTGAGCAAAGCTTCTAACATGAATGGCCGAGACCAGAGCAAGAAGACACATAAATGCAGCCTGAATGAGGACTGTGCTAGGAGATAAGACCTTCTGAAACCCATATGAATGTTCACGAAGAGATAAAAGTGTTACCATTTTTATGAAACAAGAACCAAATTTAAAGAAAAAGTAAACGCTTAGAAATTAAAAATATGACAGCAGAACTTGTGAAAAATTCTTGTTAGAATAGTAAGACAACAAAGTTGAGTAGATGAACCTTATGTCTTCCAGAAATAGCGATAAGAAAAAAGTTGAAATCCGGAAGAAAATTTGAACAGGTTCAACACTAAAATGATCAGAATTCCAAAGACAGAAATAGAGACAGACAGAGAGAGAGAAAAAAGAACAGACACACGCAGCAAATAAGAAAGAGAGAGATAAACCCTAACACAGTAATTGCTGGAGACTACAACACCCAACTTTCAGCACTGGACAGATCTTCCAGACAGAAAACCAACCAATCAACATGAAATTTAATCTTTACTACAGACCAAATGGAACTGATATTCAAGGAACATTTCATCCAATGACTGCAGAATACACATTTTTTCAACTCAACACGTAGATCATTCATAAGTATAGAAGATACTTTAGGTCACAAAGCAAATGCAATCACATTTGAAATCAGGATTAAGAAATTCATTCAAAACCATATACTTACATGGAAACTGAGTAACTTGCTCCTGAATGACTCCTGGGTAAATAATGACATGAAGGCAGAAATCAAGAAGTTTAAGAAGTTCTTTGAAAGTAATGAGAACAAAGGTACAACTTACCAGAGTTTCTGGGATGCAGCTAGTCAAGTAGTGTTGAGAGAAATTTATAGTACTAAATGCTCACATCGAGAAGTGAGAACTCGGGACAGCTGCGGTGACTCACTCTTGTAATCTCAGCACTTTTGGAGGCCAAGGCGGGCAGATTACAAGGTCAGGAGTTTGAGACCAGCCTGACCAACATGGTGAAACCCCATTCTACTAAAAATACAAAAATTAGCTGGTGTTGTGGCACATACCTGTAATCCCACGTACTCAGGAGGCTGAGGCAGGAGAATTGCTTGAACCCAGGAGATAAATGTTGCAGTGAGCCCATATCACACCACTGCACTCCAGCCTGGTTGAGAGAACAACGCTCCATCTCAAAAACAAAATTGAGATCTCAAGTTAACTACCCAACATCACAATTAAAAGAATTAGAAACCCAAGAGCAAAGAACACCCTCAAAGCTATGCTGAATGGGAGTGGGGAGAGAGGGCATCTTTATCTTGTGCCAATTTTTAAGGGGAATGCTTTCAGCTTTTGTCCATTCAGTATGATGCTGGCTGTGGTTTTGTCACATGTGGCTCTTATTATTTTGAGGTATGTTCCTTCAATACCTGGTTTATTGAGAGTTTTTAACACACATGAAAGTTGAATTTTATCAAAAGCTCTTTTTGCATCCATTGAGATAATCATGTGGGTAATTTTTTTCTTTAGTTCTGTTTATGTGACGATGACATTGATCAATTTGCATATGTTAAACCAAACTTGCATCTCAGGGAGGGTGGTTGTGACCAGGAATTGATCAGTTTCTTCTAGATTTCTCAATTTTTTCAGATTCAGTGGCTCACATCTGCAATCCCAGAACTTTGGGAGGTCAAGGTGGTATGATCACCTGAGATTGGGAGTTCAAGACAAGATGGATCAACATGGAGAAACCCCATGTCTACTAAAAATACACAATTAACCAGACATGGTGGCACATGCATGTCATCCCAGCTACTCAGGAAGCTGAGGCAGGAGAATAGCTTGAACTCAGGAGGCAGAGGTTACACTAAGCCGAGATCTCACCATTGTCCTCCAGCCTGAGCAACAAGCACAAAACTTCACCTCAAAATTAAAGAAAAAAAAGTGCCTACAGTTGTACATCATATTCTGTGAGGGTGGTTTGTATTTCTGTGGGGTCAGTGGTAATATTGCCCTTATTGTTTTTGATGGTGGTTATTTGAATCTCTTCCCTTTCTCCTTCATTGGTCTAGCTTCAAGTTTATTATTTTTTAACCAGTATGATTTTAATAGACCAGTTACTGGGTAGTAAATTGAAACATACAGAGTGCCATCTCCAAGAGCACTCATGATTTCATTTGGGTTCTTGAAAAATGTTAAGAAGTAGGTTGAGTTTTATTATTTTTTTCAGAAAACCAGCTTTTGAAAAATTTATGTGGAACCAAAAACAGCCAAGGCAACCCTAAGCAAGAAGAGCAAAGCTGGAAGCGACACGCTAGCAGACTTCAAACTGCATTACAGGGCTACAGGAAACAACGGCATAGTACTGGTACAAAAACAAACACATAGACTAATGGAACAGAATAGAGAATACAGAAACAAAACCAAGCTTCTACAACTATCTGATCTTTGGCAAACTTAACAAAAACAAGCAAGGGGGAAAAGATTCTCCCTATTTAATAAACGATGCCAGGATAACTGGATAGCCATATGCAAAAGACTGAAACTAGACCCCTTCTTTACATTACATACAAAAATTTGCTCAAGATAGATTAAACACTGATATGTAAAACCAAAAACTATAAAAGCTCTGCAAGACACGAGACAATGCCATTCAAAACATAAGCACAGGCAAAGATTTCATCATGAACATGCCAAAAGAAAAGGTAACAAAAGCAAAATTGAAAACTGGGGTCAAATTAAAATGAGAAACTTTCACACAGCAAAATAAACTATCAACAGAGAAAACTGACAACCTACAGAATGTGAGAAAATGTTTGTAAACTATGCATTCCACAAAAATCTAATATCAAACATCGGTAGGGAAATTCAATTTACAAGAGGAAAACAAACAACCCATAAAAAGGTGGGCAAAGAACATAAACAGACACTTTTAAAACAAGACATATATGCAACAAGCAATCATATTAAAAAAGCTCAACGTCACTGATTATTAGAGAAATGCAAATGAAAATTATAATAAGATACCATCTCACACCAGTCATAATGGCAATTATTAAAGCAAAAAAAACAAAACAAAACAAAACACATACTGGCAAGGTTAGAGAGAAAAACAACACTGACACACTGTACTTGGGAATGCAAATTAGTTCTGCCATTGTGAAAAAGTGTCATGATTCCTCAAAGACCTAAAGGGTGAAATACCATTTGATTCAGCAAACCTAGTAATGGGTTACTAGGTATGTACCCAAAGGAATATAAATCCTTCTGTTATAGAGACATGTGCACGCATATGTCCATGGCAGCACTGTTCACAATAGCAAAAATATGGAATCAAGCTAAATGCCCATCAATGGTAGACTGGATAAAGAAAATGTGGTACATATACAACAAAAAACACTAGGCAGCCACAAAAGAATGCGATCATGTTCTCTTCAGGGACATAGATGAAGCTGGAGACTATTATTCTTAGCAAACTAACGCAGGAACACAAAATCCAAATACCAGATATTTTCACTTGCAAGTGGGAGCTAAATGAGAACACAGGAACATACAACAGGCGGAAGAACACCACACACTAAAGCCTTTCAGAGAGTGGAGAATGAGAGAAGGAAGAAGATCAGGAAAAACAACTAAATGGGACTAGGCTTAATACCGGAGTAATGAAATGATCTGTACAACAAACCTCATGACAGACTTTACCTAAATAACAAACCTGTGCTTGAACCTTTGAACTTAAATAAAAGTTAAAAAAAAAAAGGCAACTTCTTAAGTTGAATAACATAACCTCCTAGGTTTAAACACATGAACACAAACTCACACCAAGGAACATTGTCTTGAAAATCTGCAATATATGACAAAGGAAAACAGCTCTCCTAAGTTTTCAGAAACGTTTTTTCAAAAAACAGTATTTACAAAGAATCAGAAATCAGAATGATTTCAGGCTTCTCAACAGCACTACCAGAAGCTGGGAAATAATGGAGTAGTATCTTTAAAACTTGAATGGGAAATTATTTTCAATCAAAAATTCTATGCCCCACCAGTCATGTAAGTGTAAGAAGAAATAAAGTCATATTTCAGAACAATTTGCTTCAGTGTATCCTTGCTTGAATAAGTTACTGGAGGATACAGTCCACAAACAAGAGATTCAGGGCACGGGGCAGTGCAAAACAACAGAGTGGGTTTGTATTTGTATTGAAAAGACAGCAGCATTCAAGAGTTATGGAATACTGGAGGAGGAGTTTTCTCCAGCATCCCTGGAGCCCACACCTCTCATTTCCACATTCCTATGTCCCATTGCTGCCCATGAATTCTGATCACCTATTCATTTGATAGAGGTATTTCTCTCACCGATTAGCTGTAGTCAAGTGGCTCTTTCTTGGGCTACAGGAGGAAATCTATTGCTTTTCATTAAACATCAATTTGATTAACCTAGGCTTAAGGTCAGCATTATGCCATCAGCTGTACGTTCTTGGGAAGACATCTACTCACAAACTGGTTAAAGAACGTGGCCCTCCTACATCTGACTTGTGTGATTCTAAGCAAGCTATTTAGCACCCTCTCATCTGTGAAACAAACATAAAGTTCTTATCTTGGGCTCCACAAACAGAAAGTGTTGAACAAGAACAGTTTCTTCTCCTCCAAGGCCAGACCATATGGAGGACCCTAAGACAGCCACAGCCTTGGTCAGTAGGACAAACACAGGGTTCAAATTGCACCATTAATACTGTGGCCAAACGTTTGCTCTGCCTCTGAGTCACTCACTGTCATAAGGCTCTACCGGTTCCCATTCCAGATAGAAAGTGGGCTTTTGTTGGTTTTTGTTGTTTTTTTCAAGAGATGGAGTCACCCAGGCTGGAGTACAGTGGCATGACCATAGCTCACTGCAGCCCCAAACTCCTGAGCTCAAGTGACCTTTCTGCCATGGCCTCCTGACAGAAGCTGGGCCAACAGGGCAGCAGGTATGCATCCCCACACCCAGTAATTTTTTTTTGAGAGATGGGGTACCGCTATGTTGCCCAGACTGCTCTCAAATTCCTGGCCTGAAGCAATTTTCTCATATTGGCCTCCTAAATTTCTAGGATTACAGGTGTGAGCCACTGTGCCCCACAGGTGTTCTTAAGTGCAATTTCCACACTGCTATTCTGAAGAAGAGCAAGAAGCAAAGAGACCCTCCTTGAAACATAGAAAATAAAAGCATTCACTATTAAGTGGAGGCAGAGTTGGTGATCAGCCAAAACTACTTCAACTGTAATCCAGAAGTCCCATTGATACAGGAGTTCTAAAGAAATTATTTCGTCAGAGATTGAAAGTAAGGAAGTCTTTGGTAAGGTTTCCCTTTGAATAAAAAGCAGCCCCCAAACCATTTCTAACAAAGAGCGGCCTGTAAAATGGAGCTGCAGATATAGACAAGCAAGCTGGAAGCTTGCACAGGCGAATGCCAGCAGCTGTAACAATAGGAGGCTACTTGGGTGCCAGGCATGCTCAACCTGACGGCTTTATCTTCCTTTTTCTTTATCAACCACAAGTGCAGTAAGGGACAGACAACATGCACTGGCCAAGTAGAAAACCTATATGCATAAGAAGATTCGGGTGGATAGCCAGCTTCTTCACGAGCTATGTAAAGCTCTCACCTGGTCCAACCCATATTTGGACCCTATGTAAATCAAACACCACCTCCTCAACAAGTCTATAAAACCTTGTGCAGTTCACCAGAAAACCAGAAAACACACTCAGAAGCCCCTCTCTCTCTCTGCAGAAGAGAGAGATGTTCTCTTTTCTTCTTTTGCCTGTAAAACCTCCAGTCTTAACCTCACTCCATGTGTATTCACGTCCTTGATTTTCTTGACATGAGGCAATGTACCTTGGGTATTACCTCAGATGGACAATGCTGCTTCATCATAGTTCTGTTTTGTTCAGGTTGTGGGACAAACGGCTCCTTTCCTCTGCAACCTCAGCTCAACCTTACTCAGGCCTCCTTCCAGCAGAATCACAGAGCCAAATGAAACCCCTTAAGTCTCCTTTTAAATGGGCAGCCGCTCCAAAGAAAGCAGCATGATGAGTTTCAGGTGGCACGGGGTGGGGGCAGTGCTACTCGGGCTTCTCCGTGCTCAGTCCCTCTCAGTTCAAAAGCGCACCACGTGGAGCAATAGAACACCTGCTCATCTGAGTTTTAAAAATAGTGGGAGGAAAAGCGCTGTCTTCATGCTTATCTCCCTGGCAGAGGGGAGGTCATAAAACACTAATTTCTAAGCAGTGGACCAGAGTTTTACTGATCTCTTCTGTTACTGACTCATGTTTACCCAGAGAAACCACATCACAAATCTGAGTCTCCTCTGGCAAGAGAAGGAATCGGATTCATGATTCTCTCAGCCCCCTTTCCACAGTAGAGTTCTGACTCCACTTCTAAAATACTTTTCTGCACGCCTCTGTACCTCATAAACGTTTTACTATACTCGAGGCAGCAAAGGGAAGCACAGATTAGCTACTGTTTTCAGAACAGTGGAAACATGCTGTCTTCTCCAAGTTTGGCATTGGAGTCAAAGATCAAGCGCCAAACAGTAGTTGTCAAGAATCCTTTCATTTACAATCAGGTTCTAGAGTTTTCAAATGGTATGGGCAAGAACAAGTTTTGCCAGAATAGCTTATTATCTACCTCTTACCTTTATAGGACAGGACTAAAAAATCTCTTTTTTAAGAGAGAGTCTTGCTCTGTTCCCGAGGCTGGAGTGCAGTGGCATGATCTCGGCTCACTACAACTTCTGCCTCTCAGGTTGAAGTGATTTTCCTGCCTAAGCCTCCTGAGTAGCTGGAATTACAGGGGCCCACCACTACACTCAGCTAATTTTTGAATTTTTAGTAGAGACAGGGTCTCCCCATGTTTGCCAGGGTAGTCTCCAAAGCCTGACCTTATGATCTGCCTACCTGAGCTGCCCAAAGTACTGGGATTACAGATGTGAGCCACCACGCTGGGCATTTTTTTTTTTAATTACACTGAAGACTTTTGAAAGGGTTGTGTGTTGTATGAACTCCCTCCTCACCCAATTCTCATGGATGGGTAAAGGCTGCTGCTTCATTTTAAAGCTAATGAGCTGCCTGAACAGGAACTTCTAATTAACCATTCAAACCGATTAGCTCACGTCCCTGAAGGCTGGACAACACGGGAACTGCTATCCCATCTGAATACAATCCAAAGGCAAAAGGCTGTGGCCAAGTTGAAATAATGGGGCAGATAGAAGCGATAAAGACTGGAGCTGGGAGTGGCCCGTACTTCAAGTTAAGCCAAACAAAGGTGTTTGCATGTTTTATATGGGCCAAATAGGAATTCCATAATAGAGAAAACCATTGATTTTAAGGAGGACGCTGCCCTGAAAAGCTTCCTGCCAGGGGTAAGGAAGAGGCTGCCCAGGACCCCCAGAGGCAGGTGGTAGGAGGGCTCTTAGTGGCTTCCTAGAAACTGTATTACCTGAGGTAGTGAACTGCTGTCAGAGATCCCTACCAGGAGAATTTCTCAGGAATGCATGAGAAAGGGCCCAAAACTGCATGCCTGCTCCTAAAATGTGACACCATAATACAGCTGAACTATTCAATAAGGCCCTATCTGTTCCTCTGTCTCTCCTTTCTCCCTGCCCCTATCCAACCCTAGAAGAGCCAGAAAGCACTGCTAAGAAGTGAGGGTGGGTGGTCATAAACAAACACACTGCCCTCCTTTCCCTTCCCACTGTGGGTTTCTCAGGCTGAGGCTGTCACAGAGGAGGAGGGATGAAAATTGTTTTCGTTGATATTTTATCATGAACATTTATGAACATACAGCAAAGTTGAAAAAACTTTACAGTGAACACTTTACCTGTATCTTCACCAACTTGGAGTCTTGTTTTATCTCATGTCCATCCATAGATCCATCTTTCTATCCATCCAGTAATCCATTATAGTTTTTAGACATTTTAAAGTAAATTGCAGACATCAGTAACTCAACGTGCATTAACTAGAATTTGGTACCTTTTTTTTTCCTTTTGGTGTAAAGTTTACAAATGATGAAATGCAAAAATTTTAAGTATGTATTTACCGAACTTTGACAAAAGTATACATATGTGTAACCCAAAACTCTATAAATAAAGAACATTACTATAATCCCTGATATGGTTTGGCTGTGTCCTCACCCAAATCTCTTCTTGAATTGTAGCTCCCAGAATTCCCACGTGTTGTGGGTGGGACCTGGTGGGAGAGAATTTAATCATGGTGACAGTTTCCCCCATACTGTTCTTGTGATAGTGAATAAGTCTCACAAGAGCTGATGCTTCTATAAGAGAAAAGCCCTTTTGCTTGTTTCTCATTTCTCTCCTGTCTGCCACCATGTAAGATGTCCCTTTGACTTTCTGCCGTGATGATGAGGCCTCCCCAGCCAGGTCCAACTGTGAGTCCCTTAAACTTTTTTTGAATAAAGTACCCAGTATCACGTATGTCTTTATCAGCAGTGAAAAAACGGACTAATACAATCCCAGAAAGTTTCCTCATGACTTGTCTCAGTCTCCAGCTCTGTACCCTTGGATTTTTTTCATTGTAGACTAAGTTTGCCAACTTTAGAAATTCCACGTAACTTGAATCATGTTGTGATAACCCTATATATAAGGCTCCCTTCAGTCCACAAAATAATTTTTATATTTATCAGTCAGGTTACACATATCAGTATCTCTTTCATTTTTATTGCTGAGTAGTATTTCATGCTATGAAATAACGTAGTTCGCTACCTGATCCTCTATTTGTGGTCACCAGAAACATTTTCAACTTTTGATTATTATGAGTAAAGCTATTGTGGTCTTCTATAAGTATTTTTATTAACATGTATTTTCACTAATTGGGGTAGATTCCTAACTCGGAAATTTATTAGAGATGAGATGTATATTCGTTCTATAAGAAAATTCCAGAAATTTGACAAAGTAGTTGTACTGTTTTATAGTCCCATTAGCAATAGTTATAGTTGTGCTGTATTCTTGCCAACATTTGGTGTTTAGTCTTTCCCAACCTAGTTATTTTGTGGGGTGTGTATTAGTATCTCACTGTGGTTTTAATCTGCATTTCCTTGATGTTAACCATTTTATCCCACTTGTATATTATCTTTGCAAAGTGGCTCCTCAAATTTTTTCCCCTTCTAAACAGTAATTGTTATCATTTTTTTTTTAGTTGTTCTGTCATCCAGGCTGGAAGGCAATGGTGCAATCTTGGCTCACTACAGCCTCTGCTTCCTGGGCTCAAGCGATCCTCCCACCTCAGTCTCCCAATTAGCTGATACCAGGCTAACTTTTTGTATTGATATTAGCCAACATACAAGGCTAATTTTTTGTACTTATACTAGGTTTCAGGGTCTCACCATGTTGCCCAGACTAGTCTCAAACTCCTGGCCTTAAGCCATTCATCCTCCTCGGCCTCCCAAAGTACTGGCACTACAGGTGTGAGCCACTGTGCCCAGCCTTATTTTCAGGTTATAAAACTGCTTTATGTATTCTGGAAATCAGGCCCTTTACTGAAAATAGATTTATGACCATTTTCTGTCAGGCTGTGGCTTGCATATTCTTTTGTTTAATGTATCTTTTAATTTTCCCAGACACATTTTCTGCAAAATTTGTGTTAGTTTTTGTTGTATTTTTCAGATACTTTGTTCATTTCATCTAAGTTGCAGAATTTGTCACCATGACGTTGTTTATGATAGTCTCTTATTATCCTTTTCACGTCTGCAGGATCTGTAGTGATAGTTTCACTTCGCTTTCACTTCTGATATTGATACTGACCATTTGTGTTTCCTGTCTTTTTTTCATGATCAGAGTAGCTTAAGGTTTATTAATGTTGATATTTTAAAACAACCAGCTTCTTTGCTTTGTTAGTTTTCTCTATTATTTTGTCTGTCTTCAATGTGGTTTATCTCTGCACTTTTACCTTTATTGTTTCCTTTTTACTACTTCGTTGTAGTTTTCTTTGCTCTGTGTGTGTGTGTGTGGGTGTGTGTGTGTGTTTTCAGTCTTCTTTAGGTGAACATTTACGTCATTGATTTTAGACCTTTCTCTTTTTCTTCTATTGCAGTATAAGCATGTACGGCTATACTTCCCTCTGGGAACTCCCATAGCTGTAATTCATAAGTGTTGGCATGTTGTATTTTGATTATCCCTTAGAATAAAATATTTTATATTCTATCTTTTGATTTCTTCTTGGGCTTGTGTATTATATTTAATCTCCAAGTACTTGGAGCTTTCCTAGTTCTCTTATTTTTAATTTCTGTTTTAATCCTATTGTGGTCAGGTAACATACACTGCATGAATTCAATTTGATTTAATCTATTCAGTCTTGTTTTACGACCTAGCATGTGACCTATCCTAGTGAACACTACATGTACTTGAAACATACAGTATTCTGTGGTTATTGGGTTTCGTCTTCCATTGGTTTGTTTAAGATGGTGGATAGTGTTGTTCAGGTCATCTGCATCTTGACTAAGATTTTGTCTTGTTTATCTATCAATTGCTTGGGAGATGGGTATTAAAATCACTAATAAAAATTGTGGATTGTTTGTTTATTCCTTTAGTTCAATTTTGTTTTGTGCAAATTGACGCACAAATTATTTTTAATCCATTTTTTGATGAAATGACTCTTCTGTAATCATGAACTATCCCTCTTTATCTTTGGAAATACTGTTTTGACTTAAGCATATTTTATTTGGTATTAATATAGCTTCTTCACACTTCCATTACTGACTGTTTGCATAGTATATCATTTTAAATGTACTCATTTAGGGTCAGGTACAGTGGCTCACACCTGCAATCCCAGCACTTTGGGAGGCTGAGGCAGGTAGATCACTTGAGGTCAAAAGTTTAGGACAAGCCTATCCAATGCAGTGAAACCCCAGCTTTCTTAAAAATACCCCAACATTTAGCTAAGCGTGGTGGCAGGTTTCTGTATTCCCGGCTACTCAAAAGGCTGAGGCAGGAGAATTGCTCGAACCCAGGAGGCGGAGTTCACAGTGAGCAGAGATCGCACCACTGTACTCCAGCCTGGGAGATAGAGTAGGACACTGTCTTTAAAAAATTCAAATGTACTTATTTAGACCTACGTATATTTGTCTTTTTTTTTCTATTCAAAGCGTGTATTTCATATACAGCACTGGGTCTTGTGGGTTTTTTAAATCAATTCTGGCAATCTCTGCACTTGAATTGGAGTATGTGGTATGATTCATTAATATTTAACGTTATTAAATATAGATTTATTAGTGGTTGAATGATGTAATTGGATTCAAGCTTACAATTTAATGGTTTGTTTCATTATTTTGTTTGTTTTTGTTTGCATCCCCTTCCCCACTTTTTGTCCTGTCCCTTTTCTCCTGATGTCTTTTGGACTCTTTAAATACTTTTAAAATTTCATTTTAAAGTATCCATGACTTATTAGATGCAGTGGTTGAATATTCCTTATCTGAATTCCTTGGGACTAGAAATGTTTTGGATTTTAAACTTTTTTCATATTTTGGAACATTTACATATACATAAAGAGATCTCTTAAAGATATAACTGAAGTCTAAACACAAAATTCACCTATGTTTACGTACACCTCATACACATAACGCAAATAAAATTTTACATATTTTTAGCAATTTTGTGCACGAATCAAAGTTTGTATACATTGAACCATCAGAAAGCACACATATCGCTATCTCAGCCATCGATGTGGATAAATTTCAGATCTTGGAATATTTTGGATTTTGGGGTTTATGGATCAGAGATGCTCAACCTCTACCTGTTTTCATTGTTGATTATTTTATATGTTAAATATGTAAAAAAGAGTTAAGTTTTCAGCTGAATGAGATTTTTGAGTTTGGAAATTAAACTAAACAGGATTTTTGTTAAGTTTCAGGATACAGGTGCAGAATGTGTAGGTTTATTATATAGACATATGTGTACCATGGTGCTTTGCTGCACCTATCAACCATTCATCTAGGTTTTAAGCTTCACATGCACTAGCTATTTGTCCTAATGGTCTCCCCGTCTCACCCTCCTCTGACCCCCAACTGGCCCCAATGTGTGTTGTTCCCTCCCTGTGTCCATGTGTTCTCACTGTTCGACTCCCAATTATGAGTGAGAAAGTGTGGTGCTTGGTTTTCTGCTCCTGTTTTGAACTAGACAGAATTTCTTAATATCTTAAATTGCTCAGTGAAATAGAAAATATCAAAGATTCTACCCAACAGGTGGGTAAGAATGAGTCCACGTAGCAACTTTGATAAAGTGAAGGGAAATAACAAACCATTTCTGATTGCTCCCTGCCACAGCCAGTGCATTCAACCTTTTTACTGTCCTTTTATTATTTTTTCATTGTTCTTACAGTCATTATTATTTTTCCCCAAATGAAAAAATAAAAGTGGTGGGATTGATAGTGAGGAAACAAAGACTGACAGCTGCCCCTACACCTGAATTTAACTTTTGAGAAATATAGTCAACATGATGATTTTCACACAGGGCTAGTAGGCCTTCTGCATCTGTTATAATTCCTGTTATGTTGTGGACAGAAAATAAATTTTTCTCTCCATGGGAACCTGTTAGTGATACTTGAGAACAATGTCAACTGTAGACCAAAACCGAATACAAGTGGAAATATTGTTTCATTTTTTTTTTTGCAGTATTCCTTTTTTAAGACCTGAGATAGGAGGATAAAAAAGGAAAGAACTATTGACATGTGCAACAACATGGCTGAATATCAAAAACATTTTCTTGACTAAAAGAAACCTTACATATGGAGTGATCACTATATAATTCTATTTCTATCAAACTTTAAAATCTGTGCTGAAAGAATATTTAAAAGTATATTTGGGTTCGGGACCGACTAAGAGGAGGCAAAACTGAGCTTTTTAGTCTCTGCTGTAATCCAAAACCCATGCTATAAACTTTGTACACAGTATCTCATTTAATCCTTAAAATCACCCTAACAGGTAGTTACTGTCACTTCCCCTGCTTCAAACAGAACATAAAGCTCAGAGAATCCAGGTACTGTGTTTTTTCTGTTTTTTTTTTTTTTTGAGACGGAGTTTCGCTCATGCCACCCAGGCTGAAGTGCAATGGCGTGATCTCGGCTCACTGCAAGCTCCGCCTTCTGTGTTCAGGCAATTCTCGTGCCTCAGCCTCCCAAGTAGCTGGGACTACAGGAACGCACCACCATGCCCAGCTAATTTTTTGTATCTTTAGTAGAGATTGGGTTTCACCATGTTGACCAGGATGGTCTCGATCTCTCGACCTCGAGATCCACCCGCCTCGGCCTCCCGAAGTGCTGGGATTACAGGCGTGAGCCACCATACCTGGCCCGGTACTGTGTTTTACACCTACTTAGAAGTCACCAATTCCTAATGTTCTATAAAATGTTCTAAATAAAAATGAATATAGTAGGCAAAAAAGACCATGTTAATAGCATTTGTACAAATATCTCCTGAGACAATTTTCACATCGATGTCCAAAGACATTTACAAGAATGTTTTTCACAACACTGTTTAAAATAATAGAAAACTACAAGCCACCTAAATGTCCATGGAAGAGTTAGATTCTTTCTCTTATTTCCGTATAATGCAATACTGTGCTTATGTAAAGATATAATATTCATTTTTAAAAATTACATTCACCTTCTTCTCATGGATCCAAGGAGATATGTTAGAGAATATCTATTGCATTTGGACATAAACATAAATACAAAGGAAATAGTAGGGGCTCTCTACAAGTGGTTATATATTGGAAGAGGAAGAAGAGAAAAATAGAAGGGATCATGAACTTTGTATATGCTTTGGTAGTGTCTGGTTTTGTATATAACTTGAATTTTTTCATAAATATATTTTACAGTCTGCATAATTACCAAGTAAGAAGACAAGTAAGTCACTTTAGTAAAAGTTCTTCCAATTACTGCAACTGATTTCTACAGTCAGAATGTTCCCAGAACCTGAAAAGAGAAAGCACTATAAATGGAAGGCAGAAATACTGACACTAGAGGGCCAGAGCTGGAGAGGGTGGATCTAATGCAGCAAATCCATCAGCAGTTCTCATCGCCATCTTTGAGAAACCTCACAATTTTCCGTGCTTAATAAATGAGTTAAATTGAAAACAAATCCATGACAGTGGTGCATGAGAAAGGTTACATGTGTCCCGAATAATAAAGTCTGCGCACAATATAAATTAAAACATACCATTTTACATTCATAAGATTGAAAAACAAAAAGTAAAAGCCTAGGAATATCAAGTGAAGCCAAACACAAAACAAGTTTCCCCACATTTCCTGTGGGAATACAAATTGTTACAACGACTTTAAACAATTGGAAATTCATAGTAAAAATGAAGACAAGCCTCCCCTACAATTTACCAATCCCTCTTCTGGGAACACAGTAAGAGAGATTCTTCCCAAGAAACCTGTAAACAAATGTATATGGCACTATGCATGTAATTGTACATCGTGGTATTTCCATATGGTAAAGTATTATTCGGCAGGGAAAGTAAGTAGACCAGAGGTAGACATTTCAATATCAATAAGTTTTAGAAAAATAAAATGGAGTATAGGAAGCTGCAACTATATCTGTAATGCTTTGTTTTGCCAGGAAAATAAAGGGACACGTGGGGAGGGCAAAGGACAACAAAAACTAAACAATCTGAAACACATGCAGAAAAATACCCATATTTTAAAATTTTCCATTGCTGCTTATATTAGTTTCTGTCTTTTCTATAGGCTTGAAGTACTTGATAATCAAGAAAATATAAAAGGCATAGGAAAAAGTATTCTGAGAAAATACATCGAAAGGTTTATGGTTATTAGATTTGGTAAGATTTTAAATGACTTTAATTTTCTTTGTTATATCTCTCTATATGTCCTAGTCATACCATATTAAATGTGTATTTCATTTATGACAATAAAAATGTATTATTTAAAAACTCATATATATGCAGTTTTATCTGACATATGATGAAACTCTACGAAACATAGATTCAGCAAAAATACTGAGAACAAGAACAAAAATAATAATATTAAGAGTTGTTGACTTTTGGATGGAGCTATGAGTGACTTTACATTTA
Source organism: Callithrix jacchus (assembly GCF_049354715.1). Lineage (NCBI taxonomy): Eukaryota > Metazoa > Chordata > Mammalia > Primates > Cebidae > Callithrix > Callithrix jacchus. Next base: position 692,636 of record NC_133503.1, read on the forward strand.
TCTCTAAACTCGATTTTTCTATAGTGGGCAAATAAAATATTTGTGAAAGCTAGATTAAATAGAAAGCTATAGGTTTTAAATGAAAAGGAATTCAAATAATTTTCCAGCATGATAAAATGTTCATATTCCTAAATATGAACTACTTTACAAAAGCACCAGTGATTTTAAAGAAACATTAGATGATTTTTAAAGGAAGTCAGTTATGATACTGCAGTTTATAGTGATACTGAGTGTTTTCTAGCTCCACTAATCAGGATATTAAGTTAATAGTATATAATATGCCATAAAAAAATTATATGAGCAGAGGTTACTGCAAAAGGAGAACACAATGATTTTAAGCGGGCTGGTGACCTGAATTTTTTCCAGTGAGGGGAAACATCAGAGTCATTTGATCAATGAAGTGCCTTTTATAAATCTTCAGGAAATCTCCTATGAAGGCTTTAAGAAGATGGATTTCTTATTACTTCTGATGTATGTTCCCATAAAATTTTTACCATTGCCACCATGGGCCTGCCCAGCCTAAGAGATGGAAACTGTGAGTCCAGCCCACTGACGCCCACCATCAGTAAGAAGATTGCACACTGAGGAGGCCATTACCAGCCTGCTGACTGAAATCTATACTGTAAAAGGATGATGCTGCTCCAGCAATCCTGAAACCCTGCCCTAGGATCAATGCAAAGTGGTGTCAACCTTAGAATTTCAATATGCCCAGGCAGATAGTTATCTTTAAATATAAGAACAGTATCATTTTCTGGAGAAACCAAAAGAATCCAGAAAAATTCTACAGTAGTCTACTCTGCCCTTCCTCCCCGTTCCGTCTTGTTAGTAACAGCCAAATCCAGGCACAAAGATGTCCTAACTTCTACACCTGAGGTTGCCCACAACGTGTGCTAGGTGACGCATCTTATAGAGCACATATGCAAAAAATTATGGGATCTGAAAAACAATAACTCAGGCAGAAACATTAGGAATTAGTGCCCCTAAGTGAACCAGTGGGAAAAAAGGAGGCTTAGAGAGTTTAAACAACTTTCCCCAGTAGCTGATAAGTTACGGTGGCCTTAGACAAGCTGACAAGAGTGGTAGCAAAAAGGCTTCAAGGATTACAAATTGTTCTACTATAAGGTTTTAAAAAGGTTTCAAAGGCAAAGAAGAGCAAATGAAGCCATGAATTTTACAATCTACATATTTTTAGCCCTTTCTCTTTTTTGCTTTTCTTGGGTAAATTAATTAGACCCTGCAAACACATTCCCACCCACAATGTTGTCTCCATTGCTTTAGGGCCTCACCTCTGAGCAGCCAGAGGAAATGCAGCTGACCCCTTATCTAGTTAACAACCTTTTATACTCTGCCCTTTCGCTTTGCTTTCTCCATGCCAACATAAGACATACAAAAATTCTTCTGCCTCCAAGATGTGGCAGCTTTCTTCTCAGCTAGTTACCCCCAGCTAAAAATAACTGTTCCACATACTCAGAGATATATGGCAATCAAGCAACCAAGTGCCCCTTTTGCCAATGACATGTTTTTAAAAAATATGTTCAATGAGAGGCTCTTTGAAAATTATTCACTTTTTTCTGAGTTGCAAAGGAAAACGAAAGGCAAATTATGGCTCTATAAGCAACTGTTTGCACAGATCCCATTAATTCGCCATCCACAGGGCTATTGACAACTAGCTCTTTTCTCTTGTCATTTCACTTACCAGGCAGAAATGATTACAAACTTAATTTCTTTGGGGGGTTATTTAGGTTAGAGAGGGCTCCTTGATAATGCAGAAGTCATAACGGCCACCAGAGACAGGAGAACAATAGCTCCCAGTGCTTCCACAATGGAGAGAGAGATAACTGAATGTCATATTCGGAAGAAATTCAAACCATCATTGATTTTTTCAGATGAAAAAACTGAGGCTCAAAGAGGTTAGGGGGTTAACCAAAGTCAGTCAGTGTTTTAGTTTGCAGCAAAGCTGAAAGCAGGCGCTAAGCATTGCAACACCTGGTGTCTTCCTTCCTCCCCTCCATCCTGCTGCTAGTAGTGTCAGTGGCAAATACAAGCCAGTTCAAGGAAATGTGGCCTCAGCGAGGAGTACTAAGGACCAAGCACCAATGCATCTTGCCATTTACAACAAATTCCTTAATTACAAGGCTTCATTTATTCACAGAAGCTGCCTCTTTTGTAAATAGCCAAACACACACACACACACACACACACACACACACACAGACACACACACACACACAGTGTGACAGAGATAATTTATCATTATCTGAACGCACTCAGGGTGGTCAATTTCAGCCAGAGTGAAGAACAGAGAAAGGCAGGGTCAAGGGCACTATAGAAATAGCTGTTCCTGCTTCACTTTTCAGCCCTCCTTCCCCTCCCATCAGCCCACTTTCATTACTTTTCTCTTTGATGCAAAATCTGAAAACCTTGGTCAGGCAGCTCTGCTTATCAGTGGGTTCTGAATAACCCACTTTTATCAAACTTCATCTGATGGACCCAAAATATATTTGATCTTAGCAAAAAGTACCCTTATCAGTCCTAAAATGACACTGTCCCAAAGTGAATAGTGTTAGCAGCCAACTCTCTAGAACCAGAAAGAAGTATGTTTAAATCCTCAATCCATCACTTTCTAGCCATGCTGTCATGTCCAACTCATTCTTCTTAAACAATATCTCACTAAGCACACTAGACTGTAGAAATGCACACAGATAGGGCCTTACCTTTTCTGGCTTTATTCCTGCGAGGCAGCAGTGGACACTAACATATCTGTCACTCCAGTTAATGTAAAGGTTTAACTGGTACAAGTGCTGTGCAGGCAGGTCTCTGGAACAATGAGAGCACCCAGGAGAAGGCTTTGCTTTAGTTACAAAGGTCAGGAAAGGTTTCCCCTAGGGAGGGACCGAGATCAGAAGCATGAGTGGGCAGTAAGTGGGAAAAGTAAGGACGATCTGGCATTCCTGGCAAATATGTGGTGCACTGGGACCTGGACCTTGGCCAGTACAAGATGCTGAGTCTTTGCAGTGCAGAGCAGAGAGGAGGGGCACGCCATGAGGACAGAGAAATGGAAAGAAGACTGTGGCCATGGTGAGGAGGTTTGTCCTCATTCTAAGAAGGACTGGGAGGTATGGGGCATGGTCTGACTTACGTGGAGGACAGACTGGAGACAACATGGACACAGACACACAGGTGGAAGGCCAGGAGGTAATCCACAGAAGGGCTGCAATGAGAATTTTAATGGAAAGAAAAAACAGAAGCTAAGGGATATTTAAGAACTAAAATCAGCAGGCCTGAATGGTAAGTTGGATATGAGAAGTGAGAGAGAAAGGGATAAACCAGAGCTCACTCATAGGACTTTGGCTTGTGTGACTGGATAGGTGGTGGCACCATTTTCTAAAAACCAGAATGGAAGAAGGAGAAGACTAGTGACTTAAACCTCATAGCCTCAGTTTTCTCATCTGTAAAATGGGAATAGTCCTACATATATCACAATGTTTTTGAAAGCATTAGATAATATTCCTAGAAAATGAAGGCTTCATATAAAGCGGTGTATGTTTCTCCCCCAAATAAATGGGACCTATTCTTATAGGCTTCTTTTTCTTGATCTGATTGGAAACTCAGGATCTCAGATATTCATTTCTTTTCATCCTCTTCTCTGATGGCTCTACCAAATTGCTGGTTTACTGATCTCATCGCCCTAAACAACGTATGGTACTCCATACTAGTCATATAGGCAAGTTGGCAAATGCTCTTCTGAACAAATTATTGTAAATGTCACTGCTACAGTCCAGCTCATAGTGGCTCACTTGGCTGTTCAAGTGAAAAATTCTTGCAAATGCAGCTCTTATTATTTGCCAAATGTTCATGCACAAATGCATTTATTTTACCAAGAACGTAGTGTTGGGTCATTTAAGGAGAATGGAAAAACACCACTCACAATTGAAGAGGCAAAATAGCATACATACAGCACTCCAGAGCTTGCAAACCCCTTCATATACACTATACCAATGGTACCTCACACTGACTGCGGAGAGGCTGAGATGACGAGAAAGGGCAGGTATATTTATGATTATTTTTTCAAGTAAGGTTAACTTAGACAAAGTAACTCTCTCCAGGTCACAACTCAAGGAAGTAATACATTTCTGTGATGAAAATACAAGTCTTGGGACTTCTGATTTTATCATGTGTCTATCAAAATCCCCCACCTGCCAACGTTAAGCCATACAATGTAGAACATAAAAACCATACAGCCTCTGAAACAGAGGAGAGGGGCGAGATCAAAACTCATTTGAACTTACATAATCATATTTTATCAATTCATTATTAGTCCACTATGATCATTGTGGTCGTCAATAATAGACAAGACGTGTTGAGCAACTACTACCTGCCAGACCAAATAGGAAGGACTTCATCTGTGCTGTTTCACTGAACCTTTACTTTCAACAAAGGTGCTCTTAAAAATCAGAATTATGAAAGTACAGATGAGAAAATGGAAGCCGAGAAGGCTTGAGTTGCCTAAACCTGCTCCTAAATCCCAGCCTTTTGCCAAGGCCACTCTACTAGACTTGCTTCTGTGGGATCTATTGTATTCATAGTCAAATACCAATAAGGCCAAGACAATGGGTACTTTTGAGTTCTTCTGGGTTTTGGGGAAAATTTAAACAATGTCTCCCAATCTCCTGAATGCATTGAATGTATTCGGCCGATTCGATAAGCGAACAGGCATGAACGCTTATCTGAGATGATACCACTCTAGTTTCACTGTAACAGTACATTTTGTCTAGAATATTTCTATCTCAAATGCTGATCCTCATTCTGATACTTACTGGATGTATATCGTTGGACAAGTGGCTTAGCAGCTCAGACACTCAATTTAGTAGTCTGCGAAGTAGGGTTGACGATAGTTCCAATAGTATAATAAAAGTGGAACCATCTGCAGAAAGCACTTGACATGGTTTCTAGAACATGGTTAGTAAGCCACACATATTAACTATGATTATTTTTTATTTTGAGGATCCTTGTGACCACAGAACAGAGGTTAGCTACATTCTACAGAGAGGAAACTGGTTCTAAGATATAAAGTGTTTTGTGTAAATTCACCCAGCTTGATAGAATTAAGATAAGAAAGCACGTCTCCTAAATGTGACAGAGAAAATTTTTGTTACTAAAATCTCCAGCAACTCTCTGAGGAGGTGGGTCTTGGTAGCTGAAGAATTCTGAAAGTAGAAGTGGACAGAAGCTAAAATGCTCATTGGGAAAAGATAAGAAATCAAGAAACCTGAACATGATTCAATAGTGAGCAAAGAGAAAAACAGGGGAGAGGGAGAATATGTTCAAAGGGATTTGAGAAATTTGCTCCCCACACACAATGTAAATTACTATGAAAATACTGTGTTAGAAGAAATATACAAGGCCCTTTTCTACACTATTTTAAAGTATATACACCGTCTCAATATTGGCTGTCTTGTAAAATACAAAAATTCTATTTTTATGCAGTTACAGAAAATATAAATACTCTAATTTAACCTTAAAAAATTTACTCTGAAGACACTCTGATAGAAAAAATATACAATGCAATTTTCTACTATGTTTTAAAGTATATGCACCGACTCAATATTCTCTATCTTGTAAAATATGGAAATTCTAATGTTATGCGGTTACAGAATATATACGTACTCATTTTAACACAAATGTTAAACACAAAATTACTATAAATATAAATATTCTCTTTTTACCCCAACGTTAAAAACAAAAGTGTTCTGACAATACTCTGTTAGAAAAAATATACAATGCCCTTTTCTATTGTGTTTTAAAGTATATACACCATCTCCATATTCCCTCTTGTAAAACATGGAAATTCTGTTATTACGTGGATAGAGAAATTGTAAGTATTTCCGTTTGACTTCAATGTTAAAAACCGAATTACTCTAAAGACACTCAGTTAGAAAAAATACACAATGCTTTTTTTTACTATCTTTTTTAGTATATACACAATCTCAATATTCTCTCACATGTAAAATACAAAAATTCTAAATTTACGTGGTTAGACACAAATATAAATATTCCCTATGCACCCCAATGTAAAAAACAAAATTGCGTGGAAGATACTCTGTTAGAAAAAAAATACAATGCTCTTTTCTACTCTCTTATGGTGTATATATACCATCTCAATATTCTCTCTCATGTAAAATACTGAAAATCAAAATTTACGCTGTTAGAAATAAATATAAATATCCTCTATGTCCCCGAATAATATAAGCAAAATTGCTCGAAAAATAATCTGTTACAAAAAATATACAATGCCCTATTCCACATTCTTTTGGAGTATATACACAATCTCAATATTCTTTGTCATGTAAAATAACAAAATTCTAAATATACGTGAATAGAAAAACATAAATATTAGCTAATTACCCAAATGCTGAAAGCAAAATTGCTCTAATGATAATCTGTATGAAAAAATATACAATGCCCTTTTCTACACTCTTTTGGAGTATATACACCAAATCAATATGCTCTCTCATGTAAAATATTAAAATTCTAAATTTACGAGAATAAAAAATATATAAATATTATCTATGTAACACAATGTCAAAAGCAAAATTGCTCTAAAGAAAATCTGTTCCAAAAAATATACAATGCCCTTTTCTACACTGTTTTGGAGTATATACACCATATCAATAAGCTCTCTCATGTAAAATATTTAAATTCTCAATTTACGCAGTTACAAAAAATATAAATATTTTCTATGTACACCACCGTTTAAAGCAAAATTGCATATATTATAGTGTGTAAGAGAAAATATACAATGCCCTTTTTTACTCTTTATTGGAGTATATCCACCAAATAAATAGGCTCTCTCATGTAATACCGAAATTTTAAATTTACGCTAATATAAAAAAATCTAAATATTATCTAGGCACCCCAATCTTAAAAGCAAAATTGGAATGAATATCATCTGTCAGAAAAAATATACAATGCCCTTTTCTACTCTGTTTGGAGTATATACACCAACTCAATATGCTCTCTCATGTAAAATACTGAAATTCTAATTTTACGCGAATCGAAAAATATCTAAATATAATCTAGGCACCCCAATGTTAAAAGCAAAATTTCTGTGAATATAAACTCTCAGAAAAAATATACAGTGCTCTTTTCTACTCTGTTTTAAAGGATATAAACCAACTCAATATGCTCTCTCATGTAAAATACAGAAATTCTAAATTTACGCAAATCGAAAACAATCTAAATACTATCTAGGCACCTCAATGTTAAAAGCAAAATTGCTCTGAATATAATCTGTCAGAAAAAATATACAATGCCCTATTCTACTCTGTTTTGGAGTATATACACCAACTCAATATGCTCTTTCATGTAAAATACTGAAATTTTAATTATACGCGAATCAAAAAAAATCTAAATATTATCTAGGCACCCCAATGTTAAAAGCAAAATTGCTCTGAATATAATATTTCAGAGAAAATATACAATGCCGCTTTCTACACTGTTTTGAAGTATATACACCAACTCAATATGCTCTCTCGTGTAAAATACCGAAATACTAAATTTCCGCGAATCGAAAAAAATCTAAATATTATCTAGGCACCCCAATGTAATAATCCAAATTTCCCTGAATACAATCACTCAGCAAAAATATACAACGCCATTTTCTACTCTGTTTCGGAGTATATACACCAACTCAATATGCTCGCTCATGTAAAATACCGAAATTCTAATTCTACCCGAATCGACAAAATCTAAATATTATCTATGCACCCCAATGTTAAAAACAAAATTGCTCTGAATATAGTCTGTCAGAAAAAACATATATTGTTCTATTCTAATCTGTTTTAAAGTATATACACCAACTCCATATGCTCTCTCATGTAAAATACAGAAATTCTGTATTTCAGCGAATCAAAAAAAATCTAAATATTATCTAGGCACACCTATGTTAAAAGTAAAGTTGCTCTGAATATAATCTGTCAGAAAAAATATACAACGCCTTTTTCTACTCAGTTTTGTAGTATGTACACCAACTCAATATGCTCTGTCATGTAAAATACAGAAATTCTAATTCTACTCAAATCGAAAAAAACTAAATATTATCTAGGCCCCCAATGTTAAAAGCAAAATTGTCCTTAATATAATCTGTAAGAGAAAATATACAATGCCCTTTTCTACACTGTTTTAAAGTATATACACCAACTCAATATGCTCTCTCATGTAAAATACCAAAATTCTAATTATAGGCGAATCAAAAATAATGAAAATAATATCTAGGTGCCCCAAAGTTAATATAAAATGGCTCTGAATATAGTCTGTTAGAAAAAGTATACAATGCCTTATTCTCCTCTGTTTTGGAGTATATACACCAACTCAGGATGCTCTCACATGTAAAATACAGAAATTCGAATTTTACCCTAATCAAAAAAATCTAAATATTATCTAGGCACCCCAGTGTTAAAAAAAATTGCTCTAAATATATTCCATCAGAAAAATATATACAATGCCCTATTCTACTCTGTTTTTGAGTAAATACACCCACTTCCTATGCTCTCTCATGTAAAATACAGAAATTCTATATTTATGCGAATCGAAATAAATCTAAATATTATCTAGGCACCCCAATGTTAAAAGCAAACTTGCTCTGAATATAATCGGTCAGAAAAAATACACAATGCCCTTTTCTACTCTGTTTTGGAGTATATACACCAACGCTATATGCTCTCTAATTTAAAATACAGAAATTTAAATTGTACGTGAATCGAAAAATATATAAATAATATCTAGGCGCCCCAAAGTTAAAAGAAATTGGCTCTGAATATAGTCTTTTAAAAAAAATATACAACACCTTATTCAACTCTTTTTCGGAGTACATACACCATCTCAGGGTGCACTCTCCTATAAAATACAGAAATTCTAATTTTACCGTAATCGAAAAAATCTAAATAATATCTAGGCACCTCAGTGTTAAAAAAAACTTGCTCTGAAAATAATCTGTCAGAAAAAATACACAATGCCCTATTCTACTCTGTTTTGGAGTATATACAGCAACTCAACATGCTCTCTCATGTAAAATACCGAAATTATATTTTTAAGCGAATCGAAAAAAATCTAAATTTTATCTAGTCACCCCAAAGTAAAAAGAAGAATCGCTCTGAATATAATCCGTCAGAAAAAATATACATTGCCCTATTGTACTCTGTTTTGGAGTATATACACCAACTCCATATGCTCTCTCATGTAAAATACAGAAATTCTATTTTTAAGCGAATCGAAAAAATCTATATATATCTAGATGCCCCAAAGTTAAAAGAAAATAACTCTGAATATAGTCTGTTAGATAAAATTTACAATGCCTTATTCTACTCTTTTTTGGAGTATATACACCAACTCAGTATACTCTCTCATGTAAACTACAGAAATTCTAATTCTACCCGAATTGAAAAAAATCTAAATATTATCTAGGCACCCCAATGTTAAAAACAAAATTGCTCTGAATATAATTGGTCAGAAAAAATATACAATGCCATTTTATACTCTGTTTTATAGTATATACACCAACTCAATATGCTCTCTCTTATAAAATACTGAAATTATAATTTTACGCGAATCAAAAATAATCTAAATAATATCTAGGCGCCCCAAAGTTAAAAAAAAATGGTTCTAAATATAGTCTGTAAGAACAAATATAGAATGCTTTATTCTTCTCTGTTTTGGGGTATATACACCAACAGAGTATGCTCTCTCATGTAAAATACTGAAATTCTAATTTTACGTGAATCAAAAAAAATCTTAATATTATCTAGGCACAGCAATGTTAAAAACAAAATTGCTCTGAATGTAATCTGTCAGAAAAAAATATAGAAAGCCCTATTCTACTCTGTTTTAAAGTATGTACACCAACTCCATATGCTCTCTCATGTAAAATATAGAAATTCTAATTCTACCCGAATCGCATAAATCTTAATATTATCTAGGCACCCCAATGTTAAAGCAAAATTTTTCTGAATATAATCTGTCATAAAAAATATACAATGCCCTATTCTACTCTCTTCTGGAATATATATACCAACTCAATATGCTGTCTTATGTAAAATAACGAAAGTCTAATTTTAGGCGAATCAAAAAAGATCTAAATAATATCTTGGTGCCCTAAAGTTAAAAGAAAATGGCTCTGAAAATAGTCTGTTAAAAAAATACACAATGCCTTATTCTACTCTGTTTTGGAGTATATACAGCAACTCAGGGTGTTCTCTGATGTAAAATATAATATTCTAATTTTACCCGAATCGAAAAAATCTAAATATTATCTAGACACCTCAATGTTAAAAACAAAATTGCACTGAATATAATCTGTCAGAAAAAATATACAATGCCCTATTCTACTCTGTTTTCGAGTATATACAACAACTCCCTATGCTCTCTCAGGTGAAATACAGAAATTCTATATTTAAGCAAATCGAAAAAAATCTAAACATTATCTAGGCACCCCAATGTTAAAAACAAAATTGCTCTGAATGAAATCTGTCAGAAAAAATATACAATGTTCTTTTCTACTCTGTTTTGGAGTATATACATCAACTCAATATGCTCTCTCATATAAAATACAGAAATTTTAATTTTATGCAAAATGAAAAAAATCTAAATAATAACTAGGCACCCCAAAGTTAAAAGAAAATGGTTCTAAATATAGTCTGTAATAAAAACAATACAATGCCTTATTCTTTTCTGTTTTGAAGTATATACACCAACTCAATATGCTCTCTAAAGTAAAATACAGAAATTCTATATTTAAGCAAATCGAAAAAATTCTAGATATTATCTAGGCACCCCAATGTGAAAAGCAAAATTGCTCTTAATATAATCTGTCAGATAAAATACACAATGCCCTTTACTTCTCTGTTTTGTAGTATATACACCAACTCAAAATGCTCTCTCATGTAAAATACAGAAATTCTAATTCTACCCAAATCGAAAAAATCTAAATATTATCTAGGCATCCCAGTGTTAAAAAAAATGGCTCTAAATATATTTAAAATTGGATTTTAAAATCGAAATTTCTCTGAATATAATCTGTCAGAAAAAATAAACAATGCCCATTTCTACACGGTTTTGTAGTATATACACCAACTCAATATTCTCTCTCATGTAAAATAAAGAAATTCTAATTTTACGCGAATCGAAAAAAATTTAAAAAATATGTAGGTGCCCCAAAGTTAAAAGAAAATGGCTGTGAATATAGTCTGTTACAAAAAATATACAATGCCTTATTCTACTCTGTTTCGGAGTATATACACCATCTCAGGGTGCACTGCCATGTAAAATAGAGAAATAATAATTTTACGTGAATCGAAAAAATCTAAATATTATCTAGGCACCTCAGTGTTAAATAAAATGGCTCTGAATATAATCTGTCAGAAAAAATACACAATGCCCTATTCTACTCTGCTTTGGAGTATATACACCAACTCCACATTCTCTCTCATGTAAAATACAGAAATTCTATATTTATGCGAATCGAAAAAAATCTAAATATTATCTAGGCACCCCAGTGTTAAAACCAAATCGCAATGAATATAATCTGTCAGAAAAAATATACAACGCCTTTTTCTACTTTGTTTTGGAGTATATACAACAACTCAACATGCTCTCTCATGTAAAATACCGGAATTCTAATTTTAGCTGAATTCAAAATAATCTAAATAATATCTAGGCGCCCCAACGTTACAAACAAAATCGCTCTGAATATAGTCTGTTAGAAAATATATACAATGCCTTAATCTACTCTCTTTTGGAGTATATACACCAACTCAGTATGCTCTCTCATGTAAAATACAGAAATTCTAATTTTACGTGAATCGAAAAAAATCTAAATATTATCTAGGCACCCCAATGTTAAAAGCTAAATTGCTCAGAATATTATCTGTCAGAAAAAATATACAATGCCCTTTTCTACTCTGTTTTGTAGTATATACACCAACTCAATATGCTCTCTCATGTAAAATACGGAAATTCTAATGTTACACGAATCGAGAAAAATCTAATTGATATCTAGGTGCCCCAAAGTTAAAAGAAAATGGCTCTGAATATAGTGTGTTAAAAAAAATATATACAATGCCTTATTCTACTTCGTTTTGGAATATATACACCAACTCAGTATGCTCTCTCATGTAAAATACCGAAATTCTAATTTTACGTGAATCGAAACAAATCTAAATATTATATAGACACCCCAATGTTAAAAACAAAATTTCTCTGAACATAATCTGTCAGAAAATATATACAATGCCCTATTCTACTCTGTTTTGGAGTATATACACCAACTTTATATGCTCTCTCATGCAAAATACAAAAATTCTATATTTAAGCGAATAAAAAAAAATCTAAAATATATCTAGGTGCCCCAAAGTTAAAAGAAAATAGCTCTGAATATAGTCTCTTAGAGAAAGTATACAATGCTTTATTCCACTCTGTATTGTAGTATATACACAAACTCAGTGTGCTCTCTCATGTAAAATACAGAAATTCTAATTTTAACCGAATCGAAAAAATTAAAAAATCTAAATATTATCTAGGCACCCCGATGTTAAAAGCAAAATTGCTCTGAATATATCAGAAAAAATGTACAATGCCCTTTTCTACTCTGTTTTGGAGTATATACACCAACTGAGTATGCTCTCTCATGGAAAATACTGAAATTTTAATTTTACGTGAATCGAAAAAAATCTAAATATTATCTAGGCACCCGAATGTTAAAAGCAAAATTTCTCTGAATATAATCGTTCAGAAAAAATATACAATGCCCTTTTCTACTCTGTTTTGGAGTATATACACCAACTCAATATGCTCTCTCATGTAAAATACAGAAATTCTAATTTTACCTGAATTGAAATAAATCTAAATATTATCTAGGCACCCAAATGTTAAAAGCAAAATTTCTCTGAATATAGTCTTTCAGAAAAAATATACAATGCCCTTTTCTATTCTGTTTTGGAGTATATACACCAACCCAATATGCTCTCTCATGTAAAATATCGAAATTCTAAATTTACAGGAATCGAAAAAAATCTAAATACTATTTAGGCACCCAATGTTAAAAGCAAAATTGCTCTGAATATAATCTGTCAGAAATAATATACAATTCCCTTTCCTACTCTGTTTTAAAGTATATACACCAACTCAATATGCTCTCTCAAGTAAAATAGCATAATTATATATTTACGCAAATTAAAAAAATTCTAAATATTATCTAGGCACCCCAATGTTAAAAGTAAAGTTGCTCTGACTGTAATCCATAAGAAAAAATATACAAAGCCTTTCGTACTCTGTTTTGGAGTATATACACCAACTCAATATGCTCTCCCATGTAAAATACAAAAATTCAAATTTTACACGAACCGAAAAAAATCTAAATATTATCTAGGCCGTCCAATGTTAAAAGCAAAATTGCTCTGAATATAGTCTTTCAGAAAAAATATACAATGCTCTTTTCTATTCTGTTTTGGAGTATATATACCAACTCAATATGCTCTCTCATGTAAAATACAGAAATTCTAAATTTACGTGAATCAAAAAAAATATAAATGTTATGTAGGCACCCCAATGTTAAAAGCAAAATTGCTCTGAATACATTCTTTCAGAAATAATACACCATGTCATATTTTACTCTGTTTTGGAGTATATAAACCAATTCAATATGCTCTGTCATGTAAAATACCAAAATTCTAATTTTATGGGAATCGAAAAAAATCTAAATATTATCTAGGAACCCCAATGTTAAAAGCAAAATTGGTCTGAATATAATCTGTCAGAAAAAATATACAATGCCCTATTCTACTTTGTTTTGGACTATATACACCAACTGAATATGCTCTCTCATGTAAAATATTGAAATTCTAATTTTACGTGAATCGAAAAAAATCTAAATATTATCTAGGCACCCAATGTTAAAAGAAAAATTTCTCAGAATATAATCTGTCAGAAATAATATACAATGCCCTTTCCTACTCTGTTATAAAATATATAAACCAACTCAATATGCTCTCTCATGTAAAATAGAGAAATTGTAAATTTACACAAATTAAAAAATTCTAAATATTATCTAGGCACCGCAATGTTATAAGCAAAATTCATCTGAATGTAATCTGTCAGAAAAAATAAACAATGCTTTTTTTCTACTCTGTTTTGGAGTATATACAACAACTCAATATGCTCTCCCATGTAAAATACAGAAGTTCAAATTTTACACGAACCAAAAAAAATCAAAATATTATCTAGGCATTCCAATGTTAAAAGCAAGATTGCTCTGAATATAGTTTGTCAGAGAAAGAACACAATGCCCTCTTCTACTCTTATTTTGGAGTACACAAACAAACTCAATATGCTCTCTCATGTAAAATACAGAAATTATAAATTGAAGGAAATTTAAAAATTCTAAATATTATCTAGGCACCCCAATGTTAAAAGAAAAATTGTTCTGAATGTAATCTGTCAGAAAAAATATACAATGCCTTTTTCTACTCTGTTTTCAAATATATACACCAACTCAATATGGTCTCCCATGTAAAATACAGAAGGTCCAATTTTACACGAACCGCAAAAAATCTAAATATTATTTAGGCATTCCAATGATAAAAGAAAAATTGCTCGGAATGTAATGTGTCAGAAAAAATATACAATGCTTTTTTCTACTCTGGTTTGGAGTATACACACTAACCCAATATGCTCTCTCATTTAAAATACCGAAATTCTAAATTTAGGCGAATCGAAAAAAATCTGAATATTATCTGGGCACCACAATGTAAAAACCAAAATTTCTCGGAACAAAATGTGTCAGAGAAAATATACATTGCTATTTTCTACTCTGTTTTGGAGTATATAAACCAACTCAATATGCTCTCTCATGTAAAATACCGTAATTCTAAATTTACGCGAATCGAAATAAATCTAAATATTATCTAGGCACCCGAATGATAAAATAAAATAGCTCTGAATAAAATCAGTCAGAAAAAATATACAATCCCCTTTTCTACTTTGTTTTGGAGTATATACACGAACTCAATATGCTCTCTCATGTAAAATAACAAAATTCAAATTTTAAATGAACAGCAAAATGTCTAAATATTATCTAGGCATTCCAATGTTAAAAGCAAAATGGTTCTGAATATAATCTGTCAGAAATAATATACAATACCCTTTCCTACCCTGTTATAAAGTATATACACCAGCTCAATATGCTCTCTCATGTAAAATACGGAAATTCTAATTTTATGTGAATCAAAAAAAATCTAAATATTATCTAGGCACACCAATGTTAAAAGCAAAATTGCTCTGAATATAATCTGTCAGAAAAAATACACAATGCCCTTTTGTACTCTGATTTTTAATATATACACCAACTCAATATGCTCTCATGTAAAATACAGAAATTCTAACTTTACGTGAATTGAAAAAAATCTAAATGATATCTAGGCGCCCCAAAGGTAAAAGAAAATGGCTCTGAATATAGTCGGTAAAAAAAAATATACAATGCCTTATTCTACTCTGTTTTGGAGTATATACACAACCCAGTATGCTCTCATATGTAAAATACCGAAATTCTAATTTTACGTGAATCTATAAAAATCTAAATTATATCTGGCGCATGAACGTTAAAAGAAAATGGCTCTGAATATAGTCTGTTACAAAAAATACACAATGCCTTATTCTATTCTGTTTTGGAGTATATAAACTAACTCAGTATGCTCTCTCATGTAAAACACAGAAATTCAAATTTTACCCGAGTGGAAAAAATCTAAATATTATCTAAACACCCCAATGTTAAAAAAAAAATTGCTCCGAATATAATCTGTCAGAAAAAATATACAATGACCTATTCTACTCTGTTGTTGAGTATATACATCAACTCCATATGCTCTCTCATGTAAAATACAGAATTTCAATATTTAAGTGAATCGAAAAAAACCTAAATATTATCTAGGCACCCCAATGTTAAAAGCAAAATTTCTCTGAATATAATCTGTCAGAAAAAATATACAATGCCCATTTCCACTATGTTTTGTAGTATATAAACCAACTCAAAATGCTCTCTCATGTAAAATACCGAAATTCTAATTTTCAACGAATCGAAAAAAATCTAAATACTATCTAGGCGCCCCAAAGTTAAAAGAAAATGGCTCTGAATATACTCTGTTAGAGAAAATAAACAATGCTTTATTCTACTCTGTTTTGGAGTATAAACACCAACTCAATATGCTCTCTCATGGAAAATACCGAAATTCTAATTTTCAACGAATCGAAAAAAATCTAAATAATATCTAGGCGCCCCAAAGTTAAAAGAAAATGGCTCCGAATATACTCTGTTAGAGAAAATATACAATGCTTTATTCTACTCTGTTTTGGAGTATATACACCAACTCAATATGCTCTCTCATGGAAAATACCGAAATTCTAATTTTCAACGAATCGAAAAAATCTAAATACTATCTAGGCACCAAAATGTTAAAAACAAAATTTCTCTGAATATAATCTGTCAGAAGAAATATACAAGGCCCTCTTCTCCTTTGCTTCGGAGTAAATACACCAACTCAATATGCTCTCTCATGTAAAATACAGAAATTCTATATTTAAGCGAATCGAAAAAAATCTAAATATTATCTAGGCACCCCAATGTTAAAAGCAAAATTGCTCTGAATGTAATCTGTCAAAGAAAATATACAATGCCATATTCTAATATGTTTTGGAGTATATACACCAACTCAGTGTGCTCTCTCATGTAAAATACCGAAATTCTAATCTTACGTGAATCGAAAAGAATCTAAATAATATCTAGGTGCCCTAAAGTTAAAAGAAAATGGCTCTGAATATAGTCTGTTAGAAAAAATATACAATGCCTTATTCTACTCTGTTTTGCAGTATATACACCAACTCAGTATGCTCTCTGATGTAAAATACATAAATTCTAATTTTACCCGAATTAAAAAATCTAAATATTATCTAGGCACTTCAATGTTAAAAGCAAAATTGCTCTAAATATAATCTGTCATAAAAAATATAAAATGCCTTATTCTACTCTGTTATGGGGTATATTCACCAACTCCATATGCTCTCTCATGTAAAACACAAAAATTCAATATTTAAGCAAATCGAAAAACATCTAAATATTATCTAGGCACCCCAATGTTAAAAAAAATAGCTCTGAATATAATCTGTCAGAAAAAATATACAATGCCCTATTCTACTCTCTTCTGGAATATATACACCAACTCAGTATGCTCTCTTGTAAAATACAGAAATTCTAATTTTACATGAATTGAAATAATCTAAATATTATCTAGGCACCCGAATGTTAAAAACAAAATTGCTATGAATATAATCTGTCAGAAAAAATATACAATGCCCTATTCCACTCTGTTTTGGAGTATATACACCAACTCAATATGCTCTCTCATGTAAAATATTGAAATTCTAATTTTACATGAATTGAAATCAATATGAATAATATCTAGGCGCCCCAAAGTTAAAAGAAAATGGTTCTAAATATAGTCTGTAAGAAAAAATATACAATGCCTTATTCTACTCTGTTTTGGACTATAAACACCAACTCAGTGTGCTCTCTAAAGTAAAATACAAAAATTCTAATTTTACCCGAATGGAAAAAATCGAAATATTATCTAGGCAACCCAATGTTCAAAACAAAATTGCTCTGAATATAATCTGTCAGAAAAAATATACAATGACCTATTATACTCTGCTTTGGAGTATATACACCAACTCCATATGCTCTCTCATGTAAAATAGAGAAATTCTATATTTAAGTGAATCGAGAAAAATTTAATATTATCTAGGCACCCCAATGTTAAAAGCAAAATTGCTCTGAATATAGTCTGTCAGAAAAAATATACAATGCCCTTTTGTACTCTGATTTTTAATATATAAACCAACTCAATATGCTCTCATGTAAAATACCGAAATTCTAATTTAACGGGAATCGAAAAAAAATCTAAATAATATCTAGGCGCCCAAAGTTAAAAGAAAATGTCTTTGAATATAGTCTGTTAGAAAAAATACACAATGCCTTATTCTACTCTGTTTTGGAGTATATACACCAACTCAGTATGCTCTCTCATGTAAAATAGAGAAATTCTATATTTGAGCGAATCGAAAAATATCTCAATATTATCTAGGCACCCCAATGTTAAAAGCATAATTGCTCTGGATATAATCTGTCAGAAAAAATATACAATGTTCTTTTCTACTCTGTTTTGCAATAGATACACCAACAAAATATGCTCTCTCATGTAAAATACAGAAATTCTAATTTTACCAGAATCGAAAAAGCAAAATTTATCTAGGCACCCCAATGTTAAAAACAAAATTGTTCTGAATCTAATCTTTCAGAAAAAATATACAGCCCTATTCTACTCGGTCTTGGAGTATATACACCAACTCAGTATTCTCTCTCATGTAAAATACCGAAATTCTCATTTTACATGAATCGAAATAATTCTAAATATTATCTAGGCACCCCAATGTTAAAAACAAAATTTCTCTGAACGTAATCTGTCAGAATATATATACAATGCCCTATTCTACTCTGTTTTGGAGTATATACACCAACTCAACATGGTCTCTCATGTAAAATACTGAAATTCTAATTTTATGTGAATCATAAAATATCTAAATAATATCTAGGCGCCCCAAAGTTAAAAGAAAATGGCCCTGAATATAGTCTGTTAGAAAAAATATACAATGCCTTATTATACTATGGTTTGGAGTGTATACAACAACTCAGTATGCTCTCTCATGTAAAATACCGAAATTCTAATTTTAGGTGAATCGATAAAAATCTAAATATAATCTAGGCACCCGAATGTTAAAAGCAAAATTGCTCTGAATATAATCTGTCAGAAAAAATATACAATGCCCTTTTCTACTCTGTTTTGGACTATATGCACCAACTCAATATGCTCTCTAATGTAAAATACCAAATTCTAATTTTACGCGAATCGAAAAAAATCTAAATAATATCTAGGTACCACAAACATAAAAGAAAATGACTCTAAATATAGTCTGTCAGAGAAAATATACAATGACTTATTTTACTCTGTTTTAGAGTATATACACCAACGCAGTATGCTCTCTCATGTAAAATATAGAAATTCTAATTTTACACGAATTGAAAAAATTTAAAAATTATCTAGGCACACCAAAGTTAAAAACAAAATTTCTGTTAATGTAATCTGTCAGAGAAAATATACAATTCAATATTCTACTTTTTTTTGGAGTATATACACCAACTCCATATGCTCTCTCATGTAAAATACAGAAATTCTATATTTGAGCGAATCGAAAAAAATCTCAATATTATCTAGGCACCCCAATGTTAAAAGCAAAATTGCTCTGAATATAATCTGTCAGAGACAATATACAATGCCCTTTTCTACTCTGTTTTGGTGTATATACACCAACTCAGTATGTTCTCTCATGTAAAATACCGAAATTCTAATTTTACGTGAATCGAAAAAAATCTAAATAATATCTAGGTGCCCCGAAGTTAAAAGAAAATGGCTCTGAATATAGTCTGTTAGAAAAAATATACAATGCCTTATTCTACTCTGTTTTGGAGTATATACACCAACTCAGTATGCTCTCTCATGTAAAATACAGAAATTCTATATATAAGCAAATCGAAATTAATCTAAACATTATCTAGGCACCCCAATTTTAAAAGCGAAATTGCTCTAAATATAATCTGTCAGAAAAAATATACAATGCCCATTTCTACTCGGTTTGTAGGATATACACCAACTCAATATGCTCTCTCATGTAAAATACCGAAATTCTAATTTTACGCAAATCGAAAAAAATCTAAATAATATCTAGGTGCCACAAACTTAAAAGAAAATGGCTCTAAATATAATCTGTCAGAGAAAATATACAATGACTTATTCTACTCTGTTTTGGAGTATATACACCAACTTCATATGCTCTCTCATGTAAAATATCGAAATTCTAATTTTACCGGAATGGAAAAAATCTAAATATTATCGTGACACCCCAAGGTAAAAAACAAAATTACTCTGAATATAATCTGTCAGAAGAAATATAAAATGCCTTACTCTACTCTGTTTTGGAGTATATACACCAACTCCATATGCTCTCTTATGTAAAGTACAGAAATTCTATATTTAAGCGAATCGAAAAAAATATAAATATTATCTAGGCAACCCAATGTTAAAAAAAATTGCTCTGAATATAATCTGTCAGAAAAAATATACAATGTCCTATTCTACCCTCTTTTGGAGTATATACACCAACTCAATATGCTCTCTCATGTAAAATACGGAAATTCTAATTATATGTGAAACGAAAATAATCTACATAATATCTAGGCGCCCCAAAGTTAAAAGAAAATGGCTCTTAATATAGACTGGTAGAAAAAATATACAATGTTTTATTCTACTCTGTTTATGAGTATATACACCAACTTCGTGTACTCTCTCATGTAAAATACAGAAATTCTAATTTTACCAAAATAGTTAAAATCTAAATATTACCTAGGCACCCCAATGTTTGAAACCAAATTGCTCTGTATATAATCTGTCAGAAAAAATATACAATGCCCTATTCTACTCTGTTTTCTAGTATATACACCAACTCAATATGCTCTCTCATGTAAAATAGAGAAATCCTAATTTTACCCGAATCAAAAAAATATAAATATAATCTAGGCACCCCAATGTTAATAACAAAATTGCTCTGAATATAATCTGTCAAAAAAATATACAATGCCCTATTCTACTCTGTATTGGAATATATACACCAACTCAGTATATTCTCTCATGTAACATACGGAAATTCTAATTTTACGTGAATCGAAAAAAATCAAAATATTATCTAGGCACCCCAATGTTAAAAGCAAAATTGATCTGAATATAATCTGTCATAAAAATTATGCAGTGCCCTTTTTTACTCTGTACTGGAGTATATACACCAACTCAATATGCTCTCTCATGTAAAATACCCACATTCAAATTATACGTGAATCAAAAAAATCTAAAAATTATCTAGGCTCCCCAAAGTTAAAAGAAAATAGCTCTGAATATAGTCTGTTAGAACAAAAATGCAATGCCTTATTCTACTATATTTTGGAATATATACAGGAACTCACTATGCTCTCTCTTGTAAAATGAAGATATTCAAATTTTACCCGAATCGAAAAAATCTAAATATTATCTAGGCACCCCAATGTTAAAAGCAAAATTGCTCTGAATATAATCTGTCAGAAAAAATATACAATGCCCTATTATACTTTGTTTTTGAGTATATACACCAACTCAACCTGCTCTCATATGTAAAATACAGAAATTTTATATTTAAGCGAATAGGAAGAAATCTAAATAATATCTAGGCGCCCCAAAGATAAAGAAAATGGCTCTAAATATAGTCTGTTAGAGAAAATATACAATGTCTTAATCTACTTTGTTTTGGAATATATACACCAACTCCACATGCTGTCTCGTGTAAAATACATAAATTGTATATTTAAGCGAATCGAAGAAAATCTAAATATTATCTAGGCACCCCAATGTTAAAAGCAAAATTGCTCTGAATATAGTCTGTCAGAGAAAATATACAATGCCCTTTTCTACTCTGTTTTGTAGTATAGACACCAACTTAATATGCTATCTCATGTAAAATACGAAAATTCTAATTATACGTGAATCAAAAAAAATCTAAATAATGACTAGGCGCCCCAAAGTTAAAAGAAAATGTCTCTGAATATAGTCTGGTAAATAAATATACAATGTTTTATTATACACTGTTTTGGAGTATATACACAAACTTCGTGTACTCTCTCATGTAAAATATAGAAATTCCAATTTTACCAGAATAGTTAAAATCTAAATATTACCTAGGCACCCCAATGTTTAAAACAAAATTGCTCTGAATATAATCTGTCAGAAAAAATATGCAATGCCCTTTTCTACTCTGTTTTGTAGTATATACACCAACTCCATATGCTCTCTCATGTAAAATACCGAAATTCTATATTTTAGCAAATCGAAAAAAATCTAAATAATATCTAGGCTCCCCAAAGTTAAAAGAAAATGGTTCTAAATATATTGTATAAGAAAAAATATACAATGCCTTATTCTTCTCTGTTTTGGAGTATATACACCAACTCCATATGGTCTCTCAAGTAAAATACAGTAATTCTATATTTAAGCGAATTGAAAAAATTCTAGACATTATCTAGGCACTCCAATGTGAAAAGCAAAATTGCTCTTAATATAATCTGTCAGATAAAATATACAATGCCCTTTACTTCTCTGTTTTGTAGTATATACATCAACTCCATATGCTCTCTCATGTAAAATACAGAAATTCTAATTTTACCCGAATCAAAAAAATCAAAATATTATGTAGGCACCCCAATGTTTAAAACAAAATTTCTCTGAATATAATCTGTCAGATAAAATATAAAATGCCCTATTCTACTCTGTTTTGGAGAATATACACCAACTCCATATGCTCTATCATGTAAAATACAGAAATTCCATATTTAAGCGAATCGAAAAAAATCTAAATATTATCTAGGCACCACAAGGTTAAAAGCAAAATTGCTCTGAATATAATCTGTCAGAAAAAATATATAATGCTTTTTTCTACTCTGTTTTGTACTATATACACCAAATCAATATGCTCTCTTCTGTAAATTACAGAAATTCTAATTCTACCCTAATCGAAAATATCTAAATATTGCCTAGGCACCCCAATGTTAAAAACAAAATTACTCTGAATATAATTTGTCAGAAAAAATAAACAATGCCCTATTCTACTCTGTTTTGGAGTATATACACCAACTCAGTAAGCTCTGTAATGTAAAATACGGAAATTCAAATTTTACGTGAATCCAATAAAGTCTAAATATTATCTATGCACCCTAATGTTAAAAGTAAAATTGCTCTGATAGTAATCTCTCAGAAAATATATACAGTGCCCTATTCTACTCTGTTTTGGAGTATATACACCAACTCCATATGCTCTCTCATGTAAAATACAGAAATTGTTTATTTATGCGAATCGAAAAAAATCTAAATATTATCTAGGCACCTCGGGGTGAAAAAAAATTGCTCTGAATATAATCTCTCAGAGAAAATATACAATGCCCTATTCTACTCTGTTTTGGAGTATATACACCAACTCCACATTCTCTCTCATGTAAAATACAGAAATTCTATATTTAAGTGAATCGAAAAAAATCAACATATTATCTAGGCAACCCAATGTTAAAAGAAAAATTGCTCTGATAGTAATCTCTCAGAAAATATATACAATGCACTATTCTACTCTGTTTTAAAGTATATACACCAACTCCATATGCTCTCTCATGTAAAATACAGAAATTCTATATTTAACTGAATCGAAAAAATTCTAGATAGGATCTAGGCACCCCAATGTGAAAAGCGAAATTGCTCCTAATATAATCTGTCAGATAAAATATACAATGCCCTTTACTTCTCTTTTTTGTAGTATCTACACCAACTCAATATACTCTCTCATGTAAAATACAGAAATTTTAATTCTACCCAAATCGAAAAAATCTAAATATTATCTAGGCACCCTAATGTTAAAATCAAAGTTGCTCTGAATATAATCTGTCAGAAATAATATACAATGCCCTATTCTACTCTGTTTTGGAGTATATACACAACTCCATATGCTCTCTCATATAAAATACCGAAATTCTAATTTTACGTGAATCGAAAAAAATCTAAATTATATCTAGGCGCCCCAAAGTTAAAAGAAAATGGCTCTGAATATAGTCTGTTAGAAAAATATACAATGCGTTATTCTACTCTGTTTTAGAGTATATACAACAACTCAGTATGCTCTCTCATGTAAAACACAGAAATTCTAATTTTACCAGAATCAAAATAATCTAAATATAATCTAGGCACCCCAATGTTAAAAGCAAAATTGCTCTGAATATAATCTGTCAGAAAAAATATACAATGCCTTTTTCTACTAGGTTTTGTAGTATATACACCAGCTCAATATGCTCTCTCATGTAAAATACAGAAATTCTAAATTTACGTGAATAAAAAAAAATCTAAATATTATCTAAGCAACCCAATGTTAAAAGCAAAATTGCTCTGAATGTAATCTGTCAGAAAAAATATACAATGCCCTCTTCTCCTTTGCGTCGGAGTATATACACCAACACCATATGCTCTCTCATGTAAAATACAGAAATTCTATATTTAAGTGAATCAAAAAAATCTAAATATTATGTAGAGACCCCAATGTTAAAAGCAAAATTGCTCTGAATATAATCTGTCAGATAAAATATACAATGTCCTATTCTACTCTGTTTTGGAGTATATTCACCAACTCCATATGCTCTCTCAGGTAAAACACAGAAATTCTATGTTTAAGTGAATCGAAAAAAATCTAAATATGATCTAGGGACCCCATTGATAAAAGCAAAATTTCTCTGAATATAATCTGTCAGAAAAAATATACAATGCCCTTTTCTACTCTGTTTTCGAGTATATACACCAACTCAATATGCCATCTCATGTAAAATACAGAAATTCAAATTTTACCCCAGTCGAAAAAATCTATATATTATCTAGGCACCCGAATGATAAAAAAAAAATTGCTCTGAATATAATCTCTCAGAAAAAATATACAATGCCCTATTCTACTTAATTTTGGATTATATACACCAACTAAATATGGTCTCTCGTGTAAAATACAAAAATTCTAATTTTACTTGAATCGAAAAAAATCTAGTATCTTGGCGCCCCAAAGTTTAAAGAAAATGGCTCTGAATATAGTCTGTTAGAAAAAATATACAATGCCTTATTCTACGCTGTTTTGGAGTATATAAACCAACTCAGTATGCTCTCTCATGTAAAATACCCAAATTTTAATTTTACGCGAATCGAAAAAAATATAAATAATATCTAGGCGCCCCAAAGTTAAAAGAAAATGGCACTGAATATAGTCTGTTAGAAGAAATGTACAAAGCCTTATTCTACTCTGTTTTGGATTATATACACCAACTCAGTATGCTCTCTCATGTAAAATACAAAAATTCTTATTTTACGTGAATCGAAAAAAATCTAAATAATATCTAGTCTCCCAAAAGTTAAAAGAAAATGGCTCTGCATTTAGTCTGTTAGAAAAAATGTAAATTGCCTTATTCTACTCTGTTTTGGAGTATATATACCAACACAGTATGCTCTCTCATGTAAAATATACAAATTCTAATTGTACCCGAATTGAAAAAATCTAAATATTATCTATGCACCCCTATGTTAAAAACAAAATTGCTCTGAATGTAGTCTGTCAGACAAAATATACAATGCCCTATTCTACTCTGTTTTGGAGTATATACACCAACTCCATATGCTCTCTCATATAACATACAGAAATTCTATATTTAAGCGAATCGAAAATAATCGAAATATTATCTAGGCAACCCAATGTTAGAAGCAAAATTGCTCTGAATATAGTCTGTCAAAAAAATATACAATGCCCTTTTGTACTGTGTTTTGGTGTATATACACCAACTGAGTATGCTCTCTCATGTAAAATACCGAAATTCTAATTTTACGTGAATCGAAAAAAATCTAAATAATATCTAGGTGCCCCGAAGTTAAAAGAAAATGGCTCTGAATATAGTCTGTTAGAAAAAATATACAATGCCTTATTCTACTCTGTTTTGGAGTATATACACCAACTCAGTATGCTCTCTCATGTAAAATACAGAAATTCTATATATAAGCAAATCGAAATTAATCTAAACATTATCTAGGCACCCCAATTTTAAAAGCGAAATTGCTCTAAATATAATCTGTCAGAAAAAATATACAATGCCCATTTCTACTCGGTTTGTAGGATATACACCAACTCAATATGCTCTCTCATGTAAAATACCGAAATTCTAATTTTACGCAAATCGAAAAAAATCTAAATAATATCTAGGTGCCACAAACTTAAAAGAAAATGGCTCTAAATATAATCTGTCAGAGAAAATATACAATGACTTATTCTACTCTGTTTTGGAGTATATACACCAACTTCATATGCTCTCTCATGTAAAATATCGAAATTCTAATTTTACCGGAATGGAAAAAATCTAAATATTATCGTGACACCCCAAGGTAAAAAACAAAATTACTCTGAATATAATCTGTCAGAAGAAATATAAAATGCCTTACTCTACTCTGTTTTGGAGTATATACACCAACTCCATATGCTCTCTTATGTAAAGTACAGAAATTCTATATTTAAGCGAATCGAAAAAAATATAAATATTATCTAGGCAACCCAATGTTAAAAAAAATTGCTCTGAATATAATCTGTCAGAAAAAATATACAATGTCCTATTCTACCCTCTTTTGGAGTATATACACCAACTCAATATGCTCTCTCATGTAAAATACGGAAATTCTAATTATATGTGAAACGAAAATAATCTACATAATATCTAGGCGCCCCAAAGTTAAAAGAAAATGGCTCTTAATATAGACTGGTAGAAAAAATATACAATGTTTTATTCTACTCTGTTTATGAGTATATACACCAACTTCGTGTACTCTCTCATGTAAAATACAGAAATTCTAATTTTACCAAAATAGTTAAAATCTAAATATTACCTAGGCACCCCAATGTTTGAAACCAAATTGCTCTGTATATAATCTGTCAGAAAAAATATACAATGCCCTATTCTACTCTGTTTTCTAGTATATACACCAACTCAATATGCTCTCTCATGTAAAATAGAGAAATCCTAATTTTACCCGAATCAAAAAAATATAAATATAATCTAGGCACCCCAATGTTAATAACAAAATTGCTCTGAATATAATCTGTCAAAAAAATATACAATGCCCTATTCTACTCTGTATTGGAATATATACACCAACTCAGTATATTCTCTCATGTAACATACGGAAATTCTAATTTTACGTGAATCGAAAAAAATCAAAATATTATCTAGGCACCCCAATGTTAAAAGCAAAATTGATCTGAATATAATCTGTCATAAAAATTATGCAGTGCCCTTTTTTACTCTGTACTGGAGTATATACACCAACTCAATATGCTCTCTCATGTAAAATACCCACATTCAAATTATACGTGAATCAAAAAAATCTAAAAATTATCTAGGCTCCCCAAAGTTAAAAGAAAATAGCTCTGAATATAGTCTGTTAGAACAAAAATGCAATGCCTTATTCTACTATATTTTGGAATATATACAGGAACTCACTATGCTCTCTCTTGTAAAATGAAGATATTCAAATTTTACCCGAATCGAAAAAATCTAAATATTATCTAGGCACCCCAATGTTAAAAGCAAAATTGCTCTGAATATAATCTGTCAGAAAAAATATACAATGCCCTATTATACTTTGTTTTTGAGTATATACACCAACTCAACCTGCTCTCATATGTAAAATACAGAAATTTTATATTTAAGCGAATAGGAAGAAATCTAAATAATATCTAGGCGCCCCAAAGATAAAGAAAATGGCTCTAAATATAGTCTGTTAGAGAAAATATACAATGTCTTAATCTACTTTGTTTTGGAATATATACACCAACTCCACATGCTGTCTCGTGTAAAATACATAAATTGTATATTTAAGCGAATCGAAGAAAATCTAAATATTATCTAGGCACCCCAATGTTAAAAGCAAAATTGCTCTGAATATAGTCTGTCAGAGAAAATATACAATGCCCTTTTCTACTCTGTTTTGTAGTATAGACACCAACTTAATATGCTATCTCATGTAAAATACGAAAATTCTAATTATACGTGAATCAAAAAAAATCTAAATAATGACTAGGCGCCCCAAAGTTAAAAGAAAATGTCTCTGAATATAGTCTGGTAAATAAATATACAATGTTTTATTATACACTGTTTTGGAGTATATACACAAACTTCGTGTACTCTCTCATGTAAAATATAGAAATTCCAATTTTACCAGAATAGTTAAAATCTAAATATTACCTAGGCACCCCAATGTTTAAAACAAAATTGCTCTGAATATAATCTGTCAGAAAAAATATGCAATGCCCTTTTCTACTCTGTTTTGTAGTATATACACCAACTCCATATGCTCTCTCATGTAAAATACCGAAATTCTATATTTTAGCAAATCGAAAAAAATCTAAATAATATCTAGGCTCCCCAAAGTTAAAAGAAAATGGTTCTAAATATATTGTATAAGAAAAAATATACAATGCCTTATTCTTCTCTGTTTTGGAGTATATACACCAACTCCATATGGTCTCTCAAGTAAAATACAGTAATTCTATATTTAAGCGAATTGAAAAAATTCTAGACATTATCTAGGCACTCCAATGTGAAAAGCAAAATTGCTCTTAATATAATCTGTCAGATAAAATATACAATGCCCTTTACTTCTCTGTTTTGTAGTATATACATCAACTCCATATGCTCTCTCATGTAAAATACAGAAATTCTAATTTTACCCGAATCAAAAAAATCAAAATATTATGTAGGCACCCCAATGTTTAAAACAAAATTTCTCTGAATATAATCTGTCAGATAAAATATAAAATGCCCTATTCTACTCTGTTTTGGAGAATATACACCAACTCCATATGCTCTATCATGTAAAATACAGAAATTCCATATTTAAGCGAATCGAAAAAAATCTAAATATTATCTAGGCACCACAAGGTTAAAAGCAAAATTGCTCTGAATATAATCTGTCAGAAAAAATATATAATGCTTTTTTCTACTCTGTTTTGTACTATATACACCAAATCAATATGCTCTCTTCTGTAAATTACAGAAATTCTAATTCTACCCTAATCGAAAATATCTAAATATTGCCTAGGCACCCCAATGTTAAAAACAAAATTACTCTGAATATAATTTGTCAGAAAAAATAAACAATGCCCTATTCTACTCTGTTTTGGAGTATATACACCAACTCAGTAAGCTCTGTAATGTAAAATACGGAAATTCAAATTTTACGTGAATCCAATAAAGTCTAAATATTATCTATGCACCCTAATGTTAAAAGTAAAATTGCTCTGATAGTAATCTCTCAGAAAATATATACAGTGCCCTATTCTACTCTGTTTTGGAGTATATACACCAACTCCATATGCTCTCTCATGTAAAATACAGAAATTGTTTATTTATGCGAATCGAAAAAAATCTAAATATTATCTAGGCACCTCGGGGTGAAAAAAAATTGCTCTGAATATAATCTCTCAGAGAAAATATACAATGCCCTATTCTACTCTGTTTTGGAGTATATACACCAACTCCACATTCTCTCTCATGTAAAATACAGAAATTCTATATTTAAGTGAATCGAAAAAAATCAACATATTATCTAGGCAACCCAATGTTAAAAGAAAAATTGCTCTGATAGTAATCTCTCAGAAAATATATACAATGCACTATTCTACTCTGTTTTAAAGTATATACACCAACTCCATATGCTCTCTCATGTAAAATACAGAAATTCTATATTTAACTGAATCGAAAAAATTCTAGATAGGATCTAGGCACCCCAATGTGAAAAGCGAAATTGCTCCTAATATAATCTGTCAGATAAAATATACAATGCCCTTTACTTCTCTTTTTTGTAGTATCTACACCAACTCAATATACTCTCTCATGTAAAATACAGAAATTTTAATTCTACCCAAATCGAAAAAATCTAAATATTATCTAGGCACCCTAATGTTAAAATCAAAGTTGCTCTGAATATAATCTGTCAGAAATAATATACAATGCCCTATTCTACTCTGTTTTGGAGTATATACACAACTCCATATGCTCTCTCATATAAAATACCGAAATTCTAATTTTACGTGAATCGAAAAAAATCTAAATTATATCTAGGCGCCCCAAAGTTAAAAGAAAATGGCTCTGAATATAGTCTGTTAGAAAAATATACAATGCGTTATTCTACTCTGTTTTAGAGTATATACAACAACTCAGTATGCTCTCTCATGTAAAACACAGAAATTCTAATTTTACCAGAATCAAAATAATCTAAATATAATCTAGGCACCCCAATGTTAAAAGCAAAATTGCTCTGAATATAATCTGTCAGAAAAAATATACAATGCCTTTTTCTACTAGGTTTTGTAGTATATACACCAGCTCAATATGCTCTCTCATGTAAAATACAGAAATTCTAAATTTACGTGAATAAAAAAAAATCTAAATATTATCTAAGCAACCCAATGTTAAAAGCAAAATTGCTCTGAATGTAATCTGTCAGAAAAAATATACAATGCCCTCTTCTCCTTTGCGTCGGAGTATATACACCAACACCATATGCTCTCTCATGTAAAATACAGAAATTCTATATTTAAGTGAATCAAAAAAATCTAAATATTATGTAGAGACCCCAATGTTAAAAGCAAAATTGCTCTGAATATAATCTGTCAGATAAAATATACAATGTCCTATTCTACTCTGTTTTGGAGTATATTCACCAACTCCATATGCTCTCTCAGGTAAAACACAGAAATTCTATGTTTAAGTGAATCGAAAAAAATCTAAATATGATCTAGGGACCCCATTGATAAAAGCAAAATTTCTCTGAATATAATCTGTCAGAAAAAATATACAATGCCCTTTTCTACTCTGTTTTCGAGTATATACACCAACTCAATATGCCATCTCATGTAAAATACAGAAATTCAAATTTTACCCCAGTCGAAAAAATCTATATATTATCTAGGCACCCGAATGATAAAAAAAAAATTGCTCTGAATATAATCTCTCAGAAAAAATATACAATGCCCTATTCTACTTAATTTTGGATTATATACACCAACTAAATATGGTCTCTCGTGTAAAATACAAAAATTCTAATTTTACTTGAATCGAAAAAAATCTAGTATCTTGGCGCCCCAAAGTTTAAAGAAAATGGCTCTGAATATAGTCTGTTAGAAAAAATATACAATGCCTTATTCTACGCTGTTTTGGAGTATATAAACCAACTCAGTATGCTCTCTCATGTAAAATACCCAAATTTTAATTTTACGCGAATCGAAAAAAATATAAATAATATCTAGGCGCCCCAAAGTTAAAAGAAAATGGCACTGAATATAGTCTGTTAGAAGAAATGTACAAAGCCTTATTCTACTCTGTTTTGGATTATATACACCAACTCAGTATGCTCTCTCATGTAAAATACAAAAATTCTTATTTTACGTGAATCGAAAAAAATCTAAATAATATCTAGTCTCCCAAAAGTTAAAAGAAAATGGCTCTGCATTTAGTCTGTTAGAAAAAATGTAAATTGCCTTATTCTACTCTGTTTTGGAGTATATATACCAACACAGTATGCTCTCTCATGTAAAATATACAAATTCTAATTGTACCCGAATTGAAAAAATCTAAATATTATCTATGCACCCCTATGTTAAAAACAAAATTGCTCTGAATGTAGTCTGTCAGACAAAATATACAATGCCCTATTCTACTCTGTTTTGGAGTATATACACCAACTCCATATGCTCTCTCATATAACATACAGAAATTCTATATTTAAGCGAATCGAAAATAATCGAAATATTATCTAGGCAACCCAATGTTAGAAGCAAAATTGCTCTGAATATAGTCTGTCAAAAAAATATACAATGCCCTTTTGTACTGTGTTTTGGTGTATATACACCAACTGAGTATGCTCTCTCATGTAAAATACCGAAATTCTAATTTTACGTGAATCGAAAAAATTCTAAATAATATCTAGGCGCCCCAAAGTTAAAAGAAAATGGCTCTGAATATAATCTGTTAGAAAAAATATACAATGCCTTATTCTACTCTGTTTTGGAGTATATACACAAAATCAGTATGCTCTCTCATGTAAAATACAGAAATTATAATTTTACCCGAATTGATAAAATCTAAATACTATCTAGGCACACCAATGTTAAAAACAAAATTGCTCTTAATATACTCTTTCAGAAAAAATATACAATGCCCTGTTGTACTCTGTTTTGGAGTATATAAACCAACTCTATATGCTCTCTCATGTAAAATACAGAAAATCTATATTTAAGCAAATCGAAAAAAATCTAAATATTATCTAGGCAGTCCAATGTAAAAAACGAAGTTGCGCAGAATATAATCTGTCAGAAAAAATATACAATTTCCTATTGTACTCTGTTTTGGAGTATATACACCAACTCCATATGCTCTCTCATGTAAAATACAAAATTCTATATTTAAGCGAATCGAAAAAAAGGTAAATATTATCTAGGCTCCCCAATGTTAAAAGCAAAACTACTCTGAATATAAGCTGTCAGAAAAAATATAGAGTACTGCTTTCTACTCCGTATTGGAGTATATTCACCAACTAAATATGCTCTCTCATGTCAAATACTGAAATTCTAATTTTACCCGAATCAAAAAAAATCTAAATAATATGTAAGTGCCCCAAAGTTTAAAGAAAATGGGTCTGAATATAGTCTGTTAGAAAAAATATACAATGCCTTATTCTACTCTGTTTTTGAGTATATACACCAACACAGTATGCTCTCTTATGTAAAATACAGAAATTCTAATTTTACCCAATTCAAAAAAATCTAAATATAATCTAGTCACCCCAATGTTAAAAACAAAATTTCTCTGAATATAATCTGTCAGTAAGAATATACAATGCCTTATTCTACTCTGTTTTCGAGTATATACACCAACTCAATATGCTCTCTCATGTAAAATACAGAAATTCTATTTTTAAGCGAATAGAAAAAAATCTAAATATTATTTAGGCACCCCAATGTTAACAACAAAATTGCTCTGAATATAATCTGTCAGAAAAAATATACAATGAACTATTCTTCCCATTTATGGAGTATATACACCAACTCCATATGCTCGCTCAGGTAAAATACGGAAATTCTATACTTAAGGGAATTGAAAAACATCTAAATATTATCTAGGCATTCCAATGTTAAAAACCAAATTCCTCTGAATATAATCTGTCAGAAAAAATATACACTGCCCTTTTCTACTCTGTGTTGGAGAATATAAACCAACTCCATATGCTCTCTTATCAAATACAGAAATTCTATATTTAAGCGAATCAAAAAAAAATCTGAATATAATCTGTCAGAAAAACTATACAATATTCTAGTCTGTTTGCAGCATATACACCAAATCCATATGCTCTCTCATGTAAAATACAGAAATTCTATATTTAACTGAATCGAAAATAATCTAAATATTATTTAGGCACCCCAATGTTAAAAACAAAATCGCTCTGATTATAATCTTTCAAAAAAATATACAATGCCCTTTTCTACTCTGTTTCGGAGTATACACATTAACCTCATTGCTCTCTAATGTAAAATACTGAAATTCTAATTTTACGTGAATCAACAAGAATCTAAATAATATCTAGGCGCCCCAAAGTTAAAAGAAAATGGCTCTGAATATAGTCTGTTAGAAAAAATATACAATGCCTTATTCTACTCTATTTTGGAGTATATAAGCCATCTCAGTATGCTCTCTCATGTAAAATACAGAAATTCAAATTTTACCCGATTCGAAAAAATCTAAATATTATCTAGGCAGCTCAGTGTTAAAAAGAAAATTTCTCTGAATATAATCTGTCAGAAAAAATAGACAATGCCCTATTCTACTCTATTTTGGAGTATATACACCAACTCCATATGCTCTCACACCTAAAATAGAGAAATTCTATATTTAAGCGAATTGAGAAAAATTTAAATATCATCTAGGCACCCCAATGTTAAAAGAAAAATTTCTCTGAATATAATCTGTCAGAAAAAATATACAATGCCCTTTACTTCTGTTTTTTGTAGTATATACACCAACTCCATATGCTCTCTCATGTAAAATACAGAAATTCTATATTTAAGCGAATCAAAAAAAATCTAAAAATTATCTAGGTACCCCAATGTTAAAAGAAAAATTGATCTGAATATAATCTGTCAGAAAAAATACACAGTGCCATTTACTACTCTGTTTTGGAGTATGTACAACAACTCAGTATGCTCTGTCATGTAAAATACAGAAATTCTAAATTTACGTGAATCGAAAAAAATCTAAATATTATCTAGGCACCCCAATGTTAAAAGCAAAATTGCTCTAAATATAATCTGTCAGAAAAAATATACAATGCTCCTTTCTACTCTGTTTCGGAGTGTATACACCAACTCAGTATGCTCTCTCATGTAAAATACCAAAATTCTAATTTTACGTGAATCGAAAAAAATCTAAATAATATCTAGGCGCCTCAAAGTTCAAAGAAAATGACTCTGAATATAGTCTGTTAGAAAAAATATACAATGCCTTATTCTACTCTGTTTTGGAGTATATACACCAACTCAGGATGCTCTCTCATGTAAAATAGAGAAATTCTAATTTTACCTGAATCAAAAAAATCTAAATATTATCTAGGAAACCCAATGATAAAAGCAGCATTGCTCTGAATATAATCAGTCAGGAAAAGTATACAATGCCCGATTCTACTCTGTTTTGGAGTATATACACCAACTCAATATGCTCTCCCATGTAAAATACAGAAATTCTATATTTAAGCGTATTGAAAAAAATCTAAATATTATCTAGGCACGCCTTGTTAAAAACAAAATTGCTCTGAATATAATCTGTCAGAAAAAATATACAATACCGTATTCTACTCTGTTTTGGAGTATATACACCAAAACCAACTCCATATGCTCCCTCATGTAAAATACAGAAATTCTAAACTTAAGCGAATTGTAAAATATCTAAATACTATCTAGGCACCCCAATGTTAAAAGCAAAATTGCTCTAAATATAATCTGTCAGAGAAAATACACAATGCCAATTTCTACTCTGTGTTGGACTATATACACCAACTCCATACGCTCTCTCATGTAAAATACAAAAATTCTATATTTAAGCAAATCGAATAAAATCTCAATATTATCTATGCACCCCAATGTTAAAAGCAAATTTTCTCTGAATAGAATCTGTCAGAAAAAATATAAGATGCCCTTTTATACTCTATTTTGTAGTACATACACAAACTCAGTATGCTCTCTCATGTAAAATACTGAAATTCTAATTTTACCCGAATCGAAAAAATCTAAATATTATCTAGGAACACTAATGTTAAAAAGAAAATTGCTCTGAATATAATCTTTCTGAAAAAATATACAATGCCCTATTCTACTCTGTTTTGGAATATATACACCAACACCGTATGCTCTCTCATGTAAAATACTGAAATTCTAATTTTACCCGAATCGAAAAAATCTAAATATTATCTAGGAACACTAATGTTAAAAAGAAAATTGCTCTGAATATAATCTTTCTGAAAAAATATACAATGCCCTATTCTACTCTGTTTTGGAATATATACACCAACTCAGTATGCTCTCTCATGTAAAATACAGAAATTCTAATTTTACACGAATCAAAAATATCTAAATATTATCTAGGTACCCCAATGTTAAAAAGAAAATTGCTCTGAATACAATCTGTCAGAACAAATACACAATGCCCTATTCTACTCTGTTTTGGAGTATATACACCAATTCCATATGCTCTCTCATGTAAAATGAAGAAATTCTATATTTAAGCAAATGGAAAAAAATCTAAATATTATCTAGGCAACCAATGTTAAAAGCAAAATTGCTCTGAATATAATCTGTCAGAAAAAATATACAATGCCCTTTTCTACTCCCTTTTGGAGTATATACACCAACTCAATATGCTCTCTCATGTAAAATACCGATATTCTAATTTTACACAAATCGAAAAAAGTCTAAATAAAATCTACGCGCACCAAAGATAAAAGAAAATGGCTCTGAATAGAGTGCGTTAGAAAAAATATACAATGCCTTATTCTACTCTGTTTTGGAGTGTATACACCAACTCAGTATGCTCTTTCATGTAAAATATCGAAATTCTATATTTACGGGAATCGAAAAAAATCTAAATATTATCTCGGCACCCCAATGTTAAAAGCAAAATTGCTCTGAATATAATCTGTCAGGATAAATATACAATTTCCATTTCTACTTTGTTTTGGAGTATATACAGCAAGTCAATATGCTCTCTCATGTAAAATACCGAAATACTAATTTTATGTGAATCGAAGAAAATCTAAATAATATCTAGGGGCCTCAAAGTTAAAAGAAAATGGCTCTGAATATAGTCTGTTAGAAAAATACACAGTGCCTTATTCTACTCTGTTTTAAAGTATATACACCAACTCAGTATGCTCTTTCATGTAAAATAAAGAAATTGTAAGTTAACCAGAATCAAAAAAATCTAAATATTATCTAGGCATTCCAATGTTAAAAACCAAATTCCTCTGAATATAATCTCTCAGAAAAAATATACACTGCCCTATTCTACTCTGTTTTGGAGTATATAAACCAACTCCATATTCTCTCTCATGTAAAATAAAGAAATTCTAATTTTACTCGAATTGCAAAAATCTAAATATTTTCTAGGCACCCCAATGTTAAAAACCAAAATGCTCTGAATATAATCTGTCACAAAAAATGTACAATGCCTTTTTCTACTCTGTTTTTTAGTATATACAGCAACTCAATATGCTCTCTCATGTAAAATACCGAAATTCTAATATTACGCCAATCAAAAAAAAATCTAAATAATATCTAGGCGCCCCAAAGTTAAAAGAAAATGGCTCTGAATATAGTCTGTTAGAAAAAATATACAATGCCTTATTCCACTCTGAATTGGAGTATTAAAACCAATTCAGTATGCTCTCTCATGTAAAATACAGAAATTCTAACTTTACGTGAATCGAAAAAAATATAAATATTATCTAGGCACCCCAAAGTTAAAAACAAAATTTCCCTGAATATAATCTGTCAGAAATAATATAGAATGCCCTGTTCTTCTCTGTTTTGGAGTATATACAACAACTCAATATGCTCTCTCATGTGAAATACAGAAATTCAAATTTTATCCGAATCAAAAAATCTAAATATTATCTAGGTTCCCCAATGTTAAAAGCAAAATTGCTCTGAATATAATCTGTAAGAAAAAATATACAATGCCCTTTTCTACTCTCTTTTGTAGTATATATACCAACTCAATATGCTCTCTCATGTAAAATAAAGAAATTCTAATTTTAAACGAATCAAAAAAATCTAAATAATATCTAGGCGCCCAAAAGTTAAAAGAAAATGGCTCTGAATATAGTCTGTTAGATAAAATATACAATGCCTTATTCTACTCTGTTTTGGAGTATATACACCAACTCAGTATGCTCTCTCATGTAAAATACAGAAATTTTAAATTTACGTGAATCGAAAAAAATCTAAATTTTATCTAGGCACCCCACTGTTAAAGACAGAATTGCGCTGAATATAATCTGTCAGAAAAAATATACAATGCCCTATTCTACTCTGTTTTGGAGTATGTACACGAACTACATATGGTCTCTAATATAAAATACATAAATTTTATATTAAGTAAATCGAAAGAAATCTAAATATTATCTAGGCATCCCTATGTTAAAAGCAAAATTGCCTAGAATATAATCTGTTTGAAAAAATATACAATGCCCTTTTCTACTTTGTTTTGGAGTATATACACAAACTCAATATGCTCTCTCATGTAAAATACCGAAATTCTAATTGTACGCAAATTGAAAAAGTCTAAATTATATCCAGGGGGCCCAAAGTTATAAGAAAATGACTCTGAATATACTCTGTTAGAAAAATTATACAATGCCTTATTCTACACTTTTTTGGAGTATATACACCAACTCAGTATGCTCTCTTATGTAAAATACCGAAATTCTAATTTTATGTGAATCAAAAAAAATCTAAATATTATCTAGGCACCCGAATGTTAAAAGCAAAATTTCTCTGAATATAATCTTTCATAAAAAATATACAATGACCTAATCTAGTCTGTTTTGGGGTATATACACCAACTCAATATGTTCTCTCATGTAAAATATCGAAATTCTAATTTTATGCAAATCGAAATAAATCTAAAAAATACCTATGCGCCCCAAAGTTAAAAGCAAATTGCTCTGCATAAAATCTGTCAGAAAATGTATACAATGCTTTTTTCTACTTTGTTTTGGAGTATATACACCAACTCAATATGCTCTCTCATGTAAAATACCGAAATTCTAATTTTACGCGAATCGAAATAAATCTAAATAATATCTAGGCACCACTAAGTTAAACGAAAATGTCTCTCAATATAGTCAGTTATAAAAAATATAGCATGCTTTATTCTACTCTATTTTGGAGTATATACACCAACTCCATATGCTCTCTCATGTAAAACACAGAAATTCTATATTTAAGCGAATCAAAAATAATCTAAATATTATCTAGGCACCCCAATGTTAAAAGCAAAATTGCTCTGAATATAATCTGTCAGAGAAAATATACAATGCCCTTTTCTACTTTGTTTTGTAGAATATACACCAACTCAATATGCTCTCTCATGTAAAATACCGAAATTCTAATTTTAGGCGAATCAAATAAATCTGAATAATAACTAGGCGCAGCAAAGTTTAAAAAAATGGCTCTGAATATAGTCTATTAGAAAAAATATACAATGCCTTATTCTACTTTGTTTTGGAGTATATACACAAACTCAGTATGCTCTCTAATGTAAAATACAGAAATTAGATATTTAAGCGAATCGAAAGAAATCTAAATATTATCTAGGCACCCAAATGTTAAAATCAAAACTGCTCTGAATATAATCTGTCAGTAAAGATATACAATGCGTTTTTCTACTCTGTTTTGTAGTATGAACACCAACTCAATATGCTCTCTCATATAAAATACAGAAATTCTAATTTTACCCAAATCAAAAAAATCTAAATACTATCTAGGCACCCCAATGTTAAAAACAAAATTGCTCTGAATATAATCTATCATAAAATATATACAATGCCCTATTCTACTCTGTTTTAAACTATATATACCAACTCCATATGCTCCCTCATGTAAAATACCGAAATTCTAATTTTACAGAAATCGATAAAAATCTAAATAATATCTAGGCGCCCCAAAGTTAAAAGAAAATGGCTCTGAATACAGTCTGTTAGAAAAAATATACAATGCCCTATTCTACTCTGTTTTGGAGAATATACACCAACTCCATATGCTGTCTCATTTAAATACAAAAATTCTTTATTTAAGTGAGTCAAAGAAAATATAAGTATAATCTAGGCACCCCAGTGTTAAAAACAAAATTTCTCTGAATATAATCTGTCAGAAAAAATATACAATGCCCTATTCTACTTTGTTTTGGAGAATATACACCAACTACATATGCTCTCTCATGTAAAATACAAAAATTCTATATTTTAGCGAGTCAAAAAAATATAAGTATAATTTAGGCACCCCAGTGTTAAAAATAATATTTCTCTGAATATAATCTGTCACAAAAAATATACAATGTCCTATTCTACTCTGTATTGGAGTATATACACCACCTCCATATGCTCTCTCATGTAAACACAGAAATTTTATATTTAAGTGAATCAAAATAATCTAAATATTATCTAGGCACCCCAATGTTAAAAGCAAAATTGCTCTGAATATAATCTGTCAGATAAAATACACAATGCCCTTTTCTACTCTGTTTTGGAGTATATACACCAACTCAATATGCCCTCTCATGTAAAATAACGAAATTCTAATTTTACCCGAATCGAAATAATCTAAATATATTCTAGGCAACCCAATGTTAAAAGCAATATTTCTCTGATTATAATCTGACAAAAAATATAAATTGCACTATTCTACTCTCTGTTTTTGTATATACACCACGTCAATATGCTCTCTCACGTAAAATACAGAAATTCGAAATTTACGTGAATCGAAAAAAATCTAAATAATATCTACACGCCCCAAAGTTAAAAGAAAATGGCTCTGAATATAGTCTGTTAGAAAAAATATACAATGCCTTATTCTTCTCTGTTTTACAGTATATACACCAACTCAGTATGCTCTCTCATGTAAAATACCGAAATTATAATATTACAGGAATCGAAAAAACCTAAATATTATATAGGCACCCAAATGTTAAAAAGAAAATTGCTCTGCATATAATCTCTCAAAAAAATTATACGATTCCCTTTTCTACACTGTTTTAAAGTATATACACCAACTCAATATGCTCTCTCATGTAAAATAGCGAAATTCAAATTTTACATGAGTCGAAATTAATCTAAATAATATCTAGGTACCCCAAAGTTAAAATAAAATGGCTCTGAGTATAGTCTGTTAAATAAAATACACAATGCCTGATTCTACTCTGTTTTAAAGTATTTACACCAACTCCATATGCTCTCTAATGTAAAATACAGTAATTCTATATTTAAGCGAATCGAAAAAAATCTAAATATTACTTACGCACCCCAATGTTAAAATAAAAATTGCTTTAAATATAAACTGTCAGAAAAAATATACAATGCCCTATTCTACTCTTTTTCTGAGTATATACACCAACTCTACCTGCTCTCTCATGTAAAATACAGAAATTCTATATTTAAGCGAGTCCAAAATATCTAAATATTGTCTAGGCACCCCAATGTTAAAAACAAAATTGCTCTGAATATAATCTCTCAGAAAAAATATACAATGCCCTATTCTACCCTGTTTTGTACTATATACACCAACTCCATATGCTCTCTTATGAAAAATACAGAAATTTTATATTTAAGCGAATTGAAAAAAATTTAAATATTATCTAGGCACCCCAATGTTAAAAGCAAAATTGCACTGAATATAACGTGTCAGAAAAAATATTCAATGTATTTTCTACTATGTTTTTGAGTATATATACCAACTCAATATGCTCTCTCATGTAAAATACGGAAATTCTAATTTTATGTGAATCGAAAAAAATATAAATATTATCTTGGCACCCCAATGTTAAAAGCAAAATTGCTCTGAATATAATCTGTTAGAGAAAATAAACAACGGCGTTTTTTACTCTGTTTTCGAGTATATACAACAACTCAATATGATCTCTCATGTAAAATACAGATTTTCTAATTTTACGTGAATCAAAAAAAATCTAAATATTATCTAAGCGGCCCAAAGTTAAAAGAAAATGGCTCTGAATATAGTCTCTTAGAAATAATATACAATGCCTTATTCTACTCTGTTTGAAAGCATATACTCCAACTCGGTATACTCTCTCATGTAAAATACAGAAATTATAATTTCACCAATATCGAAAAAATCTAAAAATTATCTAGGCACCCCAATGTTAAAAACAAAATTGCTCTGAATATAATCTGTCAGAAAAAATATACAATGCCCTGTTCTACTCTGTTTTGGAGTATCTACACCAACTCAATATGCTCTCTCAAGTAAAATACAGAAATTCTATATTTGAGCGAACCGAAAAAAATCTCAATATTATCTAGGCACCCCAACGTTAAAAGCAAAATTGTTCTGAATATAGTCTGTCAGAAAAAATATACAATGCCTTTTTCTACTCTGTTTTGTAGTACATACACCAACTCAATACGCTCTCTCATGTAAAATACCGAAATTCTATTTTACGCGAATAAAAATAATCTAAATAATATCTATGCACCCCAAAGTTAAAAGAAAATGGCTCTGAATATAGTCTGTTAGAAAAAATATACAATTCCTTATTCTATTCTGTTTTGGAGTATATACACCAACTCGATATGCTCTCTCAAGTAAAATACAGAAATTCTATATTTACGCGAATCGAAAAAAATCTAAATATTATCTAGGCAACCCAATGTTAAAAGCAAAATTTCTCTGAATATAATCTTTCAGAAAAAATATACAATGCCCTTTACTTCTGTGTTTTGCAGTATATTCACCAACTCAATATGCTCTCTCAGGTAAAATAGAGAAATTATAATTTACATAAATCCAAAAAAAATCTAAAAAATATCTAGGCGACCCAAACGTAAAAGAAAATGCCTCTGAATATGGTCTGTTAGAAAAATATACAATGCCTTATTCTACTCTGTTTTGGAGTATATAAACCAACTCAGTATGCTCTCTCATGTAAAATACAAAAATTCTAATTTTGCGTGAATCGAAAAATATCTAAATATTATCTAGGCACCCCAATGTTAAAAACAAAATTGCTCTGAATATAATCTGTCAGAAGAAATTTACAATGCCGTATTCTACTCTGTTTTGCAGTATATACATTAGCTCTATCTGCTCTTTCATGTAAAATACAGAAATTCTGGCTGGGCGTGGTGGCTCACGCCTGTAATCTCAGCACTTTGGGAGGCCGAGGCGGGTGAATCACTAGGTCAAGAGATCGAGACCATCCTGGTCAACATGGTGAAACCCCGTCTTTACTAAAAAAAATACAAAAAATTATCTGGGCATGGTGGCGCGTGCCTGTAATCCCAGCTACTCGGGAGGCTGAGGCAGAAGAATTGCCTGAACCCAGGAGGTGGAGGTTGCGGTGAGCCAAGATCGCGCCATTGCACTCCAGCCTGGGTAACAGGAGCGAAACTCCGTCTCAAAAAAAAAAAAAAAAAAAAATACAGAAATTATATATTTAAGCGAATCGAAAAAATTCTAAATATTATCTAGGCACCCAAATGATAAAAGCAAAATTGCTCTGAATATAATCTATGAGAAAAAATATACAATGCCCTTTTCTACTTTGTTTTGGACTATATAAACCAACTCAACATGGTCTCTCATGTAAAATACCAAAATTCTAATTTTACGTGAATCGTAACAAATCTAAATAATATCTAGGCACCCCAATGTTAAAAGAAAATGGCTCTGAATGTAGTCTGTTAGAAAAAATATACAATGCCTTATGCTACTTTGTTTTGGAGTGTATACAACAACTCAGTATGCTCTCTCATGTAAAATATTAAAATTCTAAATTTACGTGAATCGATAAAAATCTAAATATTATCTAGGCACCCGAATGGTAAAAGAAAAATTACTCTGAATATAATCTGTCAGAAAATATATACAATGCCCTTTTCTACTCGGTTTTGGATTAAATACACCAGCTCAATATGCTCTCTCATTTAATACCGAAATTCTAATTTTACGCGAATCGAAAAAAATCTAAATAATATCTAGGCACCACGAACTTAAAAGAAAATGGCTCTAAATATAGTCTGTCAGAAAAACTATAAAATGACTTATTCTACTCTGTTTTGGAGTATATACACCAACTCAGTATGCTCTCTCATGTAAAATACCCAAATTCAAATTTTACGTGAATCACAAAAAATCTAAAAAATATCTAGGCTCCCCAAAGTTAAAAGAATAAAGCTCTGAATATAGTCTGTTAGAACAAATATACAATGCCTTATTCTACTATGTATTGGAGTATATACTGAAACTCAGTTTGCTCTCTCCTGTAAAATAAAGATATTCAAATTTAACCCGAATCAAAAAAATCTAAATATTATCTAGGAACCCGATGTTAAAAAAAAATTGCTCTGAATATAATCTGTCAGAGAAAATATACAATGCCCTATTCTACTCTGTTTTTGAGTATATACACCAACTCTACCTGCTCTCTCATATAAAATACAGAAATTCTATATTTAAGCGAATCGAAAAAAATCTAAATATTATCTAAGCACCCCAAAGTTAAACACAAAAGAGCTCCGAATATACTGTGTCAGAACAAATATACAATGCACTCTTCTACTCTGTTTTCGAGTATATACACCAACTCCATATGCTCTCTCATGTAAAATACAGAAATTCTATATTTATGCGAATCGACAAAAATCTAAATATTATCTACACATTACAACGTTAAAAGCAAAAGTGCTATGAATATATTCGGTCAGAAAAAATAAACAATGCCCTTTTCTACTTTGTTTTGTAGTATATACACCAACTCAATATGCTCTCTCATGTAAAATACAGAAATTCTAATTTTACCCAAATCGAAAAAACCTAAAAAATATCTAGGCACCCCAATGTTAAAAACAAGATTGCTCTGTATATAATCTGTCAAAAA
Organism: Callithrix jacchus; assembly: GCF_049354715.1. NCBI lineage: Eukaryota > Metazoa > Chordata > Mammalia > Primates > Cebidae > Callithrix > Callithrix jacchus. The sequence goes on from NC_133503.1 coordinate 736,641, forward strand.
AAATATACAATGCCATATTGTCCTCTGTTTTTGAATATATACACCAACTCAGTACACTCTCTCATGTAAAATACCGAAATTCTAATTTTACGTGAATCGAAAAAAATCTAAATATTATCTGGGCACCCCGATGTTAAAAGCAAAATTGCTCTGAATATAATCTGTCATAAAAATTATACAATGCCCTTTTCTACTCTGTATCGGAGTATATACACCAACTCAGTATGCTCTCTCATGTAAACTACCGAAATTCAAATTTTACGTGAATCGAAATGAATCTAAATAATATCTAGGCGACCCAAAGTTAAAAGGAAGTGGCTCTGAATATAGTCTGTTAGAAAAAATATACAATGCCTTATTCTACTTTGTTTTGGAGTATATACACCAACTCAGTATGCTCTGTCATGTAAAATACAGAAATTCTAATTTTACCCGAATCAGAAAAATCTAAATATTATCTAGGCACCCCAATGTTAAAAACAAAATTGCTCTGAATATAATCTGTCAGAAAAAATATACAATGCCCGATTCTTCTCTGTTTTAAGGTATACACCAACTCCATATGCTCTCTCATGTAAAATACAGAAATTCTATATTTAAGAGACTCGAGAAAAATCTAAATATTATCTAGGCACCCCTATGTTAAATACAAAATTGCTCTAAACATAATCTGTCAGAAAAAATATACAATGCCCTTTACTACTTTGTTTCGTAGTATATACACTAACTCAATATGCTCTTTCATGTAAAATACGGAAATTCTAATTATACGCGAATCGAAAAAAATCTAAATAATATCTAGGCGCCCCAAAGTTAATAGAAAATGGCTCTTAATATAGACTGTTAGATAAAATATACAATGCTTTATATTACTCTGTTTTGGGGTATATACACCAACTCAGTATGCTCTCTAATGTAAAATACCGAAATTCTAATTATACGCGAATCGGACAAAATCTAAATAATATCTAGGTGCCCCAAAGATAAAGAAAATGGCTCTAAATACAGTCTGTTAGAGAAAATATACAATGTCTTATTCTACCTTGTTTTGGAATATATACACCAACTCCCCGTGCTATCTCATGTAAAATACATAAATTGTATATCTAAGCGAATCGAAGAAAATCTAAATATTATCCAAGCACCGCAATGTTAAAAGCAAAATTGCTCTGAATATAGTCTGTCAGAGAAAATATATAATGCCCTTTTCTACTCTGTTTTGTAGTATATACACCAAGTTAATAGGCTATCTCATGTAAAATACGGAAATTCTAATTATGCGCGAATCGAAAAAAATCTAAATAATTACTAGGCGCCGCAAAGTTAAAAGAAAATGTCTCTGAATATAGACTGTTAAAAAAATATGCAATGTTTTATTATACACTGTTTTGGAGTATATACACAAACTTCGTGTACTCTCTCATGTAAAATATAGAAATTCTAATTTTACCACAATAGTGAAAGTGTAAACATTACCTAGGCACACCAATGTTTAAATCAAAATTGCTCTGAATATAATCTGTCAGAAAAAATATACAATGCCCTTTTCTACTCTGTTTTGGAGTATATACACCAACTCAGTATGCTCTCTCGTGTAAAATAGAGAAATTCTAATTTTACCCGAATTGAAAAAATCTAAATATTATCAAGGCACCCCAATGTTAAAAACAAAATTGCTCTGGATATAAACTCTAAGAGAAAATATACAATGCCCTATTCTACTCTGTTTTGAGTATATACACCAACTCTACATGCTCACTCATGTAAACTACAGAAATTCTATATTTAAGCAAATAGAAAAAAATCTAAATATTATCTAGGCACCCTAATGTTAAAAACAAAATTGCTCTCAATATAATCTGTCAGAAAAAATATACAATGCCCTTTTCTACTCTGTTTTGGAGTATATACACCAACTCAGTATGCTCTCTCATGTAAAACACCGAAATTCTAATTTTACGTGAATCGAAAAAAATCTAAATATTATCTAGGCACCCCAATGTATAAAGCAAAATCGCTCTGAATATAATCTGTCTGACAAAATATACAATGTTTTTTTCTACTCTGTTTTGGAGTGTATACACCAACTCAATATGCTCTCTCATGTAAAATACAGAAATTCTTATTTTATGCGAATCGAAAAAAATCTAAATAATATTTAGGCACCACAATGATGAAAACAAAATTGCTCTGAATATAATCTGTCAGAAAAAATATATAACGCCCTATTCTACTCTGTTTTGGAATATATAAAACAACTCCATATGCTCTCTCATATAAAATACAGGAATTCTATATTTAAGCGAATCAAAACAATCTGAATATTATCTAGGAACCCTAATGTTTAAAACAAAATTACTCTGAATATAATCTGTCAGAAAAAATATACAATTCCCTATTCTACTCTATTTTGTAATATATACACCAACCCAATATGTTGTCTTATGTAAAATACAGAAATTCTAATTTTAGCAGAATCGAAATAATCTAAATATTATCTAGGCACCCCAAGGTTAAAAACAAAAATGCTCTGAATATAATCAGTTAGAAAAAATATACAATGCCCTATTCTACTCTGTTTTGGAGTATGTACAGAAACTCAATATGCTCTCTTATGTAAAATAACGAAATTCTAATTTTACGCGAATCGAAACAAATCTGAATAATAACAAGGCGTTCCAAAGTTAAAGGAAAATCGGTCTGAACATAGTCTGTTAGAAAAAATATACAATGCCTTATTCTTCTCTGTTTTGGAGTATATACACCAGTTCACTATGCTCTCTCACGTAAAATACAAAATTTCTAAATTTAAGTGAATCAAAAAAATCTAAATATTATCTAGGCACCCCCAATGTTAAAAGCAAAATTGCTCTGAATATAGTCTGTCAGAATAAAATATACAATGCCATTTTCTACTCTGTTTTGTAGTATATACATCAACTCAATATGCTCTCTCATGTAAAATACAGAAATTCTAATTCTACCCGAAGCGAAAAAATCTAAATATAATCTAGGCACCCCTATGTGAAAAACAAAATTGCGTTGAATATAATCTGTCATAAAAAATATAGAATGCCCTATTCTACTGTGTTTTGGAGTATATACACCAACTCCATATGCTCTCTCATGTAAAATACAGAAATTCTATATTTAAGCTAATCGAAAGAAATCTAAATATTATCTAGGCAACCCAATGTTAATAGCAAAATTGCTCTGAATATAATCTGTCAGAAAAAATATACAATGCCCTATTCTACTCTCTTTTGGAGTATCTACACCAACTCCATATGCTCTCTCAAGTAAAATACAAAAATTCTGTATTTAAGCGAATAAATAAAAATCTAAAAATTATCTAGGCACCCCAATGTTAAAAGCAAAATTTCTCTGAATATAATCAGTCAGACAAAATATACAATGTCCTTTTCTACTTTTTTTTGGAGTATATACACCAACTCAATATGCTCTCTCATGCAAAATACCGTAATTCTAATTTTACGTGAATCGAAAAAAATCGAAATAATATCTAGGCGCCCAAAATATAAAAAAAAATTGCTCTGAATATAGTCTGTTAGAAAAAGTATACAATGCCTTATTCTACTGTGTTTTGGAGTGTATACACCAACTCAGTATGCTGTCTCATGTAAAATACAGAAATTCTAATTTTACCTGAATCGAAAATGTCTAAATATTATATAGGCACCCCAAAATTAAAAACAAAATTGCTCTGAATATAATCTATCAGAAAAAATATACAATGTCTTTTCCTACTCTGTTTTGGAGTATATACACCAACTCAAAATGCTGTCTCATATAAAATATTGAAATTCTAATTATACGCGAATCGAAAGAAATCTAAACAATATCTATGCGCCCCAAAGTTAAAATAAAATGGTTCTGAATATAGTCTGTTAGAAAAAATATACAATGCCTTATTCTACTCTGTTTTGGCGTATACACACCAACGCAGCATGCTCTCTCATGTAAAATACAAAAATTCTAATTTTTCCAGAGTCGAAAACATCTAAATATTATCTAGGCACCCCAATGTTAAAAACAAAATTTCTCATAATATAATCTGTCAGAAAAAATATACAATGCCCTATTCTACTTTGTTTTAAAGTATATACACCGACTCCATATGCTCTCTCATATAAAATACAGAAATTCTATATTTAAGTGAATCGAAAATAATCTAAAATATTATCTAGGCACCCCAATGTTAAAAGCAAAATTTCTCTAAATATAATCTGTCAGATAAAATATACAACGCCCTTTTCTACTCTGTTTTGGAGTATAAACGCCAACTCAATATGCCCTCTCTTGTAAAATAACGAATTTCTAATTTTACCCGAATTGAAATAATCTAAATATATTCTAGGCAACCCAATGTTAAAAGCAATATTCCTCTGAATATAATCTGACATAAAAAATATAAAATGCACTTTTCTACTCTCTTTTGTTGTATATACACCACCTCAATATGCTCTCTCAAGTAAAATACAGAAATTCGAAATTTACGTGTTTCGAAAAAAATCTAAATAATATCTAGGCGCCCCAAAGTTTAAAGAAAATGCCTCTGAATATAGTCTGTTAGAAAAAATATACAATGCCTTATTCTTCTCTGTTTTACAGTATATACACCAACTCAGTATGCTCTCTCATGTAAAATATCGAAATTATAATATTACCGGAATCGAAAAAACCTAAATATTATCTAGGCACCCAAGTGTTTAAAAGAAAATTGCTCTGCATATAATCTCTCAGAAAAATTATAGAATGCCCTTTTCTACACTGTTTTAAAGTATATATACCAACTCAATATGCTCTCTCATGTAAAATAGCGAAATTCAAATTTTACGTGAGTCGAAATTAATCTAAATAATATCTAGGTGCCCCAAAGTTAAAATAAAATGGCTCTGAGTATAGTCTGTTAAAAAAAAAACAATGCCTGATTCTACTCTGTTTTGGAGTATATACACCAACTCCGTATGCTCTCTTCCGTAAAATAAAGAAATTCTAATTTTAGCCGAATCGAAAAAATCTAAATATTATCTAGGCACCCCAATGTTAAAAACAAAATTTCTCTGAATATAATCTGTCAGAAAAAATATACAATGCCCTATTCTACTCTGTTTTGGAGTATATACACCAACTCAATATGCTTTCTCGTGTAAAATACGGAAATTCTATATTGAGCGAATCGAAAAAAATCTAAATATTATCTAGGCACCCAAATGTTAAAAACAAAATTTCTCTGAATATAATCTGTCAAAAAAATATACAATATCCTATTCTAATCGGTTTTTGCGTAAATACACCAACTCCATATGTTCTCTCATGTAAAATACAGAAGTACTATATTTAAGCGAATCGAAAAAATCTAAATATTATCTAGACACCCCAATGTTAAAAGCAAAATTGATCTGAAAATAATCTGTCATAAAAAATATACAATTCTCTTTTCTACTCTGTTTTGGAGTATATACACCAACTCAATATGCTTTCTCGTGTAAAATACAGAAATTCTAATTTTACGTGAATCGAAAATATTCTAAATAATAATCAGGCGCCCCAAAGTTTAAAGAAAATGGCTGTGAATATAGTCTGTTAGAAAAAAATATACAATACCTTATTCTACTCTGATTTGGATTATATACACCAACTAAATATGCTCTCTCATGTAAAATACAGAAATTATAATTTTACGTGAATTGAAACAAATCTGAATATTATCTAGGAACCCCAATGTTAAAAGCAAAATTGATCTGAAAATAATCTGTCAGAAAAAATATGCAATGCTCTTTTCTACTCTGTTTTGGAGTATATACACCAACTCAATATGCTTTCTCATGTAAAATACAGAAATTCTAATTTAACCCGAATCAAAAAAATCTAAATATTATCTAGGCAACTCAATGTTAAAACAAAATTGCTCTGAATACAATCTGTTAGAAAAAATATACAATGCCCTATTCTACTCTGTTTTGGAGTATATACACCAACTCAGTATGCTCTCTCATGTAAAATACCGAAATTCTAATTTTACATGAATGGAAAAAAATCTAAATATTATCTAGGCACCCTAATGTTAAAAACAAAATTGCTCTGAATAAAATCTTTCAGAAAAAATGTACAATGCTCTTTTCTACTCTGTTTTTGAGTATATACACCAATTCCATATGCTCTCTCATGTAAAATACAGAAGTTCTATATTTAAGGAAATCGAAAAAAATCTAAATATTATCTAGGCATTCCAATGTTAAAAGCAAAATTACTCTTAATATAATCTGTCAGAAAACATGTACAATGCCCTTTTCTACTCTGTTTTGTAGCATATACACAAACTCAATATGCTCTCTCATATAAAATACCGAAATTCTAATTTTACACGAATCGAAAAAAATCTAAATAATATTTAGGCGCCCCAAAAATAAAAGAAAACGGCTCTGAATATAGTCTGTTAGAAAAAATATACAATGCCTTATTCTACTCTGTTTTGGAGTATATACACCAACTCGATATGCTCTCTCATGTAAAATACAGAAATTCTAATTTTACTCGAATCAAAATAATCTAAATATTATCGAGATAACCCAATGTTAAAAACAAAATTGCTCTTAATATAATCGGTCAGAAAAAATATGCAATGCCCTATTCTACTCTGCTTTGGAGTATATACACCAACTTCATATGCTCTCTCATGTAAAATACAGAAATTCTATATTTAAATGAATCAAAAAAAATCTAAATATTATCTAGGCACCCCAATGTTAAAAGCAAAATTGCTCTGAATATAATCTGTCAGAAAAAATATACAATGCCCTGTTCTACTCTGTTTTTTATTATATACACCAACTCAATATGCTCTCTCATGTAAAATACAGAAATTCTAATTTTACCAGAATTGAAAAAATCTAAATATTATGTAGGCACCCCAATGTTAAAAACCAAATTTCTCTGAATATAATCTGTCAGAAAAAATATACAATGCCCTTTCCTACCCTGTTATAAAGTTTATAAACCAACTCAATATTCTCTCTCATGTAAAACATAGAAATTATAAATTTACGCAAATTAAAAAATTCTAAATATTATCTAGGCACCCCAATGTTATAAGCAAAATGGTTCTGAATGTAATCTGTCAGGAAAAGTATACAATGCCTTTTTCTACTCTGTTTTGGAGTATATACAACAATTAATATGCTCTCCCATGTAAAATACTGAAGTTCAAATTTTACACGAAACGAAAAAAATCTAAATATTATCTAGGCATTCCAATGTTAAAAGCAAGATTTGTCTGAATATAGTTTGTCAGAGAAAATACACAATGCCTTTTTCTACTCTGTTTTGGAGTATATACACCAACTCAATATGCTCTCCAATGTAAAATACAGAAATTCAAATTTTACACGAACAGAAAATAATCTAAATATTATCTACGCCCCCCAATGTTAAAAGCAAAATTTCTCTAAACATAATCTGTCAGAAAAAATATACAGTGCCCTTTTCTATTCTGTTTTGGTGTATATACACCAACTCAATATGCTCTCCCATGTAAAATACAGATGTTCAACTTTTACACGAACCGAATAAAATCTAAATATTATCTAGGAATTCCAATGTTAAAAGCAAAATTGCTCTGAATATACTCTGTCAGAGAAAATACACAATGCCCTCTTCTACTGTTTTTTTTTAGTATAAAAACCAACTAAATATGCTGTCTCATGTAAAATCCCAAAATTCTAAATTTACCTGAATCGAAAAAAATCTAAATATTATCTAGGCACCCCAAGGTTAAAAGCAAAATTTCTCTGAATATAATCTGTCAGAAAAAATATACAATGCCATTTTCTACTCTGTTTTGGAGTATATACACCCACTCAATATGCTCTGTCACGTAAAATACCGAAATTCTAATTTAACAGGAATCGAAAAAAATCTAAATAATATCTAGGCCCACCAAAGTTAAAAAAAAATAGCTCTGAATATAGTCTGTTAGAGAAAATATACAATGCCTTATTCTACTCTGTTTTGGAGTATATACACCAACTCAGTGTGCTCTGTCATGTAAAATACAGAAATTCTAATTTTACCTGAATCGAAAAAATCTAAATGTTACCCAGGCACCCGAATGTTAAAAGCAAAATTGCTCTGAATATAATATGTCAAAAAAATGTACAATGCCCTTTTCTACTCTGTTTTGGAGTATATACAAAAACTCAATATGTTCTCTCATGTAAAATACCGAAATTCTAATTTTACGCGAATCGAAATAAATCTAAATAAGATCTAGGCGTTCCAATGTTAACAGAAAATGGCTTTGAATATAGTTTGTTGGAAAAAATATACAATGCCTTATTCTACTATGTTTTGGAGTATATACACCAACTCAGTATGCTCTCTCATGTAAGATACGGAAATGATAATTTTACACGAATCGAAAAAAATCTAAATAATATCTAGGTGCCCCAAATTTAAAAGAAAACGGCTCTGAATATAGTCTGTTAGAAACAATATACAATGCCTTATTGTACTCTGTGTTGGAGTATACACACCAACTCAGTATGCTCTCTTATGTAAAATAAAGAAATTCTATATTTAAGGGAATCAAAAAAAATCTAAATATAATTTAGGCACCGCAATGTTATAAGTAAAATTGCTCTGAATATAATCTGTCAGATAAAATATACTATGCTTTTTTCTACTCTCTTTTCCAGTATATACACAAACTCAATATGTTCTCTCATGTTAAATACCGATATTCTAATTTTACGAGAATCGAAAAAAATCTAAATATTATCTAGGAACCTGAATGTTAAAAGGAAAATTGCTCTGAATATAATCAGTCAGAAAAAATATACAGTGCCCTTTTCTACTCTGTTTTTGAGTATATACACAAACTCAATATACTCTCTCATGTAAAATACCGAAATTCTAATTTTATGTGAATCGAAAAAATCTAAATAATATCTAGGCGCCCTAAATTCAAAAGAAAATGGCTCTGAATATAGTCTGTTAGAGAAAATTTACAATGCCTTATTCTACTCTGTTTTGGAGTTTATACAACAACTCAGTTGGCTCTCTCATCTAAAATACCGAAATTCTAATATTACCCAAATTGAAAAAGTCTGAATATTATCTAGGCACCCCAAAGTTAAAAAGAAAACTTCTCTGAATATATCTGTCAGAAAAAAATATACAATGCACTATTCTTCTCTGTTTCGGAGTATATACACCAACTCCATATGCTCTCTCATGTAAAATACAGAAATTCTATATTTAAGTGAATCGAAAAAAATCTAAATATAATCTAGCCACCCCAATGTTAAAAGCAAAATTTCTCTGAATATAATCTGTTAGAAAAAATATACAATGCCCTTTTCTACTCTGTTTTGGAGTTTATACAACAACTCAGTTGGCTCTCTCATCTAAAATACCGAAATTCTAATATTACCCAAATCGAAAAAGTCTGAATATTATCTAGGCACCCCAAAGTTAAAAAGAAAACTTCTCTGAATATAATCTGTCAGAAAAAAATATACAATGCCCTATTCTTCTCTGTTTCAGAGTATATACACCAACTCCATATGCTCTCTCATGTAAAATACAGAAATTCTATATTTAAGTGAATCGAAAAAAATCTAAATATAATCTAGCCACCCCAATGTTAAAAGCAAAATTTCTCTAAATATAATCTGTTAGAAAAAATATACAATGCCCTTTTCTACTCTGTTTTAGAGTATATACATCAACTCAGTATACTCTCTTATGTAAAGTACCGAAATTCTAATTTTCCGCGAATCGAAAAAATCTAAATAATATCGAGGCGCCCCAAAGCTAAAGTGAAATGGCTCTGAGTATAGTCTGTTAGAAAAGATATACAATGCCTTCTTCTACTTTTTTTGAGTATATACACCAACTCAGTATGCTCTCTCATGTAAAATATAGAAATTATAATTTACCCGCATCGAAAATATCTAAATATTATCTAGGCACCCCAATGTTAAAAACAAAATTGCTCTGAATATAATCTGTCAGAAAAAATAAACCATGCCCTTTTCTACTCCGTTTTGGGTATATACACCAACTCATTATGCTCTCTCAAGTAAAATACAGAAATTCTGTATTTAAGCGAATCCAAATAAACCTAAATATTATCTAGGCACCCCAATGTTAAAAGCAAAATTGCTCTGAATATAATTTGTCAGAGAAAATATACTATGCCCTTTTCTACTCTGTTTTGTAGTATATACACCAACTCAATATGCTCTCTCATGTAAAATACTGAAATTCTAATTTTACGCAAATCAAAAAAATTCTAAATAATATCTAGGCGCCCGAAAGTTAAAAGAAAATAGCTCTGTATATAGTCTGTTAGAAAAAATATACAATGCCTTATTTTACTCTGTGTTGGAGTATATACACCAACTCAGTATGCTCTCTCATGTAAAATACAGAAATTCTATATTTAAGAGAATCGAGAAAAATCTAAATATTATCTAGGAACCCCTATGTTTAAAGCAAAATTTCTCTGAATATAATCTGTCAGAAAAAATATACAATGCCCTTTTCTACTCTATTTTGGAGTATATACACCAACTCCACATACTCTCCCATGTAAAATACAGAAATTCTATTTTTAAGCGAATCGAAATATATCTAAATAATATCTAGGTGCCCCAAAGTTAAAAGAAAATGGCTCTGAATATAGTATGTTAGAAAAAATATACAATGCCTCATTCTACTGTATTTTGGAGTATATACACCAACTCACTCTGCTCTCTCGTGTAAAATACAGAAATTCTAATTTTACGTGAATCGAAAAAAATCGAAATATTATCAAGGCACTCCAATGTTAAAAGCAAAATTTCTCTGAATATAAACTCTCAGAAAAAATATACAATGCCTTATTCTACTCTGTTTTGGAGTACATACACCAACTCTACCTGCTCTCTCATGAAAAATACAGAAATTTTATATTTAAGCAAATAAAAAAAATCTAAAAAATATCTGGGCGCCCCAAAGTTAAAAGCAAATGGCTCTGAATATACTCTGCTAGTAAAAATCTACAATGCCTTATTCTACTTAGTTTTGGCGTATATACCCCAACTCAGTATGCTCTCTCATGTAAAATAGAGAAATTCTAATTTTAAGTGAATTGAAAATAATCTAAATATTATCTAGGCATCCGAATGTTAAAATCAGAATTGCTCTGAATATAATCTGTAAGAAAAAAATATATAATGCCCTATTCTACTCTGTTTTGGAGTATATACACTAACTCCATATGCTCTCATGTAAAAAAGAAAAATTCTATATTTAAGCGAATCGAAAAAAATCTAAATGTTATCTAGGCACTCCAATGTTAAAAGAAAAATTGCTCAGAATATAATCTGTCAGAAAAAATATACAATTCCCTATTCTACTCTGTTTTGGAATATATACACCAACTCAGTGTTCTCTCTCATGTAAAATACAAAAATTTTACATTTAAGGAAATCGAAAATAATCTAAATATTATCTAGGCACCCCAATGATAAAAGCAATATTGCACTGAATATAATCTGTCAGAGAAAATATACAATGCCCTATTCTATTATGTTTTGGAGTATATACACCAATTTCATATGCTCTCTCCTGTAAAATACAGAAATTCAATACTTAAGTGAATCGAAAAAAATCCAAATATTATCTAGGCACCCCAATGTTAAAAGCAAAATATTTCTGATTATAGTCTGTCAGAAAAAATGTACAATGACCTTTTCTACTCTGTATTGGAGTATATACACCAACTCAATATGCTCTCTCTTGTAAAATAACGAAATTGTAATTTTATGCGAATTGAAAAAAATCTAAATAATATCTAGGCACCCCAAAGTTAAAATAAAATGGCTCAGAATATAGTGTGTTAGAGAAAATATACAATGCCTTATTCTACTTTCTTTTGGAGTATATACACCAACTCACTGTGCTCTCTCATATAAAATACCGAAATTCTAATTTTACGTGTATCGCAACAAATGTAAATATTATCTAGGCACCCCATTGTAAAAACAAAATTGCTCTGAATATAATTCGTCATAAAAAATATACAATGCCCTATTCTACTTTGTTTTGGAGTATATACACCAACTCCATATGCTCTCTCATGTAAAATACAGAAATTCTATACTTAAGCAAATCGAAAAAAATCTAAATATTATCTAGGCACCCCAATGTTAAAATAAAAATTGCTCTGAATATAATCTGTCAGAAAAAATATACAATGCCCTTTTCTCCTTGGTTTTGGAGTATATACGCCAACTCCATTTGCTCTATCATGTAAAATACAGAAATTCTAATTTTACGTGAATCGAATAAATCTAAATATTATCTAGGCACCCCACAGTTAAAAAGAAAATTGCTCTGAATATATTCGGTCAGAAAAAAATACAATGCCTTATTTTACTTTGTTTTGGAGTATATACACCAACTCAGTATGCTCTCTCATGTAAAATACCGAAATTCTAATTTTACGTGAATCGAAAAAAATCTAAATATTATCCAGGCACCCAATGTTAAAAGCAAAATTGTTCAGAATATAATCTGTCAGAAATAATATACAATGCCCTTTCCTACTCTGTTATAAAGTATATAAACCAACTGAATATGCTCTCTCATGTAAAATACAGAAATTGTAAATTTACGCTAATTAAAAAATTCTAAATATTATCTAGGCACCCCAATGTTATATGCAAAATTCTTCTGAATGTAATCTGTCAGAAACAATATACAACGCCTTTTTCTACTCTGTTTTGGAGTATATACACCAACTCAATATTCTCTCCCATGTAAAATACAAACGTGCAAATTTTACACAAACCAAAAAAAATCTAAATATTATCTAGGCATTCCAATGTTAAAGCAAAATTGCTCTGAATATAGTCTGTCAGAAAAAAATATACAATGCCATTTTCTACTCTGTTTCGGAGTATATACACCAACTCAATATGCTCTCTCATGTAAAATACAGAAATTCTAATTTTACCCGAAGCGAAAAAATCTAAGTATAATCTAGGCACCCCAATGTTAAAAGCAAAATTGCTCTGAATATAATCTGTCAGAAAAAATATACAATGCCCTATTCTACTCTGTTTTCGAGTATATACACCAACTCCATATGCTCGCTCATGTAAAATATAAAAATTCTGTATTTAAGCGAATGGAAAAAATCTAAAAATTATCTAGGCACCCCAATGTTAAAAGCAAAATTGCTGTGAATATAATCTGTCAGAAAAAATATACAATGTCCTTTTCTACTCTGTTTTGGAGTATATACACCAACTCAATATGCTTTCTCATGTAAAATACCATAATTCTAATTTTACGCGAATCGAAAAAAATCGAAATAATATCTAGGTGCCCAAAAGATAAAGGAAAATTGCTCTAAATATAGTCTGTCAGAAAAAATATACAATGCCTTATTCTACTCTCTTTTGGAGTGTATACACCAAATCAGTATGCTCTCTCATGTAAAATACAGAAATTCTAATTTTACCCGAATCGAAAAAATCTAAATATTATCTAGGCACCCCAACAATAAAAACAAAATTTCTCTGAATATAATCTGTGAGAAAAAATATACAATGCTTTTTTCTACTTTATATTGGAGTATATACACCAACTCAAAATCCTCTGTCATGTAAAATACCGAAATTCTAATTTTACGTGAATCGAAAGAATCTAAATAATATCTAGGCGCCCTAAAGTTAAAATAAATTGGCTCTGAATATAGTGTGTTAGAAAAAATATACAATGCCTTATTCTACTCTCTCTTAAAGTATATAAACAAACTCAGTATGCTCTCTCATATGAAATACTGATATTCTAATTTTAACAAAATCGAAAAAATCTAAATATTTTCTAGGCACCCAAATGTTAAAAACAAAATTGCTCTGAATATAATCTCTCAGAGAAAATATACAATGCCCTATTCTACTTTTTTCTGGAGTATATACACCAACTCCATATGCTCTCTCATGCAAAATACAGAAATTCTAATTTTACCCGAATCGAAGAAATCTAAATATTATCTAGGCACCACAATGTTAAAAACAACACTGGTCTGAATATAATCTCTCAGATAAAATATACAATGCCCTATTCTACTCTGTTTTGGAGTATATACACAAACTCCATATGCTCTCTCATGTAAAATACAGAAATTCTATATTTAAGTGAATCGAAAAAAATTCTAAATGTTATCTAGGCTCCCCAAAGGTAAAGGAAAATGTGTCTGAATATAGTCTGTTAGAAAAAATATACAATGCCTTATTCTACTCTGATTTCAAGTATATACACCAACTCTGTATGCTCTCTCATATAAAATACAGAAATTCTAATTTTACGCAAATCGACAAAAATCTAAATAATATCTAGGCGCCCCAAAGTTAAAAGAAAATGGCTCTGAATACAGTCTGCTAGAAAAAAATATACAATGCCTTATTCTACTCTGTTTTGGTGTACATACACCAACTCAGTATGCTCTCTCATATAAAATAACGAAATTCTAATTTTACGTGAATCAAAAAAAAAATCTAAATGTTATCTAGGCACCCCAATGTTAAAAGCAAAATTGCTCTGAATATAATCTATTAGAAAAAATATACAATGTCCATTCCTACTCTGTTTTGGAGTATATACACCAACTGAAAATGCTGTCTCATGTAAAATATTGAAATTCTAATTTTACGCGAATCGAAAAAAATCTAAATAATATCTAGGCGCCCCAAAGTTAAAAGAAAATGGCTCTGAATATAGCCTGTTAGAAAAAATATACAATGCCATATTCTACTCTGTTTTGGAGTATATACACCAACTCACTATGCTCTCTCATGAAAAATATCAAATTCTAATTGTACCCAATCGAAAAAATCTAAATATTATCTAGGCACCCCAATGTTAAAAACAATATTGCTCTGAATATAATCTGTCATAAAAAATATACAATGCCCTATTCTACACTGTTTTGGAGTATATACACGAACTCCTTATGGTCTCTAATAGAAAATACATAAATTCTATATTTAAGCGAATCGAAAAAAATCTAAATATTATCTAGGCATCTTTACGTTAAAAGCAAAATTTCCTAGAATATAATCTGTTAGAAAAAATATACAATGCCCTTTTCTACTCGGTTTTGGAGTATATACACCAACTCAATATGCTCTCTCATGTAAAATACCGAAATTCTAATTTTACGTGAATCGAAAAAAACATAAATTATATACAGGGGGCCCAAAGTTAAAAGAAAATGGCTCTGAATATACTCTGTTAGAAAAATTATACAATGCCTTATTCTACCCTTTTTTGGAGTATATACACGAACTCAGTATGCTCTCTTATGTAAAATACCGAAATTCTAATTTTAAGTGAATCGAAATAAATCTAAATATTATCTAGGCACCCGAATGTTAAAAGCAAAATTTATCTGAATATACTCTTTCATAAAAAATATACAATGACCTAACCTAGTCTGTTTTGGAGTATATACACCAACTCCATATGCTCTCTCATGCAAAATACAGAAATTCTAATTTTACCCCAATCGAAAAAATTTAAATATTATCTATGCACCCCAATTTTAAAAACCAAATATCTCTGAATATAGTCTGTCAGAAAATATATACGATGCCCAATTCTACAATGTTTTCGAGTATATACACCAATTCCATATGCTCTCTCATGTAAAATACAAAAATTTTGTATTTAAGAGTATCGAAAAAAATCTAAATATTATCTAGGCACCCCAACGTTAAAAGCAAAATTGGTCTGAATATAGTCTGTCAGAAAAAATATACAATGCCCTTTTCTAGTCTGTGTTGTAGTATATACACCAACTCAATATGCTCTCTCATGTAAAATACAGAAACTCTAATTTTACCCAAATCGAAAAAATCTAAATATTATCTAGGCAACCAAATGTTAAAAACAAAAATCATCGGAATATAATCTTTCATAAAAAATATACAATGCCCTATTCTACTCTTTTTCGGAGTATATACACAAACTCAGTATGCTCTCTCATGCAAAATACAGAAATTCTAATTTTACGCGAATCGAAAAAATCTAAATATTATTTGGCACCCCAACGTTAAAACAAAATGGCTCTGAAGATAACCTGTTGGAACTAATATACAATGCGTTATTCTACTATGTTTTGCAGTATATAAACCAACTCAGTATGCTCTCTCATATAAAATACCGAAATTCTAATTTTAACCGAATCGAAAATATCTAAATATAATCTAGGCACCCCAATGTTAAAAACAAAATTGCTCTGAATAGAATCTGTCAGAAAAAATATACAATGTCCTATCCTACTCTGTTTTGGAGTATATACACCAACTCCATAAGCTCTCTCATGTAAAATACAGAAATTCTATATTTAAGCGAATCGAAAAAAATCTAAATATTATCTACGCACCCCAATGTTAAAACCAAAATTGCTCTGAATATAATCTGTCAGAAAAAATACACAATGCTTTTTTCTACTCTGTTTTGGAGTATATATACCAACTCAATATGCTCTCTTATGTAAAATACCGAAATACTAATTTTACGTGAATCAAAAAAAAATCTAAATAATATCTATGCATTCCAAAGTTAAAAGAAAATGGTTATGAATATAGTCTGTAAGGAAAAATATACAATGCCTTATTCTACTCTGTTTTGGAGTAAATACACCAACTCCGTATGCTCTCTCATATAAAATACCGAAATTTAATTTTACCAGAATCGAAAAAATCTAAATATTATCTAGGAACCCTAATGTTAAAAACAAAATTGCTCTGAATATAATCTGTCAGAAAAAATATACAATACCCTATTCTACTCTGTTTTTGAGTACATACAACAACTCCATATGCTCTCTCACGTAAAATACAGAAATTCTATCTTAAAGCTCATCGAAAATATCTAAATATTACCTAGGCACACCAATGTTAAAAACTAAATTGCTCTGAATATAATTTGTTAGAAAAAATATACAATTCCCTTTTCTACTGTGTTTTGGAGTATATACACCAACTCAATAAGCTTTCTCATGTAAAATACAGAAATTCTATATTTAAGCAAATCGAAAAAAATCTAAATATTATCTAGGCACCCCAATGTTAAAAACCAAATTTCTCCGAATATACTCTGTCAGAAAAAATATAAAATGCCCTATTCTACTCTGTTATGGAGTGTATACACCAACCCAATATTCTCTCTCTTTTAAAATACAGGAATTCTGTATTTAAGCGAATCGAAAAAAATCTAAATATTATGTAGGCACCCCAATGTTAAAAGAAAAATTTCTCTGAATATTGTCGATCAGAAAAAATATAAAATGCCCTCTTCTACTCTATTTTGGAGTATATACACCAACTCAGTATGCTCTCTCATGTAAAATACTGAAATTCTAATTTTACGTGAATCGAAAAAAATCGAAATAATATATAAGCGCCCGAAAGTTAAAAGAAAATGGCTCTGAATATAGTCTTTTAGAGAAAATATACAATGCTTTATTCTACTCTCTTTTGGAGTATATACACCAACTAAGTATGCTCCCTCATGTAAAATACAGAAATTCTCATTTTTCTGGAATCAAAAAAAATCTTAATATTATCTAGGCACCCCAATGTTAAAAACAAAATTGCTCTGAATATAATCTGTCAGAACAAATACACAATGCCCTATTCTACTCTGTTTTGGAGTATATATACCAACTACATACGGTCTCTAATGTAAAATACAGAAATTCTAATGTTACGCGAATCGAAATAAATCTGAATAATATCTAGGCACCGCAAAGTTAAACGAAAATGGCTCTGAATATAGTCAGTTAGAAGAAATAAAGAATGGTTTATTCTACTCTATCTTGAAGTATATACACCAACTGCATATGCTCTCTCATGGAAAATACAGAAATTCTATATTTAAGCGAATCGAAAAAATCTAAATATTATCTAGGCACCACAATGTTAAAAACAAAATTGCTCTGAATATAATTTGTCAGAAAAAGTATACAATGCCCTTTTCTACTTTGTTTTGGAGTATAAACACCAACTCAATAAGCTCTCTCATATAAAATACAGAAATTCTATATTTAAGGGAATTGAAAAAATCTAAATATTATCTAGGCACCCCAATGTTAAAAACAAAATTGCTCTGAATATAATCTGTCAGAAAAAATATACAATGCCCTATTCAACTCTGTTTTGGAGTATATACACCAACTCCATATGCTCTCTCATTTAAAATACAGGAATTCTATATTTAAGCGAATCGAAAAAAATCTAAATACTATCTAGGCACCCCAATGTTAATAGCAAAATTGCTATGAATATAGTCTGTCTCGAAAAATATAAAATGCCCTTGTCTACTCTGTTTTGGAGTATATACACCAACTCAATACGCTCTCTCATGTAAAATACCGAAATTCTAATTTTACGTAAATCGAACAAAATCTAAATAATATCTCGGTGCCCCAATGTTAAAAGAAAATTGCTCTGAATATAGTCTGTTAGAAAAAATATACAATGCCTTATTCTACTATGTTTTGGAGTATATACACCAACTCAGTATGCTCTCTCGTGTAAAATACAGAAATTCTAATTTTACCTGAATTGAAATAATCTAAATATTATCTAGGCTCCCCAATGTTAAAAGTAAAATTGCTCTGAATATAATCTGTCAGAAAATATATACAATTCCATTTTCTACTTTGTTTTCCAGTATATACACCAAATCAAAATGCTCTCTCATGTAAAATACCGAAATTCTAATATTACGCAAATCGAAAATAATCTAAATAATATCTAGGCGCCCCACAGTTAAAAGAAAATGGCTCTGAATATATTCTGTTAGAGAAAATATACAATGCCTTATTCTACTCTGTTTTGGAGTATATACACCAATTCAGTATGCTCTCTCATGTAAAATACCGAAACTCTGATTTTCCGTGAACCAAAAAAAATTTAAATATTATATAGGCACCCTAATGTTAAAAACAAAATTGCTCTGAATATAATCTTTCAGAAAAAATATACAATGCCCTTTTCTACTCTGTTTTTGGGTATATAAACCAATTCCATATGCTCTCTCATGTAAAATACAGAAGTTCTATATTTAAGTAAATCAAAAAAATTCAATATATTATCTAGGCACCCCAATGTTAAAAGCAAAATTTCTCTGAACATAATCTGTAAGAAAAAATATACAATGCCCTTTTCTACTCTGTTTTGGAGTATATACACCAACTCAATATGCTCTCTCATGTAAAATACCGAAATGCTAGTTTTATGCGAATCGAAAAAAAAAAATATCTAGGCAACCAAAACTTAAAAGAAAATGGCTGTGAATATATTCTGTTAGAAAAAATATACAATGCCTTATTCTACTCTGTTTTCGAGTATATACACCAACTCAGTATGCTCTCTCATGTAAAATACCGAAATTCTAATTTTACGTGAATCGAAAAAAATTTAAATTTTATCTCGGCACCCTAATGTTAAAAGCAAAATTGCTCTGAATATAATCTGTCAGAAAAAATATACAATGCCCTTTTCTACTCTGTTTTGGAGTATATACACCAACTCAATATGCTCTCTTCCGTAAAATACTGAAATTCTAATTTTAGGCGAATCAAAAAAAATCCAAATAATATCTAGGCACCGCTAAGTTCAAATAAAATAGCACTGAATATAGTTTGTTAGTAAAAATATACAATGCCTTATTCTACTCTGTTTTGGAGTATATACACCAAGTCAGTATGCTCTCTCATGTAACATACAGAAATTCTAACTTTACCCGAATCGAAAAAATCTAAATATTATGTAGGCACCCCAAAGTTAACAAAAAAATTTTTCTGAATATAATCTGTGAGAAAAAATATACAAGGGCCTATCCTACTCTGTTTGAAAGTATATACACCAACTCCATATGCTCTACCATGTAAAATACAGAAATTCTATATTTAAGCGAATCGAAAAAAATCTAAATATTATCTAGGCATCTCAATGTTAAAAGCAAAATTGCTCTGAATATAATCTGTCAGAGAAAATACAAAATGCCATTTTCTACTCTGCGTTGGACTATATACACCAACTCCATATGCTCTCTAATGTAAAATACAGAAATTTTATATTTAAGCGAATTGAATAAAATCTAAATATTATCTAGGCACCCCAATGTTAAAAGCAAATTTGCTCTGAATAGAATCTGTTAGAAAAAATATAAGATGCCCTTTTCTACTCTGTTCTGTAGTACATACACCAACTCAATATGCTCTCTCATGTAAAATACCAAATTTTAATTTTATGTGAATCGAAATAAAATTTAATAATATCGAGGTGCCCCAAAGTTTAAATAAAATGGCTCTCAATATAGTCTGTTTTAAAAAACATACAATGCCTTATTCTACTGTTTTTTGCAGTATATACACCAACTCAGTGTGCTCTCTCATATAAAATACCGAAATTCTAATTTTAAACGAATCTAAAAAATCTAAATATTATATAGGCAACCCAATGTTAAAAACAAAATTGCCCTGAATATAATCTGTCAGAAAAAATATACAATGCCGTATTCTACTCTATTTTGGAGTATATACACCAACTCCATATGCTCTGTCATGTAAAACACAGAAATTCTATATTTATGCGAATCGAAATAAATAGAAATATTATGTAGGAACTCCAATATTAAAAATAAAATTGCTCTAAATATAATCTGTCAGAAAAAATATGCAATGCCCTATTCTACTCTGTTTTGGTGTATATACACCAACTCCATATGCTCTCTCATGTAAAATACCGAAATTCTACTTTTACGTGATTTGAAAAAAATCTAAACATTATCTAGGCACGCGAATGTTAAAAGCAAAATTGCTCTGAATATAATCTATCAGAATAAATATACAATGCCCTTTTCTACTCTTTTTTGTAGTATATACACCAACTCAATATGCTCTCTCATATACAATACAGTAATTCTAATTTTGCCAAAATCGAAAAAATCTAAATATTATCGAGGCACACCAATGTTAAAAGCAAAATTTCTCTGAATATAATCTATCAAAAAAATATATAATGACGTATTGTACTCGGTTTTGGAGTATATACACCAACTCAGTATGCTCTCTCATGTAAACCGAAATTCTAAATTTACTTGAATAGAAGAAAATCTAAATATTATCTAGGTACCCCAATGTTGAAAGCATAATTGCTCTGAATATAATCTGCCAGAAAAAACATAGAATGCCCTTTTCTACTCTGTTTTGTAGTATATACACCAACTCAATATGCTCTCTCATGAAATTCTAATTTTAGGCGGATCTAAAAAAATCTAAATAATATCTAGGCGCCTCAAAGTTAAAAGAAATTGTCTCTGAATATAGTCTGTTATAAAAAATATACAATGCCTTATTCTACTCTGTTATGGAGTATATACACCAAATCAGTATGCTCTCTCAGGTAAAATACAGAAATTCTAATTTTACCCGAATCAAAAAAATCCAAGAATTTTCTAGGCACCCCAATGTTAAAAACAAAATTGCTCTTAATATAATCAGTCAGAAAATATATACCATGCCCTATTCTACTCTGTTTTGGAGTATATACACCAACTCCATATGTTCTCTCATGAAAAATACAGAAATTCTATATTTAAGCGAATCGAAATAAATCTAAATATTATCTAGGCATCCAAATGTTAAAAACAATATTGATCTGAATATCATCTGTCAGAAAAAATATAAAATGCCTTATTCTACTCTGTGTTGGAGTATATACACCAACTTCATATGCTCTCTCATGTAAAATACAGAAATTCTATATTTAAGCGAATCGAAAAATATCTAAATATTATCTAGGCACCCCAATGTAAAAAGGAAAATTGCCCTGAATATAATCTGTCAGAAAAAATATACAATGCCCTTTTCTACTCTATTTTGTAGTATATACACCAATTCATAATGCTATCTCATGTAAAATACAGAAATTCTAATTTTACCCGAATAGAAAAAATCTAAATGTTATCTAGGCACCACAATGTTAAAACCAAAATTGCTTTGAGTATAATCTCTCAGAAATAATATATAATGCCCTATTCTAATCTGTTTTGGAATATATACACCAAGTCCATACTCTCTCTCATGTAAAATACAGAAATTCTATATTTAAGCGAATCGAAAAAAATATAAATATTATCTAGGCACCCCAATGCTAAAAGAGAAATTGCTCTGAACATAATCTGTCAGAAAAAATATACAATTTATTATTCTACTCTGTTTTGGAGTATATACACCAACTCAGTATGCTCTCTCATGTAAAATACAGAAATTCTAATTTTACTCCGATTAAAAAAATCTAAATATTATCTAGGCACCCCAATGTTAAAAGAAAAATTGGTCTGAATATAATCTGTCAGAAATAATATACAATGCCCTTTTCTACTCTGTTTTGGAATATATAAACCAACTCAATATGCTATATCATGTAAAATACAGAAATTCTAATTTGACACGAATCGAAAAAAATCTAAATAATATCCAGGCGTTCCAAAGTTAAAAGAAAATGGTTCTCAATATAGTCTGTTAGAAAAAATATAGAATAACTTATTGTACTCTGTTTTGGAGTATATACACCAACTCAGTGTATGTAAAATACCGAAATTCTAAATTTACGTAAATCGAAAAAAATCTAAATATTATCTAGGCACCCCAATGTTAAAAGCAAAATTGCTCTGAATATAATCTGTCAGAAAAAATATACAATGCCCTTTTCTACTCCGTTTTGTAGTATATACACCAACTCCATATTCTGTGTCATGTAAAATACAGAAATTCTAATTTTACCCACATCGAAATAATCTAAATATTATCTAGGCACCCCAATGTTAAAAACAAAATTGCTCTGAATTTAATTTGTCAGAAAAAATATACAATGCCGTATTCGATGCTGTTTTGGAGTATATACACCACGTCCATAAGCTCTCTCAGGTAAAATACAGAAATTCTATATTTAAGCGAATCGAAAAAAATCTAAATATTATCTACGCATCCAAATGTTGAAAGCAAAATTGTACTGAATATAATCTGTCAAAAAAAATAAACAATGCCCTTTTCTATTCTGTTATGTAGTATATACACCAACTCAATATGCTCTCTCATGTAAAATACCGAAATTATAATTTTTCTCGAATCGAAAAAAATCTAAATAATATCTAGGCGCCCCAAAGTTAAAAGAAAATGGCTCTGAATATAGTCTGTTATAAAAATATACAATGCCTTATTTTACTCTGTTTTGGAGTATATACACCAACTCAGTATGCTCTTTCATGTAAAATACAGAAATTGTATGTTAACCGGAATCAAAAAAATCTAAATATTATCTAGGCATCCCAATGTTAAAAACGAAATTTTTCTGAATACAATCTGTCAGAAAAAATACACAATGCCCTATTCTACTGTGTTTTGGAGTATATAAACCAACTCCATATGCTCTTATCAAATACAGAAATACTATATTTAAGCGAATCAAAAATTATCTAAATATTATCTAGACACCCCAATGTTAAAAGCAAAATTGCTCTGAATATAATCTGTCAGAAAAAATGTACAATGTTCTTTTCTACTCTGTTTTAGAGTACATACACCAACTCAATATGCTCTCTAATGTAAAATACTGAAATTTTAATTTTACGTGAATCGAAAAAAATCTAAATAATATCTAGGCGTCCCAAACTCAAAAGAAAATGGCTGTGAACATAGTCTGTTAGAAAAAATATAAAATGCCTTATTCTACTGTGTTTTGAAGTATATACACCAACTCAGGCTGCTCTCTCATGTAAAATACAGTAATTCTAATTTTGCCCAAATCGAAAAAATCTAAATATTATCTAGGCACCCCAGTGTTACAATAAAAATTGGTCTGAATATAATCTGTCATAAAAAATATACAACGCCCTATTCTACTCTTTTTTGAAGTATATACACCAACTCCATATGCTCCTCATGTAAAATACAGAAGTTCTATATTTAAGCGAATCGAAAAAAATCTAAATATTATCTAGGCACCCCAATGCTAAAAGCAAAATTGCTCTGAATATAATCTGTCAGAAAAAATATACAGTGCGCTTTTCTACTCTGTTTTGTAGTATATACACCAACTCAATATGCTCTCTCATGTAAAATACTGAAATTCTAATTTTATGCGAATAGAAAAAAATTTAAATAATATTTAGGCTCCCCAAAGTTAAAATAAAATGGCTCTGAATATAGTCTGTTAGAAAAAATATAAAATGCCTTATTCTACTCTGTTTTGGAGAATATACACTAACCCAGTATTCTCTCTCATGTAAAATACAGAAATTCTAATTTTACGTGTATCAAAAAAATCTAAATATTATCTAGGAAACCCAATGTTAAAACAAAATTGCTCTGAATATAATCTGTCAGAAAAATTATACAATGCCCTATTCTACTCTGCTTGGAGTATATGCAACAACTCAGTATGCTCTCTCATGTAAAATACAGAAATTGTATATTTAAGCGAATCGAAAAACATCTAAATATTATCTAGGCACCCCAATGTTAAAAGCAAAATTGCTCTGAATATAATCTGTCAGAAAAAATATACAATGCACTTTTCTACTCGGTATTGTAGTATATACACCAACTCAATATGCTCCCTCATGTAAAATGCAGAAATTCTAATTTTACCCGAATTGAAAAAATCTAAATATTATCTATGCACCCCAATGTTAAACGCAAAATTGCTCTGAATATAATCTGTCAGAAAGAATATACAAGGCTTTTATCTACTCTGTTTTGTAGTATAAACACCAACTCAATATGGTCTGTCATGTAAAATACAGAAATTCTAATTCTACCCGAATCGAAAAAATCTAAATATTATCTAGGCACCCCAATGTTAAAAGCAAAATTGCTCTGAATATGATCTGTCATAATAAATATACAATGCCCTTTCTTACTCTGTTTTGGGGTATATAAACCACCTCAATTTTCTCTCTCATGTAAAACACCAAAATTCTAATTTTAGGCGAATCAAAAAAAATCTAAATATTATCTATGCGCCCCAAAGTTAAAAGAAAATGGCTCTAAATATAGTCTGTAAGAAAAAATATACAATGACTTATTGTACTGTGTTTTGAAGTATATACACCAACTCAGGATGCTCTCTCATGTAAAATAAAGTAATTCTAATTTTACCCATATCGAAAAAATCTAAATATTATCTAGGCACCCCAGTGTAAAAAAAAAAACGGTCTGAATATAATCTGTCAGAAAAAAATATACAATGCGCTATTCTAGTCTGTTTTGGAGCATATACACCAACTCCATATGCTCTCTCATGTAAAATACAGAAATTCTATATTTAAGCGAATCGAAAATAATCTAAATATTATGTAGGCACCCCAATGTTAAAGCAAAATCGCTTTGAATATAATATGTCAGAAAAAATATACAATGTTCTATTCTACCTTGTTTTGGAGTATATACACCAACTCCATATGCTCTCTCATGTAAAATACCGAAATTATAATCATACGTATATCAAAAAAAATCTAAATAATATCTAGGCGCCCAAAAGTTAAAAGAGAATGTCTCTGAATATAGTCTTTTAGAAAAAATATATAACGCCTATTTCTACTGTGTTTTGGAATATATACACCAACTCAGTATGCTCTCTCATGTGAAATACCGAAATTCTAATTTTACGCGAATCGAAAAACATCTAAATAATATCGAGGCGCCCCAAATTTAAAAGAAAATGGCTCTGAATATAGTCTCTTAGAGAAAATGTACATTGCCTTATTCTACTCTGTTTTGGAGTATATAAACCAAGTCAGTATGCTCTCTCATGTAAAATACAGAAATTCTAATTTTACCCGAATAAAAAAAATCTAAATATTATCTAGGCGCCCCAGTGTTAAAAACAAAATTTCTCTGAATATAATGTGTCAGAAAAAATATACAATGCCCTATTTTACTTTGTTTTGAAGTATATACACCAACTCCATATGCTCTCTCTTGTAAAATACAGAAATTCTATATTTAAGCGAATCGAATAAAATCTAAATATTACCTAGGCACCCCAATGTTAAAATCAAAATTGCTCTAAATATAATGTGTCAGAAAAGATATACAATGGTCTTTTCTACTCTGTTTCGGAGTATATACAGCAACTCAATATGCTCTCTCATTTAAAATACAAAAATTCTAATTTTACGCGATTCCAAAATTATCTAAATAATATCCAGGTGCCCCAAAGTTGAAAGAAAATGGCTCTGAATATAGTCTGTTGGAAAAAATATACAATGGCTTATTCTAATCTGTTTTGGAGTATATACACCAACTCAGTATGCTCTCTCATGTAAAATACCGAAATTCTAATTTTACGTGAATCGAAAAAAATCTCAATATTATCTAGGCACCCCAATGTGAAAAAAAAAATTGCTCTGAATATAATCTGTCAGAAAAAAATATACGAAGCCTTATTTTACTCTGTTTTGGAGTATATACACCAATTCCATATGCTCTCTCATGTAAAATACAGAAATTCTATATTTTAGCGAATCAAAAAAGATCGAAATATTATCTAGGCACCCCAATGTTAAAGGAAAAATTGCTCTGAATATAATCTGTCAAAAAAAATACAGAATGCTCTTTTCTACTATGTTTTGTAGTATATACACCAACTCAATATGCTCTCTCATGTAAAAAACCAAAATCCAAATTTTAAGCTAATCGAAAAAAATCTAAATATTATCAAGGCGCACCAAAGTTAAAAGAAAATGGCTCTGAATATAGTCTCTTAGAAAAATAAGAAAAAATATACAATGCCCTATTCTACCCTGTTTTAAAGTACATACACCATCTCCATATACCCCCTCATGTAAAATATAGAAATTCTATATTTAAGCGAATCGAAAAAAATCTAAATATTATCTAGGCACCCCAATGTTAAAAACAAAATAGCTCTGAATATAATCTGTCAGATAAAATATACAATGCCCTATTCTACTCTGTTTTGGAGTATATACACCAACTCCATATGCTCTCTCATGTAAAATACAAAAATTCTATGTTTAAGTGAATCGAAAAAAATCTAAATATTATCTAGGGACCCCATTGTTAAAAGCAAAATTGCTCTGAATATAATCTGTCAGAAAAAATATACAATGCCCTTTTCTACTCTGTTTTCGAGTATATACACCAACTCAATATGCTCTCTCATGTAAAATACAGAAATTCAAATTTTACCACAGTCGAAAAAATCTACATATTATCTAGGCACCCGAATGATAAAAAAAAAATTGCTCTGAATATAATCTCTCAGAAAAAATATACAATGCCCTATTCTACTTAGTTTTGGAGTATATACACCAACTACATCTTGTCTTTCATGTAAAATACAAAAATTCTAATTTTACGCGAATCGAAAAAAATCTAAATAATATCTAGGTGCCCCAAAGTTAAAAGAAAATGGCTCTGAATATAGTCTGTTAGAAAAAATATACAATGCCTTATTCTACTCTGTTTTGGAGTATATAAACCAACTCAGTATGCTATCTCATGGAAAATACCGAAATTTTAATTTTACGCGAATCGAAAAAATCTAAATAATATCTAGGCGCCCCAAACTTAAAAGAAAATGGTTCTGAATATAGTCTGTTAGAAAAAATGTAAATTGCCTTATTCTACTTTGTTTTCGAGTATATACACAAACTCAGTATGATCTCTCATGTAAAATACAGAAATTCTAATTGTACCCGAATCGAATAAATCTAAATATTATCTATGCACCAAAATGTTGAAAACAAAATTTCTCAGAATATCGTCTGTCAGAAAAAATATACAATGCCTTATTCTACTCTGTTTTGGAATATATACACCAAGTCAGTATGCTCTCTCATGTAAAATAGAGAAATTCTAATTTTATGAGAATCGAAAAAAATTTAAATATTATCCAGGCAACCCATGTTAAAAACAAAATTTCTCTTAATATAATCTGTGAGAAAAAATATACAATGCCCTATTCTACTCTGTTTTGGAGTATATACACCAACTCCATATGCTCTCTTATGTAAAATACAGAAATTCTATATTTAAGCGAATCTAAAATAATCTAAATATTATCTGGGCACCTCAATATTAAAAAAAAATTTCTCTGAATATAATCTGTCAGAGAAAATATACAATGCCCTATTCTACTCTGTTTTGAAGTATATACATTAACTCCATATGCTCTGTCATGTAAAATACAGCAATTCTATTTTAAGCGAATCAAAAAAAATCTAAATAATATCTAGGCACCCCAATGTTAAAAACAAAATTGCTCTGAATATAATGTGTCATAAAAAATATACAATTCCCTATTCTACTCTGCTTTGGAGTATATACACCAACTCCATATCCTCTCTTATGTAAAATACAGAAATCCTATATTTAAGCGAATCGAAAAAAATCTGAGTATTATCTATGCAACCCAATGTCAAAAGCAATATAGCTCTGAATATAATCTGTCAGAAAAATAAACAATGCCCTACTCTACTTAGTTTTAGAGTATATACACCAACTCAATATGCTCTCTAATGTAAAATACCGAAATTCTAAATTTACTGAAATCGAAAAAAAATCTAAATAATATGTAGGCGAAAAAAAGTTAAAAGAAAATGGCTCAGTATACAGTCTGTTTCAAGAAATGTAGAATGCCTTATTCTACTCTTTTTTGGAGTATATACACCAACTCAGTTTGCTCTCTCATGTAAAATACCGAAATTCTAATTGTACCCAAATCGAAAAAATCTAAATATTATCTAGGCAACCCAATGTTAAAAACAAAATTGCTCTGAATATACTCTGTCAGAAAAAATATACATTACTATTTTCTACTCTGTTTTGGAATATATACACCAACTCCATATGCTCTCTCATGTAAAATACCAAAATTCTAATTTTACGCGAATCGAAAAAAATCTAAATAATATCTAGGCGCCTTAAAGTTAAAAGAAAATTGCTCTGAATATAGTCTGTTAGAAAAAATGTACAATGCCTTATTGTACTCTGTTGTGGAGTATATACACCATCTCAGTATGCTCTATCATGTTAAATACCGAAATTCTAATTTTCCATAAATTGAAAAAATTTAAATAATATCTAGTCACCCCAATGTTAAAAACAAAATTCCTCTGAATATACTCTGTCAGAAAAAATATTCAATGCTCCATTCTACTTAGTTTTGGAGTATATACACCAACTACCTATGCTCTCTCATGGAAAATTAAAAAATTCTATATTTAGGGTAATCAAAAAAAATCTAAATATTATCTAGGCACCCAAATGTTAAAAGCAGAATTGCTCTCAATATAATCTGTCAGAAAAAATATACAATGCCCTTTTCTACTCTGTTTCGGAGTATATACACCAACTCTATAGGATCTCTCATGTAAAATATTTAATTCTAATTTTACCAGATTCGAATAAAATCTAAATAATATCTAGGCACCCCAATGTTAAAAGAAAATGGCTCTGAATATAGTCTGTTAGAAAAAACATACATTGAACTATTCTACTCTGTTTTGGAGTATATACACCAACTAAGTGTGCTCTCTCATGTAAAATATTGAAATTCTAATTTCACAAGAATCGAAAAAAAATCAAAATATTATCAAGGCACCCCGTGTTAAAAACAAAATTTCTCTGAATATAATCTGGCACAGAAAATATACAATGCCCTATTCTACTCTTTTTTGGAGTATATACACCAACTCCATATGCTCTCTCATGTAAAATACAGAAATTCTATATTTAAGAGAATCGAAAAAATTGAAATATTATCTTGGCACACCAATGATAAAAACAAAATTGCTCTGAATATAATCTGTCAGAAAAAATATACAATGCCTATTCTACTCTGTTTTGGAGTATATACTCAAACTCCATATGCTCTCTCAAGTAAAATATAGAAATTCTATATTTAAGCGAATCAAATAAAATGTAATTATTATTTATGCACCCCAATGTTACATGCAAAATTGCTCTGAATATAATCTGTCAGAAAAAATATACAATGCCCTTTTCTACTTTGTTTTGGAGTATATACATTAAATATGCTCTCTCATGTAAAATACAGAAATTCTAATTTTACATGAGTCGAAAATATCTAAATATTATTTAGGCGCTTGAATGTTAAAAACAAAATTGCTCTGAATATAATGTGTCAGAAAAAATATACAATGAACTCTTCTACTTACTTTTGGAGTATATACACCAACTAAATATGCTCTCTCATGTAAAATACAGTAATTCTATATTTAAGCGAATCAAAAAAAATCTATGTATTATCTAGGCACCCCACTGTTGCAAGCAAAATTGCTCTGAAAATAATCTGTCAAAAAACTATACAATGCCGTTTTCGACTCTGTTTTGTAGAATATACACCAAGTCCATATGCTCTCTCATGTAAAATACCGAAATTGTAATTTTACGCAAATCGAAAAAAATCTAAATAATATCTAGGCGCCCCAAAGTTAAAGGAAAATGGCTCTGAATATAGTCTGTTAGAAAAAATATACAATGCCTTATTCTACCCTGTTTTGGAGTATATACACCAACTCCATATGCTCTCTCATATAAAGTACAGAAATTCTAATTTTACGTGAATCGAAAAAAATCTAAATATTATCTAGGCACCCCTATGTTAAAACCAAAATTGCTCTCCATATAATCTGTCAGAAAAAATATACAATGCACTTTTCTACTCTGTTTTGGATTGTATACACCAACTCAATATGCTCTCTTCTATAAAATACCGAAATTGTAATTTTACGAGAATGGAAAAAAATCTAAATATCTAAGCGCCCGAAAGTTAAAATAAAATGGCTCTAAATATAGTCTGTTAGGAAAACATACAATGCCTAGTTCTACTCCGTTTTGGAGTATATACACCAACTCAGTATGCTCTCTCATGTAAAATACAGGAATTCGAATTTTACCCGAATCGAAAAAATCTAAATATTATCTAGGCACCCCAATGTTAAAAACAAAATTGCTCTGAATATAATCTGTCAGATAAAATATACAATGCCTTTTTCTACTCTGTTTTGAAGTATATAAACCAACTATATATGCTCTCTCATGTAAAATACGGAAATTCTAATTTTACAAGAATAGAAAAAAATCTAAATAATAACTAGGCGCCCAAAAGTTAAAAGAAAATGGCTCTGAATATAGTCTGTTAGAAAAAATATACACAACATATATACAACTATACAATCTTTGATAAACCTGACAAAAACAAGCAATGGGGAAAGGATTCCATGTTTAACAAATGGTGTTGGGAAAACTGGCTAGCCATGTGCAGAAAGCAGAAACTGGACCCCTTCCTGACACCTTACACTAAAATTAACTCCAGATGGATTAAAGACTTAAACATAAGACCTGGCACCATAAAAACCCTAGAAGAAAATCTAGGCATAACTATCCAGGACATAGGAGTAGGCAAGGACTTCATGAACAAAACACCAAAAGCATTGGCAACGAAAGCCAAAATAGACAAATGGGACCTAATGAAACTCCACAGCTTCTGCACGGCAAAAGAAACAGTCACTAGAGTGGATTGGCAACCAACAGAATGGGAAAAAATTTTTGCAGTTTACCCATCTGACAAAGGGCTGATATCCAGAATTTACAAAGAACTCAAACAGATTTACAGGAAAAAAACAAACAAGCCCATTCAAAAGTGGGCAAAGGATATGAACAGACACTTTACGAAAGAAGACATATATGAGGCCAACAATCATATGAAAAAATGCTCATCGTCACTGGTCATCAGAGAGATGCAAATCAAAACCACATTGAGATACCATCTCACGCCAGTTAGAATGGCGATCATTAAAAAATCTGGAGACAACAGATGCTGGAGAGGATGTGGAGAAAAAGGAACACTTTTACACTGTTGGTGGGAGTGTAAATTAGTTCAACCATTGTGGAAGACAGTGTGGCGATTCCTCAAGGCCTTAGAAATAGAAATTCCACTTGACCCAGCAATCCCATTACTGGGTATATATCCAAAAGACTATAAATCCTTCTACTATAAGGACACATGTACACGAATGTTCATTGCAGCACTGTTTACAATAGCAAAGACCTGGAATCAACCCAAATGCCCATTGATAATAGACTGGATTGGAAAAATGTGGCACATATACACCATGGAATATTATGCAGCAATCAGAAATGATGAGTTTGTGTCGTTTGTAGGGACATGGATGAATCTGGAGAACATCATCCTCAGCAAACTGACACAAGAACAGAAAATGAAACACCGCATATTCTCACTCATAGGCGGGTGATGAAAAATGAGAACACATGGACACAGAAAAAGGAGTACTAAACACTGGGGTCTATTGGGGGAAAAATGGG
The DNA here is from genome assembly GCF_049354715.1 of Callithrix jacchus. Classification (NCBI taxonomy): domain Eukaryota; kingdom Metazoa; phylum Chordata; class Mammalia; order Primates; family Cebidae; genus Callithrix; species Callithrix jacchus. The sequence continues at coordinate 769,114 of NC_133503.1, forward strand.
AGGGTCAGTGGGAGGGGGAGGTGGGGAGGGATAGCCTGGGAGAAAAGCCAAATGTGGGTGAAGGGGAGAAGAAAAGAAAGCACACTGCCATGTGTGTACCTACGCAACTGTCTTGCATGCTCTGCTCATGTACCCCAAAACCTATAATCCAATAAAAAATTTTAAAAAAAAGAAAAAAAAAAGAAAAAATATACAATGCCTTACTCTACTCTGTTTTGGAGTATATACACCAACTGAGTTTGCTCTCAGATGTAAAATACCGAAATTCTAATTTTACGTGAATCAAAAAAAATCTAAATAATATCTAGGCTCCCCACAGTTAAAAGAAAATGGCTGTGAATATAGTCTGTTAGAAAAAATATACAATGCGTTATTCTACTCTTTTTGGGAGTATATACAACAACTCAGTATGCTCTATCATGTGAAATACCGAAATTCTAATTTTACGTGAATCGAAAAAATCTTAATATTGTCTAGGCACCCCAATGTTAAAAACATAATTGCTCTGAATATAATCTGTCAGAAAAAATATACAATGCCCTTTTCTACTGTTATGTAGTATATACACCAACTCAATATGCTCTCTCATGTAAAATAACGAAATTCTAATTTTACGCGAATCCAAGAAAATCTAAACAATATCTAGTCGCTTCAAAGTTAAAAGACAATAGCTCTGAATGTAGTTTCTTATAATAAATATACAATGACTTATTCTACTTCGTTTTGGAGTATATAAACAAACTCAGTATGCTCTCTCATGTAAAATACCGAAATTCTAATTTTACACGAATCAAAAAAAATCTAAATAATATCTAGGCGCCCCAAAGTTAAAGGAAAATGGCTCTGAATATAGTCTGTTAGAAAAACTATACAATGCCTTATTCTACCCTGTTTTGGAGTATATACACCAACTCCATATGCTCTCTCATATAAAGTATAGAAATTCTAATTTTACGTGAATCGAAAAAAATCTAAATATTATCTAGGCACCCCTATGTTAAAACCAAAATTGCTCTCCATATAATCTGTCAGAAAAAATACACAATGTTCTGTTCTACTCTGTTTTGTAGTATATACAGCAACTCAATATGCTCTCTCATTTAAAACATTGAAATTCTAATTTTATGCCAATCAAAAAAAATCTAAATAATATCTAGGCGCCCCAAAGTTAAAAGAAAATAGCTCTGAATATAATCTGTCAGAAAAAATATACAATGCCCTATTCTACTCTGTTTTGGAATATATACACCAACTCCATATGCTCTCTCATGTAAAATACAGAAATACTATATTTAAGCGAATCGAAAAAAATCTAAATATTATCTAGGCACCCCAATGTTAAAATCAAAGTGGCCCTGAATATAGTCTGTTAGAAAAAAGATACAATGCCTTATTCTACTCTGTTTTGGAGTATATACACCAACTCACTATGCTCTCTCATGTAAAATACCGAAATTCTAATTTTACACGAATCAAAAAAAATCTAAATATAATCGCAGCACCCCAATGATAAAGACAAAATTGCTCTGAATATAATCTGTCAGAAAAAATATACAATGCCCTATTCTACTATTTTTTGGAATGTATACACCAACTCAATATGCTCTCTCATGTAAAATAAAGAAATTCTAATTTTACTCGTATTGAAAATATCTAAATATTTTCTAGGCACCCCAATGTTAAAAACCAAAATTCTCTGAATATAATCTGTCACAAAAAATATACAATGCCTTATTCTACTCTGTTTTGGAGTATATACACCAACTCAGTATGCTCTCTCTTGTAAAATACCGAAATTCTATATTTACGTGAATCGAAAAAAATCTAAATACTATCTAGGCGCCCGAAAGTTAAAAGAAAATACCTGTGAATATAGTCTGTCAGAAAAAATATACAATGCCTTATTCTACTCTGTTTTGGGGTATATACACCAACTCAGTATGCTCAATCATGTAAAATACAGAAATTCTATATTTAAGCGAATTGAAAAAAATCTAAATAATATCTAGGTGCCCCAAAGTTAAGAGAAAATGGCTCTGAATATAGTCTGTTAGAAAAAATATACAATGCCCTATTCTCTGTTTTCTGGTATATACACCAACTCAACTCAATATGCTCTCTCATGTAAAATACAGAAATTCTAATTTTATGCGAATCGAAAAAATCTAAATATTATCTATTCTTCCCAATGTTAAAAACAGGATTGCTCTTAATATATTCTGTCAGAGAAAATATGCAATGCCCTTTTCTACTCTTTTTTTAGTATATACACGAACTGAATATGCTCTCTCATGTAAAATAACGAAATTCTAATTTTACACGAATCGAAATAAATCTACATAATATCAAGGTGCACCAAAGTTAAAAGAAAATGCCTCTGAATATAATCTGTTAGAAAACATATACAATGCCTTATTCTACTCTGTTTTGGAGTATATATATCAAATCAATATGCTCTCTCATGTAAAATACAGAATTCTAATTTTACCCGAATCAAAAAAATCTAAATATTATCTAGGCTCTCCAACGTTAAAAAAAATTGCTCTGAATATAATCTGTGAGAAAAAAAATACAATGCCCTTTTCTACTCTCTTTTGTACTATATACACCAACTCAATTCGCTCTCTCATGTAAAATACAGAAATTCTAATTTTACACGAATCAAAAAAAATCTAAATAATATCTAGGCCACCCAAAGTTAAAAAAAAAGTCTCTGAATATAGTCTGTTAGAAAAATAATACAATACCTTATTCTACTCTGTTTTGGAGTATATACACCAACTCAGCATGCTCTCTCATGTAAAATACCGAAATTCTAATTTTACGTGAATCGAAAAAAATATAAATAATATCTTGGTGCCCCAAATTTAAAAGAAAATGGCTCTGAATATAGTCTGTTAGAAAACATATACAATGCCTTATTCTATTTTGTTTTGGAGTATATACACTATCTCATTATCCTCTCTCATGTAAAATACAGAAATTCTAATTTTACCTGAACCGATAAAATCTAAATATTATCTAGGCATTCCAATGTTGAAAACAAAATTGCTCTGAGTATAATCTGTCAGAAAAAATATACAATGCCCTACTCTCTGTTTTGTGGTATATACACAATGTCAACTCAATATGCTCTCTTATGTAAAATACAAAAATTCTAATTTTACCAAAATCCAAAATATCTAAATATTATCTAGGCCCCCCAGTGTTAAACCAAAATTGCTCTGAATATATTCTGTTAGAAAAACTATACAAGGCACTATTCAACTCTGTTTTGGAGTATATAAACCAACTCAGTATGCTCTCTCATGTTAAAATACCGAAATTCTAATTTTACGTGAATCAAAAAAAATCTAAATATTATCTAGGCACTCCAGTGTTAAAAGCAAAATTGCTCTGAATATATTCTGTCAGAAAAAATATACAATGCACCTTTCTACTCTGTTTTGGAGTGTATACACCAACTCAATATGCTCTCTCATGTAAAATACCGAAATTCTAATTTTACGAGAATGGAAAAAAATCTAAATATCTAAGCGCACGAAAGTTAAAAGAAAATGGCTCTAAATATAGTCTGTTAGGAAAACATACAATGCCTAATTCTACTCCGTTTTGGAGTATATACACCAACTCAGTATGCTCTCTCATGTAAAATACAGGAATTCGAATTTTACCCGAATCGAAAAAATCTAAATATTACCTAGGCACCCCAATGTTAAAAACAAAATTGCTCTGAAAATAATTTGTCAAAAAAAATATAAAATGCCTTTTTCTACTCTGTTTTGAAGTATATAAACCAACTATATATGCTCTCTCATGTAAAATACGGAAATTCTAATTTTACATGAATAGAAAAAAATCTAAATAATAACTAGGCGCCCAAAAGTTAAAAGAAAATGGCTCTGAATATAGTCTGTTAGAAACAATATACAATGCCTTATTCTTCTCTGTTTTGGAGTATATACACCAACTGAGTTTGCTCTCAGATGTAAAATACCGAAATTCTAATTTTACGCGAATCAAAAAAAATCTAAATAATATTTAGGCTCCCCACAGTTAAAAGAAAACGGCTGTGAATATAGTCTGTTAGAAAAAGTATACAATGCGTTATTCTACTCTGTTTGAAAGTGTATACACCAACTCAGTATGCTCTATCATGTAAAATAACGAAATTCTAATTATACGTGAATCGAAAAAATCTTAATATTATCTAGGCACCCCAATGTTAAAAACATAATTGCTCTGAATATAATCTGTCAGAAAAAATATACATTGCCCTTTTCTACTGTGTTATGTAGTATATACACCAACTCAATATGCTCTCTCATGTAAAATAACAAAATTCTAATTTTACGTGAATCGAAGAAAATCTAAATAATATCTAGTTGCCCCAAAGTTAAAAGAAAATAGCTCTGAACGTAGTTTGTTATAATAAATAAACAATGACTTATTCTACTTTGTTTTGGAGTATATACACAAACTCAGTATGCTCTCTCATGTAAAATACCGAAATTCTAATTTTACATGAATCAAAAAAAATCTAAATAATATCTAGGAGCCCCAAAGGTAAAAGAAAATGGCTCTGAATATAGTCTGTTAGAAAAAATATACAATGCCTGATTCTACGCTGTTTTGGAGTATATACACCAACTCACTATGCTCTCTCATGTAAAATACAGAAATTCTAATTTTTCCCGAATCGACAATATATAAATATTATCTAGGCACCCAATGCTAAAAACAAAATTGCTCTGAATATAATCTGTCAGAAATAATATACAATGCCGTATTCTACTTTTTTTTGTAGTATATACACCAACTCCATATGCTCTCTCATTTAAAATACAGATATTCTAATTTTACCCGAATCGAAAACATCTAAATAATATCTAGGCACCCCAATGTTAAAATCAAAATTGCTCTGAATATAATCTGTCAGAAAAAATATACAATGCCCTATTTTACTCTGTTTTGGAGTATATACACCAACTCCATATGCTCTCTCATGTAAAATACAGAAATTCTATATTTAAGCGAATCGAAAAAATTCTAAATAATATCTAGGCACCCCAGTGTTAAAAGCAAAATTGCTCTTAAAATAATCTGTCAGAAAAAAATATACAATGCCCTATTCTACTCTGTTTTGGAGTATATACAGCAACTCAGTATGCTCTTTCATGTAAAATACCGAAATTCTAATTTTACGTAAATCGAATAAAATATAAATATTATCTAGGCACCCCAATGTTAAAAGCAAAATTGCTCTGAATATAATCTGTCAGAAAAAATATACAATTCGGTTTTCTACTCTGTTTTGTAGTATATACACCAACTCCATATTCTGTGTCATGTAAAATAGAGAAATTCTAATTTTACCCACATCGAAAAAATCTACATATTATCTAGGCACCCCAATGTTAAAAACAAAATTGGTCTGAATATAATCTGTCAGAAAAAATATACAATGACGTATTCGATGCTGTTTTGGAGTATATACACCACGTCCATAAGCTCTCTCATGTAAAATACAGAAATTCTATATTTAAGCGAATCGAAAAAAATCTAAATATTATCTACGCATCCAAATGTATAAAGCAAAATTGTACTGATTATAATCTGTCAGAAAAAATAAACAATGCCCTTTCTACTCTGATTTGGAGTATATACACCAACTCCATATGCTCTCTTATGTAAAATACGGAAATTATAATTTTAGGTGAATCAAAAAATATCTAAATAATATCTAGGCGCTCCAAAGTTAAAAGAAAATGGCTCTGAATATAATCTGTTACAAGAAATATACAATGCCTTATTCTACTTTGTTTTGGAGTATATACACCAACTCAGGATGCTCTCTCATGTAAAATACAGAAATTCTAATTTTACCCGAATCGAAAAAATCTAAATATTATCCAGGCATCTCAACGTTAAAAACAAAATTTCTCTGAATATAATCTGTCAGAAAAAATCTACAATGCCCTATTCTACTCTGATTTGGAGTATATACACCAACTCAGTATGCTCTCTCATTTAAAATACAAAAATTATATGTTTAAGCTAATCGAAAAAAATCTAAATATTATCTAGGCACTCCAATGTTAAAAGCAAAATAGCTCTGAATATAATTTGTCAGAAAAAATATACAATACCCTTTTCTACTCGGTTTTGTAGTATATACACCAATTCCATATGCTCTATTATGTAAAACAAAGAAATACTATATTTAAGCGAATAGAAAGAAATCTAAATATTATCTAGGCACCCCAATATTAAAAGCAAAATTGCTCTGAATATAATCTGTCAGAGAAAATATACAATGCCCTTTTCTACTCTGTTTTGTAGTAGGTACACCAACTCAATATGCTATCTCATATTAAATACCGATATTCTAATTTTACGTGAATCGAAAAAAATCTAAATAATATCTAGGCGCACCAAAGTTAAAAGAAAATGGCTCTGAATATATTGTGTTAGAAAAAATATACAATGCCTAATTCTACTTTGTTCTGGACTTTATAAACCAACTCAGGATGCTCTGTCATATAAAATACAGAAATTCTAATTTTACCCAAATCGAAAAAATCTAAATATTATCTAGGCACCTCAATGTTAAAAACAAAATTGCTCTGAATATAATCTGTTATAAAAAATATACAATGCCCTATTTTACTCTGTTTTGGAGTATATACACCAACTCTATATGCTCTCTAATTTAAAATACAGAAATTCAAATTGTACGTGAATCGAAAAATATATAAATAATATCTAGGCGCCCCAAAGTTAAAAGAAATTGGCTCTTAATATAGTCCTGTTAGAAAAATATACAACGCCTTATTCTACTCTGTTTCGGAGTACATACACCATCTCAGGGTGCACTCTCCTATAAAATACAGAAATTCTAATTTTATTGTAATTGAAAAAATCTAAATATTATCTAGGCACCTCAGTGTTAAAAAAAACTTGCGCTGAATATAGTCTGTCAGAAAAAATATACAATGCCCTATTCTACTCTGTTTTGGAGTATATACAGCAACTCAACATGCTCTCTCATGTAAAATACAAAAATTATATATTTAAGCGAATCCAAAAAAATCTAAATATTATCTAGTCACCGCAAAGTAAAAAGCAAAATCGCTCTGAATATAATCGGTCAGAAAAAATATACATTGCCCTATTGTACTCTGTTTTGGAGTATATACACCAACTCCATATGCTCTCTCATGTAAAATACAGAAATACTATTTTTAAGCGAATCGAAAAAAATCTATATATATCTAGATGCCCCAAAGTTAAAAGAAAATAACTCTGAATAAAATCTGTTAGATAAAATTTACAATGCCTTATTCTACTCTTTTTTGGAGTATATACACCAACTCAGAATACTCTCTCATGTAAAATACAGAAATTCTATATTTAAGCGAATCGAAGAAAATCTAAATATTATATAGGCATCCCAATGTTAAAAACAAAATTGCTCTGAATATAATTTTTCAGAAAAAATATACAATGCCATTTTATACTCTGTTTTGTAGTATATACACCAACTCAATATGCTCTCTCTTATAAAATACCGAAATTCTAATTTTACGTGAATTGAAAAAAATCTAAATAATATCAAGGCGCCCCAAAGTTAAAAGAAAATGGTTCTAAATATAGTCTGTAAGAACAAATATAGAATGCTTTATTCTTCTCTGTTTTGGGGTATATACACCAACAGAGTATGCTCTCTCATGTAAAATAATGAAATTCGAATTTTACTCGAATCAAAAAAATATAAATATAATCTAGGCACCCCTATGTTATAAACAAAATTGCTCTGAATATAATCTGTCAAAAAAAATATAAAATGCCAAATTCTACTCTGTTTTGGAATATATACACCAACTCAGTATATTCTCTCATGTAAAATACTGAAATTCTAATTTTACATGAATCGAAAAAAATCTAAATAATATCTAGGCACCCCAATGTTAAAAGCAAAATTGCTCTTAATATAATCTGTCATAAAAATTATACAATGCCCTTTTTTACTCTGTATTGGAGTATATACACCAACTCAATATGCTCTCTCATGTAAAATACCCAAATTCAAATTTTACGTGAATCAAAAAAAATCTAAAAAATATCTAGGCTCCCCAAAGTCAAAAGAAAAAAGCTCTGAATATAGTCTGTAAGAACAAATATACAATGCCTTATTCTACTATGTTTTGGAGTATATACAGAAACTCAGTATGCTCTCTCCTGTAAAATTAAGATATTCAAATTTTACTCGAATCGAAAAAATCTAAATATTATCTAGGAACCCAATGTTAAAAACAAAATTGCTCTGAATAAAATCTGTCAGAAAAAATATACAATGCCCTATTCTACTCTGTTTTTGAGTATATACAACAACTCTACCTGCTCTCTCTTATAAAATACTGAAATTCTATATTTAAGCGAATCGAAAAAAATCTAAATATTATCTAGGCACCCCAAAGTTAAACACAAAATAGCTCTGAATATACTCTGTCAGAAAAAATATACAATGCCCTCTTCTACTCTGTTTTCGAGTATATACACCAACTCCATGTGCTCTCTCATGTAAAATACAGAAATTCTATATTTATGCGAATCGACAAAAATCTAAATATTATCTACGCACCACAACGTTAAAAGCAAAAGTGCTATGAATACATTCGGTCAGAAAAAATACACAATGCCCTTTTCTACCTTGTTTTGTAGTATATACACCAACTCAATATGCTCTCTCATGTAAAATACAGAAATTCTAATTTTACCCGAATCGAAAAAATCTAAATATTATCTAGGCACCCCAATGTTAAAAACAAAATTGCTCTCAATATAATCTGTCAAAAAAATATACAATGCCCGATTCTTCTCTGTTTTAAGGTATACACCAACTCCATATGCTCTCTCATGTAAAATACAGAAATTCTATATTTAAGAGACTCGAGAAAAATCTAAATATCTAGGCACCCCTATGTTAAAAACAAAATTGCTCTAAATATAATCTGTCAGAATAAATATACAATGCCCTTTTCTACTCTGTTTCGTAGTATATACACTAACTCAATATGCTCTTTCATGTAAAATACGGAAATTCTAATTATACGCGAATCGAAAAAAATCTAAATATCTAGGCGCCCCAAAGTTAATAGAAAATGGCTCTTAATATAGAATGTTAGATAAAATATATAATGCCTTATATTACTCTGTTTTGGGGTATATACACCAACTCAGTATGCTCTGTAATGTAAAATACCGAAATTCTAAATATATGCGAATCGGACAAAATCTAAATAATATCTAGGCGCCCCAAAGATAAAGAAAATGGCTCTAAATATAGTCTTTTAGAGAAAATATACAATGTCTTATTCTACTTTGTTTAGGAATATATACACCAACACCCCATGCTGTCTCATGTAAAATACATAAATTGCATATTTAAGCGAATCGAAGAAAATCTAAATATTATCTAGGCACCCCAATCTTAAAAGCAAAATTGCTCTGAATATAGTCTGTCAGAGAAAATATACAATGCCCTTTTCTACTCTGTTTTGTAGTATATACACCAACTTAATAGGCTATCTCATGTAAAATACAAAAATTCTAATTATACACGAATCTAAAAAAATCAAAATAATTACTAGGCGCCCCAAAGTTAAAAGAAAATGTCTCTGAATATAGTCTGTTAAAAAAATATGCAATGTTTTATTATACACTCTTTTGGAGTATATACACAAACTTCGTGTACTCTCTCATGTAAAATATAAAAATTCTAATTTTACCAGAATAGTTAAAATGTAAATATTACCTAGGCACCCCAATGTTTAAATCAAAATTGTTATGAATATAATCTGTCAGAAAAAATATACAATGCCCTTTTCTACTCTGTTTTGGAGTATATACACCAACTCCATATGCTCTCTCATGTAAAATACTGAAATTATAAATTTAGGCGAATCGAAAAAAATCTAAATAATATCTAGGCACCCAACGTTAAAAGAAAATGGCTCTTCATGTACTCTGTTAGTAAAAATATACAATGTCTTATTCCACTCTGTTTTGGAGTATATACACCAACTCAGTATGTTCTCTCATGGAAAATACAGAAATTCTAATTTACATGAGTCAAAAAAAATCTAAATGTTTTCTAGGCACCCGAATGTTAAAAACAAAATTGCTCTGAATAAAATCTGTCAGATAAAATATACAATGCCCTTCTCTACTCTGTTTTGGAGTATATACACCAGTTCACTATGCCCTCTCATGAATAATACAAAAATTCTATATTTAAGCGAACGTAGTCTGTCAAAAAAAAATATACAATGCCATTTTCTACTCTGTTTTGTAGTATATACATCAACTCAATATGCTCTCTCATGTGAAATACAGAAATTTTAATTTTACCCGAAGCAAAACAATCTAAATATAATCTAGGCACCCCTATGTGAAAAACAAAATGTCGTTGAATATAATCTGTCAGAAAAAATATAGAATGCTCTATTCTACTCTGTTTTGGAGTATATACACCAACTCCATATGCTCTCTCATGTAAAGTAAAGAAATTCTATATTTTAGATAATCGAAAGAAATCTAAATATTATCTAGGCACCCCAATGTTAAAAGCAAAATTGCTCTGAATGTAATCTATCAGAAAAAAGATACAATGCCCTATTCTACTCTGTTTTCGAGTATGTACACCAAGTTAATATGCTCTCTTATGTAAAATAAGGAAATTCTAATTTTACGCGAATGGAAACAAATCTAAATTATATCCAGGGTGCCCAAAGTTAAAAGAAAATGGCTATGAATATACTCTGTTAGACAAATTATACAAAGCCTTATTCTACACTTTTTGGAGCATATACACCAACTCAGTATGCTCTCTTATGTTAAATACCGAAATAATAATTTTACGTGAATTGAAAAAAATCTAAATATTATCTAGGCACCCGAATGTTAAAAGAAAAATTTCTGTGAATATAATCTTTCATAAAAAATATACAATGACCTAATCTAGTCTGCTCTGGAGTATATACACCAACTCAATATGTTCTCTCATGTAAAATACCGAAATTCTAATTTTACGCGAATCGAAATAAATCTAAAGGATATCTATGCGCCCCAAAGTTAAAAGAAAATGGCTCTAAATACAGTCTGTTAGAAACAATATACAATGCCTTATTCTACTCTGTTTTGGAGTATACACACCAACTCAGTATGCTCTCTCATGTAAAATACAGAAATTGTAATTTTACCAGAATCGAAAAAACCTAAATATTATCTAGGCACCCCAATGTTAAAAAAAAAAATGCTCGTAATATAATCTGTCAGAAAAAATATACAATGCCCTATTCTACTTTGTTTTAAAGTATATACACCAACTCCATATGCTCTCTCATGTAAAATACAGAAATTCTGTATTTAAGCAAATCGAATATAATCTAAATATTATCTAGGCACTCCAATGTTAAAAGCAAAAATGATCTGAATATAATCTGTCAGAAAAAATATACAATGCTCTTTTCTACTCTATTTTGGAGTATATACACCAATTCCATATGCTCTCTCATGTAAAATACAAAAATTCTACTTTTAAGCGAATCGAAAAAAATCTAAATAATATTTAGGCACCACAATGATAAAAACAAAATTGCTCTGAATATAATCTGTCAGAAAAAATATACAATGCCTTACTCTACTATATTTTGGAGTATATACACAAACTCACTATGGTCTCTCGTGTAAAAGACAGAAACTAATTTTACCGGAATCGAAAAAATCTAAATATTATCAAGGCACACCAATTTTAAAAACAAAATTTCTCTGCATATAAACTCTCAGAAAAAAATATACAATGCCTTATTCTACACTTTTTTGTGTATACACACCAACTCTACATGCTCTCTAATGAAAAATACAGAAATTCTATATTTAAGCAAATTTTAAAAAATCTAAATAATATCTAGGTTCCCCAAAGTTAAAAAAAAATGGCTCTGAATATAGTATGTTAGAAAAAATATACAATACCATATTCTACTATGTTTTGCTGTATATACACCAACTCAGTATGCTCTCTCGTGTAAAATAGAGAAATTTTAATTTTACCCGAATTGAAAAAAATCTAAATATTATCAAGGCACCCCAATGTTAAAAACAAAATTGCTCTGGATATAAACTCTAAGTGAAAATATACAATGCCCTATTCTACTCTGTTTTGAGTATATACACCAACTCTACATGCTCACTCATGTAAACTACAGAAATTCTATATTTAAGCGAATAGAAAAAAATCTAAATATTATCTAGGCACCCCAATGTTAAAAGCTAAATTTCTCAGAATATTATCTGTCAGAAAAAATATACAATGCCCTTTTCTACTCTGTTTTGGAGTATATACACCAACTCAGTATGCTCTCTCATGTAAAATACCGAAATTCTAAATTTACGTGAATCGAAAAAAATCTAAATATTATCTAGGCACCCCAATGTCTAAAGCAAAATTTCTCTTAATATAATCTGTCTGACAAAATATACAATGTTTTTTTCTACTTTGTTTTGGAGTTTATACACCAACTCAATATGCTGTCTCATGTAAAATACCGAAATTCTAATTTTATGTGAATCGAAAAAAATCTAAATAATATTTAGGCACCACAATGATAAAAACAAAATTGCTCTGAGTATAATCTGTCAGAAAAAATATACAATGCCCTATTCTACTCTGTTTTGGAATATATAAAACAACTCCATATGCTCTCTCATATAAAATACAGGAATTCTATATTTAAGCAAATCAAAAACAATCTAAATATTATCTAGGCACCCTAATGTTGAAGACAAAATTACTCTGAATATAATCTGTCAGAAAAAATATACAATGCCCTATTCTACTCTATTTTGTAATATATACACCAACTCCATATGCTGTCTTATGTAAAATACAGAAATTCTAATTTTAGCAGAATCGAAATAATCTAAATATTATCTAGGCATTCCAATGTTAAAAACAAAAATGCTCTGAATATAATCAGTCAGAAAAAATATACAATGCCTTATTCTACTCTTTTTTGGAGTATGTACACAAACTCAATATGCTCTCTAATGTAAAATAACGAAATTCTAATTTTACGCGAATCGAAACAAATCTGAATAATAACAAGGCGTTCCAAAGTTAAAAGAAAATGGGTCTGAATATAGTCTGTTAGAAAAAATATACAATGCCTTATTCTACTCTGTTTTGGAGTATATACACCAGTTCACAATGCTCTCTCATGTAAAATACAAAAATTTTATATTTAAGCGAATCGAAAAAAAATCTAAATATTATCCAGGCACCACAATGTTAAAAGCAAAATTGCTCTGAATATAGTCTGTCAGAAAAAAATATAATATGCCATTTTCTACTCTGTTTTGTAGTATATGCATCAACTCAATATGCTCTCTCATGTAAAATACAGAAATTTTTATTATACCCGAAGCAAAAAAATCTAAATATAATCTAGGCACCCCTATGTGAAAAACAAAATTGCGTTGAATATAATCTGTCAGAAAAAATATAGAATGCCCTATTCTACTGTGTTTTGGAGTATATACACCAACTCCATATGCTCTCTCATGTAAAATACAGAAATTCTATATTTAAGCTATTCGAAAGAAATCTAAATATTATCTAGGCACCCCAATGTTAAAAGAAAAATTGCTCTGAATATAATCTGTCAGGAAAAATATACAATGCCCTATTCTACTCTGTTTTGGAGTATATACACCAACTCCATATCCTCTCATGTAAAATACAAAAATTCTGTATTTAAGCGAATGGAAAAAAACCTAAAAATTATCTAGGCACCCCAATGTTAAAAGCAAAATTGCTCTGAATATAATCTGTCAGAAAAAATATACAATGTCCTTTTCTACTTTGTTTTAGAGTATATACACCAACTCAATATGCTCTCACATGTAAAATTCCGTAATTCTAATTTTACGTGAATCGAAAACAATCGAAATAATATCTAGGCGCCCAAAATATAAAGGAAAATTTCTCTGAATATAGTCTGTTAGAAAAAATATACAATGCCTTATTCTACTTTGTTTTGGAGTGTATACACCAACTCAGTATGCTCTCTCATGTAAAATACAGAAATTCTAATTTTACCTGAATCGAAAAAATCTAAATATTATCTAGGCACCACAATGTTAAAAACAAAATTGCTCTGTTATAATCTATCAGAAAAAATATATAATGTCCTTTCCTACTTTGTTTTGGAGTATATACACCAACTCAAAATGGTGTCTCATGTAAAATATTGAAATTTTAATTATACGCGAATCGAAAGAAATCTAAAGAATATCTACGCGCCCCAAAGTTAAAAGAAAATGGCTCTGAATATAGCCTGTTAGAAAAAATATACAATTTCTTATTCTACTCTGTTTTAAAGTATATACACCAACTCACTCTGCTATCTCATGTAAAATATCAAATTGAAATTATACCCAAATTGAAAAAATCTAAATATTATCTAGGCACCCCAATGTTAAAAACAAAATTGCTCTGAATATAATCTGTCAGAAAAAATATACAATGCCCTATTCTACTCTGTTTTGGAGTATATACACGAACTCCATATTGTCTCTAATAGAAAATACATAAATTCTATATTTAAGCGAATCGAAAAAAATTTAAATATTATCTAGGCATCCGTATGTTAAAAGCAAAATTGCCTAGAATATAATCAGTTAGAGAAAATATACAATGCCGTTTTTTACTCTGTTTTGGAGTATATACACAAACTCAATATGCTCTCTCATGTAAAACACCGACATTCTAATTTTACGCAAATCGAAAATAATCTAAATTATATCCTGAAGGCCCAAAGTTAAAAGAGAATGGCTCTGAATATACTCTGTTACACAAATTATACAATGCCTTATTCTATACTTATTTGGAGTATATACACCAACTCAGTATGCTCTCTTATGTAAAATGCCGAAATTCTAATTTTATGTGAATTGAAAAAATCTTAATATTATCTAGGCACCCGAATGTTAAAAGCTAAATTTCTCTGAATATAATCTTTCATAAAAAATAAAAAATGACCTAATCTAGTCTGTTTTGGAGTATATACACCAACTCAACATGTTCTCTCATGTAAAATACCGAAATTCTAAATTTACGCGAATCGAAAAAAATATAAAAAATATCTATGCGACCCAAAGTTAAAAGAAAATGGCTCTGAATATAGTCTGTTAGAAAAAATATACAATGCCTTATTCTACTCTGTTTTGGAGTATACACACCAACTCAGTATGCTCTCTCATGTAAAATACAGAAATTCTAATTTTTCCAGAATCGAAAAAATCTAAATATTATCTAGGCACCCCAATGCTAAAAACAAAATTCTCATAATATAATCTGTCAGAAAAAATATACAATGCCCTATTCTACTTTGTTTTAAAGTATATACACCAACTCCATATGCTCTCTCATGCAAAATACAGAAATTCAATATTTAAGCGAATCGAAAATAATCTTAATATTATCTAGGCACCCCAATGTTAAAAGCAAAATTGCTCTGAATATAATCTGTCAGAGAAAATATACAATGCCATTTTTTACTTTGTTTTGTAGAATATACACCAACTCAATATGCTCACTCATGTAAAATACCGAAATTCTAATATTATGTGAATAAAAAAAATCTGAATAACTAGGTGCGCCAAAGTTTGAAGAAAATGGCTCTGAATATAGTCTATTAAAAAAAATATACAATGCCTTATTCTAATTTGTTTTGGACTATATACACCAACTCAGTATGCTCTCTCATGTAAAATACAGAAATTACATATTTAGGAGAATTGAAAAAAATGTAAATATTATCTAGGCACCCAAATGTTAAAATCAAAACTTCTCTGAATATAATCTGTCAGAAAAGATATACAATGCCCTTTTCTACTCTGTTTTGTAGTATGTACACCAACTCAATGTGCTGTCTCATATAAAATACAGAAATTCTAATTTGACCCGAATCGAAATAAACTAAATATTATCTAGGCACCCAAATGTTATAAACAAAATTGCTCTGAATATAATCTGTCAGAAAATATATACAATGCCCTATTCTACACTGTTTTAAAGTATATACACCAACTCCATATGCTCCCTCATGTAAAATACCAAAATTCTAATTTTACACAAATCGAAAAAATCTAAATAATATCTAGGCACCCGAAAGTTAAAAGAGAATGGCTCTGAATATAGTCTGTTAGAAAAAATATACAATGCCATATTCTACTCTGTTTTGGAGTATCTACACCAACTCCATATGCTCTCTCATGTAAAATAGAAAAATTCTATATTTAAGTGATTCAAAGAAAATGTAAGTATAATCTAGGCACCCCAATGTTAAAAAAAAAATTTCTCTGAATATAATCTGTCCGAAAAAATACACAATGTCCTATTCTACTCTGTATTGGAGTATATACACCAACTCCATGTGCTCTCTCATGTAAATACAGAAATTCTATATTTAAGTGAATCAAATAAAATCTAAATATTATCTAGGCACCCCAATGTTAAAAGCAAAATTGCTCTGAATATACTCTGTCAGATAAAATATACAATGCCCTTTTCTACTCTGTTTTGGAGTATATACACCAACTCAATATGCCCACTCATGTAAATTAATGAAATTCTAATTTTACCCGAATTGAAATAATCTAAATATATTCTAGGCAACCCAATGTTAAAAGCAATATTTCTCTGAATATAATCTGACAGAAAAAATATATAATGCACTTGTCTACTCTTTTTTGTTGTATATACACCACCTCAATATGCTCTCTAAGGTAAAATACAGAAATTCGAAATTTACGTGATTCGAAAAAAATCTAAATAATATCTAGGCACCCCAAAGTTAAAAGCAAAATTGCTCTGAATATAATCTGTCAGAAAACATATACAATGCCGTATTCTACCCTGTTTTGGAGTATATACACCAACTCCATAGGCTCTCTCATGAAAAATACAGAAATTTTATATTTAAGCGAATTGAAAAAAATCTAAATATTATCTAGGCACCCCAATGTTAAAAGCAAAATTGTACTGAATATAATGGGTCAGAAAAAATGTTCAATGTACTTTTCTACTGTTTTTGAGTATGTACACCAACGCCATATGCTCTCTCATGTCAAATACTGAAATTCTATATTTAATTGAATCGAAACAAATCTAAATATTATCAAGGCACCCCAATGTTAAAAGCAAAATTGCTCTGAATATAATCTGTCAGAAAAAATATACAATGCCTTTTTCTACTCTGTTTTGAAGTATATACACCAACTCAATATGCTCTTTTATGTAAAATACAGAAATTATAATCATACGCAAATCGAAAACAATCTAAATAATATTAAGGCGCCCCAAAGTTAATAGAATATGGCTCTTAATATAGACTGTTAGCAAAAATATACTATGCCTTATATTACTCTGTTTTGGAGTACATACACCAACTCAGTATGCTCTCTCATGTAAAATAACAAAATTCTAATATTACACGAATCGAAAAAAATCTAAATAATATCTAGGCACCCCAAAGATAAAGAAAATTGCTCTGAATATAGTCTGTTAGAGAAAATATACAATGCCTTATTCTATTCTGTTTTGGAGTATATACACCAACTCAGTATGTTCTATCATGTAAAACACACAAATTCTAATTTTACTCAAATCGAAAAAATCTAAATATTGTCTAGGCAACCCGATGTAAAAAATAAAATTTCTCTGAATATAATCTGTCAGAAAAAATATACAAAGCTTTATTCTACTCTGTTTTGGTGTATATACACCAACACCATATGCTCTCTCATGTAAAATACAGAAACTATATATTTAAGCGAAGCGAAAAAATTCTAAATATTATCTACGCACCCCAACATTAAACACAAAAGTGCTGTGAATATATTCAGTGAGAAAAAATATACAATGCCCTTTTCTACTCTGTTTTGTAGTATATACTCCAACTCCATATGCTCTCTCATGTAAAATACAGAAATTCTAGTTTTAGCCGCATCGAAAATATCTAAATATAATCTAGGAACCCCAATGTTAAAAGAAAAATTGCTGAATATAATCTGTCATAAAAATTATACAATGCCCTTTTCTACTCTGTTTTGGAGAATATACACCAACTCCATATGCTCTCTAATGTAAAATACAGAAATTCTATATTTGAGTGAATCGAAAATAACTCAATATTATCTAGGCACTCCAATCTTAAAAGCAAAATTGCTCTGAATATAATCTTTCAGAAAAAATATACAATGCCCTATTCTACTCTGTTTTGGAGTATATACACCAACTCAGTATGCTCTCTCATGTTAAATACCGAAATTCTAATTTTACGCGAATCGAAAAAAATCTAAATATTATCTAGGCGCCTCAACGTTCAACAAAAATGGCTCTGAATATAGTCTGTTAGAAAAAATATACAATGCCTTATTCCACTTTGTTTTAAAGTATATACACCAACTCAATATGCTCTATCATGTAAAATACTAAAATTCTAATTTTACTTGAATTGAAAATAATCTAAATAATATCTAGGTGCCCCAAAGTTAAAGAAAATGGCTCTGAATATACTCTGTCAGAGAAAATATACAATGCCCTATTCTACTCTGTTTTGGAGTATATACACCAACTCCATATGCTCTCTCATATAAAATACAGAAATTCTATATTTAACCGAATCGAAAAAATTCTAGATAGTATCTAGGCACCCCAATGTGAAAAGAAAAATTGCTCCTAATATAATCTGTCAGATAAAATATACAACGCCGGTTACTTCTCTGTTTTGTAGTATATACACCAACTTAGTATACTCTCTCATGTAAAATACAGAAATTCTAATTCTACCCAAATCGAAAAAATCTAAATATTATCTAGGCATCCTAATGTTAAAAACAAAATTGTGCTGAATATAACCTGTCAGAAAAAATATACAATGCCCTATTCTACTCTATTTTGGAGTATATACACCAACTCAATATGCTGTCTAATGTAAAATACAAAAATTCTATATTTATGCGATCGAAAAAAATCTAAATATTATCTAGGCACCCCAATGTTAAAAGCAAACTTGTTCTGAATATAATCTGTCAGAAAAAATATACAATGCCCTATTCTACTCTGTTTTGGAGTATATAAACCAACTCCATATGCTCTCTCATGTATAATACAGAAATTCTATATTTAAGCGAATTGAAAAATATCTAAATATTATCTAGGCACCGCAATGTTAAAAATAAAATCTCTCTGAACATAATCTATCAGAAAAAATATACAATCTTCTATTCTACTCTATTTTGGAGTATATACACCAACTCCATATGCTCTCTCATATAAAATACCGAAATTCTAATTTTATGTGAATCGAAAAAAATCTAAATAATATCTAGGCGCCTCAAAGTTAAAAGAAAATGGCTCTGAAAATAGTCTGTTAGAAAAAATATACAATGCCTTATTCTAATTTGTTTTGGAGTATATACACAAACTCAGGTTGCTCTCTCATATAAAATACAAAAATTCTAATTCTACCCGAATTGAAAAAATATAAACATTGTCTAGGCACCCCAATGTTAAAAACAAAATTTCTCTGAATATAATCTGTCAGAAAAAATATACAATGCCCTATTCTACTCTGTTTTGGAGTATATAAACGAACTCCATATGCTCCTCATTTAAAATACAGAAATTCTGTATTTAAGGGAATCGAAAAAAATCTAAATATTATCCTGGCACCCCAATGTTAAAAGCAATATCGCTCTGAATATAATCTGTCAGAAAAAATATACAATGCCCTTTTGTACTCTGTTTTGTTGTATATACACCAACACAGTATGGTCTGTCATGTAAAATACAAAAATTCTAATTTTACCCGAATCGAAAAAATCTAAATATTATTTAGGCAACCCAATGTTAAAAACAAAATATCTCTGAATATAGTCTGTGAGAAAAAAATATACAATGCACTATTCTACTCTGTTTTGGAGTATATACACCAACTCCATAGGCTCTATCATGTAAAATACAGAAATTCTATATTTAAGCAATTCGAAAAAAATCTAAATATTATCTAGGTACCCCAATGTTAAAAACAAAACTGCTCTGAATATAATCTGTGAGAAAAAATATACAATGCCCTCTTCTACTCTGTTTTGGAGTATATACACCAACTCAATATGCTCTCTTTTGTAAAATACAGAAATTCTAATTCTACCAGAATCGAAAAAATATAAATATAGTCTTGGCACTCCAATGTTAAAAACAAAATTGCTTTGAATATAATCTGTCAGAAAAAATATACAATGCCTTATTCGACTTTGTTTTGGAGTATATTCAGCAACTCCATATGCTCTCTCATGTAAAACACAGAAATTCTACTTCTATCAGAATCGAATAAATATAAATACTGTCTACGCACCCCAATGTTAAAAACAAATTGCTATGAATATAATCTGTCCTAAAAAATATACAATGCCCTATTCAACTCTGTTTTGGAGTATATACACCAACTCCATATGCTCTCTCATGTAAAATACTGAAATTCTATATATAAGGGAATCAAAAAAAATCTAAATATTATCTAGGCACCCCAATGTTAAAAGAAAAATTGCTCTGAATATAATATGTCAGAAAATATATACAATGCCCTTTCCTACTCTGTTTTGTAGTATATACACCAACTCCATATGCTCTCTCATGTAAAATACAGAAACTCTAATTTTACCCGAATCGAAAAAATCTAAATATTATCTAGGCACCTCAATGTTAAAAGCAAAATTGCTCTGAATATAATTTCTCAGAAAAAATATACAATGCCCTATTCTACTCTGTTTTTGAGTATGTACACCAACTCAGTGTGCTCTCTCATGTAAAATACCGTGATTCAAATTTTACATGAATCAAAAAAAATCTAAATATTATCTAGGCACCCCAATGTTAAAAGCAACATTGATCTGAATATAATCTGTCAGAAAAATTATACAGTGTCTTTTTCTACTCTGTTTCCGAGTATATACACCAATTCCATAGGTTCTCTCATGTAAAATACAGAAATTCAAATTTTACAAGAATCGAAAGCATATAAATACTATCTAGGTGCCTCGAAGTTAAAAGAAAATGGCTCTTAATATAGTCTGTTAGAAAAAATATAAAATGCCTTATTCTAATCTGTTTTGGAGTATATACACTGACTCAGTATGCTCTCTCATGTAAAATGCAGAAATTCTAATTTTACCTGAATCGAAAAAATCTAAATATAATTTAGGCAAACCAATGTTAAAAACAAAATTGCTCTGAATATAATCAGTCAAAAAAAATATACAATGCACTATTCTACTCTGTTTTAAAGTATATACATTAACTCCATATGCTCTATCATGTAAAATACAGAAATTCTATATTTAAGGGAATCGAAAACAATTTAAATATTATCTCGGTACACCAACGTTAAAAACAAAATTTCTCTGAATATAATCTGTCACAAAAAGTATACAATGCCCTATTCTACTCTGTTTTGGAGTATATAAACCAACTCCATATGCTCTATCAGGTAAAATTCAGAAATTCCATATTTAAGCAAATCGATAAAAATCTATATATCATCTAGGCATCCGAATGTTAACATCAAAATTCCTCTGAATATAATGTGTCAGAAAAAATAAACAATGCCCTATTCTACTCTGTTTTGGAGTATGTACACCAACTCAGTGTGCTCTCTCATATAAAATACAGAAATTCTAATTTTACGTGAATCGAAAAAAATGTAAATATTATCTAGGCACCCCAATGCTAAAAGGAAAATTGCTCTGAATATAATCTGTCAGAAAAAATATACAATGTCCGATTCTACTCTGTTTTGGAGTATATACACCAGGTCCATATGCTCTCTCATGTAAAATACAGAAATACTAATTTTACACGAATCGAAAAAAATCTAAATAATATCTAGGCGCCACAAACTTACAAGAAAATGGCTCTTAATATAGTCTGTTAGAGAAAATATACACTGTTTTATTCTACTCTGTTTTGGAGTATATACAGCAACTCAGTATGCTCTCTTATGTAAAATACAGAAATTCTAATTTTACCTGAATCGAAAAAATCTAAATATTATTTAGTCAACCCAATGTTAAAAACAAAATTGCTCTGAATATAATCTGTCAGAAAAAATATACAATGCCCTATTCTACTCTGCTTTGGAGTATATACACGGACTCCATATGCTCTCTCATCTAAAATACAATAATTCTATATTTAAGTGAATCAAAAAATATCTAAATATTACCTAGGCACCCCAATGTTAAAAGCAAAATTTCTCTGAATATAATCTATCAGAAAAAATACACAATGCCATTTTCTACTGTGTTTTGTAGCATATACACCAACTCAATATGCTCTGATATGTAAAATACATAAATTCAAATTTTATCCGAATCGAAAAAATCAAAATATTATGTAGGCAACGCAATGTTACAAACAAAATTGCTCTGAATATAATCTGTCAGAACAAATATTCAATTCACTATTCTACTCTGTTTTGGAGTATATACACCAACTCAGTATGCCCTCTCATGTAAAATACCGAAATTCTAATTTTACGTGAATCAAAAAAAATCGAAATATTATCTAGGCACTTCAATGTTAAAAACAAAATTGCTCTGAATATAAGCTGTCAGAAAAAATATACAATGCCCTATTCTACTCTGTTTTGGAATATATACAGCAACTCCATATGCTCTCTCATGTAAAATAGAGAAATTCCAATTTTACGCAAATTGAAAGAAATCTAAATAATATCTAGGCACCCCAAAGTAAAAAGAAAATGGTTCTAAATATAATCTGTAAGAAAAAATACACAAGGCTTTATTCTTCTTTGTTTTGGAGTATATAAACCAACTCCAAATGGTCTCTCAAGTAAAATACAGAAATTCAATATTTAAGCAAATTGAAAAAATTCTAGATATTATCTAGGCACCCCAATGTGCAAAGCAAAATTGCTCTTAATATAATCTGTCATATAAAATATACAATGCCCTTTACTTCTCTGTTTTGTAGTATATGCAGCAACTCAATATGCTCTCTCATGTAAAATACAAAAATTCTATTTCTACCCAAATGGAAAAAATCTAAATATTATCTAGGAACCACAGTGTTAAAAAAAATTGCTCTGAATATCATCCGTCAGAAAAAATATACAATGTCCTATTCTACTCTGTTTTGGAGCATATACACCAACTCAGTATGCTCTCTCATGTAAAATACAGAAATTCTAATTTTACGTGAATCAAAAAAAATCTAAATATTATATAGGCAACGCAATGTTAAAAACAAAATTGCTCTGAATATAATCTGTCACAATAATTATACAATGCCCTATCCTACTCGGTTTTGGAGTATATACACCAACTCAGTATGCTCTCTCATGTAAATCACATAAATTCTAAATTTACGTGAATCAAAAGAAATCTAAATATTATCTAGGCACCCCAATGTTAAACACAAAATTGCTCTAAACATAATCTGTCAGAAAAAATATACAATGCCCTATTCTACTCTGTTTTAAAGTATATACCCCAACTCCTTATGCTCTCTCATGTAAAATACAGAAATTATATATTTAAGCGAATCGCAAAAATTCTAGATATTATCTATGCACCCCAATGTTAAAATCAAAATTGCTCTTAATATAATCTGTCAGAGAAAATATACAATGCCCTTTACTTCTCTGTTTTGTAGTATATACACCAACTCAATATGCTCTCTCATGTAAAATACGAAATTCCAATTCTACCCAAATCGAAACAATCTAAATATTATCTAGGCACCCCAATGTTAAAAAATAAATTGCTCTGAATATAGTCTGTCAGAAAAAATATACAATGCCCTATTCTACTCTGTTTTGGAGTATATACAACAACTCAGTAGGCTCTCTCATGTAAAATACCGAAATTCTCATTTTAAGTGAATCGATAAATTTCTAAATATTATCTAGGCACCGCAATGTTAAAAACAAAATTGCTCTGAAAAAAACCTGTCAGAAAAAAGGTACAATGTTCTTTTCTACTCTGTTTTGTAGTATATACACCAACAAAATATGCTCTGTCATGTAAAATACAGAAATTGTAATTCTACCCTAATCGAAAAATCTGAATATTATTTAGTCAACCCAATGTTAAAAACAAAATTGCTCTGAATATAATCTGTGAGAAATAATATACAATGCCCTATTCTACTCTGTTTTGTATTATATACAGCAACTCAATATGCTCTTTCATGTAAAATACAGAAATTCTAATTTTACGTGAATCAAAAAAAATCTAAATATTATATAGGCAACCCAATGTTAAAAACAAAATTGCTCTGAATATAATCTGTCATAGAAAATATACAATACCCTATTCTACTCTATTTTGGGGTATATACACCAACTGCATATGCTCTCTCATGTAAAATACAGAAATTCTATATTTAAGCGGATCGAAAAATATCTAAATATTATCTAGGCACCCCAATGTTAAAAGCAAAATTGCTCTGAATATAATCTGTCAGAGGAAATACACAATGCCATTTTCTACTCTGTTTTTTATTATATAAACCAACTCAATATGCTCTTTCATGTAAAATACAGAAACTCTAATTTTACCCGAATCGATAAAATCTAAATTTTTTTAGGGACGCCAATGTTAAAAACAAAATTGCTCTGCATAAAATCTGTCAGAAAAAATATACAATGCCCTTTTCTACTTCGTTTTAGGGTATATAAACCAACTCCATATGTTCTCTCATGTAAAATACCGAAATTCTAATTTTAGGTGAATTGAAAAAAATCTAAATATTATCTAGGCACCCCAATGTTAAAAGCAAAATTGCTCTGAATATAATCTGTCAGAAAAAATATACAGTGCCCATTTCTACTTTGTAGTATATACACCAACTCAATATTCTCTCTCATGTAAAATACCGAAATTCTAAGTTTACGCAAATCGAAGAAAATCTAAATATCTAGGCGCCCCAAAGGTAAAAGAAAATGGCTCTAAATATAGTCTGTTAGAAAAAATATACAATGCCTTATTCTGTTTTGTTTTGGAGTATATACACTAAGT
Source organism: Callithrix jacchus (assembly GCF_049354715.1). Taxonomy (NCBI): domain Eukaryota; kingdom Metazoa; phylum Chordata; class Mammalia; order Primates; family Cebidae; genus Callithrix; species Callithrix jacchus. The sequence goes on from NC_133503.1 coordinate 794,281, forward strand.
ATCCTCTCTCATGTAAAATACAGAAATTATATATTTAAGCGAATCAAAAAAATATAAATTTTATCTAGGCACCCCAATGTTAAAAGCAAAATTGCTCTGAATATAATCTGTCAGAAAAAATATACAGTGCCCTTTTCTACTCTGTTTTTTAGTATATACACCAACTCAACATGCTCTCTCATGTAAAATAGAGAAATTCTAAGATTACATGAATCGAAGAAAATCTAAATAATATCTAGGTGCCCCAAAGTTAAAAGAAAATGGCTCTGAATATAGTCTGTTAGAAAAAATTTACAATGCCCTATTCTCTGTTCTGTAGTATATACATCAACTAAACTCAATATGCTCTCTCATGTAAAATACAGAAATTCTAATTTTACCCAAATCGAAAAAATCTAAATATTATCTAGGCTTCCCAATGTTAAAAACAAGATTGCTCTTAATATATTCTGTCAGAGCAAATATACAATGCCCTATTCTCTGTTTTGTAGTATATACACCAACTCAACTCATTATGCTCTCTCATGTAAAATACAGAAATTCTATATTTAAGCGAATCGAAAAAAATCTAAATATTATCTAGGCAACCCAATGTTAAAAGCAAAATTGTTCTGAATATAATCCCTCAAAAAAATCTACAATGCCATTTTCTACTCTATTTTGACGTATATAAACCAACTCAATATGCTCTCTCATGTGAAATACCGAAATTCTAAATTTATGCGAATCGAAAAAAATCTAAATATTATTTAGGCACCCCAATGTTAAAAGTAAAATTGCTCTGAGTATATTCTGTCATAATAAATATACAATGCCTTTTTCTACTCTGTTTTGGCGTATATACACCAACGCAATATGCTCTCTCATGTAAAATACCGAAATTCTAATTTGACTCAAGTCAAAAAATATCTAAATATTATCTAGGCACCCCAAGGTTAAAAGCAAAATTGCTCTTAATATAGTCTGTCACAATAATTATACAATGCCCTATTCTACTCGGTTTTGAGGTATATACACCAACTCAGTATGCTCTCTCAAGTAAAATACACAAATTCTATATTTAAGCAAATCGAAAAAAATCTAAATATTATCTATGCATCCCAATGATAAAATCAAAATTTCTCTGAATATAATCGGTCAGAAAAAATATACAATGCCCTTTTCTACTCTGTTTTGTAGTGTGTACATCAACTAAATATGCTTACTCATGTAAAATACAGAAATTCTAATTTTACCCGAACCGAAAAAATCTAAATATTTTATAGGCACGTTAATGTTAAAAACAAAATTGCTCTGCATAACATCTGTCAGAAAAAACATACAATGCCCTTTTCTACTTTGTTTTGCGGTATATACACCAACTCCATAGGCTCTCTCATGTAAAATACCGAAATTCTAATTTTACGCAAATCGAAAAAAATCTAAATGATATCTAGATGCCCCGAAGTTAAAATTTAATGGCTTGAAATATAGTCTGTTAAAAAAAATATACAATGCCTTATTCTACTCTGCTTTGGAGTATATAAACCAACTCAGTATGCTCTCTCATGTAAAATACAGAAATTCTAATTTTACCCGAATCGAAAAAATCAAAATATTATCTAAGCACCCCAATGTTAAAGTAAAATTTCTCTGAATATAATCGGTCATAAAAAATACACAATGCCCTATTCTACTCTGTTTTGGAGTACATACACCAATTCAGTATGCTCTCTCAAGTAAAATAGAGAAATTCTATATTTAAGTGAATCGAAAAAAATTTAAATATTATCTAGGCACCCCATTGTTAAAAGCAAAATTGCTCTGAATATAATCTGTCAGAGAAAATATACAATGCCCTTCTTTACTCTATTTTGGAGTATATAAACCAACTCCATATTCTCTGTCATGTAAAATACAGAAATTCTATATTTAAGCGAATCTAAAAAAATCTAAATATTATCTAGGCACCCCAATGTTAAAAACAAAATTGCTCTGAATATAATCTGTCACAAAAAATATACAATGCCCTTTTATACTCTGTTTTGGAGTATATACACCAACTCAGTATGCTCTCTCATGTAAAATCCCGAAAGTGTAATTTTACATGAATCGAAAAATAACTAAATATTATCTGGGCACACCAATAATAAAAGCAAAACTGCTCTGAATATAATCTGTTAGAAAAAATATACAATGCTTTTTTCTAATCTGTTTTGGAGTATATACACCAACTCCATATGCTCTCTTATGTAAAATAAAAAATTCCATATTTAAGCGAATCGAAAAAAATTAAAATATTATCTAGGCACCCCAATGTTAAGAAAAATATCTCTGAATATAATCTGTCAGAAATAATATACAATCCTGTATTCTACTCTGTTTTGGAGTATATACACCAACTCCATATGCTCTCTCAGGTAAAATGCAAAAATTCTCTACTTAAGCGAATCGAGAAAAATCTAAATATTATCTAGGCACCCCAATGTTAAAAACAAAATTGGTCTGAATATTATCTGTCAAAAAAATATACAATCCCGTATTCTACTCTCTTTTGGACTATACAAACGAACTCCATATGCTCTCTCATGTAAAATACAGAAATTCTATATTTAAATAAATCGAAAATAATCTAAATATTTATCTAGGCACCCCAATGTTAATAGCAAAATTTCTCTGAATGTAATCTGTCAGAAAAAATATACAACGCCCTTTTCTACTATGTTTTGGAGTATATACACCAAATCAATATGCTCTCTCATGTAAAATACTGAACTTCTAATTTTACGTGAATCGAAATAAATCTAATTATGGAGGCACCCCAATGTTAAAAGCATATTTGCTCTGAATATTATCTGTTCAAAAAAATATACAATGCCCTTTTCTACTCTGTTTTGTAGTATATACACCAACTCAATATGCTCTCTCATGTAAAATAAATTCTATATTTATGGAAATCGAAAAAAATCTAAATATAATCTTGGCACCCCAAAGGTAAAAGCAAAATTGCTGTTCATATAATCTGTCAGAAAAAATATATAATGCCCTTTTCTACTCTGCTTTGGGGTATATACACCAAATCAATATGCTCTCTCATGTGAAATACAGAAAATCAAATTTTAAGCGAATAAAAAAAAATCTAAATAATATCTAGGCGCCCCAAAGTTAAACGAAAATGGGTACGAATATAGTCTGTTGAAAAAATAAACAATGCCTTATTCTACTCTGTTTTTGAGTAAATACACCAACTCCGTATGCTCTGTCATGTAAAATACAGAAATTTAATTTTTCCAGAATCGAAAAAATGTAAATATTACCTAGGCACCCCAATCTTAAAAACAAAATTGTTCCGAATATACTGTCAGAAAAAATATAAAATGCCCTATTCTACTCTGTTTTCGAGTGTATACACCAACACCATATGCTCTCTCATTTAAAATACAGGAATTCTATATTTAAGCAAATCGAAAAAAATCTAAATATTATCTAGGCACCCCAATGTTAAAAGCAAAATTGCTCTGAATATGGTCTGTCAGAAAAAATATACAATATCCTTTTCTACTCTGTTTTAAAGTATATCCACAAACTCAATATGCTCTCTCATGTAAAATACCGAAATTCTAATTTTACGTGAATGGAAAAAATCGAAATAATATCTAGGCGCCCCAAAGTTAAAAGAAAATGGCTCTGAATATAGTCTTTTAGAGAAAATATACAATGCTTTATTCTACTCTGTTTTGGAGTATATACACCAACTATGTATGCTCCCTCATATAAAATAATGAAATTCTAATTTTCCCGAATCGAAAAAAATATAAATATTATCGAGGCACCCCAATGTTAAAAACAAAATTGCTCTGAATATAATCTGTCAGAAAAAATATACAATGCCCTATTCTACTCTGTTTTGGAGTATATAAACCAACTCAATATGCTATCTCAGGTAAAATGCAAAAATTCTCTATTTAAGCGAATCGAAAGAAATCTAAATATTATCTAGGCACCCCAATGTTAAAAACAAAATAGGTCTGAATATAATCTGTCAGAAAAAATATACAATCCTGTATTCTACTGTGTTTTGGAGTATATAAACCAACTCCATATGCTATCTCAGGTAAAATGCAAAAATTCTCTATTTAAGCAAATTGAAAAAAATCTAAATATTATCCAGGCACCCCAATGTTAAAAACAAAATTGCTCTGAATATTATCTGTCAAAAAATATACAATCCCGTATTCTCCTCTCTTTTGGACTGTACAAACGAACTCCATATGCTCTCTCATGTAAAATACAGAAATTCTATATTTAAACGAATTGAAAAAAATCTAAAAAATATCTAGATGCTCCAAAGTTAAAAGAAACTGCCTATGAATATAGTCTGTTAGAAAAAATATACAATGCCGTATTCTACTCTGTTTTAGAGTAAATACACCAACTCAGTATGCTCTCTCATGTAAAATACAGTAATTCAAATTTTACCCGAATCGAAAAAATCTAAATATTATTTAGGCATCCCAATGTTAATAAAAACATTTCTCTGAATATAAAGTGTCAAAAAAAATATACAATGCCCTATTCTACTCTGTTTTTGAGTATATACACCAACTCAACCTGCTCTCTCATGTAAAATACCGAAAATCTATATTTGAGGGAATCGAAGAAAATCTAAATATTATCTAGGCACCCCAATGTTAATAGCAAAATTTCTCTGAATGTAATCTGTCAGAAAAAACATACAACGCCCTTTTCTACTATGTTTTGGAGTATATACACCAAATCAATATGCTCTCTCATGTAAAATACCGAACTTCTAATTTTAGTGAATCGAAATAAATCTAATTATCTAGGCACCCCAATGTTAAAAGCATATTTGCTCTGAATATAAACTGTCATAAAAAATATACAATGTTCTTTTCTACTCTGTTTTAGAGTATATACACCAACTCAATATGCTCTCTCATGTAAAATACAGAAATTCAAATTTTACACGAATCGAAAAAAATCTAAATATTATCTAGGCACCCCAATGATAAAAACAAAATTGCTCTCAGTATAATCTGTCAGAAAAAATACACAATGCCCTTTTCTACTCTGTTTTCGGGTATATACAAAAACGCAGTATGCTCTCTCAAGTAAAATACCGAAATCCTGATTTAACACGAATAGAAAAAAATCTAAATAATATCTAGGCGCCCCAAAGTTCAAAGAAAATGGCTCTGAATATAGTCTGTTAGAACAAATATACAATGCCTTATTCTACTCTTTTTTGGAGTATATACACCAACTCAGAAAGCTCTCTCATGTAAAATACAGAAAATATAATTTTACTTGAATTGAAAAAATCTAAATATAATCTAGGCACCTAATGTTAAAAACAAAATTACTCTCAATATAATCTGCCAGAAAAAATATACAATGCCTTATTCTACTCTGTTTTGGAGTATATACACCAACTCCATATGCTCTCTCATGTAAAATACAAAAATTCAATATTTTAGCGAATCGGAAAAATTCTAAATATTATCTAGGCTCCCCAATGTTAAAAACTAAATTGCTCTGAATATTATCTGTCAGAAAAAATATACAATGCCCTTTTTTACTCCGTTTTGTAGTATATACACAAACTCAATATGCTCTCTCATGTAAAATACCCAAATTCTAATTTTACGTGAATCGAAAATAATCTAAATAATATCTAGGCACCCCAATGTTCAAAGCAAAATTGCTCTGAATATAATCTATCAGAAAAAATACACAATGCCCTATTCTACTCTGTTTTGGAGTATATACACGAACTCAGTGTGCTTTCTCATGTAAAATACCGAAATCCTAAATTTACGAGAATCAAAAAAATATATAAATATTATCTAGGCACCGCAATGTTAAAAGTAAAATTGCTCTAAATATACTCTGTTAGAAAAAATATACAAGGCCCTTTTCTACTCTTTTTTGGAGTATATACACAAACACAATATGCTCTCTCATGTAAAATACCGAAATTCTAAATTTACGTGAATCAAAAAAATCTAAATCATATCTAGGTGCCCCAAAATTAAAACAAAATGGCTGTGAATATACTGTGTTAAAAAGAAAAATACAATGCCTTATTTTACTCTGTTTTGGAGTATATACACCAACTCAATATGCTCTCTCATGTAAAATACCGAAACTCTAATTTTACGTGAATCGAAAATAATCTAAATATTATCTAGGCACTTCAATGTTAAAAGCAAAATTTCTCTGAATATAATCTGTCAAAAATAATATACAATGCCCTGTTCTACTCTGTTATGGTGTATATACACCAACTCCATATGCTCTCTCATGTAAAATACAGAAATTCTATATTTAAGCGAATCGAAAAAAATCTAAATATTATCTAGTTACCACAATGTTAAAAACAAAATTGCTATGAATATAATGTCAGAAAAAATATACAATGCCTTCTTCTACTCTGTTATGAAGTATATACACCAACTCCATATGCTCACTTATGTAAAATACAGAAATTCTATATTTAAGCTAATAGAAAAAAATCTAAATATTATCTAGGCACCGCAATGTTAAAAACAAAATTGCTCTGAATATTATCTGTCAGAAAAAATATACAATGCCCTATTCTACACTGTTTCGAAGTATATACACCAACTCCATATGCTCTCTCATGTAAAATAAATTCTACATTTAAGGGAATCGAAAAAAATCTAAATATTATCAAGTCACGCCAATGTTAAAAGCAAATTTGCTCTGAATGTAATCTGTCAGAAAAAATATAATATGTTTTTTTCTACTCTGTTTTGGAGTATATAGACAACCTCAATATGCTCTCTCATGTAAAAAACAGAAATTCTAATTTTACGGGAAAAAAAATCTAAATAATATTTAGGCTCCCCAGAGTTAAAATAAAATGGCTCTGAATATAGTCTGTTAGAAAAAACATACAATGTTTTATTTTACTCTGTTTTGGAGTATATACACCAACTCAGTATACTCTCTCATGTAAAATTTCGAAATAATAATTTTACCCGAATCGAAAAAATCTAAATATTATCTAGGCACCCCAATGTTAAAATCAAAATTGCTCTAAATATAATGTCAGAAAAAATATACAATGCCTTATTCTACTCTGTTTTGGAGTATATACACCAACTTTATATGCTCTCTCATGTAAAACACAGAAATTCTATATTTAAGCGAATCGAAAATAATCTAAATATTATCTAGGCACACCAGTGTCAAAAGCAAAATTGCTCTGAAAATATTCTGTCAAAAAATATAAAATTCTCTATTCTACTCTGTTTTGTAGTATATACACCAACACGATATGCGCTCTCATGTAAAATACAAAAATTCTAAATTTACGAGAATCGAGAAAAATCTAAATATTATCTAGGTACCCCAATGTTAAAAGCAAAATTGCTCAGAATATAATCTGTCACAAAAAATATACAATGCTTTTTCTACTTTGTTTTGGAGTATATAAACCAACTCAGTATGCTCTTTCATGTAAAATACCGAAATTGTAATTTTACACGAATCGAAAAATCACTAAATATTATCTGGGCACCCCAATAATAAAAGTAATATGACTCTGAATATAATCTGTCAGAAAAAATATACAATGCCCTTTTCTACTCTGTCTTGGGGTATATACACCAACTCCATATGCTCTCTCATGTAAAGTACAGAAATTCTATATTTAAGCAAATCAAAAAAAATCTAAATATTATCGAGGCACCCCAATGTTAAAAACAAAATGCTCTGAATATTATCTTTCATAAAAAATATACAATGCCCTATTGTACACTGCTTTGGAGTATATACACCAACTCCATATGCTCTCTCATGTAAAATACAGAAATTCTATATTTAAGCGAATCGAAAAAAATCTAAATATTATCTAGGCACCCCAACAATAAAAGCAAAATCGCTCTGAATAAAATCTGTCAGAAAAAATATACAATGCCCTTTTCTATTTTGTTTTGTAGTATATACACCAACTCAATATGCTCTCTCATGTAAAATAGAGAAATTCTAATTTTACCCAAATGGAAAAAATCTAAATATTATCTAGGCACCCCAATGTTAAAAACAAAATTCATTGGAATATAAACTGTCATAAAAATATACAATGCCCTATTCTACTCTGTTTTGGAGTATATACACCAACTCAGTATGCTCTCTTATGGAAAATACCGAAATTCTAAATTTACACGAATCGAAAAAAATCTAAATATTATCTTGGCACCCCAACGTTAAAAGCAAAATGGCTCTGAATATAATCTGTTGGAACAAATATACAATGCCTTATTCTACTATGGTTTGGAGTATACACACCAACTCAGTATGCTCTCTCATGTAAAGTATAGAAATTCTAATATTAACAGAATCGAAAAAATCTAAATATAATCTAGACACCCCAATGTTAAAAACAAAATTGCTCTGAATATAATCTGTCAGAAAAAATATACAATGACATATTCTACTCTGTTTTGAAGTATATACACCAAATCCATATGCTCTCTCATGTTAAATACAGAAATTCTATATTTAAGTGAATCGAAAAAAATCTAAATATTATCTACGGACCCCAATGTTAAAACCAAAATTGCTCTGAATATAGTCTGTCAGAAAAAATACACAACGCCCTTTTCTACTCTGTTTTGTAGTATATACAACAACTCAATATTCTCTCTCATATAAAATACAGAAATTATAATTTTACCCGAATCAAAAAATCTAAATATAATCTAGGCACCCACTGTTAAAAACAAAATTGCTATGAATATAATCTGTCAGAAAAAATATACAATGCCCTTTTCTACTCTGTTTTGGAGTATATAAACCAACTCAATATGCTCTCTCATGTAAAATACCGAAATTCTAATGTTACATGAATCGAAAAAAATCTAAATAATATATAGGCGCCCTAATGTTAAGAGAAAATGGCTCTGAATATAGTCTGTTAGAACAAATATACAATGCCTTATTCTACTATGTTTTGGTGTATATAAACCAACTCACTATGCGATCAAGTGTAAAATGCAGAAATTCTAATTTTACCCGAATCAAAAAATCTAACTATTATATAGGCACTTCAATGTTAAAAACAAAATTGATCTGAATATAATCTGTCAGAACAAATATACAAAGCCCTATTCTTCTCTGTTTTGGAGTATATATACCAGCTCCATATGCTCTCTCATGTTAAATATAGAAATTCTATATTTGAGCGAATCGAAAAAAATCTCAATATTATCTAGGCACTGCAATGTTAAAAACAAAATTGCTCTGAATATAATCTGTCAGAAAAAATATACAATTTCCTTTTCTACTTTGTTTTGGAGTATATACACCAACTCTATATGCTCTCTCATATAAAATACCGAAATTCTAATGTTGCGTGAATCGAAAAAAATCTAAATACTATCTAGGCACCCGAAAGATAAAAGAAAATAACTCTGAATATAGTCTGTTAGAAAAAATATCCAATGCCTTATTGTACTCTGTTTTGGGGTATATACACCAACTCAATATGCTCTATATTTTAAAATACAGAAATTCAAATTTTACCCAAATCAAATAAATCTAAATATAATCTAGGCACCCCAATGTTAAAAACAAAATTGCTTGGAATATCATCTGTCATTAAAAATATACAATGCCCTTTTCTGCTCTGTATTGGAGAATATACACCAACTCAATATGCTCTCTCATGTAAAATACCCAAATTCTAAATTTACGTGAATCGAAAAAAATCTAAATAATATCTAGGTGCCCCAAAGTTAAAAGAAATTGGCTCTGAATATAGTCTGTGTGAAAAAATACACTATGCCTTATTCTACTCTGTTTTGGAGTATATACACCAACTCAGTATGCTCTCTCATGTAAAATACCGAAATTCTAATTTTACGCGAATCGAAAATAATCTAAATAATATCTAGGCACCCAAAATTTGAAAGAAAATGGCAATGAATATAGTCTGTTTTAAAAATATACAATGCCTTATTTTACTCTTTTTTGGAATATATACACCAACTCAGTATGCTCTCTCATGTAAAGTACCGAAATTCTAATTATACGTGAATCGAAAACAATTTAAATATTATCTAGGCACCCCAATGATAAAAACAAAATTTCTCTGAATATAATCTGTTATTAAAAATATACAATGACGTATTCTGCTCTATTTTTTAGTATCTACACCAACTCCATATGCTCTCTCAGGTAAAATACAGAAATTCTATATTTAAGTGAATCGAAAAATATCTAAATATTATCTAGGCACCCCAATGTTAAAAGCAAAATTTCTCTGAATATAATCTGTCAGAGAAAATACACAATGCCCTTTTCTACTTTGTTTTGTTTATATACACCAACTCACTATGCTCTCTCATGTAAAATACTGAAATTCTAATTTTACGCGACTCGAAAAAATTCTAAATAATATCTAGGCACCCGAAAGGTAAAAGAAAATGGCTCTGTATATAGTCTGTTAGAAAAAATATACACTGCCTTATTCGACTTTTTTTTTGGAGTATATACACAAACTCAGTATGCTCTCTCATGTAAAATACAGAAATTAAAATTTTACGTGAATTGAAAAAATCTAAATGTTATCTAGGAACTCCAATGTTAAAAAAAAATTGCTATCAATACAATCTGTCAGAAAAAATATACAATGCCCAATTCTCCTCTGCTTTAGAGTATATACAGCAACTCCATATGCTCTCTCATGTAAAATACAGAAATTCTATATTTAAGCAAATCGAAAAAATTCCAAATATTATGTAGGCACCCCAATGTTAAAAGCAAAATTGCACTGAATATAATCTGTCAGATAAAATATACTATGCCCTTTTCTACTGTGTTTTGTAGTATATACACCAACTCAATATGCTCTTTCATGTAAAATACCGAAATTCAAATTTTACGCGATTCGCAAAAAATCTAAACAATATCTAGGAGCCCCAAAGTTAAAAGAAAATGGCTCTGAATATAGTCTGTTAGAAAATATATACAATGCCTTATTCTACTCTTTTTTGGAGTATATACACCAACTCAGTATGCTCTCTCATGTAAAATACAGAGATTCTAATTTTACCCGAATCGAAAAAATTGAAATACTATCTAGGCACACAAGTGTTAAAAACAAAATTTCTCTGAATATAATTTGTCAGAAAAAAATATACAATGCCCCATTCTACTCTGTTTTGGAGTATATATACTAACTCCATATGCTCTCTCACGTAAAATACAGAAATTATATATTTAAGAGAATCGAAAAAAATCTAAATATTATCTAGGCACCCCAATGTTAAAAGCAAAATTACTCTGAATAAAATCTGTCGGAAAAAATATGCAATGCCCTTTTGTACTCTGTTTTCTAGTGTATACACAAACTCAATATTCTCTCTCATGTAAAATACCGAAATTCTAATTTTCCGCGAATCGAAAAAATTCTAAATAATATCTAGGTGCCCCAAAGTTAAAACAAAATGGCTCTGAATATAGTCTGTTAGAAAACATATACAATGTCTTATTCTACTCTGTTTTGGAGTATATACACCAACTCAATATGCTCTCTTGTAACATACTGAAATTCTAATTTTACGCAAATCGAAAAAAATCTAAATAATATCTAGGTGCCCCAAAGTTAAGACAAAATGGCTCTGAATATAGTGTGTTAGAAAAAATGTACAATGCCTTATTCTACTTCATTTTGCAACATATATACACCAACTCAGTACGCTCTCTCATGAAAAATACCGAAATTCTAATTTTACGTGAATCGAAACAAATCTAAATATTATATAGGCACCCCGATGTTAAAAACAAAATTTCTCTGAATATAATCTATCAGAATAAATATACAATGCCCTATTCTACTCTGTTTTGGAGTATATACACCAACTCCATATGCTCTCTCATGCAAAATACAGAAATTCTATATTTAAGCGAATAAAATAAACTAAAATATATCTAGGCGCCCCAAAGTTAAAAGAAAATGGCTCTGAATATAGTCTCTTAGAGAAAGTATACAATGCTTTATTCCACTCTATTTTCTGGTATATACACCAACTCAGTATGCTCTCTCATGTAAAATACAGAAATTCTTATTTTAACAGAATCAAAAAAATTTAAAAATCTAAATATTATTTAGGCACCCCAATATGAAAATCAAAATTGCTCTGAATATAATATATCAGAAAAAATGTACAATGCCCTTTTCTACTCTCTTTTGTAATATATACACTAACTCAATATGCTCTCTCATGTAAAATACAGAAATTCTAATTTTACACGAATCAAAAAAAATCTAAAAGATATCTAGGTGTCCCAAGGTTAAAAGGAAATGGCTCAGAATATAATCTTTCAGAAAAAATATACAGTGCCCTATTGTACTCTGTTTTGGAGTATATACACCAACTCCATATGCTGTCTCATGTAAAATACAGAAATTCTATATTTATGCGAATTGAAAAAAATCTAAATATTATCTAGGCACCCCAATATTAAAAGCAACATTGCTCTGAATATAATCTGTCAGAAAAAATATACAATTCCCTTCCCTAATCTGTTTTAACGTATATACACCAACTCAATATGCTCTCTCATGTAAAATACCGAAATTATAAATTTACGCAAATTTAAAAAATTCTAAATATTATCTAGGCACCCGAATGTTAACAGCAAAATTGCTATGAATGTAATCTGTCAGAAAAAATATACAATTCCCTTTCCTAATCTGTTTTAAAGTATATACACCAACTCAATATGCTCTCTCATGTAAAATACCGAAATTATAAATTTACGCAAATTAAAAAAATTCTAAATATTATCTAGGCACCCGAATGTTAACAGCCAAATTGCTCTGAATGTAATCAGTCAAAAAATATACAATGCCTTTTTCTACTCTGCTTTGGAGTATATACTCCAACTTAATATGCTCTCTGATGTAAAATACAGAAATTCATATTTTACACGAACCGAAAAATCTAAATATTATCTAGGCATTCCAATGTTAAAAGCAAAATTGCTCTGAATATAATCTGTCAGAAAAAATAAACAATGCTTTTTTCTACTCTGTTTTGGAGTATATTCACCAACTCAATATGCTCTCTCATGTAAAATACTGAAATTCTAAATTTCCGCGAATCGAAAAAAATCTAAATAATTTCTAGGCCCCCCGAATGGTAAAAGAAAAATTGCTCTGAATAAAATCTTTCAGAGAAAATATACAATGCCCTTTTCTATTCTGTTTTGGAGAATATAAACCAACCAAATATGCTCTCTCATGTAAAATACCAAAATTCTAAATTTACGCGAATCGAAAAAAATCTAAATATTATCGAGGCACCCAATGTTAAAAGCAAAATTGCTCTGAATATAATCTGTCAGAAATAATATACAATGCCCTTTCCTACTCTGTTATAAAGTATATACACCAACTCATTATGCTCTCTCATGTAAAATACAGAAATTAAAAATTGATGGAAATTAAAAAATTCTAAATATTATCTAGGCACCCCAATGTTAAAAGCAAAATTGTTCTGAATGTAATCTGTCAGAAAAAATATACAATGCCTTTTTCTACTCTGTTTTCCAATATATACACCAAGTGAATATGCTCTCCCATGTAAAATACAGAAGGTCAAATTTTACACGAACCGAAAAAAATGTAAATAGTATTTAGGCATTCCAATGATAAAAGAAAAATTGCTCTGAATATAATCTGTCAGAAAAAATATACAATGCTTTTTTCTACTCTGTTTTGGAGTATATACACTAACTCAATATGCTCTCTCATTTAAAATACCGAAATTCTAAATTTACGCGAATCGAAAAAAATCTGAATATTATCTAGGCACCACAATGTAAAAACCAAAATTTCTCGATACAAAATCGGTCAGAGAGAATATACATTGCTCTTTTCTACTCTGTTATGGAGTATATAAACCAACTCAATATGCTCTCCCATGCAGAGTACCGAAATTCTAAATTTACAGGAACAGAAAAAAATCTAAATATTATCTAGGCATACCAATGTTAAAAGCAAAATTGCTCTGAATATAATCTGTCAGAAAAAATATACAATGCTTTTTTGTACTCTCTTTTGGCGCATATACACTAACCCAATATGCTCTCTCATGTAAAATACCGAAATTCTAAATTTACACGAATCGAAAAAAATATAAATATTATCTAGGCACTGGAATGATAAAATAAAATAGCTCTGAATATATTCAGTCAGAAAAAATTTACAATCCCCTTTTCTACTTGGTTTTGGAGTATATACACCAAGTCAATATGCTCTCTCATGTAAAATACTAAAATTGTAAATTTACGCAACTCGAAACAAATCTAAATATTATTGAGGTACCACAATGTTAAAACCAAAATTTCTCTGAATATAATCTGTCAGAAATAATATACAATGCCCTATTCTACTCTGTTTTGATGTATATACACAAACTCAATATGTTCTCTCATGTAAAATACCGAAATTGGAATTTTACGGGAATCGACAAAAATCTAAATATTATCTAGGCACCCCAATGTTAAAGGAGAATGGCTCTGAATATAATCTGTCAGAAATAATATACAATGCCCTATTCTACTCTGTTTTGGAGTATATACACCAACTCAATATGCTCTCTCATGTAAAATACCAAAATTCAAAATTTAAATGAACAGCACAAAGTCTAAATATTATCTAGGCATTCCAATGTTAAAAGCAAAATTGTTCTGAATATAATCTGTCAAAAATAATATACAATGCCCTTTCCTACCCTGTTATAAACTATATACACCAGCTCAATATGCTCTCTCATGTAAAATACCGGAATTCTAAATTTACGTGAATTGAAAAAAATCTAAATATTATCTAGGCACCCCAATGTTAAAAGCAAAATTGCTCTGAATATAATATGTCAGAAATAATATACAATGCCCTTTTGTACTTTTATTTTTAATATATACACCAACTCAATATGCTCTCATGTAAAATACAGAAATTCTAATTTTACGTGAATCGAAACAAATCTAAATAATATCTAGGCGCCCCAAAGTTAAAAGAAAATGGCTCTAAATATACTCTGTTAGACCAAATATACAATGCTTTATTCTACTCTTTTTTGGAGTATATACACCAACTCAGTATGCTCTATCATGTAAAATACAGAAATTCTAATTTTACCGGAATCGAAAAAATCTAAATATTATCTAGGCACCAAAATGTTAAAACCAAAATTGCTCTGAATATAATTTGTCAGAAAAAATATACAATACCATCTTCTCTTTTCTTCGGAGTATATACACCAACTCTATATGCTCTCTCAAGTAAAATACAGAAATTCTATATTTAAGGGAATCGAAAAAAATCTAAATATAATCTAGGCACCCCAATGTTAATAGCAAAATTGCTCTGGATATAATCATTCAGAAAGAATATACAATGCCCGTTTCTACTCTCTTTTGGAGTACATACACCAACTCAATATGCTCTCTCATGTAAAATACCGAAATTCTAATCTTACGTGAATCGAACAAAATCTAAATATTATTTAGTCAACCCAATGTTAAAAACAAAATTTCTCTCAATATAATCTGTCAGAAAAAATATACAATGCCCTTTTCTACTCTGTTTTGGAGTATATACACCTACTCAGTATGCTCTCTCATGTAAAATACCGAAATTCTAAATTTACGTGAATCGAAAAAAATCAAAATATTATCTAGGTAACCCAATGTCTAAAGCAAAATTGCTCTGAATATAATCTGCCTGACAAAATATACAATGTTTTTGTCTACTTTGTTTTGGAGTGTATACACCAACTCAATATGCTCTCTCATGTAAAATACCGAAATTCTTATTTTATGCGAATTGAAAAAAATCTAAATAATATCTAGGCACCAAAATAATAAAAACATAATTGCTCTGAATATAATCTGTCAGAAAAAATATACAATGCCCTATTCTACTCTGTTTTCGAGTATATACACCAACTCCATATGCTCTCTCATGTAAAATATAAAAATTCTGTATTTAAGCGAATGGAAAAAATCTAAAAATTATCTAGGCACCCCAATGTTAAAAGCAAAATTGCTCTGAATATGATCTGTCAGAAAAAATATACAATGTCCTTTTCTACTCTGTTTTGGAGTATATACACCAACTCAATATGCTCTCTCATGTAAAATACCATAATTCTAATGTTACGCGAATCGAAAAAAATCGAAATAATATCTAGGTGCCCAAAAGATAAAGGAAAATTGCTCTGAATATAGTCTGTCAGAAAAAATATACAATGCCTTATTCTACACTCTTTTGGAGTGTATACACCACATCAGTATTCTCTCTCATGTAAAATACAGAAATTCTAATTTTACCCGAATCAAAAAAATCTAAATATTATCTAGGCACCCCAACGTTAAAAACAAAATTTCTCTGAATATAATCTGTCAGAAAAAATATACAATGCTTTTTTCTACTTTGTATTGGAGTATATACACCAACTCAAAATGCTCTGTCATGTAAAATACTGAAATTCTAATTTTACGTGAATCGAAAAAATCTAAATAATATCTAGGCGCCCTAAAGTTAAAAGAAAATGGCTCTGAATATAGTGTGTTAGAAAAAATATACAATGCCTTATTATACTCTCTCTTAAAGTATATAAACAAACTCAGTATGCTCTCTCATATGAAATACCGATATTCTAATTTTAACAAAATCGAAAAAATCTAAATATTTTCTAGGCACCCAAATGTTAGAAACAAAATTGCTCTGAATATAATCTCTCAGAAAAAATATACAATGCCCTATTCTACTTTATTTTGGAGTATATACACCAACTCCATATGCTCTCTCATGCAAAATATAGAAATTCTAATTTTACCTGAATCGAAAAGATCTAAATATTATCTAGGCACCAAAATGTTAAAAACAACACTGGTCTGAATATAATCTCTCAGATAAAATATACAATGCCCTATTCTACTCTGTTTTGGAGTATATACACAAACTCCATATGCTCTCTCATGTAAAATACAGAAATTCTTTATTTAAGTGAATCGAAAAAATTCTAAGTATTATCTAGGCTGCCCAAAGATAAAGAAAATGTGTCTGAATATAGTCTGTTAGAAAAAATATACAATGCCTCATTCTACTCTGATTTCATGTATATACACCAACTCTGTATGCTCTCTCATATAAAATACCGAAATTCTAATTTTACGCAAATCGACAAAAATTTAAATAATATCTAGGCGTCCCAAAGTTAAAAGAAAATGGCTCTGAATTCAGTCTGTTAGAAAAAATATGCAATGCCTTATTCTACTCTGTTTTGGTGTATATACACCAACTCAGTATGCTCTCTCATATAAAATAAGGAAATTCTAATTTTACGTGAATCGAAAAAAATCTAAATGTTATCTAGGCACCCCAATGTTAAAAGCAAAATTGCTCTGAATATAATCTATTCGAAAAAATATACAATGTCCTTTCCTACTCTGTTTTGGAGTATATACACCAACTGAAAATGCAGTCTCATGTAAAATATTGAAATTTTAATTTTTCACGAATCGAAAAAAATCTAAAGAATATGTAGGTGCCCCAAAGTTAAAAGAAAATGGCTCTGAATATAGCCTGTTAGAAAAAATATACAATGCCATATTCTACTCTGTTTTGGAGTATATACACCAACTCACTATGCTCTCTCATGAAAAATATCAAATTCTAATTATACCCAATCGAAAAAATCTAAATATTATCTAGGCACCCCAATGTTAAAAACAAAATTGCTCTGAATATAATCTGTCAGGAAAAATATACAATGCCCTATTCTACACTGTTTTGGAGTATATACACGAACTCCACATGGTCTCTAATAGAAAATACATAAATTCTATATTTAAGCGAATCGAAAAACTCTAAATATTATCTAGGCACCCCAATGTTAAAAAAAAATTGCTCTGAATATAATCTGTCAGAAAAAATATACAATGCCCTTTTCTACTCTGTTTTGGAGTATATACACAAACTCAATATGTTCTTTCATGTAAAATACCGAAATTCTAATTTTACGCGAATCGAAAAAAATATAAATTATATCCAGGGGGCCCAAAGTTAAAAGAAAATGGCTCTGAATATACTCTGTTAGAAAAATTATACAATGCCTTATTCTACCCTTTTTTGGAGTATATACAATAACTCACTATGCTCTCTTATGTAAAATACCGAAATTCTAATTTTAAGTGAATCGAAAAAAATCTAAATATTATGTAGGCACCCGAATGTTAAAGCAAAATTTCTCTGAATATACTCTTTCAAAAAAAATATACAATGACCTAATCTAGTCTGTTTTGGAGTATATACACCAACTCAATATATTCTCTCATGTAAAATACGGAAATTCTAATTTTACATGAATCGAAAAAATCTAAATATTATCTAGGCACCCCAATGTTAATAACAAAATTGCTCTGAATATAATCTGTCAGAAAAAATATACAATGCCCTATTCTTCTCTGTTTTAATGTATACAGAAGAACTCCATATGCTCCCTCATGTAAAATATGGAAATTCTAATTTTACACGAATCAAAAAAAAATCTGAATAATATCTAGGCGCCCCAAAGTTAAAAGAAAATTGCTCTGAATATAGTCTATTAGAAAAATTATACAATGCCCTATTCTACTTTGTTTTGGAGTATATACACCAGCTCCATATGCTCTCTCATGTAAAATACAAAAATTCTATATTTAAGCGATTCAAAGAAAATATAAGTATAATCTAGGCACCCCAATGTTAAAAACAAAATTGCTCTGAATATAATCGGTCAGAAAAAATATACAATGCCCTATTCTACTCTGTATTTAAATATATACACCAACTCCATATGCTCTCTCATGTAAATACAGAAATTCTATATTTAAGTGAATCAAAAAAACTCTAAATATTATCTAGGCACCCCAATGTTAAAAGCAAAATTGCTCTGAATATAATCTGTCAGATAAAATATACA
Source organism: Callithrix jacchus (assembly GCF_049354715.1). NCBI lineage: Eukaryota > Metazoa > Chordata > Mammalia > Primates > Cebidae > Callithrix > Callithrix jacchus. The sequence continues at coordinate 813,288 of NC_133503.1, forward strand.
ATGCCCTTTTCTACTCTGTTTTGGAGTATATACACAAACTCAATATACCCTCTCAGGTAAAATACCGAAATTTTAATTTTACGTGAATCGAAAATAATCTAACTAATATCTAGGCACCACAAAGTTAAAAGAAAATGGCTCTGAATATAGTCTGTTAAAAAAATACGCAATGCTTTATTCTATTCTGCTTTGGGTTATATACACCAACTCAGTATGCTCTCTCATGTAAAATACCGAAATTCTAATTTACCCGAATCGAAAAAATCTAAATATTATCTAGGCACCCCAATGTTAAAAACCAAATATCTCTGAATATAGTCTGTCAGAAAAAATATACGATGCCCAATTCTGCAATGTTTTCGAGTATATACACCAATTCCATATGCTCTCTCATGTAAAATACAGAAATTCTATATTTAAGAGTATCGAAAAAAATCTAAATATTATCTAGGCACCCCAACGTTAAAAGCAAAATTGCTCTGAATATAGTCTGTCAGAAAAAATATACAATGCCCTTTTCTAGTCTGTGTTGTAGTAGATACACAAATTCAATATGCTCTCTCATGTAAAATACAGAAATTCTATCTTAAAGCGAATCGAAAAAATCTAAATATATCTAGGCAACCCAATGTTAAAAACAAAATTCATCGGAATATAATCTTTCATAAAAAATATACAATGCCCTATTCTACTCGTTTTCGGAGTATATACACAAACTCAGAATGCTCTCTCATGCAAAATACAGAAATTCTAATTTTATGTGAATCGAAAAAAATCTAAATATTATTTGGCACCCCAACGTTAAAACAAAATGTCTCTGAATATAATCTGTTGGAACTAATATACAATGCCTTATTCTACTATGTTTTGGAGTATATAAACCAACTCAGTATGCTCTCTCATGTAAAATACCGAAATTCTAACTTTAACCGAATCGAAAATATCTAAATATAATCTAGGCACCCCAATGTTAAAAACAAAATTGCTCTGAAAAGAATCTGTCAGAAAAAATATACAATGCCCAAACCTACTCTATTTTGGAGTATATACACCAACTCCATAAGCTCTCTCATGTAAAATACAGAAATTCTATAATTAAGCAAATGGAAAAAAATCTAAATATTATCTACGCACCCCAATGTTAAAACCAAAATTGCTCTGAATATAATCTGTCATAAAAAATACACAATGCCCTTTTCTACTCTGTTTTGGAGTATATATACCAACTCAATATGCTCTCTTATGTAAAATACCGAAATTCTAATATTATGTAAATCAAAAAAAACTACCTAATATCTATGCATTCCAAAGTTAAAAGAAAATGGCTATGAATATAGTCTGTTAGGAATAATATACAATGTCTTATTCTACTCTATTTTGGAGTAAATACACAAACTTTGTATGCTCTCTCATGTAAAATACAGAAATTTAATTTTACCACAATCGAAAAAATCTAAATATTATCTAGGCACCCTAATGTTAAAAACAAAATTGCTCTGAATATAATCTGTCAGAAAAAATATACAATACCCTATTCTACTCTGTTTTTGAGTACATACAACAACTCCATATGCTCTCTCACGTAAAATACAGAAATTCTATCTTAAAGCGAATCGAAAAAATCTAAATATTACCTAGGCACACCAATGTTAAAAACTAAATTGCTCTGAATATAATTTGTAAGAAAAAATATACAATGCCCTTTTCTACTGTGTTTTGGAGTATATACACCAACTCCATAAGCTCTCTCATGTAAAATACAGAAATTCTATATTTAAGCAAATCGAAAAAAATCTAAATATTATCTAGGCACCCCATTGTTAAAAACAAAATTCCTCCGAATATACTCTGTCAGAAAAAATATAAAATGCCCTATTCTACTCTGTTTTGGAGTGTATACACCAACTCCATATTCTCTCTCTTTTAAAATACAGGAATTCTATATTTAAGCGAATTGAAAAAAATCTAAATATTACCTAGGCACCCCAATGTTCAAAGCAAAATTGCTCTGAATATTGTCGGTCAGAAAAAATATAAAATGCCCTTTTCTACTCTATTTTGGAGTACATACACCAACTCAATATGCTCTCTCATATAAAATACCGAAATTCTAATTTTACGTGAATCGAAAAAAATCGAAATAAAATATAAGCGCCCGAAAGTTAAAAGAAAATGGCTCTGAATATAGTCTTTTAGAGAAAATATACAATGCTTTATTCTACTCTCTTTTGGAGTATATACACCAACTAAGTATGCTCCCTCATGTAAAATACTGAAATTCTCATTTTTCCAGAATCGAAAAAAATCTAAATATTATCTAGGCACCCCAATGTTAAAAACAAAATTGCTCTGAATATAATCTGTCAGAACAAATATACAATGCCCTATTCTACTCTGTTTTGGAGTATATATACCAACTACATACGGTCTCTAATGTAAAATACAGAAATTCTAATTTTACACGAATCGAAATAAATCTGAATAATATCTAGGCACCGCAAACTTAATCGAAAATGGCTCTGAATATATTCAGTTAGAAAAAATATAGAATGGTTTATTCTACTCTATTTTGAAGTATACACACCAACTGCATATGGTCTTTCATGTAAAATGCAGAAATTCTATATGTAAGCGAATCGAAAAAATCTAAATATCTAGGCACCCCAATGTTAAAAACAAAATTGCTCTGAATATAATTTGTCAGAAAAAGTATACAATGCCCTTTTCTACTTTGTTTTGGAGTATAAACACCAACTCAATAAGCTCTCTCACATAAAATACAGAAATTCTATATTTAAGCGAATTGAAAAAATCTAAATATTATCTAGGCACCCCAATGTTAAAAACAAAATTGCTCTGAATATAATCTTTCAGAAAAAATATACAATGCCCTATTCTACTCTGTTTTGGAGTATATACACCAACTCCATATGCTCTCTCATTTAAAATACAGGAATTCAATATTTAAGCGAATAGAAAAAAATCTAAATATTATCTAGGCACCCCAATGTTAATAGCAAAATTGCTCTGAATATAGTCTGTCTCGAAAAATATAAAATGCCCTTGTCTACTCTGTTTTGGAGTATATACACCAACTCAATATGCTCTCTCATGTAAAATACCGAAATTCTAATTTTACGCGAATCGAAAAAAATCTAAATAATATCTAATTGCCCCAATGTTCAAAGAAAATTGCTCTGAATATAGTCTGTTAGAAAAAATATACAATGCCTTATTTTACTATGTTTTGGAGTATATACACCAACTCAGTATGCTCTCTCGTGTAAAATACAGAAATTCTAATTTTACCCGAATTGAAATAATCTAAATATTATCTAGGCACCCCCAGGTTAAAAACAAAATTGCTCTGAAAATAACCTGTCAAAAAAACATACAATGCCCTATTCTACTTTGTTTTTGAGTATATACACCAACTCTACCGGTTCTCCAATGTAAAATACAGAAATTCTATATTTCAGCGAATCAAAAAAATTCTAAATATTATCTAGGCACCCCAATTGTAAAAGCAAAATTGCTCTGAATATAATCTGTCAGAAAAAAATATACAATTCCCTTTTCTACTTTGTTTTGGAGTATATACACCAAATCAATATGCTCTCTCATGTAAAATACCGAAATTCTAATTTTACATGAATTGAAAATAATCTTAATAATATCTAGGCGCCCCACAGTTAAAAGAATATGGCTCTGAATATATTCTGTTAGAGAAAATATACAATGCTTTATTCTACTTTGTTTTGGAGTATATACACCAACTCAATACGCTCTCTCATGTAAAATACCGAAATTCTAATTTTACGGGAATCGAAAAGAATCTAAATATTATCTAGGCACCCCAATGTAAAAGCAAAATTGGTCTTAATAGATTCTGTCAGAAAAAATATACAATGCCCTTTTCTACTATGTTTTGGAGTGTATACACCAACTCCATATGCTCTCTCATGAAAAATACAGAAATTCAATATTTAAGCAAATCGAAAAAATCTAAATATTATCTATGCACCCCAATGTTCAAAACAAAATTTCTCTGAATATTATCTGTCAGAAAAAATATGCAATGCCCTATTCTACTCCGTTATGGAGTATATACACCAACTTGATATGCTCTCTCATGTAAAATAAAGAAATTCTATATATAAGCGAATCGAAAAAATTGTAAATATTATCTAGGAACCCCAATGATAAAAGAAAAATTGACCTCAATATAATCTGTCAGAAAAAATATACAATGCCATTTTTTACTACGTTTTGATGTAAATACACCAACGCCGTATGCTCTCTCATGTAAAATACAGAAATACTAATTTTACCAGAATCGAAAAAATCTAAATATTATCTAGGCACCCCAATGTTCAAAGCAAAATGGCTCTGAATATAATCTGTCATAAAAATTATACAATGCCATTTTCTACTCTTTTTTGGAGTATATACACCAACTCAATATGCTCTCTAAAGTAAAATACTGAAATTCTAATTATACGAGAATCAAAATAATCTAAATAATATCTAGGAGCCCCAAAGTTAAAAGAAAATGGCTCTCAATATAGTGTGTTAGGAAAAATATACAATGCCTTATTCTAATCTGTTTTAAAGTATATACACCAACGTAGTATGCTCTCTCATGTAAAATACCGAAACTCTAATTTTAACAAACCGAAAAAATCTAAATATTATCGAGGCACCCAAATGTAAAAAGCATAATTGCTCTGAATATAATCCGTCAAAAAAATATACAATGCCCTTTTCTACTCTGTTTTGTAATATATACACCATCTAAATATGCCCTCTCATGTAAAATACAGAAATTCTAATTTTACCAGAATCGAAAAACCAAAATTTATCTAGGCACCCCAATGTTAAAAACAAAATTGCTCTGAATCTCATGTGTCAGAAAAAATATACAGCCCTATTCTACTCTGTTTTGTAGTATATACACCAACTCAGTTTGCTCTCTCATGTAAAATACTGAAATTCTATATATAAGCGAATCGAAATAAATCTAAATATTATCTAGGCAACCCAATTTTAAAAGTGAAATTGCTCTAAATATAATCTGTCAGAAAAAATATATAATGCCCATTTCTACTCGGTTTGTAGTATATACACCAACTCAATATGCTCTCTCATGTAAAATACCAAAATTCTAATTTTACACGAATCAAAAAAAAATCTAAATAATATCTAGGCGCCACAAACTTAAAAAAAAATGGCTGTAAATATAGTCTGTCAGAGAAAATATACATTACTTATTCTACTTTGTTTTGGAGTATATACACCAACATCATATGCTCTCTCATGTAAAATATCGAAATTCTAATTTTACCCGAATCAAAAAAACCTAAATATTATGTTGACACCCCAATGTTAAAAACAAAATTGCTCTGAATATAATCTGTCAGAAAAAATATAAAATGCCTTATTCTACTCTGTTTTGGTGTATATACACCAACTCCATATACACTCTTATGTAAAATACAGAAATTCTATAGTTAAGCGAATAGAAAAAAATCTAAGTACTATCTAGGCAAACCTATGTTAAAAACAAAATTGCTCTGAATATAATCTGTCAGAAAAAATATACAATGCCCTATTCTACTCTGTTTTGGAGTATATACACCAACTCAATATGCTGTCTCTTCTAAAATACGGAAATTCTAATTATATGCGAATCAAAAATAATCTATATAATATCTAGGCGCCCCAAGGTTAAAAGAAAATGGCTCTTAATATAGACTGGTAGAAAAAATATACAATGCCTTATTCTACTGTGTTTTGAAGTATATACACGAACTCAGTATGCTCTCTCATGTGAAATAAAGAAATTCTAATTTTACGTGAATCGAAAGAAATCTAAATAATATCTAGGGGCCCCAAAGTAAAAGAAAATGGCTCTGAATATAGTCTGTTAGAAAAAATATACAATGTTTTATTCTACTCTGTTTATGAGTATATACAGCAACTTCGTGTACTCTCTCATGTAAAATACAGAAATTCTAATTTTACCAGAATAGTTAAAATCTAAATATTACCTAGGCACCCCAATGTTTAAAACAAAATTGCTCTGTATATAATCTGTCAGAAAAAATATACAATGCCCTGTTCTACTCTGTTTTCGAGTATATACACCAACTCCACATTCTCTCTCATGTAAAAAACAGAAATTCTATATTTAAGTGAATCAAACAAAATCTAAATATTATCTACGCACCCCAACGTTAAAAGCAAAAGTGCTGTAAATATATTCAGTCAAAAACAATATACAATGCCCGTTTCTACTCGGTTTTGTAGTATATACACCAACTCAATTTACTCTCGCATGTAAAATACAGAAATTCTAATTTTACCCGAATCGAAAAAAACCTAAATATTATCTAGGCACCCCAATGGTAAAAGAAAAATTGCTCTGAATATAATCTGTCAGAAAAAATATGCAATGCCTTATTCTACTCTGTTTTGGAGTATATACACAAACTCAATATGCTCTTTCATGTAAAATAAGGAAAATCTAATTATACGTGAATCGAAAAAAATATAAATAATACCTAGGCGCCCCAAAGTTAATAGAAAATGGCTCTTAATATAGACTGTTAGATAAAATATACAATGCCTTATATTACTCAGTTTTGGGGTATGTACACAAACTCAGTATGCTCTCTAATGTAAAATACCGAAATTCTAATTATACGCAAATCGGAAAAAATCTAAATAATATCTAGGCGCCCCAAAGATAAAGAAAATGGCTCTAAATACAGTCTGTTAGAGAAAATATACAATGTCTTATTCTGTGTTGTTTTGGAATATATACATCAACTCCACATACTGTCTCATGTAAAATACATAAATTGTATATTTAAGCGAATTGAAGAAAATCTAAATATTATCTAGGCACCCCAATGTTAAAAGCAAAATTGCTCTGAATAAAATATGTCAGAAAAAATATACAATGGCCTATTCTACTCTGTTTTGGAGTATATACACCAACTCAGTATTCTCTCTCATGTAAAATACAGAAATTCTAATTTTACGTGAATCGAAAGAAATCTAAATATTATCTAGGCGCACCAATGATAAAAGCAAAATTGCTCTTAATATAATCTATGAGAAAAAATATACAATGCCCTTTTCTACTCTGTTTTGGAGTATATACACCAACTCAACATGGTCTCTCATATAAAATACAGAAATTCTACACTTACGTGAATCGTAAAAAATCTAAATAATATCTAGGTGCCCCAAAGTTAAAAGAAAATGGCCCTGAATATAGTCTGTTAAAAAAATATACAATGCCTTATTCTACTCTGTTTTGGAGTGTATATGACAACTCAGTATGCTCTCTCATGTAAATACCGAAATTTTAATTTTACGTGAATCGATAAAAATCTAAATATTATCTAGGCACCCGAATGTTAAAAGCAAAATTACTCTGAATATAATCTGTCAGAAAAAAGATACAATGCTTTATTCTACTCTGTTTTGGAGTATATACACCAACTCCATATGCTCTCTCATGTAAAATACAGAAATTCAATATTTGAGAGAATTGAAAAAAATCTCAATATTATCTAGGCACCCCAATGTTAAAAGCAAACTTGCTTTGAATATAATCTGTCACAGAAAATATACAATGCCCTTTTGTACTCTGTTTTAAAGTATATACATTAACTCAATACACTCTGTCATGTAAATTACCGAAATTCTAATTTTACGCGAATCGAAAAAAATCTAAGTAATATCTAGGCGCCCCAAAGTTAAAAGAAAATGTCTCTAAAAATAGTCTCATATAAAAAATATACAATTCCTTATTCTACTCTGTTTTAAAGAATATACACCAACTCAATATGCTCTCTGATGTAAAATACAGAAATTCTAATTTTACGTGAATCGAAAAAAATCTAAATATTATCTAGGCACCCCAATGTTAAAAGCAAAATTGCTCTGAATATAATCTGTCAGAAAAAACATGGAATGCCTTATTCTACTCTGTTTTGGAATATATACACCAACTCAATATGCTCTCTCATGTAAAATACAGAAATTCTAATTTTACATGAATCGAAAAAAATCTAAATAATATCTAGGCACCCCAATGTTAAAAAAAAATTGCTCTGAATATAATCTGTCAGAAAAAATATACAATGCTTTATTCTACTCAATTTTGGAGTACATACACCAACTCCATATGCTCTCTCATGCAAAATACAGAAATTCTATATTTAAGTGAATCGAAAAAAATCTAAAAATTATATAGGCACCCCAATGTTATAAGCAAAATTGGTCTGAATTTAATCTGTCAGAAAAAGTATACAATGTTCTTTTCTACTCTGTTTTGTAGTATATACACCAACTCAATATGCAATCTCATGTAAAATACAGAAATTCTAATTTTACCTGATTCGAAAAAATCTAAATATTACCTAGGCACCCAAATGTTAAAACAAAATTTCGTTGAATATCATCTGTCAGAAAAAATATGCAATGCCCCATTTTACTCTGTTTTGGAGTATATACACCAACTCAGTATGCTCTCTCATGTAAAATACCGAAATTCTAATTTTACGTGAATCGAAAAAGATCTAAATATTATCTAGGCACGCGAATGTTAAAAGCAAAATTTCTCTGAATATAATCGGTCAGAAACAATATACACTGCCCTTTTCTACTCTTTTTTGGAGTATATACACCAACTCAATATGCTATCTCATGTAAAATATGGAAATTCTAATTTTACGTGACTCGAATAAAATCTAAATAATGTCTAGTGCCCCAAAGTTAAAAGAAAATGGCTCTGAATATACTCTGTTAGGAAAAATATACAATGCCCTTTTTTACTCTGTTTTGGAGTATATACACCAAATCCATATGCTCTCCCATGTAAAATACAGAAATTCTATATTTAAGCGAATAAAAAAAATCTAAAATATATCTAGGTGCCCCAAAGTTAAAAGAAAATGGCTCTGAATATAGTCTCTTAAAAAAAGTATACAATGTTTTATTCCACTCTGTTTTGTAATATATACACCAACTAAGTATGCTCTCTCATGTAAAGTAAAGAAATTCTAATTTTAACCGAATCGAAAAAATTAAAAAATCTAAATATGATCTAGGCATCCCAATGTTAAAAGCATAATTGCTCTGAATATAATATATCAGAAAAAATGTACAATGCCATTTTCTGCTCTGTTTTGTAATATATACACCAACTAAATATGCTCTCTCATGTAAAATAATAAAATTCTAATTTTACGCGATTCGAAAAAATTCTAAATAATATCTAGGTGTCCCAAGGTTAAAAGGAAATGGCTCTGAATATAGTCTGTTAGAAAAAATATACGATGCCTTATTCTACTCTGTTTTGGGATATATACACCAACTCACTATGCTCTCTCATGTAAATTACCGAAATTCTAAATTTACGTGAATAGAAAATAATCTAAATATTATCTAGGTACCACAATATTAAAATCAAAATTGCTCTGAATATAATCTGTCAGAAAAAATATACAATGCCCTATTCTACTCTGTTTTGGAGTATATACACGAATTCAATATGCTCTCTCATGTAAAACAGAGAAATTCTAATTTTACTCGAATCAAAATAATGTAAATATAATCTAGGCACCCCAATGTTAAAAGCAAAATTGCTCTAAATATAATCTGTCAAAAAATATATACAATGCCCTATTCTACTCTGTATTGGAATATATACACCAACTCAGTATATTCTCTCATGTAAAATACCGAAATTCTAATTTTACGTGAATCGAAAAAAATCTAAATATTATCTAGGCATCCCAATGTTAAATCAAAATTGCTCTGAATATAATCTGTCATAAAAATTATACAATGCCCTTTTTTACTCTGTATTGGAGTATATACACCAACTCAATATGCACTCTAATATAAAATATGGAAATTCTAATTATATGCAAATCGAAAATAATCTATATAATACCTAGGCGCCCCAAAGTTAAAAGAAAATGGCTCTTAATATAGACTGGTAGAAAAAATATACAATGTCTTATTCTACTGTGTTTTGGAGTATATACACCAACTCAGTATGCTCTCTCATGTAAAACATAGAAATTCTAATTTTACAAGAATCGAAAAAATCTAAATATTATTTAGGCACTGCAAAGTTAAACACAAAATTTTTCTGAATGTAATCTGTCAGAAAAAATATACAATGCCCTATTCTACTCTGTTTTGGAGTATATACACCAACTCCATATGCTCTCTCATGTAAAATAGAGAAATTCTATATTTGAGCAAATCGAAAAATATCTCAATATTATCTAGGCACCCCAATGTTAAAAGCATAATTGCTCTGAATATAATCTGTCAGAAAAAATATACAATGCCCTTTTCTACTCTCTTTTGGAGTATATACACAAACTCAATATGCTGTCTCATGTAAAATATGGAAATTCTAATTATATGCGAATCGAAAATAATCTATATAATATCTAGGTGCCCCAAAGTGAAAAGAAAATGGCTCTTAATATAGACTGGTAGAAAAAATATACAATACCTTATTCTACTGTGTTTTGGAGTATATACACCAACTCAGTATGCTCTCTCATGTAAAATAACAAATTCTAATTTTACGTGAATTGGAAAAAATCTAAATATTATCTAGGCACCCCAATGTTAAAAGCAAAATTTCTCTGAATATAATCTGTCATAAAAATTATACAATACCCTTTTTTACTCTGTATTGGAGTATATACACCAACTCAATATGCTCTCTCATGTAAAATACCGAAATTCTAATGTTACGTAAATCAAAAAAAATCTAAAAAATATCTGGGCTCCCCAAAGTTAAAAGAAAATAGCTCTGAATGTAGTCTGTTAGAACAAAAATACAATGCCTTATTCTACTATGTTTTGGAGTATATACAGGAACTCAGTATGGTCTCTCGGATAAAATAAAGATATTCAAATCTTACCCGAATCGAAAAAATCTAAATATTATATAGGCACCCCAATGTTAAAAACAAAATTGCTCTGAATATAGTCTGTCAGAAAAAATATACAATACCCTATTCTACTCTGTTTTTGAGTATATAAACCAACTCTACCTCCTCTCATGTAAAATACAAAAATTCTATATTTAAGAGAATCGAAAAAAATCTAAATATTATCTAGGCACCGCAATGTTATAAACAAAATTGCTCTGAATATAATCTGTCAGAAAAAATATACAATGCCCTATTCTACTCTGTTTTGGAGTATATACACCAACTCCATATGCTCTCTCATGTAAAATACAGAAATTCTATATTTAAGTGAATCGAAAAAATCTAAATACTATCTAGGCACCTCAATGATAAAAGCAAAATTGCTCTGAATATAATCTGTCAGAAAAAAAATCCAATGCCCTTTTGTACTCTGTTTTGTAGTATACACACCAACTCAATATGCTCTCTCATGTAAAATAGTAAAATACTAATTTTACACGAATCGAAATAAATCAAAGTAATATCTAGGTGCCCCAAAGTTAAAAGAAAATGGCTCTGAATATAGTTTGTTTGAAAAAATATACAATGCCTTATTCTACTCTGTTTTGGAGTATATACACCAACTCAGTATGCTCTCTCATATAAAATACAGAAATTTTAATTTTACGTGAATCGAAAAAAATCTAAATATTATCTAGATACCCGAATGTTAATAGTAAAATTTCTCTTAATATAATCAGTCAGAAAAAATTTACAATGTTCTTTTCTACTCTGTTTGGTAGTATATACGCGAACTCAATATGCTCTCTCAAGTAAAATAACAAAATTTTAATTTTTGACGAATCAAAAAAAATTTAAATAATATCTAGGTGCACCAAAGTTAAAAGAAATTGGCTCTGAATATAGTCTGTGTGAAAAAATATACAATGCCTTATTCTACTCTGTTTTGGAGTATATACACCAACTCAGTATGCTCTCTCATGTAAAATACCGAAATTCTCATTTTACGTGAATCGAAAAAAATCTAAATATTATCTAGGCACTCCAATGCTAAAAGCAAAATTGCTCTGAATATTATCTGTCAGAAAAAATATACAATGCTTTTTTCTACTTTGTTTTTGGGGATATACACCAACTCAATATGCTCTCTCATGTAAAATACCGGACTTCTTATTTTACGCGAATGGAAAAATATCTAAATAATATCTAGGCACCCCAAAGTTAAAAGAAAATGGCTCTGAATATAGTCTGTTAGAAAAAATATAAAATGCCTTATTCTACTCTGTTTTTGAGTATATAAACCAACTCAGTATGCTCTCTCATGTAAAATACCAAAATTCTAAGTTTACGTAAATCGAAAAAAACCTAAATATTATGAAGGCACACCAATGTTAAAAGCAAAATTGCTCTGAATGTAATTTGTCAGAAAAAATATACAATGCCCTATTCTACTCTGTTTTGAAGTATATAAATCAACTCCATATGCTCTCTCATGTAAAATACAGAAATTCTATATTTAAGCGAATCGAGAAAAATCTAAATATTATCTAGGCACCACAATGTTAATAACAAAATTCTTCTGAATATAATATGTCAGAAAAAATATACAATGCCTTATTCTACTTTTTATGAAAGTATATACACCAACTTCATATGTTCTCTCCCGTAAAATACAGAAATTCTATATTTAAGTGAATCGAAAAAAATCTAAATATTATCTAGGCGCACCAAATTTAAAAGAAAATTGCTCTGAATATAGTCTGTTAGAAAAACTATACAATGCCTTATTCTACTCTGTTTTGGAGTATATACACCAACTCAATATGCTCTCTCATGTAAAATACAAAATTTCTAATTTTACGTGAATCGAAAAAAATCTAAATATTATCTAGGCACCCCAATGTTAAAAACAAAATTGCTCCAGTTATAATCTGTCAGAGAAAATATACAATGACCTATTCTACTCTGTTTTGGGATATATACACCAACTCCATATGCTCTCTCATGTAAAATACAGAAATTCTATATTTAAGCGCATCGAAAAAAATCTAAATATTATCTAGGCACCCCAGTGTTAGAGCAAAATTGCTGTGAATATAATCTGTCAGAAAAAATATACAATGCCCTTTTCTACTCTGTTTTGTAGTATATACACCAACTCAATATGCTCTCTCATGTAAAATACAGAAATTCTAATTTTACTCGAATCGAAGAAATCTAAATATTATCTAGGAACCCCAATGGTAAAAACAACATTATTCTGAATATAATATGTCAGAAAAACTATACAATGCCCTATTCTACTCTGTTTTGGATTATATACACCAACACCATATGCTCTATTATGTAAAATAAGGAAATTCTATATTTACGCTAATCGAAAATAGTCTAAATATTATCTAGGCACCCCAATGTTATAAGCAAAATTTCCCTGAATATAATCTGTCAGAAAAAATATACAATGCATTATTCTTCTCTGTTTTGTAGTATATACAATAACTCAATATTCTCTCTCATGTAAAATACCGAAATTTTAAATTTACGTGAATTGAAAAAAATCTAAATAATATCTAGGCGCACCAAAGATAAAAGAAAAGAGCTCTGAATATAGTCTGTTAGAGAAAATATACAATACCTTATTCTACTTTGTTTTGGAATATATCCACCAACTCAGTGTCCTCTCTTACGTAAAATACTGAAATTCTAATTTTATGTGAATTGAAAATAATCTAAATATTATCTACGCACCCCAATGTTAAAAGCAAAACTACTCTGAATATAATCTGTCAAAAAAAATATACAATGTTCTTGTCTACTCTATTTTGGGGTATATACACCCACTCAATATGCTCTCTCATGTAAAATACAGAAATTCTAATTTTACGCGAATCGAAAAAAATCTAAATATTTTCTAGGCTCCCCAATGTTAATAAAAAAGTTGCTCTGAATATAATCTGCCAGAAAAAATATACAATACTTTATTCTACTCTGTTTTGGAGTATATACACCAACTCAATATGCTCTCTCATGTAAAATACCGAAATTCTAACTTTACGTGAATCGAAAATAATCTAAATATTATCTTGGCACCCGAATTTTAAAAGCAAAATTTCTCTAAATATAGTCTGTTAGAAAAAATATACAATGCCTTATTCTACTCTGTTTTGGAGAATATACACCAACTCAGTATTCTCTCTCATGTAAAATACAGAAATTATAATTTTACGTTAATCGAAAAAAATCTAAATATTATCTAGGCACCTCAATGTTAAAAACAAAATTGCTCTGAATATAATCTGTCAGAAACATTACATAATCCCCTATTCTACTCTATTTTGGAGTATATACAACAACTCAGTATGCTCTCTTATGTAAAATACTGAAACTCTAATTTTACCTGAATCGAAAAAAATTAAAATATTATCTAGGCACCCCAATGTTAAAAGCAAAATTGCTCGGAATATAATTTGTCAGAAAAAATATACAATGCCCTTTTCTACTCAGTTTTGTAGTATATACACCAACTGAATATGCTTTGTCATGTAAAATACCAAAATTTTAATTTTACACGAATCGAAAAAATCTAAATATTATCTAGGCACCCCAGTGTTAAAAGCAAAATTGCTCGTAATATAATCTGTCAGAAAAAATATACAATGCCCTTTTTTACTCTGATTTGTAGTATATACACCAACTCAATATGCACTCTCATGTAAAATAAGGAAATTCTAATCTTACCCGAAACGAAAAATCTAAATATTATCTAGGAACCCCAACGTTAAAAGCGAAAATGGCTCTGAATATAGTCTGTCAGAAAATATATACAATACCTTATTCTACTCTGTTTTCGAATATATACACCAACTCACTACGCTATCTCATGTAAAATATCGAAATTCTAATTTTACCGGAATCGAAAATATCTAAGTATTATCTAGGCACACCAATGTTAAAAGCAAAATTGCTCTGAATATAATCTGTCAGAAAAAATATACAATGCCCTTTTCGTAGTATATACACCAACTCAATATGCTTTCTCTTATAAAATACCGAAATTCTAATCTTACCAGAATCGAAAATATCTAAATATTATCTAAGCACCCCAATGTTAGAAGCAAAATTGCTCTGAATATAACCTGTCCGAAAAAATATACAATGCCATTTTCTACTCTGTTTTGGAGTATATACAACAATTCAATATGCTCTTTCATGTAAAATAACGAAATTCTAATTTTACGCGAATCAAAAGAAATTTCATAATATCTAGGTGTCCCAAAGTTAAAAGAAATTGGCTTTGAATATAGTCTGTAAGGAAAAATATACAGTGCCTTATTCTACTCTGTTTTGGAGTATATACACCAACTCAGTATGCTCTATCATGTAAAATACAGAAAGTATTATTTTACCCAAATCGAAAAAATCTAAATATAATCAAGGCACACAAATGTTAAAAGCAAAATTGCTCTGAATGTAATCTGTCAGAGAAAATATACAGTGCCCTTTTCTACTCCGTTTTAGAGTATATACACCAACTCCATAAGCTCTCTCATGTAAAATACAGAAATTCTATATTTAAGCGAATCGAAAAAAATCTAAATATTATCTAGGCACCCCAATGTTTAGAGCAAAATTGTTCTGAATATAATCGGTCAGAAAAAATATACAATGCCCTATTCTACTCTGTTTTGGAGTAGATACACCAACTCAGTATGCTCTCTCATGTAAAATACAGAAATTCTAATTTTACCTGAATCGAAAAATTCTAAATATTATCTAGGGACTCCAATGTTAAAAACAAAATTGCTCTGAATATAATCTGTCCGAAAAAATATACAATGTCCTATTCTACTCTGTTTTGGAGTATATTTACCAACTCAGTATGCTCTCTCATGTTAAATACCGAAATTCTAAATTAATGTGAATCGAAAAAAATCTAAATATTATCTAGGCTCCCCATTGTTAAAAGCAAAATTGCTCTGAATAAAATCTGTCAGAAAAAACATACAATGCCCTTTTCTACTCTGTTTTGGAGTGTGTACACAAACTCAATACGCTCTCTCATGCAAAATACCGAAATTCTAATTTTACGGGAATCGAAAAAATCTAAATAATATCTAGGCGCTTCAAAGTTAAATGGAAATGGCTCTGAATATAGTCTGTTAGACAAAATATACAATGCCTTATTCTACTCTGTTTTCGAGTATATACACCAACTCAGTATGCTTTCACCTGTAAATTTCCGAAATTCTAATTTTACGTGAATCGAAAAAAATCTAAATATTATCTAGGCACCCGAATATTAAAAGCAAAATTGCTCTGAATATAATCTGTCAGAAAAAATATACAATGCCCTTTTCTACTCTGTTTTGGCGTATATACACGAACTTAATATGCTCTCTCATGTAAAATACCAAAATTGTAATTTTACGAGAATCAAAATAAATCTAAATAATATCTAGACGCCCCAAAGTTTAAAGCAATATTTCTCTGAATATAATCTGTCACAAAAAATATACAATGCCCTTTTCTACTTGGTTTTGGTGTATATACACCAACTCAGTATACTCTCTCATATAAAACACTGAAATCCAAACATTACTCCAAGTATCTCATTAATTGCACAAGACCCCCGTGATGTTGTTTTTAATAACTAGGGGATTACAGATGACATTACTCACGATATGACTGCAGCTGTTTGCCGGTCCTGTGATCATGTTTCTAATATCCAGAGAAGTAGAGGAGAATGTTTCTGCCCATAGGCAAATCCTCTGAATACGGCAAGAGGAGTACACTGTGCTCTGATACGGTCACTAATGTAAACAAGAAAACAATTTTATTGAATTTAACATTGCAAGGGGTGAAACCCCCTTATGATTTCAATTCTAATGTCCAGGGGTGTGAGGATGACATTTTTGTCAATATGGCAGAGGTGTAACTAGAACTATTGCCTAGTATATCAAAAACCAGAATAACATCCTTTCCATATAATATGGTCGACAGCATCATATTACACCACATTTTCAAAATAGCCGGGCACAGCGCCCTAGCCGGGGGGTCCCTAAGCAGCCAGCGTCAGCCTGGGAGCTGTTCCGGGCCCTCTGGCGGGGAATGTGGTTACAGCTCCCTAGCCAGGGGGTCTTTAAGCAGCCAGGGTGGGCCTTGGGGCTGCTACGAGGGGGGCTGTGGTAATAGCCTGTTCTGCACAGGTACATAGTTTTATTTTATTTATTTATTTTTATTTTTTTTTGAGACGGAGTTTCGCTCTTGTTACCCAGGCTGGACCGCAATGGCGCGATCTCGGCTCACCGCAACCTCCGCCTCCTGGGTTCAGGCAATTCTCCTGCCTCAGCCTCCCGAGTAGCTGGGATTACAGGCACGCGCCACCATGCCCAGCTAATTTTTTGTATTTTTAGTAGAGACGGGGTTTCACCATGTTGACCAGGATGGTCTCGATCTCCTGACCTCGTGATCCACCCGTCTCGGCCTCCCAAAGTGCTGGGATTACAGGCTTGACCCACCGCGCCCGACCTAGGTACATAGTTTTAATAATGAACACATATTTGTATAAGTGTACACATGGTGTTATGATAAATATATATGCACATATGTGCACAATACATATAGACCTAATGCGTATCTATTGTGTACAATATGTACTTTTTTGTGATATTACATGATATGTATATATATTACTGTGATTATATGCGTTATTTTGATTATATATATTTTATCACTGATATTTTAAGGAATGTGCATAGTGTACACATTATGTACCTATACATTGTTTACATATTATAGAAATATGTAGGTACATATTTTA
Organism: Callithrix jacchus; assembly: GCF_049354715.1. NCBI lineage: Eukaryota > Metazoa > Chordata > Mammalia > Primates > Cebidae > Callithrix > Callithrix jacchus. The sequence continues at coordinate 831,087 of NC_133503.1, forward strand.
CAGAGTATGTACATTTTTTGTACATGTGCATTGTGTACACATATGTACAGCAGGGTAAATGTACAGATTGTACCTATTTTATACATTTATTGCAATATGCCAATAAATGTACACACTATTACTACATTCTGAATTATTATATTTTGTATATTAGAAATTTCTCCAGTTACCAAAGTGGTTGTACACCCAGGTGTGTACATCGTTTATATGTGTACATATTGTGCATAGAATGTACTCGGGTACAGAAGGTACATATCTACATTATATGTACACATGTGTAGTGTACATATGTACATACTGTACCCACGTATGTACACTTGCATATATTGTGCATCTGTACATAATGGGTACATGATGTACATGTTCACATATCATATCACAATAAATGTAAATGTACATCTTGTTTGCAACATGTACATTTATATTGATATTACATATTACATGTGTATTGTGATTTTATATGCAGTTGTGATTATATAACATTGTGATATTACAATAAATGTACATATTGTACACATTATGTGCATACCTATTGTGTGCACATTTTGTACATATATTCGTACAAATGATACAGTTTATGTACATTTATTGTACATCTGTATTGTATACATGTGTGTATATCACAGTCAATGTACATATGTTACATATTCTGTACATTGAGTGTAATATCCCAATAAGTCTACACATTATGAGTTTTTTCCGGGTTATGACTTTTAGTATATTAGATAAAAATGACCTCCAATATCACAGTCGGTATATACCCATGTGTGTCCATTTTGTGATATTATCCATCATATCCTAAGTAGGTATTTCTCTCACAACGAAAGAACGTGTACACTCTGTGATTGTTCCAATATTATAGGCAAAGTGCAACGCTTCTGCGATGTAGTTCCTAATATCCCAGGGACAGAGGATGAGTATACTCTTAATATCGCAGGAAGTGTACACCACCACTGTAGTATTGTGTCTAATATCCAGAAACTAAAAGGATATTACTCCAAATATCTCCAAAAGCACACGAGACCCTTGTTACATTGTTCTTAATAACTAGGGGGTTACAGATGACATTGCTCACGATGTGACTGGCGCTGTAAGCCGGTCCTGTGATATTCTTCCTAATATCCAGATAAGGAGAGAAAAATGTTGCTGCCCATAGAGAAATATTCTGAATACTGCAAGAGATGTACACCGTGCTCTGATATGGTCACTAATGTAAACAAGAAAACAATTATATTGAATTAAACATTGCAAGGGGTGAAACCCTCCTATGCTTTCAATTCTAATGTCAATGGGGTGAGGATGACATTTTTGTCAATATGCCAAATGTGTAACTAGAACTATTGCCTAATATGTAAAGAACCACAATAACATTATCATTTCTGTGTGATAGGTTGCCAGTATCATATTACACCACATTTTCAAAATAGCCGGGCCCCAGCAGCTGTACCCACAGCCCCCTAGCCAGGGGGTCTTTAAGCAGCCAGGGTGGGCATTGAGGCTGCTACGAGCAGAACTGTAGTGATAGCCTGCTGTGCATAGGCATGTAGTTTGCACCTATTTCTGCATGTGTACATTGTTTAAATAGTAGGCACATATTTGTATACGTGTACATACCGTGTTATCATGATACATATATATTTTCATAATATGTGCACTATACATATGTACCTAATACATACCTAATGTGTACAATACGTACCTTTTGGTGATATTACACGACATATATGTATTAGTGTGATTATAGATCTTACTGTGATTATATATATTTTATCACTGATATTTTAAGGAATGTGCATAGTGCACACATTATGTACCTATGCATTGTGTACACATTATAGAAATATATAGGTACATATTTTACAGATTATGTACATTTTTTGTACATGTGCATTGTGTACACCTATGTACAGCAGAGTACATGTACAGATTGTGCCTATTTAATACATTTATCACAATACGACAATAAATGTACACACTATGACTACATTCTGGGATTTTATATTTAGTATATTAGATAGAAATCTCTCCGGTTACCAAAGTGGGTATACACCTATATGTGTACCTAGTATATACGTGTACATATTGTACATACTGTGTACTCCTGTACAGAAGGTACATATCTTCATTATATGAACATATGTGTAGTGTACATATGTACATACTGTGCACTTACGTACACGTGTATATACCGCAAATCTGCACGTGTGCATGATGTACATGTGTACATATCGTAATATCACAATAAATGTAAATGTATATAATGTGTGCAATATGTACATTTATATTGATATTATGTATTATATGTGTATTGTGATTATATATGCTGTTGTGATTATATGAAATCATTGTATTACAATACATTTACATATTGTACACATTATGTACATACCTACTGTGTACACATTATGTACATATAAATGTAATATTGTACAGATTATGTACAATTTTTGTACATCTGTATTGGGTACACATATGTACATCACAGTCAATGTACATAAGGTACATATTTTGTACGTTGATTGTAATATCCCAATAAGTGTACACATTATGAGTATATTCTGGGATATGATTTATAGTATATAAGAAAAAAAGTTACTTCCAATATCAATGTGGGTATACTCGCATGTGTGTCCATTTTGCTGTACCTTCTATTAATCTTTGCCATTGAACATGATAGTGAGAGGTGGCTCTTTTCTCTAACAAGGTTTTCTGTTAATATAACTCAACTCTACTACCTTGTGGCCTCTGTATCTTCCATTGTAAATTGTAATTACCTATAAAAGAGAATATTTTGACATCACGTATCTACCTCTTGGATCCATCAGCCAGAGGCCTAAAATATAAAAGACATTCACCCCACGAATGGTTATATAGTGGTTGACAACCCCACTTTCTTCTAGGTAAATAGTATCCTCTCTTTAACAGTAGCTACTTACAAGATTTGTGCATAAAGAATGTGACTTTTTTATCAGTATCTAGTTTATTCTTACATAAATTTCTACAATACTGAGAGAATATTCTGATCATTGGTTATGTACTATTTTAATTTAATTTTTTCCTCTCAAATTTTATCTTAACTGCATACTCTACCCTGTTTATAAGACTGTCCTATGGTTAAATTTAGTAGGTAGTAAATTATCCTGAGCACACAGAACAATTCTTTTTGTAATCAACTCTGAAACATCATTGAAAGAGCAAGGATATGGGAATGAGATTTATCTGGCTTTTATTTCTGGTACTTACTTGCTCTCTGACCTTGGGCAACTTATGTATTGCTCTGAGTCTCATCTTCTTCATCTGTAAAATGATCATAGTAATACCTAATTCATATGCAGCTTGGAAATGTGTAATTTAGTGATTGATATAAAGTTCCTGATACAATTTCTGACAAAATAATAGACACCCCACGAGAGATAGCCATAACAATCAGAGTTTATATTCACATTAACTGGGATAAAATTGATCTGAAAATACAGCATAAAAAAGCAGCCAAAAATTCACAAGCATATATTTCGCTTGCCTTTTTATACAGCGCTGCAAAATTTCTCATCATTATCTCATCCATTGCCTGCAGCACGATCCTTCCAAAACTCCTCCTAAGACCGTCTGCCAAGGTGGAACACACTGAACCGCATGTGACTCTGCCTTTTCTGACTATTTTTGCAAGATTTTTCTCATAGAGTATTATTAACAGAAAATGGGGCTGTTATCAAGGTGACTAGGAATGGTGCATTCTCAGTTCAGGCTCTGATGGAATGTCTACTTGATCTGGTGCAACTCCAGCTGTGCTCTTGGCTTTCCTCACTTTTGTGGTTCCGAGAATGCAAATATTCTCCCATGGCTTCCTTATTTTGTCTTTCTCCATGAGGTCTCATTCAAGTATAAACATTCCCTTCAATTTTCTCAACTCATTTTATATTGTCTGAATAACCTTGATAATTTTCCCTTTCCTAAAGCTATAGACCTTCTTTTTGTGTGTAAGAACAGATTACTCACAAATGTTTACTGTCCGCTAAACATTTATGTGTAATCGGTCCTTAATTCTACACACAAAATATCATCTCTACCAACATTTTACAACTATACTCTTTCTATAGAGAACTATGAAAGGAACTTGCTCTAAAGGAGAAACTTCCAGAGCTAAACCAAGGGTCTGACAATTGTTAACAATATGTTATTCAGTAAATATATTTTTTCACTTAACAGAGAAGAATGCCATGGACAAAATGGCAAAACAGAACTTTTCAGCACTTATTCCTTCACAGAAACATCAATTTGAACAGCCATCCGTGCATCAAAGTGTCTTCAAAAGAGACAAGGAATCCAGGTGAGAGGTTATAGCACGTTTGTGGAGTAGAAAAGTAAGAAAAACGGCATAAAATAGAGTATAAAAGAGAGTTTTCTATTATCTGCATTACCCCCCCCCCCAAACCTGGGTAGTGCAGCATGGAAAGAGATACCATGTATGTGCAGAGAGGAGAGCAAATGTAACACCTGACTTCAACATCAACTCCAATGCCAGTCACAATTCAGTGAACTCAACACCAGGCAGGTTTCTATAGCCACAGGCTATGGGACAGACCCTGTCAACCCAAGCTCCAGGCCTTCCCCTATGGCTCTAAGATCTAATGCCTCCAACCTGCATGGCTCCTATCGACATAGGCTCCAGGCCTTCGCCACAACCAGGCCATTTATGGCTTCCCCAGGCTACACACTGGTTACTATAGACTCGTAAGTGCCTGGATAAACAAACCTCTACATCGACACAGTGGAATATTATTCAGCAATGAAAGCAATAATCTTTGAATGTGGCTTTTGTTGCAGAAAAAAAGCACGTGAGCTATGAAGCCATTAAAAGACATAGAGGAAACTCAAATACATACTACTAAGTGAAAGAAACCAATCTCAAATGACGACTTACTATATGAATCCAACTATATGACATTCTGGAAAAGGCAAAACTATAGAGACATCAAAACGTTCAGTGATTGCTGGGGGTTGAAAAGTGGAGAAGGATAAATGGGCAGAGCATAGAGGATGTTTAGGGCAATGAAACTACTCTGTGTGTTACTATAATGGTAGACACATGCCATTACACCCTTGTCAAAACTCACTGAATATACGACAGCAAGAATGGTCCCTAATGTCAATTATAAACTATGGGTGACAGTGATAAGTCAATGTTGGTTCATCCATTGTAACAAATGTACCTCTCTAGTGAGGAAGGCTGATAGTGGAGGAGGCTGTGCATTTGGGGAGGTGGGAATGTAGGAACTCTCTGTACTTTCCACTATGCCTCACTATTAACTTTACACTGCCCTAAAAATAAAGCGTATTTGAAAAAAGATTGAGCTGTTGATATAAGCCCAATGTCTACTCTGACGTCCAGAAATGTTTCTTTTAAAACGCTAATACACCACTTCCTGGAAGAAAATATTTGTTAACAAATTCTTTTTTAGAACAATTATTTTTGTGGATGTTCCTGTCACAACTATACATAAAAATCAGAATATACAGCAACATCTTGATACTCTAAAAACACAATACCAAAAACGTTAAGAAAATCATTTCTAAATTTGATCTAAGCCAAAATGTGGAGAAGCAAAAGGGAAGAAAATTATTTCTGTATAATGAGATTATAGGTTGTTTCTCCAAACTCCTCTACAGTTTTCAGTATTTTCCAACTTCTATCATGGAGATATATAAATATAGAAGTAGATATGTAGATATATAGTCATTAGATATATATTTATATATAATAAATAAACAGATACCATTTTTATTATTTATTTATTTATTTATTTTTTGAGACGGAGTTTCGCTCTTGTTTCCCAGGCTGGAGTGCAATGGCGCGATCTTGGCTCACCGCAACCTCCGCCTTCTGGGTTCAGGCAATTCTCCTGCCTCAGCCTCCTGAGTAGCTGGGATTACAGGCACGCCCCACCAAGCCCAGCTAATTTTTTGTATTTTTAGTAGAGACGGGGTTTCACCATGTTGACCAGGATGGTCTCGATCTCTTGACCTCGTGATCCACCCGCCTCGGCCTCCTAAAGTGCTGGGATTACAGGCTTGAGCCACCGCGCCCGGCCTACAGATACCATTTTTAAAAGATATATTTATGTATTTTATATATTTATATAATATATACATGTTCATATATACATCATGTTATCACCATTATGTATATAAAGAAGGACATTAAAATAGTGAAAAGATTAAAATAAAATGTACCAAAATGGAAACAGTGATTTAACTCTGCCTAGCTTTATGTGATTAAACAAGGTATTTTTCAAATCTATTTTTCTTTGCTTTCTAGAGGCTTTATAATAAATCTATATTTTTATATTTAAAAGCCTAATTTTTATTAAACAAATAAAAATTCAGCAACACTGTCTTTAGAACATTTTTTAAATCAACTTGAGCATGAAGAAAATGTTATGACTATGGTGGTGAGCATTTTGAAAGATTAGCAGAAGCAGGGATAATGTGACACTTAGCTGATCTTTCAAGGGAAGCTAGACAAATGACACTTTTCGAAAAGAAAATAGTCACTAGTGTTGAAACATGGTATTGCCAGTATGATTAAGAAGGAAAGTGTCAACTTCTTCTGTGGAAAATCCTAACATTACCAAACGTAAGAAGGCAAATACTTCAACAACAGAAATGAAAAAGATCTTGATTCATTTATTTAACACTTTTTTAGAGTTTAATCCCAAAAAGTCTATTTTGAAGAAAAGAAAAAATCTTACTCGTGTATATTACCCTTTGCAGTGAACTGGCCAAATAAGTCTATCCAAGGTACGTTGAATACCGAGCATGCTGGAAACATTTTTATTGACATCATCTCTAATCCCTACAACAATAGTTCAAGGGAAGGTTTAACATCTTCTTTTTACAGAGAGGAAAGCTGAGGCTCAAAGAGGTATAGTAGCTCATTTAACATTACACATCTAATACGTGGTGGAGGTGGGACCTATACTTACATCTGTCAGACCTTAAAGTCTGTGTTCTTCTTTCTACCTCTCTGCCTCAGTCCAACAATTGGGATCTTTGCCATGATGCCTCACGGGTTCACGAGGCACTTTTCAGGAAGTATTTGACTCAGACTTTATCACTCAGCAAGATACCTCAACTAATTTACAAAATGTGACTTGAAAAGCAGGTTGTAATTCCAAAAGCAAAAATCCAACCACAAAAGATAAAGTCTTAATCAGTAGAGCTTTACAGAAGGAAGTAATGTAGGTAGTAAGGGCACTTTCGGAAATGTCTGGAATTAGAGGAGTCGATGTATCACCTGTTAGAAATTGTACTCGCTTGGTAGCAAAATTTTCCTTGTGTTCACTTCAAATAATAGTCTTGTTGTTTTAAAACCAACGCACAGTCAGAGGGTGACTTGGATGTTTATTTTTTATTCTCTTTGCCTTCTTGTTTTAAGAATGGATTTTTCCTAAAATTCTAATTATTATTGTAACTTACATAAGTGCAGCCGATTTTGCTTTTAAGGATAAAACTACATTTAAGTAGCTTTGTCTGGATTATCGAAACCAGGCCCTGAAGAAGTGAGCTCCTAAAGGGTAGGAACTTTGCTTATGTCTATATCTCAGTTGTGTTAAACAGAATAACTGGCGCAAATTAGCAAATGATGCACTGAGGAATCATAGAACAAAAGACATTATGAAGAACTAAGTTTCAGATTCAGGGTGACGCTAAGGAGCTAGTGTACCAGAGGATGGTATGCCTTCTGCAATCACAAAAGCAGCATTCAGTCTGATCTGGGCTCTAAGAAATGCTCCTTGAGACCTGAAATTTTATCCTAACACTGCCACTAACAGGTTAAGTCAGAAAGAGTTCACTTCCCAGAGCTTTCGATTTCTGGTTTCCAAATCAGCACAACGAGAAACTGAAAAGAAGGAAAGAGGAAAAAAAGAGAGGGTCAGAGATCCCTCCTGCTTGTACAATGCCATGATTTGGACACAGGGTTTGGGCAACCATGGCCCATCCACCAATTCCTGCCTGTCGTCTCTTGTCAGACAGCTCATGAGCCACGAATGTGAAAGAATTCAAAAAAGTAACAATATTTTGGGACATGTCAACAATTATATAAAATGCAATTTTCAGTTCTCATAAAAGTACTTTGGAACTCAGCCCCACTCCTTTATTACCCATTTCTATGGCTGCTTTCACACCACAACCACAGAGATGAGTAGCTGTGACAGAGACCATATGGGCTGCCAAGCCTAAAATATTTACTGCCTAGACCTTTCCAGAAAAAAAAAAAGGATTGCTGATCTTTTACACAGACAATCAAGCAAGCGATCACCTGAGAACATTAAAATCTGTGTCTAGGACAAATGGGGCCTATAAAAACTAGGGAATAATCTTCCCCACTACTTATGCAAGAACATTCACCCTTGAGAGAGCAGGCTACATGGCTTGGCAGCACTACTGCCACCAGTCCAGACTTCCCCTCACCTGTGCCCTATAAGTGAGCAGCATTTCTAGGCATCTGTGGAGCAGCGGGGTGCATTCTCATGGCTGGCCCCACACCTTCCCTTCCTCCTGCTTCCTCACATTCTATTTTCTGAGTGGTTGTCAAAGGAACGCTGAATTTTGCTGTCACTTTTTCAGACCCCAATTCCACTTATGACAGTCTTGGTACCAGGAAGCATTCCGAGCTCCTATCTCATCACCACAACCGCCTGCTTCTCACTTAGTCCAGACGAGCTTGCCACAGTGCACTTGCTTTTTAATCGCCCTCTCTCTTCTTGCCTTCACCTCCTCTCCCTCCCTCTCTCCCTGGCTCTTTCTGTCACACGGGTGTGTGCACATACACAAGTTCCGATTAGATGAAAGAAGAAACACTTTTTAAGTTTCTTTCTAGGCCTAATAGAAAATTCTTTTTTTTTTTTTTTTTTTTTTTTACAAAAACAGAGCTGTTTTTTTCCATTGCAAAAGTGTGGGTATCCTTCCTTTTGGATAGTAACAATCATGTTCTACATGGCCTTTTGACACATTGCATGTTGTACATATGTGTGTGTGCACATGTGCATATGAGTGTTAGAGTATGTGTGTGTAGCAGGGAGGAAAGAGATGAAGGAGAGTGTGTATGTGCATGTTGGTTCACATGAGTGTGAGTGTGTGCATGCACGTGCCTGTGTGTGTGCACGTGTATGAGCATGCTTGTATTTGCATATGAGAATGTGCATGTGAGAGAGAAAGAAAGAATGCGTGTATGTGTGAATGTGTATGTGTGTGTATAGCAGGGAAGAAGGGGATGAAGGAGAGTATGCTAAAAAGAGAATACCTCAGAACAGTCCAATAAAAGATTCCATATCAACATCATATCTTGTTAAAATACAGGATTCCCAAGTCAGTCACCTTCAAGCTGGAAGCCTGGAGTGTAAAAAGAGTGGGTGTTCTTCTCTGACAACTTATTGTCTAAGACAATTTTATGATCAAAAATATATTCGAATAAAAGTACCTGAGAAAAGTACTGGGTGAGAGGAAGAAGAGGCAGGTTGTGGTTGATCTGTTTCTTTTAGTTCAACTATTCTGCATTCCTCACTTTTAAATTTTGGATATTAAGCTGGAGAGAAAGAACATGAATATAAAGATGAATTCGCTGAATGGAGCAACGAATGCTGAGTTAGCCAAAAATGTATGGCTACCTTCTATATCTAATTATCTGAGGGCAAATCAGAAAACACCACTTTCAGAAAATTTTTTTTTTTTTAGAAATGAAGGTTCGCTCTTGTTGCCCAAGCTGGAGTGCAATGGCACAATCTCAGCTCACCGCAGCCTCCGCCTTTTGGGTTCAGGCAATTCTCCTTCCTCAGCCTCCCGAGTAGCTGGGATTACAGGCACGCACCACCATGCCCAGCTAATTTTTTGTATTTTTAGCAGAGACAGGGTTTCACAATGTTGACCAGGATGGTCTCGATCTCTTGATCTTGTGATCCACCCACCTCGGCCTCCCAAAGTGCTGGGATTACAGGCTTGAGCCACCGCGCCCAGCCAGAAATTTTTTAAAATGTGTTTTACGTTATTTTCCCTTTCAGCCTAAGGACTAAAAATTGAACACAACTGGATCTGCGCCATTGCCTCAAAGATTCTTAGCCTAGTTCCAGATCCATTGTCTGGACACTCCTGCTTTTTCGACAGAAAACAGGGCTAAATTCCTATTGACTTCCAAATACACAGACCCACAGATTTGTCACAGTAGCCTCTCTCTCTCACCCTGTCTCTGTCCGTCTGAGTCTCTCTTTCTTTCTCTCTCTCTTCCCTCACATCATCCCCAAATCAGAATGCATATATAAAAATTTGATTAACTGAAACATAGAATGACCAAGATTTTACTACAAGAGAAATACACAGACTTCAGCTAAGATGTTTGGTTGAATACCTGCATATGCCTTCACTCCATCATTAAACCACATTAACATGGGATGATTAAAAATAAATAAACCAACAAAGATAAAAAGAAAATAAAGACAATCCCTTCAGCATATAGAAAACTGGCAAGCAGAAGCTGTCAGTGACACCTCACAGTAGACACAGAGATGCTAAATCCCAAGCCAGTGGCAGGAAGGCAACCAGGATCCCCAACGGTTCAAGAGTTGGCAGCTAAATTTACCTAGGGAATTTATGTTTCAGTAGTAAGTAGATCCCAGATCCTCTCCCTAGAATCGGTGACTGCATCCCACGGTGGTGGCAGGGTGGAGGTTTCCTCTCTATAGGGTAAAATTTGGTGTCTCTAGGCAGGAGCTCTCTAGACACAAGTGCTTAAATGCACACACTGAACACTGAGATCCTCCAGGTTTTCCTACCACTGAGTTCCAATGAGGGTGGCAGATACACTTGGTCAGAAGTTAAGATGATTTTTCTCTAGAGAGAATCTCTCTTGCTCAAGAAGAAAAGGTCTGACCCAGCAAGACCACCGCCCACAAAATGTTACAATCACAGAACTTCCATAAGCTTTTAGCTTTTCAGTGCTCCATTTTTTTCTAACAGACACAGAGAGCTAAGTGTCACCAGGCGTCTGAGCAAAGCTTCTAACATGAATGGCCGAGACCAGAGCAAGAAGACACATAAATGCAGCCTGAATGAGGACTGTGCTAGGAGATAAGACCTTCTGAAACCCATATGAATGTTCACGAAGAGATAAACGTGTTACCATTTTCATGAAACAAGAACCAAATTTAAAGAAAAAGTAAACGCTTAGAAATTAAAAATATGACAGCAGAACTTGTGAAAAATTCTTGTTAGAATAGTAAGACAACCAAGTTGAGTAGATGAACCTTATGTCTTCCAGAAATAGCGATAAGAAAAAAGTTGAAATCCGGAAGAAAATTTGAACAGGTTCAACACTAAAATGATCAGAATTCCAAAGACAGAAATAGAGACAGACAGAGAGAGAGAAAAAAGAACAGACACACGCAGCAAATAAGAAAGAGAGAGATAAACCCTAACACAGTAATTGCTGGAGACTACAACACCCAACTTTCAGCACTGGACAGATCTTCCAGACAGAAAACCAACCAATCAACATGAAATTTAATCTTTACTACAGACCAAATGGAACTGATATTCAAGGAACATTTCATCCAATGACTGCAGAATACACATTTTTTCAACTCAACACATAGATCATTCATAAGTATAGAAGATACCTTAGGTCACAAAGCAGATGCAATCACATTTGAAATCAGGACTAAGAAATTCATTCAAAACCATACGCTTACATGGAAACTGAGTAACTAGCTCCTGAATGACTCCTGGGTAAATAATGACATTAAGGCAGAAATCAAGAAGTTTAAGAAGTTCTTTGAAAGTAATGAGAACAAAGGTACAACTTACCAGAGTTTCTGAGATGCAGCTAGTCAAGTAGTGTGGAGAGAAATTTATAGTACTAAATGCTCACATCAAGAAGTGAGAACTCGGGACAGCTGCGGTGACTCACTCTTGTAATCTCAGCACTTTTGGAGGCCAAGGCGGGCAGATTACAAGGTCAGGAGTTTGAGACCAGCCTGACCAACATGGTGAAACCCCATTCTACTAAAAATACAAAAATTAGCTGGTGTTGTGGCACATACCTCTAATCCCAGGTACTCAGGAGGCTGAGGCAGGAGAACTGCTTGAACTCAGGAGATAAATGTTGCAGTGAGCCCATATCACACCACTGCACTCCAGCCTGGTTGAGAGAACAACACTCCATCTCAAAAACAAAATTGAGATCTCAAGTTAACTACCCAACATCACAATTAAAAGAATTAGAAATCCAAGAGCAAAGAACACCCTCAAAGCTATGCTGAATGTGAGTGGGGAGAGAGGGCATCTCTATCTTGTGCCAATTTTTAAGGGGAATGCCTTCAGCTTTTGTCCATTCAGTATGATGCTGGCTGTGGTTTTGTCACATGTGACTCTTATTGTTTTGAGGTATGTTCCTTCAATACCTGGTTTATTGAGAGTTTTTAACACAAATGAAAGTTGAATTTTATCAAAAGCTGTTTTTGCATCCATTGAGATAATCATGTGGGTAATTTTTTTTCTTTAGTTCTGTTTATGTGACGATGACATTTATCAATTTGCATATGTTAAACCAAACTTGCATCTCAGGGAGGGTGGTTGTGACCAGGAATTTATCAGTTTCTTCTATATTTCTCAATTTTTTCAGGTTCAGTGGTTCACATCTGCAATCCCAGAACTTTGGGAGGTCAAGGTGGGTTGATCACCTGAGATTGGGAGTTCAAGACCAGCTGGATCAACATGGAGAAACCCCATGTCTGCTAAAAATACACAATTAACCAGACATGGTGGCACATGCATGTCATCCCAGCTACTCAGGAAGCTGAGGCAGGAGAATAGCTTGAACTCAGGAGGCAGAGGTTGCACTAAGCCGAGATCTCACCATTGCCCTCCAGCCTGAGCAACAAGCACAAAACTTCATCTCAAAATTAAAGGAAAAAATGTGCCTACAGTTGTACATAATATTCTCTGAGGGTGGTTTGCATTTCTGTGGGGTCAGTGGTAATATTGCCCTTATTGTTTTTGATGGTGGTTATTTGAATCTCTTCCCTTTCTCCTTCATTGGTCTAGCTTCAAGTTTATTATTTTTTAACCAGTATGATTTTAATAGACCAGTTACTGGGTAGGAAATTGAAACATACAGAGTGCCATCTTCAAGAACAGTCATGATTTCATTTGGGTTCTTGAAAAATGTTAAGAAGTAGGTTGAGTTTTATTATTTTTTTCAGAAAACCAGCTTTTGAAAAATTTATGTGGAACCAAAAACCGCCAAGGCAATCCTAAGCACGAAGAGCAAAGCTGGAAGCGACATGCTACCAGACTTCAAACTGCATTACAGGGCTACAGGAAACAACGGCATAGTACTGGTACAAAAACAAACACATAGACTAATGGAACAGAATAGAGAATCCAGAAACAAAACCAAGCTTCTACAACTATCTGATCTTTGGCAAACTTAACAAAAACAAGCAAGGGGGAAAAGATTCTCCCTATTCAATAAACGATGCCAGGATAACTGGATAGCCATATGCAAAAGACTGAAACTAGACCCCTTCTTTACATTACATACAAAAATTTGCTCATGATATATTAAACACTGATATGTAAAACCAAAAACTATAAAAGCTCTGCAAGACACGAGACTATGCCATTCAAAACATAAGCACAGGCAAAGATTTCATCATGAACATGCCAAAAGAAAAGGTAACAAAAGCAAAATTGAAAACGGGTCAAATTAAAATGAGAAACTTTCACACAGCAAAATAAACTATCAACAGAGAAAACTGACAACCTACAGAATGTGAGAAAATGTTTGTAAGCTATGCATTCCACAAAAATCTAATATCAAACATCGGTAGGGAAATTCAATTTACAAGAGGAAAACAAACAACCCATAAAAAGGTGGGCAAAGAACATAAACAGACACTTTTAAAACAAGACATATATGCAACAAGCAATCATATTAAAAAAGCTCAACGTCACTGATTATTAGAGAAATGCAAATGAAAATTATAATAAGATACCATCTCACACCAGTCATAATGGCAATTATTAAAGCAAAAAAAAAAAAAACACATACTGGCAAGGTTAGAGAGAAAAACAACACTTACACACTGTATTCGGGAATGCAAATTAGTTCTGCCATTGTGAAAAAGTGTCATGATTCCTCAAAGACCTAAAGGGTGAAATACCATTTGATTCAGCAAACCTAGTAATGGGTTACTAGTTATGTACCCAAGGGAATATAAATCCTTCTGTTATAGAGACATGTGCACGCATATGTCCATGGCAGCACTGTTCACAATAGCAAAAATATGGAATCAAGCTAAATGCCCATCAATGGTAGACTGGATAAAGAAAATGTGGTACATATACAACAAAAAACACTAGGCAGCCACAAAAGAATGCGATCGTGTTCTCTTCAGGGACATAGATGAAGCTGGAGACTATTATTCTTAGCAAACTAATGCAGGAACACAAAATCCAAATACCAGATATTTTCACTTGCAAGTGGGAGCTAAATGATGAGAACACAGGAACATACAACAGGCGGAAGAACAACACACACTAGAGCCTTTCAGAGAGTGGAGAATGAGAGAAGGAAGAAGATCAGGAAAAACAACTAAATGGGACTAGGCTTAATACTGGAGTAATGAAATGATCTGTACAACAAACCTCATGACAGACATTACCTAAATAACAAACCTGTGCTTGAACCTTTGAACTTAAATAAAAGTTAAAAAAAAAGGCAACTTCTCAAGTTGAATAACATAACCTCCTAGGTTTAAACACATGAACACAAACTCACACCAAGGAACATTGTCTTGAAAATCTGCAATATATGACAAAGGAAAACAGCTCTCCTAAGTTTTCAGAAAAGTTTTTTAAAAAACAGTATTTACAAAGAATCAAAAATCAGAATGATTTCAGGCTTCTCAACAGCACTACCAGAAGCTGGGAAATAATGGAGTAGTATCTTTAAAACTTGAATGGGAAATTATTTTCAATCAAAAATTCTATGCCCCACCAGTCATGTAAGTGTAAGAAGAAATAAAGTCATATTTCAGAACAATTTGCTTCAGTGTATCCTTGCTTGAATAAGTTACTGGAGGATACAGTCCACAAACAAGAGATTCAGGGCACGGGGCAGTGCAAAACAACAGAGTGGGTTTGTATTTGTATTGAAAAGACAGCAGCATTCGAGAGTTAGGGAATACTGGAGGAGGAGTTTTCTCCAGTATCCCTGGAGCCCACACCTCTCATTTCCACATTCCTATGTCCCATTGCTGCCCATGAATTCTGATCACCTATTCCTTTGAGAGAGGTATTTCTCTCACCGATTAGCTGTAGTCAAGTGGCTCTTTCTTGGGCTACAGGAGGAAATCTATTGCTTTTCATTAAACATCAATTTGATTAACCTAGGCTTAAGGTCAGCATTATGCCATCAGCTGTACGTTCTTGGGAAGACATCTACTCACAAACTGGTTAAAGAACGTGGCCCTCCTACCTCTGACTTGTGTGATTCTAAGCAAGCTATTTAGCACCCTCTCATCTGTGAAACAAACATAAAGTTCTTATCTTGGGCTCCACAAACAGAAAGTGTTGAACAAGAAGAGTTTCTTCTCCTCCAAGGCCAGACCATATGGAGGACCCTAAGACAGCCACAGTCTTGGTCAGTAGGACAAACACAAGGTTCAAATTGCACCATTAAAACTGTGGCCAAACGTTTGCTCTGCCTCTGAGTCACTCACTGTCATAAGGCTCTACCGGTTCCCATTCCAGATAGAAAGTGGGCTTTTGTTGGTTTTTGTTGTGTTTTTCAAGAGATGGAGTCACCCAGGCTGGAGTACAGTGGCATGACCATAGCTCACTGCAGCCCAAAACTCCTGAGCTCAAGTGACCTTTCTGCCATGGCCTCCTGACAGAAGCTGGGCCAACAGGGCAGCAGGTATGCATCCCCACACCCAGTAATTTTTTTTTGAGAGATGGGGTACCGCTATGTTGCTTAGACTGCTCTCAAATTCCTGGCCTGAAGCAATTTTCCCATATTAGCCTCCTAAATTTCTAGGATTACAGGTGTGAGCCACTGTGCCCAACAGGTGTTCTTAAATGCAATTTCCACACTGCTATTCTGAAGAAGGGCAAGAAGCAAAGAGTCCCTCCTTGAAACATAGAAAATAAAAGCATTCACTATTAAGTGGAGGCAGAGTTGATGATCAGCCAAAACTACTTCAACTGTAATCCAGAAGTCCCATTGATACAGGAGTTCTAAAGAAATTATTTAGTCAGAGATTGAAAGTAAGGAATTCTTTGGTAAGGTTTCCCTTTGAATAAAAAGCAGCCCTAAAACCATTTCTAACAAAGAGCGGCCTGTAAAATCGAGCTGCAGATATAGACAAGCAAGCTGGAAGCTTGCACAGGCGAATGCCAGCAGCTGTAACAATAGGAGGCTACTTGGGTGCCAGGCATGCTCAACCTGACGGCTTCATCTTCCTTTTTCTTTATCAACCACAAGTGCAGTAAGGGACAGACAACATGCACTGGCCAAGTAGAAAACCTATATGCATAAGAAGATTCGGGTGGATAGCCAGCTTCTTCACGAGCTATGTAAAGCTCTCACCTGGTCCAACCCATATTTGGACCCTATGTAAATCAAACACCACCTCCTCAACAAGTCTATAAAACCTTGTGCAGTTCACCAGAAAACCAGAAAACACACTCAGAAGCCCCTCTCTCTCTCTGCAGAAGAGAGAGATGTTCTCTTTTCTTCTTTTGCCTGTAAAACCTCCAGTCTTAACCTCACTCCATGTGTATTCACGTCCTTGATTTTCTTGACATGAGGCAATGTACCTTGGGTATTACCTCAGATGGACAATGCTGCTTCATCATAGTTCTGTTTTGTTCAGGTTGTGGGACAAACGGCTCCTTTCCTCTGCAACCTCAGCTCAACCTTACTCAGGCCTCCTTCCAGCAGAATCACAGAGCCAAATGAAACCCCTTAAGTCTTCTTTTAAATGGGCAGCCGCTCCAAAGAAAGCAGCATGATGAGTTTCAGGTGGCCCGGGGTGGGGGCAGTGCTACTCTGGCTTCTCCGTGCTCAGTCCCTCTCAGTTCAAAAGCGCACGACGTGGAGCAATAGAACACCTCCTCATCTGGGTTTTAAAAATAGTGGGAGGAAAAGCGCTGTCTTCATGCTTATATCCCTGGCAGAGGGGAGGTCATAAAACACTAATTTCTAAGCAGTGGACCAGAGTTTTACTGATCTCTTCTGTTACTTACTCATGTTTACCCAGAGAAACCACATCACAAATCTGAGTCTCCTCTGGCAAGAGAACACGGGAACTGCTATCCCATCTGAATACAATCCAAAAGCAAGAGGCTGTGGCCAAGTTGAAATAATGGGGCAGATAGAAGCGATAAAGACTGGAGCTGGGAGTGGCCCGTACTTCAAGTTAAGCCAAACAAAGGTGTTTGCATGTTTTATATGGGCAAAATAGGAATTCCATAATAGAGAAAACCATTGATTTTAAGGAGGACGCTGCCCTGAAAAGCTTCCTGCCAGGGGTAAGGAAGAGGCTGCCCAGGACCCCCAGAGGCAGGTGGTAGGAGGGCTCTTAGTGGCTTCCTAGAAACTGTATTACCTGAGGTAGTGAACTGCTGTGAGATCCCTACCAGGAGAATTTCTCAGGAACGCATGAGAAAGGGCCCAAAACTGCATGACTGCTCCTAAAATGTGACACCATAATACAGCTGAACTATTCAATAAAGCCCTATCTGTTCCTCTGTCTCTCCTTTCTCCCTGCCCCTATCCAACCCTAGAAGAGCCAGAAAGCACTGCTAAGAAGTGAGGGTGGGTGGTCATAAACAAACACACTGCCCTCCTTTCCCTTCCCACTGTGGGTTTCTCAGGCTGAGGCTGTCACAGAGGAGGAGGGATGAAAATTGTTTTCGTTGATATTTTATCATGAACATTTATGAACGTACAACAAAGTTGAAAAAACTTTACAGTGAACACTTTAACTGTATCTTCACCAACTTGGAGTCTTGTTTTATCTCATGTCCACCCATAGATCCATCTTTCTATCCATCCAGTAATCCATTATAGTTTTTAGGCATTTTAAAGTAAATTGCAGACATCAGTAACTCAACGTGCATTAACTAGAATTTGGTACCTTTCTTTTTCCTTTTGGTGTAAAGTTTACAAATGATGAAATGCAAAAATTTTAAGTATGTATTTACCGAATTTTGACAAAAGTATACATATGTGTAACCCAAAACTCTATCAAATAAAGAACATTACTATAATCCCTGATATGGTTTGGCTGTGTCCTCACCCAAATCTCTTCTTGAATTGTAGCTCCCAGAATTCCCACGTGTTATGGGAGGGACCTGGTGGGAGAGAATTTAATCATGGTGACAGTTTCCCCCATACTGTTCTTGTGATAGTGAATAAGTCTCACAAGAGCTGATGCTTCTATAAGAGGAAAGCCCTTTTGCTTGTTTCTCATTTCTCTCTTGTCTGCCACCATGTAAGATGTCCCTTTGACTTTCTGCCGTGATGATGAGGCCTCCCCAGCCAGGTGCAACTGTGAGTCCCTTAAACCTTTTTTGAATAAAGTACCCAGTATCAGGTATGTCTTTATCAGCAGTGAAAAAACGGACTAATACAATCCCAGAAAGTTTCTTCATCACTTGTCTCAGTCTCCAGCTCTGTACCCTTGGATTTTTTTCATTGTAGACTAAGTTTGCCAACTTTAGAAATTCCACGTAACTTGAATCATGTTGTGATAACCCTATATATAAGGCTCCCTTCAGTCCACAAAATAATTTTTATATTTATCAGTCAGGTTACACATATCAGTATCTCTTTCATTTTTATTGCTGAGTAGTATTTCATGCTATGAAATAACGTAGTTCGCTACCTGATCCTCTATTTGTGGTCACCAGAAATATTTTCAACTTTTGATTATTATGAGTAAAGCTATTGTGGTCTTCTATAAGTATTTTTATTAACATGTATTTTCACTAATTGGGGTAGATTCCTAACTCGGAAATTTATTAGAGATGAGATGTATATTTGTTCTATAAGAAAATTCCAGAAATTTGACAAAGTAGTTGTACTGTTTTATAGTCCCATTAGCAATAGTTATAGTTGTGCTGTATTCTTGCCAACATTTGGTGTTTAGTCTTTCCCAACCTAGTTATTTTGTGGGGTGTGTAGTAGTATCTCACTGTGGTTTTAATCTGCATTTCCTTGATGTTAACCATTTTGTCCCACTTGTATATTATCTTTGCAAAGTGGCTCCCCAAATTTTTTTCCCTTCTAAACAGTAATTGTTCTCTTTTTTTCTTTTAGTTGTTCTGTCATTCAGGCTGGAAGGCAATGGTGCAATCTTGGCTCACTACAGCCTCTGCTTCCTGGGCTCAAGCGATCCTCCCACCTCAGTCTCCCAATTAGCTGATACCAGGCTAACTTTTTGTATTGATATTAGCCAACATACAAGGCTAATTTTTTGTACTTATACTAGGTATCAGGGTCTCACCATGTTGCCCAGACTAGTCTCAAACTCCTGGCCTTAAGCCATTCATCCTCCTCGGCCTCCCAAAGTACTGGCACTACAGGTGTGAGCCACTGTGCCCAGCCTTATTTTCAGGTTATAAAACTGCTTTCTATATTCTGGAAATCAGGCTCTTTACTGAAAATAGATTTATGACCATTTTCTGTCAGGCTGTGGCTTGCATATTCTTTTGTTTAATGTATCTTTTAATTTTCCCGGACACATTTTCTGCAAAATTCGTGTTAGTTTTTGTTGTATTTTTCAGATACTTTGTTCATTTCATCTAAGTTGCAGAATTTGTCACCATGACGTTGTTTATGATAGTCTCTTATTATCCTTTTCACGTCTGCAGGATCTATAGTGATAGTTTCACTTCGCTTTCACTTCTGATATTGATACTGACCATTTGTGTTTCCTGTCTTTTTTTCATGATCAGAGTAACTTAAGGTTTATTAATGTTGATATTTTAAAACAACCAGCTTCTTTGCTTTGTTAGTTTTCTCTATTATTTTGTCTGTCTTCAATTTGGTTTATCTCTGCACTTTTACCTTTATTGTTTCCTTCTTACTACTTCGTTGGAGTTTTCTTTGCTCTGTGTGTGTGTGTGTTTTCAATCTTCTTTAGGTGAACATTTACGTCATTGATTTTAGACCTTTCTCTTTTTCTTCTATTGCAGTATAAGCATGTACGGCTATACTTCCCTCTGGGAACTCCCATAGCTGTAATTCATAAGTGTTGGCATGTTGTATTTTGATTATCCCTTAGAATAAAATATTTTATATTCTACCTTTTGATTTCTTCTTGGGCTTGTGTATTATATTTAATCTCCAAGTACTTGGAGCTTTCCTAGTTCTCTTATTGTTAATTTCTGTTTTAATCCTATTGTGGTCAGGTAACATACACTGCATGAATTCAATTTGATTTAATCTATTCAGTCTTGTTTTACGACCTAGCATGTGACCTATCCTAGTGAACACTACATGTACTTGAAACATACAGTATTCTGTGGTTATTGGGTGTCGTCTTCCATTGGTTTGTTTAAGATGGTGGAGAGTGTTGTTCAGGTCATCTGCATCTTGACTAAGATTTTGTCTAGTTTATCTATCAATTGCTTGGGAGATGGGTATTAAAATCACCAATCAAAATTGTGGATTGTTTGTTTATTCCTTTAGTTCAATTTTGTTTTGTGCAAATTGATGCACAAATTATTTTTAATCCATTTTTTTGATGAAATGACTCTTCTGTAATCATGAACTATCCCTCTTTATCTTTGGAAATACTGTTTTGCCTTAAGCATATTTTATTTGGTATTAATATAGCTTCTTCACACTTCCATTGCTGACTGTTTGCATAGTATATCATTTTAAATGTACTCATTTAGGGTCAGGTACAGTGGCTCACACCTGCAATCCCAGCACTTTGGGAGGCTGAGGCAGGTAGATCACTTGAGGTCAAAAGTTTAGGACAAGCCTATCCAATGCAGTGAAACCCCAGCTTTATTAAAAATACCCCAACATTTAGCTAGGCATGGTGGCAGGTTTCTGTATTCCCGGCTACTCAAAAGGCTGAGGCAGGAGAATTGCTCGAACCCAGGAGGCGGAGTTTACAGTGAGCAGAGATTGCACCACTGTACTCCAGCCTAGGAGATAGAGTAGGACACTGTCTTAAAAAAATTCAAATGTACTTATTTAGACCTACGTATATTTGTCTTCTTTTTTTCTATTCAAAGTGTGTATTTCATATACAGCACTGGGTCTTGTGGGTTTTTTAAATCAATTCTGGCACTTTAATTGGAGTATGTGGTATGATTCAATAACATTTAACGTTATTAAATATAGATTTATTAGTGGTCAAATGATGTAATTTGATTCAAGCTTACAATTGAATGGTTTGTTTCATTATTTTGTTTGTTTTTGTTTGCATCCCCTTCCCCACTTTTTGTCCTGTCCCTTTTCTCCTGATGTCTTTTGGACTCTTTAAATACTTTTAAAATTTCATTTTAAACTATCCATGACTTATTAGATGTAGTGGTTGAATATTCCTTATCTGAATTCCTTGGGACTAGAAGTGTTTTGGATTTTAAACTTTTTTCATATTTTGGAACATTTACATATACATAAAGAGATCTCTTAAAGATATAACTGAATTCTAAACACAAAATTCACCTATGTTTACGTACACCTCATACACATAACGCAAATGAAATTTTACACATTTTTAGCAATTTTCTGCACGAATCAAAGTTTTTATACATTGAACCATCAGAAAGCACACATATCGCTATCTCAGCCATCGATGTGGATGAATTTCAGATCTTGGAATATTTTGGATTTTGGGGTTTATGGATCAGAGATGCTCAACCTCTACCTGTTTTCATTGTTGATTATTTTACGTGTTAAGATATGTAAAAAAAGTGTTAAGTTTTCAGCTGAATGAGATTTTTGAGTTTGGAAATTAAACTAAACAGGATTTTTCTTAAGTTCCAGGATACAGGTGCAGAATGTGTAGGTTTATTATATAGGTATATGTGTACCATGGTGCTTTGCTGCACCTATCAACCCTTCATCTAGGTTTTAAGCTTCACATGCACTAGCTATTTGTCCTAATGGTCTCCCCGTCTCACCCTCCTCTGACCCCCAACTGGCCCCAATGTGTGTTGTTCCCTCCCTGTGTCCATGTGTTCTCACTGTTCGACTCCCAATTATGAGTGAGAAATTGTGGTGCTTGGTTTTCTGCTCCTGTTTTGAACTAGACAGAATTTCTTAATATCTTAAATTGCTCAGTGAAATAGAAAATATCAAAGATTCTACCCAACAGGTGGGTAAGAATGAGTCCACGTAGCAACTTTGATAAAGTGAAGGGAAATAACAAACCATTTCTGATTGCTCCCTGCCACAGCCAGTGCATTCAACCTTTTTACTGTCCTTTTATTATTTTTTCATTGTTCTTACAGTCATTATTATTTTTCCCCAAATGAAAAAATAAAAGTGGTGGGATTGATAGTGAGGAAACAAAGACTGACAGCTTCCCCTACACCTGAGTTTAACTTTTGAGAAATATATTCAACATGATGATTTTCACACAGGGCTAGTAGGCCTTCTGCATCTGTTATAATTCCTGTTATGTTGTGGACAGAAAATAAATTTTTCTCTCCATGGGAACCTGTTAGTGATACTTGAGAACAATGTCAACTGTAGACCAAAACCGAATACAAGTGGAAATATTGTTTCATTTTTTTTTGCAGTATTCCTTTTTTAAGACCTGAGATAGAAGGATAAAAAAGGAAAGAACTATTGACATGTGCAACAACATGGCTGAATATCAAAAACATTTTCTTGACTAAAAGAAACCTTACATATGGAGTGATCACTATATAATTCTATTTCTATCAAACTTTAAAATCTGTGCTGAAAGAATATTTAAAAGTATATTTGGGTTCGGGACCGACTAAGAGGAGGCAAAACTGAGCTTTTTAGTCTCTGCTGTAATCCAAAACCCATGCTATAAACTTTGTACACAGTATCTCATTTAATCCTTAAAATCACCCTAACAGGTAGTTACTGTCACTTCCCCTGCTTCAAACAGAACATAAAGCTCAGAGAATCCAGGTACTGTGTTTTTTCTGTTTTTTTTTTTTTTTGAGACGGAGTTTCGCTCATGCCACCCAGGCTGAAGTGCAATGGCGTGATCTCGGCTCACTGCAAGCTCCGCCTTCTGGGTTCAGGCAATTCTCGTGCCTCAGCCTCCCAAGTAGCTGGGACTACAGGAACGCACCACCATGCCCAGCTAATTTTTTGTATCTTTAGTAGAGATGGGGTTTCACCATGTTGACCAGGATGGTCTCGATCTCTTCACCTTGTGATCCACCCGCCTCGGCCTTTCGAAGTGCTGGGATTACAGGCGTGAGCCACCATACCTGGCCCGGTACTGTGTTTTACACCTACTTAGAAGTCACCAATTCCTAATGTTCTATAAAATGTTCTAAATAAAAATGAATAAAGTAGGCAAAAAAGACCATGTAAATAGCATTTCTACAAATATCTCCTGAGACAATTTTCACATCGATGTCCAAAGACATTTACAAGAATGTTTTCCACAACACTGTTTAAAATAATAGAAAACTACAAGCCACCTAAATGTCCATGGAAGAGTTAGATTCTTTCTCTTATTTCCGTATAATGCAATACTGTGCTGATGTAGAGATATAATATTCATTTTTAAAAATTACATTCACCTTCTTCTCATGGATCCAAGGAGATATGTTAGAGAATATCTATTGCATTTGGACATAAACATAAATACAAAGGAAATAGTAGGGGCTCTCTACAAGTGGTTATATATTGGAAGAGGAAGAAGAGAAAAATAAAAGGGATCATGAACTTTGTATATGCTTTGGTAGTGTCTGGTTTTGTATATAACTTGAATTTTTTCATAAATATATTTTACAGTCTGCATAATTACCAAGTAAGAAGACAAGTAAGTCACTTTAGTAAAAGTTCTTCCAATTACTGCAACTGATTTCTACAGCCAGAATGTTCTTAGAACCTGAAAAGAGGAAGCACTATAAATGGAAGGCAGAAATACTGACACTAGAGGGCCAGAGCTGGAGAGGGTGGATCTAATGCAGCAAATCCATCAGCAGTTCTCATCGCCATCTTTGAGAAACCTCACAATTTTCCGTGCTTAATAAATGAGTTAAATTGAAAACAAATCCATGACAGTGGTGCATGAGAAAGGTTACATGTGTCCCGAATAATAAAGTCTGCGCACAATATAAATTAAAACATACCATTTTACATTCATAAGATTGACAAACAAAAATAAAAGCCTAGGAATATCAAGTGAAGCCAAACACAAAACAAGTTTCCCCACAATTCCTGTGGGAATACCAATTGTTACAACTACTTTAAACAATTGGAAATTCATAGTAAAAATGAAAACAAGCCTCCCCTACAATTTACCAATCCCTCTTCTGGGAACACAGTAAGAGAGATTCTTCCCAAGAAACCTGTAAACAAATGTATATGGCACTATGCATGTAATTGTACATCGTGGTATTTCCATATGGTAAAGTATTATTCGGCAGGGAAAGTAAGTAGACCAGAGGTAGACATTTCAATATCAATAAGTTTTAGAAAAATAAAATGGAGTATAGGAAGCTGCAACTATATCTGTAATGCTTTGTTTTGCCAGGAAAATAAAGGGACACGTGGGGAGGGCAAAGGACAACAAAAACTAAACAATCTGAAACACATGCAGAAAAATACCCATATTTTAAAATTTTCCATTGCTGCTTATATTAGTTTCTGTCTTTTCTATACGCTTGAAGTACTTGATAATCAAGAAAATATAAAAGGCATAGGAAAAAGTATTCTGAGAAAATACATCGAAAGGTTTATGGTTATTAGATTTGGTAAGATTTTAAATGACTTTAATTTTCTTTGTTATATCTCTCTATATGTCCTAGTCATACCATATTAAATGTGTATTTCATTTATGACAATAAAAATGTATTATTTAAAAACTCATATATATGCAGTTTTATCTGACGTATGATGAAACTCTACGAAACATAGATTCAGCAAAAATACTGAGAACAAGAACAAAAATAATGATATTAAGAGTTGTTGACTTTTGGATGGAGCTATGAGTGACTTTACATTTATCTCTAAACTCGATTTTTCTATAGTGGGCAAATAAATATTTGTGAAAGCTAGATTAAATAGAAAGCTATAGGTTTTAAATGAAAAGGAATTCAAATAATTTTCCAGCATGATAAAATGTTCATATTCCTAAATATGAACTACTTTACAAAAGCACCAGTGATTTTAAAGAAATATTAGATGATTTTTAAAGGAAGACAGTTATGATACTGCAGTTTATAGTGATACTGAGTGTTTGCTAGCTCCACTAATCAGGATATTAAGTTAATAGTATATAATATGCCATAAAGAAATTATAGGAGCAGAGGTTACTGCAAAAGGAGAACACAATGATTTTAAGTGGGCTGGTGACCTGAATTTCTTCCAGAAAGGGGAAACATCAGAGTCATTTGATCAATGAAGTGCCTTTTATAAATCTTCAGGAAATCTCCTATGAAGGCTTTAAGAAGATGGATTTCTTATTACTTCTGATGTATGTTCCCATGAAATTTTTACCATTGCCACCATGGGCCTGCCCAGCCTAAGAGATGGAAACTGTGAGTCCATCCCACTGACGCCCACCATCAGTAACAAGATTGCACACTGAGGAGGCCATGACCAGCCTGCTGACTGAAATCTATACTGTAAAAGGATGATGCTGCTCCAGCAATCCTGAAACCCTGCCCTAGGATCAATGCAAAGTGGTGTCAACCTTAGAATTTCAATATGCCTAGGCAGATAGTTATCTTTAAATATAAGAACAGGGGGAGGACTCAAGATGGCACTGTGAGAACAACCCAGGATTGGAGCTCTTCTCGTTGAATCCGCAAACGGTGAGTCAGAGTGGCATTTCCAGACTGGTCTTTGTTGCCCACAGAACGGGGAAACCCCCAAGCATAAAGAGACATGGGACACTAGGCAGTAGGTCTGCCTGGCGAAGCCGGCAGCCGGGGCGGCGGCGGCCGGCCCTACCCAGCAATCCCCACAGGGCGCGCTTGTCCGGGTGCCCTGTTGAACCGGCAACCTGAGACTTGAGAGGGCTGGACTTGAGACTGAACGAGACTTGGACAATAGGCCAGCCCAGGGGACTGCAGGGATTGGGATACCCAGTGGGACGAACAAAACCGCGATTTCAAACTATCCCGAGCAGATGGTCCGAGACGCTCTGTGGGGGAGGGGCGTCCACCACTACCGAGGCAACCCACCCCAACTGAGATACACGCCCACTGCTGACGCAGCCAGCCGTTGCCGAGGCAACCCGCCCCAACTGAGATACACGCCCACTGCTGAGGCACCCAGCCGTTGCTGAGGCAACCCGCCCCAGCTGAGATACACGCCCATTGCTGACGCAGCCAGCCGTTGCCGAGGCAACTCTTCCCTACTGAGATACACGCCCACTGCTGACGTGGCCTGCCGTTGCTGAGGCAACACGCTACAACGAAGAGACTCTGCCGCAGGGCATGGCGGAGACCACAGCCAAGCCGGCAGGAACAGCACGAATCACACAACAGCAGGGCGGAGCCTCAGCAGCCAAACAGTGGCTAGTCTGCCTTCTAGCTGGGCAGGACACCTGATCGGACATCCAAAAATAAAGCCCAAACCCCTCAACACAGAGCATTTGAGAAAAAAAAAGGGTTTTTTAATGAGCTCTGTTGCAGCAGAATCAACATAGCAGCCTAACAGCCCTGAATGAACAACAGAGTGCACAGCTCAGCAGTTAAACCCCTATAAAGTACAAACTGTCTCCTCAAGCAGCTCCCTGACCCCTCTATATCCAAAAGACTGACATTAGGCAGGCATCATCCTGGGACAAAGAGAGCAGAAAAAGAAACTGGTAGCATCCCTCGCTGTGCCACAGATACTAGAGGTGCACCCCAGACAAGCAGGGTCTGGAGCGGACCTCAGCAGTCGTACAGCGAAGGGGCTAGACTGGTAGAAGGAAAACCAAGCAACAGAAATACTTCATCATCAACATTCTGGGTGTCCACTCAGAGACCCAAACGAAAAGTCAGCAACTACGCAGACGACCAGCGGACAAATCCACAAAGAGGGGAAGAAACCAGTGCAAAAAGGAGGAAAACACCCAAAACCAGAACACCTCGCCTCCTAGAAAGGACCAAAACTCCTCACCAGCAAGGGAGCAAAGCTGGACGGAGAATGACTGTGACGAAATGATGGAATTAGACTTCAGAAGATGGATAATGAGAAACTTTTGTGAGCTAAAAGATCATGTATTAAATCAATGCAAAGAAACTAAGAACCTTGAAAAAAGATTTGAAAAAAGATTCGAGGAAATGATAACAAGAATGGATACCTTAGAGAGGAATATGAATGAATTAAAGGAGCTGAAAAACACCATACGAAAACTTCGCGAAGCAAACACAAGTTTCAATAGCCGAATTGACCAAGCAGAAGAAAGAATATCTGAAGTCGAAGACCAACTCAATGAAATAAAACGAGAAACCAAGATCAGAGAAAAAAGCGCAAAAAGGAATGAACAAAGTCTCCAAGAAATGTGGGACTATGTGAAAAGACCTAACCTACGTTTGATAGGTGTACCAGAAGGGGACGAAGAGAATGAATCCAAGCTGGAAAATACTCTTCAGGACATCATCCAGGAAAATTTCCCCCACCTAGCAAGACAGGCCAACACTCAATTGCAGGAAATACAGAGAACACCACAAAGATATTCCGCAAGAAGAGCAACCCCAAGGCACATAATCATCAGATTCAACAGGGTTGAAATAAAGGAGAGAATACTAAGGGCAGCCAGAGAGAAAGGTCGGGTCACCCACAAAGGGAAGCCCATCAGACTCACAGAAGATCTCTCGGCAGAAACACTACAAGCCAGAAGAGAGTGGGGGCCAATATTCAACATTCTTAAAGAAAAGAACTTTCAACCCAGAATTTCATATCCAGCCAAACTGAGCTTCAGAAGTGAAGGAAAAATAAAATCCTTTGCGAACAAGCAAGTACTCAGAGATTTTGTCACCACCAGGCCTGCTTTACAAGAGCTCCTAAAAGAGGCACTACACATAGAAAGGATCAATCAGTACCAGCCATTCCAAAATCACACTGAATGCTAAAGAGCTTCAACATAATGAAGAATCTACAACAACTAACAGGCAAAACAGTCACTTAGCATCAAAATGGCAGTATCAAATTCACACATAACAATATTAACCCTAAATGTAAATGGACTAAATGCACCAATCAAAAGACACAGACTGGCAAATTGGATAAAAATCCAAAACCCATCAGTGTGCTGTATCCAGGAAACCCATCTCACATGCAAGGATACACAAAGGCTCAAAATAAAGGGATGGAGGAAGATTTACCAAGCTAATTTAGAGCAAAAAAAAAGCAGGAGTTGCAATTCTCATCTCTGATAAAATAGACTTTAAAGCAACAAAGATCAAAAGAGACAAAGAAGGCCATTACATAATGGTAAAAGGATCGATACAACAAGAAAAGCTAACGATCCTAAACATATATGGACCCAACACAGGAGCACCCAGATACATAAGGCAAGTTCTTAATGACTTACAGAAGGACTTAGACTCCCACACAATAATAGTGGGAGACTTTAACACTCCACTGTCAATACTAGACAGATCAACCAGACAGAAAATCAACAAGGATATCCAGGGCTTGAACTCAGACCTGGAGCAAGCATACTGGTGGACATTTACAGAACTCTCCACCACAAATCCACAGAATACACATTCTTCTCAGCACCACATCACACCTACTCTAAAATTGACCACATAATTGGAAGTAAAGCACTGCTCAACAAATGCAAAACAACTGAAATCATAACAAACAGCCTCTCAGACCATAGTGCAATCAAGTTAGAACTCAGAATTCAGAAACCGACCCAGAACCGCACAGCTTCATGGAAACTGAACAACTGGCTCTTGAATGTTGACTGGGTAAACAACGAAATGAAGGCAGAAATAAAGAAGTTCTTCGAAACCAATGAGAACGAAGACACAACGTGTCAGAACCTCTGGGACACATTTAAAGCAGTCTCTAGAGGAAAGTATATAGCAATAAGTGCCCATATGAGGAGAATGGAGAGATCCAAAATTGACACCCTATCATCAAAATTGAAAGAGCTAGAGGAGCAAGATCAAAAATACTCAAAACCCAGCAGAAGAGAAGAAATTACTAAGATCAGAGCTGAGCTGAAGGAGATTGAGACACGAAAAACCCTTCAAAAAACCAATAAATCCAAGAGCTGGTTTTTTGAAAAGATCAACAAAATAGACAGACCACTAGCCAGACTGATTAAAAAGAAAAGAGAGAACAACCAAATAGATGCAATAAAAAATGATAAAGGGGAAATCACCACAGATTCCACAGAAATTCAAACCATCATCAGAGAATATTACAAACAACTCTATGCGCATAAACTAGTAAACCTGGAAGAAATGGGTAAATTCCTGGACTCCTGTGTCCTCCCAAGCCTAAACCAGGAGGAAGCTGAAACTACGAATAGACCAATAACAAGGTCTGAAGTCGAGGCAGCAATTAAGAGCCTACCTCACAAAAAAAGCCCAGGTCCAGACGGGTTCACAGCCGAATTCTACCAGACACACAAGGAGGAGCTGGTACCATTCCTTCTAAAACTATTTCAAGCAATCCAAAAAGAGGGAATTCTTCCTAAATCATTTAATGAGACCAACATCATCCTATACCAAAACCCGGCAGAGACCCAACGAGAAAAGAAAACTTCAGGTAAATATCCATGATGAACATAGATGCAAAAATCTTCAATAAAATATTGGCAAGCCGATTGCAACAGCAAATCAAAAAACTTATTCATCATGATCAAGTAGGATTCATCCCGGGGATGCAAGGCTGGTTCAACATACGCAAGTCTATCAACGTAATTCACCACATAAACAGAACCAAAAACAAAAACCACATGATTATCTCAATTGACGCAGAGAAGGCATTTGACAAAATTCAACAGCCCTTTATGCTAAAAACCCTCAATAAACTCGGTATCGATGGAACGTATCTCAAAGTAATAAAAGCTATTTATGACAAACCAACAGCCAATATCATACTGAATGGGCAAAAACTGGAAGCATTCCCTTTGAAATCTGGCACTAGACAAGGATGCCCTCTCTCACCACTCCTATTCAATATAGTACTGGAAGTTATAGCGAGAGCAATCAGGCAAGAAAAAGAAATAAAGGATATTCAAATAGGAAAGGTGGAAGCCAAATTGTCTCTATTTGCAGACGACATGATAGTATACCTAGAAGACCCCATCGCCTCAGCCCAAAAACTCCTGAAACTGATAAACAACTTCAGCAAAGTCTCAGGATATAAAATCAATGTGCAAAAATCACAAGCATTCGTCTACACCAATAACAGACTTAAAGAAAGCCAAATCAAGAGCGAACTGCCATTCGCAATTGCTACAAAAAGAATAAAATACCTTGGAATACAACTCACAAACAACGTAAGGGACCTCTTCAAGGTGAACTACAAACCACTGCTCAACGAAATCAGAGAGGACACAAACAGATGGAGAAACATTCCATGTTCATGGTTAGGAAGAATTAATATCGTGAAAATGGCTATACTGCCCAAAGTAATTTACAGAATCAACGCTATCCCCATCAAGCTACCATTGACTTTCTTCACAGAACTGGAAAAAACCACCATGAACTTCATATGGAACCAAAAGAGAGCCCGCATAGCCAAGTCAATTCTAAGCAAAAAGAACACAGCGGGGGGCATCACACTATACTACAAGGCTACAGTAATCAAAACAGCATGGTACTGGTACCAAAACAGAGATATAGACCAATGGAACAAAACAGAGGCACCGGAGGCAACACAACATACATACAACTATACAATCTTTGATAAACCTGACAAAAACAAGCAATGGGGCAAGGATTCCATGTTTAACAAATGGTGTTGGGAAAACTGGCTAGCCATGTGCAGAAAGCAGAAACTGGACCCCTTCCTGACACCTTACACTAAAATTAACTCCAGATGGATTAAAGACTTAAACATAAGACCTGGCACCATCAAAACCCTAGAAGGAAATCTAGGCAAAACTATCCAGGACATAGGAGTAGGCAAGGACTTCATGAACAAAACACCAAGAGCATTGGCAGCAAAAGCCAAAATAGACAAATGGGACCTAATCAAACTCCACAGCTTCTGCACGGCAAAAGAAACAGTCACTAGAGTGGATCGGCAACCACCAGAATGGGAAAAAATATTCGCAGTCTACCCATCTGACAAAGGGCTGATATCCAGAATTTACAAAGAACTCAAGCAGATTTACAGGAAAAAAACAAACAAGCCCATTCAAAAGTGGGCAAAGGATATGAACAGATACTTTACGAAAGAAGACATATATGAGGCCAACAATCATATGAAAAAATGCTCATCGTCACTGGTCATCAGAGAGATGCAAATCAAAACCACATTGAGATACCATCTCACGCCAGTTAGAATGGCGATCATTAAAAAATCTGGAGACAGCAGATGCTGGAGAGGATGTGGAGAAAAAGGAACACTTTTACACTGTTGGTGGGAGTGTAAATTAGTTCAACCATTGTGGAAGACAGTGTGGTGATTCCTCAAGGCCTTAGAAATAGAAATTCCATTTGACCCAGCAATCCCATTACTGGGTATATATCCAAAAGACTATAAATCGTTCTACTATAAGAACACATGTACACGAATGTTCATTGCAGCACTGTTTACAATAGCAAAGACCTGGAATCAACCCAAATGCCCATTGATAATAAACTGGATTGGAAAAATGTGGCACATATACACCATGGAATATTATGCAGCAATCAGAAATGATGAGTTCGTGTCGTTTGTAGGGACATGGATGAATCTGGAGAACATCATCCTCAGCAAACTGACACAAGAACAGAAAATGAAACACCGCATATTCTCACTCATAGGTGGGTGATGAAAAATGAGAACACATGGACACAGAAAGGGGAGTACTAAACACTGGGGTCTATTGGGGGGAAAAGGGGAGGGCCAGTGGGAGGGGGATGTGGGGAGGGATAGCCTGGGGAGAAATGCCAAATGTGGGTGAAGGGGAGAAGAAAAGCAAAGCACACTGCCATGTGTGTACCTACGCAACTGTCTCGCATGCTCTGCTCATGTACCCCAAAACCTATAATCAAATAAAAAATTTAAAAAAAAAAATAAAAAATAAAAAATAAATAAATATAAGAACAGTATCATTTTCTGGAGAAACCAAAAGAATCCAGAAAAATTCTACAGTAGTGTACTCTGCCCTTCCTCCCCGTTCCGTCTTGTTAGTAACAGCCAAATCCAGGCACAAAGATGTCCTAACTTCTACACCTGAGGTTGCCCACAACGTGTGCTAGGTGACGCATCTTATAGAGCACATATGCAAACAATTATGGGATCTGAAAAACAATAACTCAGGCAGAAACATTAGGAATTAGTGCCCCTAAGTGAACCAGTGGGAAAAAAGGAGGCTTAGAGAGTTTAAACAACTTTCCCCAGTAGCTGATAAGTTACGGTGGCCTTAGACAAGCTGACAAGAGTGGTAGCAAAAAGGCTTCAAGGATTACAAATTGTTCTACTATAAGGTTTTAAAAAGGTTTCAAAGGCAAAGAAGAGCACATGAAGCCATGAATTTTACAATCTACATATTTTTAGCCCTTTCTCTTTTTTGCTTTTCTTGAGTAAACTAATTAGACCCTGCAAACACATTCCCACCCACAATGTTGTCTCCATTGCTTTAGGGCCTCACCTCTGAGCAGCCAGAGGAAATGCAGCTGACCCCTTATCTAGTTAACAACCTTTTATACTCTGCCCTTTCACTTTGCTTTCTCCACGCCAACATAAGACATACAAAGATTCTTCTGCCTCCAAGATGCTGCAGCTTTCTTGTCAGCTAGTTACCCCCAGCTAAAAATAACTGTTCCACATACTCAGAGATATATGGCAATCAAGCAACCAAGTGCCCCTTTTGCCAATGACATGTTTTTAAAAAATATGTTCAATGAGAGGCTCTTTGAAAATTATTCACTTTTTTCTGAGTTGCAAAGGAAAACGAAAGGCAAATTATGGCTCTATAAGCAACTGTTTGCACAGATCCCATTAATTCGCCATCCACAGGGCTATTGACAACTAGCTCTTTTCTCTTGTCATTTCACTTACCAGGCAGAAATGATTACAAACTTAATTTCTTTGGGGGGTTATTCAGGTTAGAGAGGGCCCCTTCATAATGCAGAAGTCATAACGGCCACCAGAGACAGGAGAACAATAGCTCCCAGTGCTTCCACAATGGAGAGAGAGAACTGAATGTCATATTCGGAAGAAATTCAAACCATCATTGATTTTTTCAGATGGAAAAACTGAGGCTCAAAGAGGTTAGGGGGTTAACCAAAGTCAGTCAGTGTTTTAGTTTGCAGCAAAGCTGAAAGAAGGCGCTAAGCATTGCAACACCTGGTGTCTTCCTTCCTCCCCTCCATTTTGCTGCTAGTAGTGTCAGTGACAAATACAAGCCAGTTCAAGGAAATGTGGCCTCAGCGAGGAGTACTAAGGACCAAGCACCAATGCATCTTGCCATTTACAACAAATTCCTTAATTACAAGGCTTCATTTATTCACAGAAGCTGCCTCTTTTGTACATAGCCAAACACACACACACATATACACAGTGTGACAGAGATAATTCATCATTATCTGAACGCACTCAGGGTGGTCAATTTCAGCCAGAGTGAAGAACAGAGAAAGGAAGGGTCAAGGGCACTATAGAAATAGCTGTTCCTGCTTCACTTTTCAGCCCTCCTTCCCCTCCCATCAGCCCACTTTCATTACTTTTCTCTTTGATGCAAAATCTGAAAATCTTGGTCAGGCAGCTCTGCTTATCAGTGGGTTCTGAATAACCCACTTTTATCAAACTTCATCTGATGGACCCAAAATATATTTGATCTTAGCAAAAATTACCCTTATCAGTCCTAAAATGACACTGTCCCAAAGTGAATAGTGTTAGCAGCCAACTCTCTAGAACCAGAAAGAAGTATGTTTAAATCCTCAATCCATCACTTTCTAGCCATGCTGTCATGTCCAACTCATTCTTCTTAAACAATATCTCACTAAGCACACTAGACTGTAGAAATGCACACAGATAGGGCCTTAACTTTTCTGGCTTTATTCCTGCGAGGCAGCAGTGGACACTAACATATCTGTCACTCCAGTTAATGTAAAGGTTTAACTGGTACAAGTGCTGTGCAGGCAGGTCTCTGGAACAATGAGAGCACCCAGGAGAAGGCTTTGCTTTAGTTACAAAGGTCAGGAAAGGTTTCCCCTAGGGAGGGACCGAGATCAGAAGCATGAGTGGGCAGTAAGTGGGCAATGTAAGGATGATCTGGCATTCCTGGTAAATATGTGGTGCAGTGGTACCTGGACCTTGGCCAGTACAAGATGCTGAGTCTTTGCAGTGCAGAGCAGAGAGGAGGGGCACGCCATGAGGACAGAGAAATGGAAAGAAGACTGTGGCCATCGTGAGGAGGTTTGTCCTCATTCTAAGAAGGACTGGGAGGTATGGGGCATGGTCTGACTTACGTGGAGGACAGACTGGAGACAACATGGACACAGACACACAGGTGGAAGGCCAGGAGGTAATCCACAGAAGGGCTGCAATGAGAATTTTAATGGAATGAAAAAACAGAAGCTAAGGGATATTTAAGAACTAAAATCAGCAGGCCTGAATGGTAAGTTGGATATGAGAAGTGAGAGAGAAAGGGATAAACCAGAGCTCACTCATAGGACTTTGGCTTGTGTGACTGGATAGGTGGTGGCACCATTTTCTAAAAACCAGAATGGAAGAAGGAGCAGACTAGTGACTTAAACCTCATAGCCTCAGTTTTCTCATCTGTAAAATGGGAATAGTCCTACATATATCACAATGTTTTTGAAAGCATTAGAAAATATTCCTAGAAAATGAAGCCTTCATACAAAGCGGTGTATGTTTCTCCCCCAAATAAATGGGACCTATTCTTATAGGTTTCTTTTTCTTGATCTGATTGGAAACTCAGGATCTCAGATATTCATTTCTTTTCATCCTCTTCTCTGATGGCTCTACCAAATTGCTGGTTTACTGATCTCATCACCCTAAACAACGTATGGTACTCCATACTAGTCAAATAGGCAAGTTGGCAATTGCTCTTCTGAACAAATTATTGTAAATGTCACTGCTACAGTGCAGCTCATAGTGGCTCACTTGGCTGTTCAAGGGAAAAATTCTTGCAAATGCAGCTCTTATTATTTGCCAAATGATCATGCACAAATGCATTTATTTTACCAAGAGCGTAGTGTTGGGTCATTTAAGGAGAATGGGAAAACACCACTCACAATTGAAGAGGCAAAATAGCATACATACAGCACTCCAGAGCTTGCAAACCCCTTCATATACACTATACCAATGGTACCTCACACTGACTGCGGAGAGGCTGAGATAACGAGAAAGGGAAGGTATATTTATAATTATTTTTTCAAGTAAGGTTAACTTAGACAAAGTAACTCTCTCCAGGTCACAACTCAAGGAAGTAATACATTTCTGTGATGAAAATACAAGTCTTGGGGCTTCTGATTTTATCATGTGTCTATCAAAATCCCCCACCTGCCAACGTTAAGCCATACAATGTAGAACATAAAAACCATATGAAACAGAGGAGAGGGGCGAGATCAAAACTCATTTGAACTTACATAATCATATTTTATCAATTCATTATTAGTCCACTATGATCATTGTGGTCGTCATTAATAGACAAGACGTGTTGAGCAACTACTACCTGCCAGACCAAATAGGAAGGACTTCATCTGTGCTGTTTCACTGAACCTTTACTTTCAACAAAGGTGCTCTTAAAAATCAGAATTATGAAAGTACAGATGAGAAAATGGAAGCCGAGAAGGCTTGAGTTGCCTAAACCTGCTCCTAAATCCTAGCCTTTTTCCAAGGCCACTCTACTAGACTTGCTTCTGTGGGATCTATTGTATTCATAGTCAAATACCAATAAGGCCAAGACAATGAGTACTTTTGAGTTCTTCTGGGTTTTGGGGAAAATTTAAACAATGTCTCCCAATCTCCTGAACGCATTTAATGTATTCCGCAGATTCGATAAGCGAACAGGCATGAACGCTTATCTGAGATGATACCACTCTAGTTTCACTCTAACAGTACATTTTGTGTAGAATATTTCTATCTCAAATGCTGATCCTCATTCTGTTACTTACTGGCTGTATATCGTTGGACAAGTGGCTTAGCAGCTCAGACACTCAATTTAGTAGTCTGCGAAGTAGGGTTGACGATAGTTCCAATAGTATAATAAAAGTGGAACCATCTGCAGAAAGCACTTGACATGGTTTCTAGAACATGGTTAGTAAGCCACACATATGAACTATGATTATTTTTTATTTTGATGATCCTTGTGACCACAGAATAGAGGTTAGCTACATTCTACAGAGAGGAAACTGGTTCTAAGATATAAAGTGTTTTGTGTAAATTCACCCAGCTTGATAGAATAAAGATAAGGAAGCACGTCTCCTAAATGTGACAGAGAAAATTTTTGTTACTAAAATCTCCAGCAACTCTCTGAGGAGGTGGGTCTTGGTAGCTGAAGAATTCTGAAAGTAGAAGTGGACAGAAGCTAAAATGCTCATCGGGAAAAGATAAGAAATCAAGAAACCTGAAAATGATTCAATAGTGAGCAAAGAGAAAAACAGGGGAGAGGGAGAATATGTTCAAAGGGATTTGAGAAATTTGCTCCCACACACAATGTAAATTACTATGAAAATACTGTGTTAGAAAAAATATACAAGGCCCTTTTCTACACTATTTTAAAGTATATACACCGTCTCAATATTGGCTGTCTTGTAAAATACAAAAATTCTATTTTTATGCAGTTACAGAAAATATAAATACTCTAATTTACCGTTAAAAAAATTACTCTGAAGACACTCTGATAGAAAAAATATACAATGCAATTTTCTACTATGTTTTAAGGTATATGCACCGACTCAATATTCTCTATCTTGTAAAATATAAAAATTCTAATTTTATGCGGTTACAGAATATATACATACTCATTTTAACACAAATGTTAAACACAAAATTACTAAAAATATAAATATTCTCTTTTTACCCCAACGTTAAAAACAAAATTGTTCTGACAATACTCTGTTAGAAAAAATATACAATGCCCTTTTCTATTCTGTTTTAAGGTATATACACCATCTCCATATTCCCTCTTGTAAAACATGGAAATTCTATTATTACGTGGATAGAGAAAATGTAAGTATTTCCTGTGACTTCAATGTTAAAAACCTAATTACTCTAAAGACACTCTGTTAGAAAAAATACACAATGCTTTTTTTTTACTATCTTTCTTAGTATATACACAATATCAATATTCTCTCACATGTAAAATACAAAAATTCTAAATTTACGTGGTTAGACAAAAATATAAATATTCTCTATGCACCCCAATGTAAAAAACAAAATTGCATGGAAGATACTCTGTTAGAAAAAAAATACAATGCTCTTTTCTACTCTCTTATGGTGTATATATACCATCTCAATATTCTCTCTCATGTAAAATACTGAAAATCTAAATTTATGCTGTTAGAAATAAATATAAATATCCTCTATGTCCCCGAATGATATAAGCAAAATTGCTCGAAAAATAATCTGTTAGAAAAAATATACAATGCCCTCTACTACATTCTTTTGGAGTATATACACTATCTCAATATTCTTTGTCAGGTAAAATACCAAAACTCTAAATTTACGTGAATAGAAACACATATAAATATTATATATTTACCCAAATGCTGAAAGCAAAATTGCTGTAATAATAATCTGTATGAAAAAATATACAATGCCCTTTTCTACACTCTTTTGGAGTATATACACCAAATCAATACGCTCTCTCATGTAAAATATTAAAATTCTAAATTTACCGGATAAAAAATATAAATATTATGTATGTACCACAATGTTATAAGCAAAATTGCTCTAAAGAAAACCTGTTCCAAAAAATATACAATGCCCTTTTCTACTCTGTTTTGGAGTATATACACCATATCAATAAGCTCAATCATGTAAAATATATAAATTCTCAATTTACGTGGTTACAAAAAATATAAATATTTTCTATGTACACCAACGTTAAAAGCAAAATTGCACATAATATAATGTGTAAGAGAAAATATACAATGCCCTTTTTTACTCTTTCTTGGAGTATATACACCAAATCAATAGGCTCTCTCATGCAAAATACCGAAATTCTAAATTTACGCAAATAGAAAAAAATCTAAATATGATCTAGGCACCCCAATGTTAAAAGAACAAATGCACTGAATATCATCTTTCAGAAAAAATACACAATGCCCTTTTCTACTCTGTTTTGGAGTATATACACCAAATCAATATGCTGTCTCATGTAAAATACTGAAATTCTAATATTATGAGAATCAAAAAAATATAAATGTTATCTAGGCACCCCAATGTTAAAATCAAAATTGCTCTGAATAAAATCTGTCAGAAAAAATATACAATGCCTTTTTCTACTCTGTTTTGGAGTATATACACCAACTCAATATGCTCTCTCATGTAAAATACAGAAATTCTAATTTTACGTGAATCGAAAATAATCTAAATATTATCTAGGCACCCCAATATTAAAAGCAAAATTGCTCTGAATATAATCTCTCAGAAAAAATCTACAATGCTCTTTCTACTCTGTTGTAAAGTATAGACACCAACTTAATATGCTCCCTCATGTAAAATACAAAAATTCTAAATTTACGCAAATCGAAAAAAACCTAAATATTATATAGGCACCTCAATGTTAAAAGCAAAATTGCTCTGAATATAATCTGTCAGAGAAAATATTCAATGCCCTATTATACTCTGTTTTGCAGTATATACACCAACTCCATGTGCTCTCTCATGTAAAATAAAAAAATTCTATAATGAAGCGAATCGAAAAAAATCTAAATACTATCTAGCCACCCCAATGTTAAAAGCAAAATTGCTCTGAATATAATCTGTCAGAAAAAATATACAATGCGCTTTTATACTCTGGTTTGGAGTATATACACCAACTCTATATGCTCTCTCATGAAAAATAACGGAATTCTACATTTACGTGAATCGAAAAATAACTAAATAATATCTAGGCGCCCGAAAATTAAAAGAAAATGGCTCTGAATATAGTCCCTTAGAAAAAATATAAAATGCCTTACTCTACTCTATTTTGGAGTATATACACCAACTCAGTATGCTCTCTCATGTAAAATACAGAAATTCTTATTTTACCCAAATTTAAAAAATCTAAATATTATCTAGCCACCCCAATGTTAAAAACAAAATTGCTCTGAATATAATCTGTCTGAAAAAATATACAATGGCCTATTCTACTCTTTATTAGAGTATATAAAAGAACTAAATATGCTCTCTCATATGAAATACAGAAATTCTATATTTAAGCGAATGGAAAAAATCTAAATATTATCCAGGTACTCCAATGTTAAAAGAAAAATTGCTCTGAATATATTCTGTGAAAAAAAATTTTACAATGCCCTTTTCCACTCTGTTTTGGTGTATATACACCAACTCAATATGCTCTATCATGTAAAATACCAAGATTCTAATTTAATGCAAATCGAAAAAAATCTAAAAAATGTCTAGGCGCCCCAAAGTTAAAAGAAAATGGCTCTGAATATAGTCTGTAAGAAAAAATATACAATGCCTTATTCTACTCTGTTTTGGAGTATATACACCAACTCTTTATGCTCTCTCAGGTAAAACAGAGATATTCTACATTTAAGCGAATCGAAAAAAATTTAAATAATATCTAGGCACCCGAATGTTAAAAGCAAAACTGCTCTGAATATAATCTGTCAGCAAAAATATACAATGCTCTCTTCTACTCTGTTTTGTTGTATATACACCAACTCAATATGCTCTCTCATGTAAAATACCGAAATTCTAATTTTATGCGAATCGAAATAAATCTAAATAATATCTAGTCTCCCCAAAGTTAAAAGAAAATGGCTCTGAGTATAGTCTGTTAGAAAAAATATACAATGCCTTATTCTTCTCCGTTTTGGAGTATATACACCAACTCAGTATGCTCTCTCATGTAAAATACTGAAATTCTATTTTAACGTGAATCGAAAAAAATCTAAATAATATCTAGGTACCCCAAAGTTAAAAGAAAATGGCTCTGTATGTAGACTGTTAGAAAAAATATACAATGCCTTATTCTACTTAGTCTTGGATTATATACACCAACTCAATATGCTCTCTCAGAGAAAATACGGAAATTCTAATTTTATGCAAATGGAAAAAATCTAAAT
Organism: Callithrix jacchus; assembly: GCF_049354715.1. Lineage (NCBI taxonomy): Eukaryota > Metazoa > Chordata > Mammalia > Primates > Cebidae > Callithrix > Callithrix jacchus. Next base: position 871,710 of record NC_133503.1, read on the forward strand.
ATTATCTAGGCACCCCAATAATAAAAGCAAAATTGCTGTGAATATAATCTGTCAGACAAAATATACAATGCCCTTTTCTACTCTGTTTTGGAGTATATACACCAATTCAATATGCTCTCTCATGTCAACTACCAAAATTCTAATTTTATGCGAATCGAAAAAAATCTAACTATTATCTAGACACCCCAATGTAAAAAGGAAAATTGCTCTGAATATAATCTGTCATAAAAAATATACAATGCCCTTTTCTACTCTGTTTTGCATTATATACACCAACTAAATATGCTCTCTCATGTAAAATACCGAAATTCTAATTTTACGCGAATCGAAAAAAATCTAAATAATATCTAGGCGTCCCACAGCTAAAAGAAAATGGCTCTGAATATAGTCTGTTAGATAAAATATACAATACCTTATTCTACTCTGTTTTGGAGTATATACAACAACTCCATATGCTCTCTCATGTAAAATACAGAAATTCTAATTTTACCCGAATCGAAAAAATCTAAATATGATCTAGGCAACCCAATATTAAAAACAAAATTGCTCTGAACCAAATCTGTCAGAAAAAATATACAATGCCCTATTCTACTCTGTGTTGGAGTATATATATCACCTCCATATGCTCTCTCATGTAAAATACAGAAATCCTATATTTAAGCGAATCGAAAAAAATCTACATTTTATCAAGGCACCTTAATGTTAATAGCAAAATTATTCTGAATATAATCTGTCAGAATAAATATACAATGCCTTACTCTACTCTGTTTTGGAGTATATACACCAACTCAATATGCTCCCTCATGTAAAATACCGAAATTCTAATTTTACGTGAATCGAAAAAAATCTAAATATTATCTAGGCCACCGAATAATAAAAGTAAAATTGCTCTGAATATAACCTGTCAGAAAAAATATACAATGTGTTTTTCTACACTGTTTTGGAGTATATACACCAACTCAATATGTTCTCTCATGTAAAATAGGGAAATTCTAATTTTACGTGAATCGAAAATATCTAAGTATTATCTAGGTGCTTCAAAATTAAAAGAAATCGTCTCTGAATATAGTCTGTAAGAAAAAATATACAATACCTATTTCTACTCTTTTTTGGAGTATATACCCCAACTCAGTATGCTCTCTCATGTAAACTACCAAAATTCTAATTTTACGCGAATCGAAAAAAATCTAAATAATATCTAGGCATACCACAGCTAAAAGAAAATGGCTCTGATTAGAGTCTGTTAGGTAGAATATACAATACATTATTCTACTCTGTTTTGGAGAATATAAAGCAACTTCGTATGCTCTCTCATGTAAAATACAGAAATTCTAATTTTACCCGAATCGAAAAAATCTAAATATGATCTAGGCACCTGAATATTAAAAACAAAATTGCTCTGAACAAAATCTGTCAGAAAAAATATACAGAACCCTATTCTACTCTGTGTTAAAGTATATACACCACCTCCATATGCTCTCTCATGTAAAATACAGAAATTCTATATTTAAGCGAATTGAAAAAATCTAAATATTATCTAGGCACCTTAATGTTAAAAGCAAAATAGTTCTGAATACACGCTGTCAGAAAAAATATACAATGCCTTATTATACAATGTTTTGGAGTATATATACCAACTCAGTATACTCTCTGATGTAAAATACAGAAATTCGAAATTTACGTGAATCGAAAAAAATCTAAATAATATCTAGGCGCCCCAAAGTGAAAAGAAAATGGCTCTGAATATAGTTTGTTAGAAAAAATATACAATGCCTTATTCTACTCTGTTTTGGAGTATATACACCAACTCAGTATGCTCTCTCATGTAAAATACAGATTCTAATGCTACCCAAATCGAAAAAATCTAAATATACTCTAGGCACCCGAATGTTAAAAACAAAATGGCTCTGAATATAATCTGTCAGAAAAAATATACAGTGCCCTATTCTACTCTGTTTTGGAGTATATACATCAAATCCATATGCTCTCTCATGTGAAATACAGAAATTCTATATTTAAGCGAATTGACAAAAATCTAATCTAGGCACCCCAATGTTAAAAGCAAAATTGCTCTCAATATAATCTGCCAGAAAAAATATACAATGACTTATTCTACTCTGTTTTGGAGTATATACACCAACTCATTATGCTCTCTCATGTAAAACACCGAAATTCTAATTTTACGTGAATCAAAAAAATTTAAATATTATCTAGGCACCCGAATGTTAAAAGCAAAATTGCTCTGAATATAATCTGTCAGAAAAAATATACAATTCCCTTTTCTACTCTGTTTTGTAGTATATACACCAACTCAATATACTCTCTCATGTAAAATACCGAAATTCTAATTTTGCGTGAATCGAAAAAAATCTAAATAATATCTAGGCGCCCAAAGTTAAAAGAAAATGGCTCTGAATATAGTCTGTTAGAGAAAACATACAACGCCTTATTCTACCCTGTTTTGGATTATATACACCAACTCCCTATGTTCTCTCATGTAAAATACAGAAATTCAAATTTTACCCGAATCGAAAAAATCTAAATATGATTTAGGCACACCAATGTTAAAAACAAACTTGCTCTGAATATAATCTGTCAGAAAAAATATACAGTGCCCTATTCTACTCTGTTTTGGAGTATATACGCCAACTCCATATTCTCTCTCATGTAAAATATGGAAATTCTATATTTAACAGAATCTAAAAAAATCTAAAAATTATCTAGGCACCCCAATGTTAAAAGCAAAATTGCGCTGAATATAATCTATCAGAAAAAATATACAATGGTCTGTTCTACTTTGTTTTGTTGTATATACACCAACTCAATATGCTCTCTCTTGTAAAATACCGAAATTCTAATTTTCCGCGAATCGAAGAAAATCTAAATAATATCTAGGCGCCCAAAAGTTAAAAGAAAATATCTCTGAATATACTCTGTCAGAAAAAATATACAATGGCTTATTCTACTGAGTTTTGGAGTATATACACCAACTCAGTATGCTCTCTCATGTAAAATAGAGAAATTCTAATATTACCCGAATCGAAAAAATCTAAATATTATTTAGGTACCCCAATGTTAAAAACAAAATTGCTCTGAATATAATCTGTCAGGGAAAATATACAATGACCTATTCTACTCTGTTTTGGAGTATATACAACAACTACATATGCTCTCTTATGTAAAATACCGAAATTCTAATTTTACGGGAATCAAAAAAAAATCTAAATAATATCTAGGCGCCCCAAAGTTAAAAGAAAATGGCTCTGAATATAGTCTGTTAGACAAAATTTACAATGCCTTATTCTACTTTGTTTTGGGGTATATACAGCAACACACTCTGCTCTCTCATGTAAAATACAAAAATTCTACATTTACCCGAATCGAAAATATCTAAATATTATCTAGGCACCCCAATGTTAAAAATAAAATTGCTCTGAATATAATCTGTCAGAAGAAATATACGATGCCCTAATCTAATCTATTTTGTATTATATACACCAACTCCATGTGCTCTCTCATGTAAAATAAAAAAATTCTATAATGAAGCAAATCGAAAAAAATCTAAATACTATCTAGGCACCCCAATGTTAAAAGCAAAATTGCTCTGAATATGATCTGTCAGAAATAATATACAACGCCTTTTTTTACTCTGGTTTGGAGTATATACACCAACTCTATATGCTCTCTCTTGAAAAATAACGAAATTCTACATTTACGTGAATTGAAAAATAACTAAATAATATCTAGGCGCCCCAAAATTAAAAGAAAATGGCTCTGAATATAGTTTCTTAGATAAAATATACAATGCCTTATTCTACTCTGTTTTGGAGTATATACACCAACTCAGTATGCTCTCTCATGTGAAATACAGAAATTCTAATTTTACGTGAATCGAAAAAAATCTAAATATTATCTAGGCAACCGAATAATAACAGTAAAATTGCTCTGAATATAATTTGTAAGAAAAAATATACAATGTCCTTTTCTACTCTGTTTTGGAGTATATACACCAACTCAATATGTTCTCTCATGTAAAATACGGAAATTCTAATTTTACGTGAATCGAAAAAATCTAAGTATTATCTAGGTGCCCCAAAATTAAAAGGAACCATCTCTGAATATAGTCTCTAAGAAAAAATATACAATGCCTATTTCTACTCTTTTTTGGAGTATATACCCCAACTCAGTATGCTCTCTCATGTAAAATACCGAAATTTTAATTTTACCCGAATTGAAAAAATTTAAATACGATCTAGGCACCCCAATGTTAAAAACAAAATTGCTGTGAATATAATCTGTCAGAAAAAATATACAATAGGCTATTCTACTCTGCTTTGGACTATATACACCAACTCCATATGCTCTCTCATGTAAAATACTGAAATTCTATATTTAAGCGAATCGAAAAAAATCTAAATATTATCTAGGCACCTTAATGTTAAAAGCAAAATTGCTCTGAATATACGCTGTAAGAAAAAATATACAATGCCTTAATCTACTCTGTTTTGGAGTATATACAACAACTCAGTATGCTCTCTGATGTAAAATACCGAAATTTAAAATTTATGTGAATCGAAAAAAATCTAAATAATATCTAGGCGCCCCAAAGTTAAAAGAAAATGGCTCTGAATATAGTCTGTTAGAAAAAAAATACAATGCCTTATTCTACTCTGTTTTGGTGTATATACACCAACTCAGTATGCTCTCTCATGTAAAATACAGATTCTAATGCTACCCAAATCTAAAAAATCTAAATATACTCTAGGCACCCCAATGTTAAAAGCAAAATTTCTCTGAATATACGCTGTCAGAAAAAATATACAGTGCCCTATTCTACTCTGTTTTGGAGCATATACACCCACTCAATATGCTCTCTCATGTAAAATACCGAAATTCTAATTTTACGTGAATCGAAAAAAATCTAAATAATATCTAGGCACCCCAAAGTTAAAAGAAAATGGCTCTGAGTATAGTCTGTTAGAAAAAATATACAATGCCATATTCTACTCCGTTTTGGAGAATATACACCAAATCAGTATGCTCTCTCAGGGAAAACACCGAAATTCTAATTTTACCCGAATCGAAAAAATCTAAATATGATCTAGGCACCCCAATGTTAAAAACAAAATTGCTCTCAATATAATCTGTCAGAAAAGATATACAATACGCTATTCTACTCTGCTTTGGACTATATACACCACCTTCATATGCTCTCTCATGTAAAATACTGAAATTCTATATTTAAGCGAATCGAAAAAAATCTAAATATTATCTAGGCACCTTAATGTTAAAAGCAAAATTGCTCTGAATATACGCTGTCAGAAAAAATATACAATGCCTTATTTTACTCTGTTTTGGAGTATATACACCAACTCAGTATGCTCTCTAATGTAAAATACCGAAATTCTAATTTTATGCGAATTGACAAAAATCTAAATAATATCTAGGCACCCAAAAGTAAAAAGAAAATGGCTCTGAATATAGTCTGTTAGAAAAAATACACACTGCCTTATTCTACTCTGTTTTGGAGTATATACACCAACTCAGTGTGCTCTCTCTTGTAAAATGCAGAAATTCTAATTTTACCCGAGTCGAAAAAATCTAAATATTATTTAGGCACCCCAATGATAAAAACAATATTTCTCTGTATATAGTCTGTAAGAAAAATTATACCATGCCCTATTCTACTCTGTTTTGGAGTATATACACCAACTTGATATATTCTCTCATGTAATATATAAAAACTCTATATTTAAGCGAATCAAAAAAATCTAAATATTATCTAGGCACCCCAACATTAAAAGCAAAATAGCTCTGAATATAATCTGTAAGAAGAAATATACAATGCCCTTTTCTACTATGTTTTGTAGTATATACACCCACTCAAAATGCTCTCTCACATAAAGTATCGAAATTCTAATTTTACGTGGATCGAAAAAAATCTAAGTAATACCTAGGCACCCCAACGTTAAACAAAAATGGCTCTGAATATAGCCTGTTAGAAAAAATATACAATGCCTCATTCTACTCTGTTTTGGATTACATACAACAACTCCATATGCTCTCTCATGTAAAATAACGAAATTCTTATTTTACGTGGATCGAAAAAAATCTAAATATTATCTAGGCAATCCAGTGTTAAAAGCAAATTTGCTCTGAATATAGTCTGTCAGAAAAAATATACAATGCTTTTTTCTACTCTGTTTTGGAGTACATACACCAACTCCATATGCCCTCTCATGTAAAATACAGAAATTTTATATTTAAGAGAATGGAAAATAATCTAAATATTATCTAGGCAACCCAATGTTAAAAACAAAATTTCTCTGAATATAATCTGTCACAGAAAATATACAATGCCCTATTCTACAGTTTCTTGGAGTATATACAGCAACTCAATATGCTCTCTTATGTAAAATACCGAAATTCTAATTTTACACGAATCGAAATAAATCTAAATAATATCTAGGCGCCCCAACGTTATAAGAAAATTTCTCTGAATATAGTCTGTTAAAAAAATATACATTGCCTTATTCTACTCTGCTTTTGAGTATATACACCATCTCAGTATGCTCTCTCATTTTAAATAACGAAATTCTAATTTTTCGCAAATCGAAAAATATCTAAGTAATATCTAGGCGCACGGAAGATAAAAGAATATGGCTCTGATTATAATCTGTTAGAAAAAATACACAGTGCCTTATTCTACTCTGTTTTGGAGTATATAAACCAACAAAGTATGCTCTCTCATGTAAAATACAGAAATTCTAATTTTACCCGAATTGAAAAAATCTAAATATTATCTAGGCACCCAAATGTTAAAAACAAAATAGCTCTGAATATAATCTGTCAGAAATAATATACAATGCTTTATTCTACTCTTTATTGGAGTATATACACCAACTTCATATGCTCTCTCATGTAAAATAAAGAAATTCTAATTTTACCCGAATCGAAAAAATCTAAATATGATCTAGTCACCTGAATATTAAAAACAAAATTACTCTGAACAAAATCTGTCAGAAAAAATACACAATGACTTATTCTACTATGTGTTGGAGTATATACACTACCTCCATATGTTCTCTCATGTAAAATACAGAAATTCTATATTTAAGCGAATCGTCAAAAATCTAAATATAATCTAGGCACCACAATGTTAAAAGCAAAATTGCTCTCAATATAATCTGTCAGAAATAATTTACAATGCCTTATTCTACTCTGTTTTGGAGTATATACCCCAACTCATTATGCTCTCTCATGTAAAATACCGAAATTCTAAGTTTACGTGAATCAAAAAAAATTTAAATAAAATCTAGGCACCCGAATGTTAAAAGCAAAATTGCTCTGAATATAATCTGTCTGAAAAAATAAACAATGCCCTTTTCTACTCTGTTTTGTAGTATATACACCAACTCAATATGCTCTCTCATGTAAAATTCCGAAATTCTAATTTTGCGTGAATCGAAAAAAATCTAAATAATATCTAGGCGCCCAAAGTTGAAAGAAAATGGCTCTGAATATAGTCTGTTAGAAAAAATATACAACACCTCATTCTACTCTGTTTTGGAGCATATACACCAACTCCCTATGTTCTCTCATGTAAAATACCGAAATTTTAATCTTACGCGAATCAAAAAAAATCTAAATATTATCTTGGCACCCCAGTTTAAAAGAAAAATTTCTCTGAATATAATCTGGAACAAAAAATATACAATGCCCTTATCTACTCTGTTTTGGAGTAAATACACCAACTCCATATGCTCTCTCATGTAAAATACAAAAATTCTATATTTAAGCGAATCGAAAATAATCTAAATATAATTTAGGCACCCCAATGTTAAAAACAAAATTTCTCTTAATATAATCTGTCAGAAAAAATATACAATGCCATATTCTACTCTGTTTTGGAGTATATACACCAACTCCATATGCTCTCTCCTGTAAAATACAGAAATTCTATATTAAAGCAAATCGAAAAAATCTAAATATTATCTACGCACCCCAATTTAAAAAGCAAAATTGCTCTGAATATATTCTGTCAGAATAAAGATACCATGCCCTTTTCTACTCTGTTTTGTACTATATGCACCAACTCAATATGCGCTCTCATGGAAAATACCGAAATTCTAATTTTACGCGAATCGAAATAGATCTAAATAATATTTATGCGCCACAAAGTTAAAAAAAATGGCTCTGAATATAGTCTGTAAGAAAAAATATACAATGCCTTATTCTACACTGTTTCGGAGTATATACACCCACTCAGTATGCTCTCTCATGTAAAATCCAGAAATTCTAATTTTACCCAAATCGAAAAAATTTAAATATAATCTAGGCACCCCAATGTTAAAAACAAAATTGCTCTGAATATAATCTGTCAGAAGAAATATACAATACCCTATTCTACTCTTTTTTGGAGTAAATACACCAACTCCTTATGCTCTCATGTAAAATAAAGAAATTCTATATTTAAGCGAATCAAAATAATCTAAATATTATTTAGGCACTTCAATGTTAAAAACAAAATTGCACTGAATATCATTTCTCAGAAAAAATATACAATACCCTATTCTACTCTGTTTTGGAGTATATACAGCAACTACATATACTCTCTCATGTAAAATACAGAAATTCTCTATTTAAGCAAATCGAAAAAATCCTAAATGTTATCCAGGCACTTCAATGTTAATAGCAAAATTTCTCTGAATATAATATTTCAGAAAAAATATACAATGCCCTGTTCTACTCTGTTTTGGAGTATATAGCCCAACGCCATATGCTCTCTCATGTAAAATAGAGAAACTCTATATTTAGGCGAATCTACAAAAATCTAAATATTTCCTAAGCATCCCAATGTTAAAAACAAAATTACTCTGAATACAATCTGCCCGAAAAAATATACAATGCTCTTTCTACTTTTTTTTGGAGTATATACACCTACTCAATATGCTCTCTCATGTAAAATACGGAAATTCTAATGTTACGTGAATCAAAAAAAATCTAAATATTATCTAGGCACCCCAGTTTGAAAGAAAAATTCTCTGAATATAATCTGTCAGAATAAATATACAATGCCCTTTTCTACTCTGTTTTGGAGTACATACACCAACTCCATATGCTCTCTCATGTAAAATACAAAAATTCTATATTTAAGCGAATCGAAAATAATCTAAATATAATCTAGGCACCCCAATGATAAAAACAAAATTGCTCTGAATATAATCTGTCCGAGAAAATATACAATGCCCTACTCTACTCTGTTTTCGAGTACATACACCAACTCCATATGCTCTTTCATTACCGAAATTCTAATTTTACACCAATCGAAAAAAATCTAAATAATATCTAAGCTCCTCAAAGTTAAAAGAAAATGGCTCTGAATATAGTCTGTTAGAAAAAATATACAATGCCTTATTCTACTCTGTATTGGAGTATATACACCAACTCAGTATGCTCTCTCAAGTAAAATACTGAAATTCTAATTTTACGTGAATCGATAAAAATCTAAATATAATCTAGGCTCCCCAATGTAAAAAGCAAAATTTCTCTGAATATGATCTGTCAGAAAAAATGTACAATGCCCTATTCTACTCTGTTTGGAGTATATACACCAATTCCATATGCTCTCTTCTGTAAAATAAAGAAATTCTATATTTAAGCGAATTGACAAAATCTAAATATTATCTAGGCACCGCAATGTAAAAAGCAAAATTGCTCTGAATATAATCTGTCAGAAAAAATATACAATGTCCTATTCTACTCGGTTTTGGTGTAAATACACCAACTCAGTATGCTCTCTCATGTAAAATACCGAAATTCTAATTTTACCCGAATCGAAAAAAATCTAAATATTATCTAGGTAACCGGAGATTAAAAGCAAAATTGCTCTGAATATAATCTGTCAGAAAAAATATACAATGCCCTATTCTACTTTGTTTTGGAGTATATACACCAACTCAATATGATGTTTCAGGTAAAATACCGAAATTTTAATTTTACCCGAATCGACAAAATCTAAATATTATCTAGGCACCCAAATGTTAAAAACAAAACGGCTCTCAATATAATCTCTCAGAAAAAATATACAATGCCCTATTCTACTCGTTTCTGGAGTATATACACCAACTCCATATGCTCTGTCATGTAAAATACAGGAATTCTAATTTTACCAGAATCGAAAAAATCTAAATATTATCTAGGCACCCCAATGTTAAGAACAAAATTTCTCTTAATATAATCTGGCAGAAAAATATAAAATGCCCTTTTCTACTCTGGTTTGAAGTATATACACCAACTCAGTTTGCGCCCTCATGTAAAATACAGAAATTCTAATATTACCCAAATAGAAAAAATCTAAATATTCTGTAGGCACCACAATGTTAAAAACAAAACCGCTCTGAATATAATCTGTCAGATAAAATATACAATGCACAATTCTACTCTTTTTTGGAGTATATACACCAACTGCATTTGTTCTCTCATGTAAAATACAGAAATTCTAATTTTACTCGAATCGAAAAAATCTAAATATTATCTAGGCACCCCTATGTTAAAAACAAAATTGCTCTGAATATAATCAGTCAGAAAAAATATACAATGCCCTATTCTACTCTGTTTTAAAGCATATACAAAAACTGCATATGCTCTCTCAGATAAAATACCGAAATTCTAATTTTACGTGAATCTAAAAAAATCTAAATAATATCTAGGCACCCCAAAGTTAAAACAAAATGCCTCTGAATATAGTCTGTTAGAAAATATATACAATAGCTTATTCTACTCTGTTTTGGAGTATATACACCAACTCAGTATGCTCTCTCATGTAAAATAGAGAAATTCTAATTTTACCCGAAGTGAAAAAATCTAAATATTATCTAGGCACACCAATGTTAAAAACAAAATTGCTCTGATTATAGTCTGTCAGAGAACATATAAAATGCCCTATTCTACTCTGTTTTGGAGTATATACACCAACTCCATATGCTCTCTCGTGTAAAATAAAGATATTCTATATTTAAGCGAATTGAAAAAAATATAAATAATATCTAGACGCCCCAAAGTTAAAAGAAAATGGCTCTGAAAATAGTCTGTTAGAAAAAATATACAATGCCTTACTCTACTCTGTTTTGGAGTATATACACCAACTCAGTATGCTCTCTCATGTAAAATACCGAAATTCTAATTTTATGCGAATCGATATAAATCTAACAAATATGTAGCCACCCCAAATATAAAAGAAAACGGCTCTGAATATAGTCTGTTAGAAAAAATATACAATGCCTTATTCTACTCTGTTTTGGAGTATATAAAACAACTCAGTATGCTCTCTCATGTAAAATACAGAAATTCTAATTTTTCCCGAATCAAAAAAATCTAAACATTATCTAGGCACCCCAATGTTAAAAACCAAAGTTCTCTGAACATGATCTGTCATAAAAAATATACAATGCCATTTTCTACTCTGTTTTGGAGTACATACACCAACTCCATATGCTGTATCATTTAAATAAAGAAATTCTATATTTAAGCGAATCGAAAAAAATCAAAATATTATCTAGGCACCCCAATGTTAAAAACAAAATTTCTCTGAATATAATCTGTCAGAAAAAATATACAATGCCCTTTTCTACTCTGTTTAGGAGTATATACAATAACTCAGTTTGCGCTCTGAAGGAAAATAGAGAAATTCTAATTTTACCCTAATCAAAAAAATCTAAATATTCTTTAGGCACCCCAATGTTAAAAACAAAACTGCTCTGAATATAATCTGTCAGAAAAAATATACAGTGCCCTATTCTACTCTTTTTTGGAGTATATACACCAACTCCATATGCTCTCTCATGTAAAATACAGAAATTCTAATTTTACACGAATAGAAACAATCTAAATATTATCTAGGCACCCCATTGTTAAAAACAAAAAGGCTCTGAATATAATCAGTCAGAAAAAATAAACAATGCCCTATTCTACTCTGTTTTGTAGTACATACACCAACTCCATATGCTCTCTCATGTAAAATACAGAAATCCTATATTTAAGCGAATCAAAAAAAATCTAAATATTATCTAGGCACCCGAAGGTTAAAAGCAAAATTGCTCTGAATATAATCTGTCAGAAATAATATATAATGTCATATTCTACTCTCTTTTTGGAATATATACACCAGCTCCATAAGCTCTCTCATGTAAAATACTGAAATTCTTATTTTACGTGAATGGAAAAAGACCTAAAGAATATCTAGGCGCCCCAAAGTTAATAGAAAATGTCTCTGAATATACTCTGTAAGAAAAAATATACAATGCCTTATTCTACTCTGTTTTGGAGTATATACACCAACTCAGTATGCTCTCTCATGTAAAATACCGAAATTCTAATTTTACCCGAATCGAAAAAATCTAAATATTTTCTAGGCAACCCAATGTTAAAAGCAATATTGCTCTGAATATAATCTGACATAAAAAATATAAAATGCCCTTTTCTACTCTTTTTTGTAGTATATACACCACCTCAATATGCTCTCTCACGTAAAATACAGACATTCGAAATTTACGTGAATCGAAAAAAATCTAAATAATATCTACGCGCCCCAAAGTTAAAAGAAAATGGCTCTGAATATAGTCTGTTAAAAAAATATGCAATACCATATTCTACTGTGTTTTACAGTATATACACTAACTCAGTATGCTCCCTCATGAAAAATATCAAAATTGTAAATTTATGCGAATCAAAAAAAATGTAAATAACATCTAGACGCCCCAAGTTATAAGAAAATGGCTCTGAATATAGTCTGTTAGAAAAAATATACAATGCTTCATTCTAATCTGTTTTGGAGTATATACACCAATTCAGTATGCTCTCTCACGTAAAATACCGAAATTCTAATTTTAAACGAATCGAAAAAATCTAAATATTATCTAGGCACCCCAATGTTAGAAACAAAATTGCTCTGAATATAATCTGTCACAAAAAATATTCAATCCCCTATTCTAATTTGTTTTGGTGTATATACACCAACTCATTATGCTCTCCCACGTAAAATAGAGAAATTCTAAATTTACGTGAATCTAGAAGAATCCAAATATTATCTAGGCACCCCAAAGTAAAAAGCAAAATTGCTCTGAATATAATCTGTCAGAAAAAATATACAATGCCCTATTCTACTCTGTTTTGGAGTATATACACCAACTCCATATGCTCTCTCATGTAAAATACAGGAATTCTATATTTAAGGGAATAGAGAAAACTCTAAATATTATCTAGGCACTCCAATGTTAAAAGCAAAATTGCTCTGAATATAATCTGTCAGAAAAAATATACAATGCTTTTTTCTACTCTGTTTTGGAGTATATACACCAACTCAATATGCTCTCTCATGTAAAATACCAAAATTATTTATTTACGTGAATCGAAAAAAATTTGAATATTATCCCGGCACCCCAATGTTGAAAACAAAATTGCTCTGAATATAATCTCTCAGAAAAAATATACAATGCCCTATTCTACTCGTTTTTGGAGTATATACACCAACTCCATATGCTCTGTCATGTAAAATAGAGAAATTCTAATTTTACCCGAATTGAAAGAATCTAAATATTATCTAGGCACCCCAATGTTAAGAACAAAATTTCTCTTAATATAGTCTGGCAGAAAAAATATACAATGCCCTTTTCTACTCTGGTTTGGAGTATATACACCAACTCAGTGTGTGCCCTCAAATAAAATACAGAAATTCTAATATTACCCAAATCGAAGAAATATAAATATTCTGTAGGCACCACAATGTTAAAAACAAAACTGCTCTGAATATAATCTGTCAGATAAAATATACAATGCCCTATTCTATTCTTTTTTGGAGTATATACACCAACTCCATTTGCTCTCTCATGTAAAATACAGAAATTCTAATTTTACTGGAATCGAAAAAATCTAAATATTATCTAGGCCCCCCTATGTTAAAAACAAAATTTCTCTGAAAATAATCAGTCAGAAAAAATATACAATGCCCTATTCTACTCTGTTTTGGAGTATATACAAAAACTGCATATGCTCTCTCAGGTAAAATACCGAAATTCTAATTTTACGTGAATCGAAAAAAATCTAAATAATATCTAGGCACCTCAAAGTTAAAACAAAATGCCTCTGAATATAGTCTGTTAGAAAGAATATACAATAGCTTATTCTACTTTGTTTTGGAGTATATACACCAACTCAATATGCTCTCTCATGTAAAATACAGAAATTCAAATTTTACCCGAATTGAAAAAATCTAAATATTATCTAGGAACACCAATGTTAAAAACAAAATTGCTCTGAATATAGTCTGTCAGAGAACATATACAATGCCCTATTCTACTCTGTTTTGGAACATATACACCAACTCCATATGCTCTCTCATGTAAAATACAGAAAATCTATATTTAAGCGAATCGAAAAAAATCTAAATAATATCTAGACACCCCAAAGTTAAAAGAAAATGGCTCTGAAAATAATCAGTCAGAAAAAATATACAATGCCCTATTCTACTCTGTTTTGGAGTATATACAAAAACTGCATATGCTCTCTCATGTAAAATACCGTAATTCTAATTTTATGCGTATCAATATAAATCTAACAAATATGTAGCCACCCCAAATATAAAAGAAAACGGCTCTGAATATAGTCTGTTAGAAAAAATATACAATGCCTTATTCTACTCTGTTTTGGAGTATATACAACAACTCAGTATGCTCTCTCATGTAAAATACAGAAATTCTAATTTTTCCCGAATCAAAATAATCTAAACATTATCTAGGCACCCCAATGTTAAAAACAAAATTTCTCTGAATATAATCTGTCAGAAAAAATATACAATGCCCTTTTCTACTCTGTTTAGGAGTATATACACCATTTCAGTTTGCGCTCTGAAGGAAAATAGAGAAATTCTAATTTTACCCTAATCAAAAAAATCTAAATATTCTTTAGGCACCCCAATGTTAAAAACAAAACTGCTCTGAATATAATCTGTCTGAAAAAATATACAATGCCCTATTCTACTCTATTTTGGAGTATATACACCAACTCCATATGCTCTCTCATGTAAAATACAGAAATTCTAATTTTACACGAATAGAAACAATCCAAATATTATCTAGGCATTCCATCGTTAAAAACAAAAAGGCTCTGTATATAATCAGTCAGAAAAAATAAACAATGTCCTATTCTACTCTGTTTTGTAGTACATACACCAACTCCATATGCTTTCTCATGTAAAATACAGAAATTCTATATGTAAGCGAATCAAAAAAATCTAAATATTATCTAGGCACCCGAAGGTTAAAAGCAAAATTGCTCTGAATATCATGTCAGAAATAATATATAATGCCATATTCTACTCTCTTCTTGGAATATATACACCAGCTCCATATGCTCTCTCATGTAAAATACTGAAATTCTTATTTTACGTGAATGAAAAAAAACCTAAAGAATATCTAGGCGCCCCAAAGTTAATATAAAATGGCTCTGAATATAGTCTGTAAAAAAAAATACAATGCCTTATTGTACTCCGTTTTGGAGTATATACACCAACTCAGTATGCTCTCTCATGTAAAATACCGAAATTCTAATTTTACCCGAATCGAAAAAATCTAAATGTGATCTAGGCACCCCAATGTTAAAAGCAAAATTGCTCTGAATATAATCTGTCAGAAAAAATATACAATACCCTATTCTACTCTTTTTTGGTGTATATAAACCAACTCAGTATGCTCTCTCATGTAAAATAGAGAAATTCTAAATTTACGTGGATCTAAAAAAATCTAAATATTATTTAGGCACCCCAAAGTTAACAGCAAAATTGCTCTGAATATAATCTGTCAGAAAAAATATACAATGCCCTATTCTACTCTGTTTTGGAGTATATACACCAACTCTATATGCTCTCTCATGTAAAATACAAAAATTCCATATTTAAGCGAATAGAGAAAATCTAAATATTATCTAGGCACCCCAATGTCTAAAACAATATTGTTCTTGGTATAATCTGTCAGAGAAAATATACAATGCCCTTTTCTACTCTGTTTTGTACTATATACACCAACTCAATATGCTCTTTCATGTAAAATACAAAAATTCTAATTTTACCCGAATCGAAAATATCTAAATATTATCAAAGCACCACAATGTTAAAAACAAAACTTCTCTGAATATAATCTGTCAGAGAAAATATACAATGACCTATTCTACTCTGTTTTGGAGTATATACACCAACTCCATATGCTCTCTAATGTAAAATACAGAAATTCTATATTTCAGGGAATCGAAAGAGATCTAAATATTATCTAGGCACCCAAATGTAAAAAGCAAAATTGCTCTAAATATAGTCTGTCAAAAAAAATATACAAATCCCAATTCTACTCTGCTTTGGAGTATATACACCATCTCAATATGCTCTCTCATGTAAAATACAGAAATTCTATATTTAAGCGAATCGAAAAACATCTAAATATTATCTAGGCACCCCAAGGTTAAAAGCAAAATTTCTCGGCATATAATCTGTCATAAAAAGTATACAATGCCCTTTTCTAATCTGTTTTGGAGTATATAAACCAACTCAATATGCTCTCTTATGTAAAATACCGAAATTCTATCTTTAAGTGAATGGAAAAAAACCTAAAAAATATCTAGGCGCCCCAATGTTCAAAGAAAATGGCTCTGAATATAGTCTGTAAGATAAAAAAAACAATGCCTTATTCTACTCTGTTTTGGAGTATATACATCAACTCAGTATGCTCTCTCATGTAAAATACAGAAATTCTAATTTTCCCCGAATCGAAAAAATCTAAATATGATCTAGGTGCCCCAAAGATAATGGAAAATGGCTCAAAATAAAGTCTGTAAGAAAAAATATACAATGCCTTATTCTACTTTGTTTTGGAGTATATACACCAACTCAGTATGCTCTCTCATTTAAAATACCGAAATTCTAATTTTACCCGAATCGAAAAAAATCTAAATATGATCTAGGCACCCCAATGTTAAAAACAAAATTGCTCTGAATATAGTCTGTCAGAAATAATATACAATGCCCTATTCAACTCTTTTTTGGTGTATATAAACCAACTCAGTATGCTCTCTCATGTAAAATAGAGAAATTCTAAATTCACGTGGATCTAAAAAAATCTAAATATTATCTAGGCACCCCAAAGTTAAAAGCAAAATTTCTCTGAATATAATCTGTCAGAAAAAATATACAATGCCCTATTCTACTCTGTTTTGGAGTATATACACGAACTCCATATGCTCTCTCATGTAAAATACAGAAATTCTATATTTAAGCGAATAGAGAAAATCTAAATATTATCTAGGAAATCCAATGTTAAAAGCAAAATTGCTCCGAATATAATCTGTCAGAAAAAATATCCAATGGCCTTTTCTACTCTGTTATGGTGTATATACACCAACTCAATATGCTCTCTCATGTAAAATACCGAAATTCTCAGTTTACGGGAATCGAAAAAAACCTAAATAATATCTACGTGCCCCAAAGTTAAAAGTAAATGGCTCTGAATATAGTCTGTTAAAAAATATATACAATTCTTTATTCTACTGTGTTTTACAGTATATACACCAACTCAGTATGCTCCCTCATGTAAAATACCGAAATTCTAAATTTACGCGAATCGAAAAAAATGTAAATAACATCTAGACGCCCGAAGTTAAAAGAAAATGGCTCTGAATATAGTCTGTTAGAAAAAATATACAATGACTTATTCTACTTTGTTTTAGAGTATATACACCAACTCCATATGTTCTCTCATGTAAAATACAGAAATTCTATATTTAAGCGAATAGAGAAAACTCTAAATATTATCTAGGCACTCCAATGTTAAAAGTAAAATTGCTCTGAATATAATCTGTCAGAAGAAATATACAATGCCCTACTCTACTCCGTTTTGGTGTAAATACACCAACTCAGTATGCTCTCTCATGTAAAATACCGAAATTCTAATTTTACCCGAATCGAAAAAAATTTAAATATTATCTAGGTACCCAAAGATTAAAAGAAAAATTGCTCTGAATATGATCTGTCAGAAATAATATACAATGCCCTTTTCTACTCTGTTTTGAAGTATATACACCAACTCAATATGCTCTCTCATGTAAAATACCAAAATTATTAATTTACGTGAATCGAAAAAAATCTAAATATTATCCCAGCACCCCAATTTTAAAAACAAAATTGCTCTGAATATAATCTCTCAGAAAAAACATACAATGCCCTATTCTACTTTGTTTTGCAGTATATACAGCAACTCCATCTGCTCTCTCATGTAAAATACAGAAATTCTATATTTAAGCGAATCGAAAAAATTCTAAATATTATCTAGGCAACACAATGTTAAATGCAAAACTGCTCTGCATATATTGTCATAAAAATATACAATGTCGTTTTCTACTCTGTTTTGGAGTATATACACCAACTCAATATGCTCTCTCAGGTAAAATACGGAAATTCAAATATTACATGAATCGAAAAAAATGTAAGTAACATCTAGACGCCCGAAGTTAAAAGAAAATGGCTCTGAATATAGTCTGTTAGACAAAATATACAATGCCGTATTTTACTCTGTTTTGGAGTATATACACCAACTCAGTATGCTCTCTCATGTAAAATACAGAAATTCTAATTTTACCCGAATCGAAAAGATATAAATATTCTGTAGGTAACCCAATGTTAAAAATAAAATTGCTCTGAATATAATCTGTCAGAAAAATATAAAATTCCCTATTCTACTCTTTTTTGGAGTATATACATCAACTCCATATGCTCTCTCATGTAAAATACAGAAATTCTAATTTCACCCGAATAGAAATAATCTAAATATTATCTAGGCACCGCAATGTTAAAATCAAAATTGCTCTGAATATCATCTGTCAGAACAAATATACAATGCCCTATTCTACTCTTTTTTGGCACGTATACACCAACTCCATATGCTCTCTCATGTAAAATACAGAAATTCCATATTTAAGCGAATCAAAAAAAATCTAAATATTATCTAGGCACCTCAATGTTAAAAACAAAATTGCTCTGAATATAATCTGTCAGAAAAAATATACAATGCCCTATTCTACTCTTTTTTGGAGTATATACATCAACTCCATATGCTCTCTCTTGTAAAATAGAGAAATTCTAATTTTACCCGAATCAAAAACATCTAAATATTATCTAGGCACCCCAATGTTAAAAAGAAAATTGCTCTGAATACAATCTGTCAGAATAAATATACAATGCCCTATTCTACTTTTTTTTGGAGTATATACACCAGCTCCATATGCTATCTAATTGAAAATACATAAATTCTCTATTTAAGCGAATCAAAAAAAATCTAAATATTATCTAGGCACCCCAATGTAAAAAGCAAAATTTCTCTGAATATAATCTGTCAGAAAAAATATACAATTCTTTTTTCCACTCTGTTTTGGAGTATATACACCAACTCAGTATGCTCTCTCATGTAAAATACTGAAATTCTAACTTTATGCGAATCGATAT
The DNA here is from genome assembly GCF_049354715.1 of Callithrix jacchus. NCBI lineage: Eukaryota > Metazoa > Chordata > Mammalia > Primates > Cebidae > Callithrix > Callithrix jacchus. The sequence continues at coordinate 891,247 of NC_133503.1, forward strand.
AAATCTAACTAATACGTAGCAACCCCAAATATAAAAGAAAATGGCTCTGAATATAGTCTGTTATAAAAAATATACAATGCCTTATTCTAATTTGTTTTGGAGTATATACAACAACTCAGTATGCTCTCTCATGTAAAATATAAAAATTCTAATTTTTCCCGAATCAAAGAATTCTAAACATTATCTAGGCACCCCAACAATAAAAACAAAATTGCTCCAAATATAATCTGTCATAAAAAATATACAATGCCCTTTTCTACTTTGTTTTGGAGTACATACACCAACTCCATATGCTCTATCATTTAAATAAAGAAATTCCATATTTAAGAGAATCAAAAAAAATCTAAATATTATCTAGGCAACAAAATGTTAAAAACAAAATTTCTCTGGATATAATCTATCAGAAAAAATATACAATGAGTTTTTCTACTCTGTTTTGGAGTATATACACCAACTCAGTTTGCGCTCTGAAGGACAATAGAGAAATTCTAATTTTACCCTAATCAAAAAAATCTAAGTATTTTTAGGCACCCCAATGTTAAAAACAAAACTGCTCTGAATATAATCTGTCAGAAAAAATAGACAATGTCCTATTCTACTTTTTTTTGGAGTATATACACCAACTTTATATGCTCTCTCATGTAAAATACAGAAATTCTATATTTAAGCGAATAGAGAATATCTAAATATTATCTAGGCACCCCAATATTTAAAACAATATTGTTCTGGGTATAATCTGTCAGAGAAAATATACAATGCCCTTTTCTACTCTGTTTTGTAGTATATACACCAACTCAGTATGCTCTCTCATGTAAAATACAGAAATTGTATATTTGAGCAAATCGAAGAGAATCTAAATATTATTTAGGCACCCCAATGTTAAAAGCAATATTGCTCTGAATATAATCTGTCAGAAAAAACATACAATGCTTTTTTCTACTCTGTTTTGTAGTGTATACACCAAATCAATATGCTCTGTCATGTAAAATACAGAAATTCTAATTTTACCTGAACCGAAAAAATCTAAATATTATCTAGGCACCCCAATGTTAACAGCAAAATTGCTCTGAATATAATCTGTCAGAAAAAATATACAATTCCCTCTTCTATTCTGTCTTGTTGTATTAATACCAACTCAATATACTCTGTCATGTAAAATACAGAAATTCTAATTCTACCCTAACCGCAAAAATCTAAATATTATCTAGGCACCCCAATGTTAAAAGCAAAACTTCTCTGAATAAAATATGTCAGAAAAAATATACGATGCATTTTTCTACTCTGTTTTGGAGTATATACAGCAACTCAACATGCTCTCTCATGTAAAATACGGAAATTCTAATTTTAGGTGAATCAAAAAAATCTAAAGTATATCTAGGCTCCCCAAAGTTAATAGAAAATGGCTCTGAATATAGTCTGTTAGAAAAAATATACAAAGCCTTATTTTACTCTGTTTTGGAGTATATACACCAACTCAGGATGCTCTCTTATGTAAAATACCGAAATTCAAATTTTACCCGAATAGAAAATAATCTAAATATTATATAGGAACCTCAGTGTTAAAAAAAATTGCTCTGAATATAATCTGTTAGAAAAAATATACAAGGCCTTATTCCACTTTGTTTTGGAGTATACACACCAAGTCCATATACTCTCTCAGGTAAAATACAGAAATTCTATATTTGAGCGAATCGAAAAAAATCTAAATATTATTTAGGCACCCCAAAGTTTAAAACAAAATTGCTCTGAATATAATCTGTCAGAAAAAATATACAATGCCCTATTCTACTCTGTTTTGGAGTATATACACCAACTCCATATGCTCTCTCATGTAAAATACCGAAATTCTTATTTCACACGAATAGAAAAAAATCTAAATAATATCTAGACGCCCCAAATTTAAAAGATAATGGCTCTGAATATAGTCTGTTAGATAAAATTTACAATGCCTTATTCTACTCTTTTTTGAAGTATATACACCAACTCAGTATGCTCTCTCATGTAAAATACCGAAATTCTATATTTAAGCGAATCGAAATAATTCTAGATATTATCTAGGCACCCCAATGTGAAAAGCAAAATTGCTTTTAATATACTCTGTCAGGTAATATATACAATGCCCTTTACTTCCCTGTTTTGTAGTATATACAACAACAAAATATGCTCTCTAACGTAAAATAGAAAAATTCTAATTCTACCCAAATCGAAAAAATCTAAATATTATCTAGGCACCCCAATGTGAAAAGCAAAATTGCTCTGAATATAATATGTCAGAAAAAATATACAATGCCCTTTTCTACTCTGTTTTGTAGTATATACACCAACTCAATATGCTCTCTAATGTAAAATACAGAAATTCTAATTTTACCTGAATCGAAGAAATCAAAATATTATCTAGGTACCCCAATGTTAAAATAAAAATTGCTCTGAATATAATCTGTCAGAAAAAATATACAATGCCCTATTCTACCCTGTTTTTGAGTATGTACACCAACTCAGTATGCTCTCTCATGTAAAATACCGTAATTCAAATTTTACGTGAATCGAAAAAAATCTAAATATTATCTAGGCACCCCAATGTTAAAAGAAAACTTGCTCTTAATATAATCTGTCAGAAAAAATATACAGTGTCCTTTTCTACTCTGTTTTGTAGTATATACACCAACTTTATAGGCTCTCTTATGTAAAATACAGAAATTCTAATTTTACAAGAATCGAAAAAATCTAAATAATATCTAGGCGCCTCGAAGTTAAAAGAAAATGGCTCTTAATATCGTCTGTTAGAAAAAATATACAATGCCTTATTCTACTCTGTTTTGGAGTATATACACAAACTCAGTATGCTCTATAATGTAAAATACAGAAATTCTAATTTTACCCGAATAGAAAAAATCTAAATATTATCTAGGCACCCGAATGTTAAAAGCAAAATTGCTCTGAATACAGTGTGTCAGAAAAAAATACAACGTTCTTTTCTACTCAGTTTTGGAGTATATACAACAACTCAATATGCTGTCTCATGTAAAATACAGAAATTCTAATTATACGTGAATCGAAAAAAATCGAAATAATATCTAGGCACCCGAAAGTTAAAAGAAAATGGCTCTGAATATAGTCTGTTAGAAAATATATACAATGCCTTATTCTACTCTGTTTTGGAGAATATAAACCAACGCAGTATCCTCTCTCCTGTAAAATACCGAAATTCTAATATTACGTGAATCCAAAAAAATCTAAATAATATCTAAGTGCTTCAAAGTTAAAAGAAAATGGCTCTGAATATGTCCTGTTAAAAAAATATACAATGCCTTATTCTACTCTATTTTGAATTATATATACCAACTCAGTATGCTCTATAATGTAAAATACCAAATTTCTAATTTTCCGTGAATCGAAAAAAATATAAATATTATCTAGGCACCCTAATGTTAAAAGCAAAATTGCTACGAGTATAATCTGTCAGAAAAAATATACAATGCCCCTTTCTACTCTATTTTGGAGTATATACACCAAGTCAATATGCTCTCTCTTGTAAAATACCGAATTCCAATTTTACGTGAATCGAAAAAAATCTAAATAATATCTAGACACCCCAATGTTAAAACAAAATTGCTCTGAATATAATGTGTCAGTAAAAATATACAATGCCCTTTTCGACTCTGTTTTGGAGTATGTACACCAACTCCATATGCTCTCTCATGTAAAATACAGAAATTCTATATTTAAGCTAATCGAATAAAAATCTAAATATTAACTAGGCACCCGAATGTAAAAAGCAAAATTGCTCTGAATATAATCTGTAAGAACAAATATACAATGCCCCTTTCTACTCTGTTTTGGAGTATGTACACCAACTCAATATGCTCTGTCATCTGAAACACAGAAATTCTATATTTAAGCGAATCGAAAAAAATCTAAATATTATCTAGGCACCCCAATGTTAAAAACAAAATTGCTCTGAATATAATCTGTCAGAAAAAATATACAATGCTTTATTCTACTCTGTTTTGAAGTATATACACAAACTCCATATGCTCTCTCATGTAAAATAGTGAAATTCTAATTTTACGCGAATCAGAAAAAATCTAAATAATATCTAGGCACCCCAGAGGTAAAAGAAAATAGCTTTGAATATAGTCTGTAGGAAAAAATATACAATGCCTTATTATACTTTGTTTTGGAGTATATACACAAACACACTCTGCTCTCTCATGTAAAATAATGTAATTCTAAATTTACGTGAATAAAAATAATCTAAATATTATCTATGCACCCCAATGTTAAAATAAAAATTGCTCTGAATATAATCTGTCAGGAAAAATATACAATGCTTTTTTCTACTTTGTTTTGGAGAATATACACCAACTCAATATGCTCTCTCATATAAAATACCGAAATTCTAATTTTACACGAATCGAAAAAAATCTAAATAATATCTAGGCGCCCAAAGGTTAAAAGAAAATGGCTCTGAATATAGTCTGTTAGACAAAATATACAATGCCTTATTCTACTCTGTTTTGGAGTATATACAACAACTCAGTATGCTCTCTCATGTAAAGTATCGAAATTCAAATTTACCCGAATCGAAAAAATCTAACTATTATCTAGGAACAACAATGTTAAAAGAAAAATTGCTCTGAATATAATCTGTCAGAAAAAATATACAATGCCTTTTCCTACTTTGTTTTGGAGTATATACACCAAGTCAATATGCTCTCTCATGTAAAATACAGAAATTCTATATTTAAGTGAAGCGAAAAAAATCTAAATATTATCGAGGCACCCAAATGTTAATAGCAAAATTGCTCTGAATATAATCCGTCAGAAAACATATAAAATGCCATTTTTTACTCTGTTTTGTAGTATATACACCAACTCAATATGCTCTCTCATGTAAAATATCGAAATTCTAATTTTACATGAATCGAAAATCTCTAAACAATATCTAGGCGCCCCAAAGTTAAAAGAAAATGGCTCTGAATATAGTCTGTTAGAAAGAGTATACAATGCCTTATTCTACTCTGTTTTGGAGTATATACACCAACACACTATACCCTCTCATGTAAAATAAGGAAATTCCAATTTTACCCAAATCGAAAAAATCTAAATATTTTCTAGGCACCCCAATGTTAAAAACAAAATTGCTGTATACATAATCTGTCAGAAAAATATACAATGCCCTGTTCTATTCTGTTTTGGAATATATAAACCCACTCCATATGCTCTCTCATGTAAAATAGTGAAATTTTAATTTTACGTGAATCGAAAAAAATCTAAATAATATCGAGGCGCTCCAAAGTTAAAAGAAAATAGCTGTGAATATAGTCTGTAGAAAAAAATATACACTGCCTTATTATACTTTGTTTTGTAGTATATACACAAACTCACTATTCTCTCTCATGTAAAATAATGTAATTCTAAATTTACGTGAATAAAAAAATATAAATATTATATATGCACCCTAATGTTAAAAGCAAAATTGCTCTGAATATAATCTGTCAGAAAAAATATACAATGCTTTTTTCAACTCTGTTTTGGAGTATATACACCAACTCAATATGCTCTCTCATGTAAAATACCGAAATTCTAATTTTACACGAATCAAAAAACATCTAAATAATATCTAGGCGACCCAAGGTTAAAAGAAAATGGCTCTTAATATAGTCTGTTAGAAAAAATATACAATGCCTTACTCTACTCTGCTTTGGAGTATATACACCAACTCAGTATGCTCTCTCATGTAAAGTACCGAAATTCTAAATTTGCCCGAATCGAAAAAATCTAAATATTATCTAGGCACCCCAATGTTAAAAGCAAAATTGCTCTGAATATAATCTGTCAGAAAAAATATACAATGCCCTTTTCTACTCTGTTTTGAAGTATATACACCAACTCAATCTCTCATGTAAAATACCGAAATTCTAATGTTGCGTGAATTGAATAAAATCTAAATAATATCTAGTTGCCCCAAATTTAAAAGAAAATGGCTCTGAATACAGTCTTTTAGAAATAATATACAATGCCTTATTCTACTCTATTTTGGATTATATCCACCAACTCAGTATGCTCTCTAATGTATAATACCGAAATTCTTATTTTACTTGAATCGAAAAAAATCTAAATATTATGTAGGCACCCTAATGTTAAAATCAAAATTGCTACGAATATTATCTGTTAGAAAAAATATACAATGCCGCTTTCTACTCTGTTTTGGAGTATATACACCAAGTCAATCTGCTCTCTCATGTAAGATACCGAAATTCTAATTTTATGCGAATCGAAAAAAATCTAAATAATATCTAGGCACCCCAATGTTAAAAACAAAATTGCTCTGAATATAATCTGTCATAAAAAATATACAATTCCCTTTTCGACTCGGTTTTAAAGTATGTAAACCAACTCAATATGGTCTCTCATGTAAAATACAGAAATTCTATATTTAAGCGAATCGAAGAAAATCTAAATATTATCTAGGCACCCAAATATAAAAAGCAAAATTGCTCTGAATATAGTCTGTAAGAAAAAATATACAATGTTCTTTTCTACTCTGTTTTGGAGTATGTACACCAACTCAATATGCTCTCTCATGTGAAATACAGAAATTCTATATTTAAGCGAATGGAAAAAAATCTAAATATTATCTAGGCACTCCAATGTTAAAAACAAAATTGCTCTGAATATAATCTGTCATAAAAAAAATACAATGCCCTATTCTACTCTGTTTTGAAGTATATAAACCAACACAGTACGCTCTCTCATGTAAAATACAGAAATTAAAATTTTACCATAATTGAAAATGTCTAATTAATATTTAGGCTCCCAAATGTTAAAAACAAAATTGCTCTGAATATAATCAGTCAGAAAAAATAAACAGTGCCCTATTCTACTCTGTTTTGGAGTATATACACCAACTCCATATGCTCAATCATGTAAAATACAGAAATTCTATATTTAAGCAAATCGAAAAAAATCTAAATATTATCTAGGCACCCCAATGTTAAAAGCAAAATTGCTCTGAATATAGTCTGTCAGAAAAAATATACAGTGCCCTTTTCTACTGTTTTTTGTAGTATATACACCAACTCAATATGCTCTCTCATGTAAAATACAAAAATTCTACTTTTACACGAATCGAAAAAAATCTAAATAATATCTAGGCACCCAAAAGCTAAAATAAAATGTCTCAGAATATAGTCTGTTAGAAAAAATATACAATGCCTTATTCTACTCTGTTTTGGATTATATAAACCAACTCAGTATGCTCTCTCATGTAAAATACCGAAATTCTAAATTTAGGTCAATAAAAAAAATCTAAATATTATCTAGGGACCCCAATGTTGAAAACAAAATTGCTCTGGATACAATCTGTCAGAAAGAATACACAATGCCCTATTCTACTCTGTTTTGGAGTATATACACCAAATTTATAGGCTCTCTTATGTAAAATACAGAAATTCTAATTTTACAAGAATCGAAAAAATCTAAATAATATCTAGGCGCCTCGAAGTTAAAAGACAATGGCTCTTAATATCGTCTGTTAGAAAAAATATACAATGCCTTATTCTACTCTGTTTTGGAGTATATACACCAACTCAGTATGCTCTATAATGTAAAATACAGAAATTCTAATTTTACCCGAATAGAAAAAATCTAAATATTATCTAGGCACCCGAATGTTAAAAGCAAAATTGCTCTGAATACAATGTGTCAGAAAAAAATACAACGTTCTTTTCTACTCAGTTTTGGAGTATATACAACAACTCAATATGCTGTCTCATGTAAAATACAGAAATTCTAATTATACGTGAATCGAAAAAAATCGAAATAATATCTAGGCACCCGAAAGTTAAAAGAAAATGGCTCTGAATATAGTCTGTTAGAAAATATATACAATGCCTTATTCTACTCTGTTTTGGAGAATATAAACCAACGCAGTATCCTCTCTCCTGTAAAATACCGAAATTCTAATATTACGTGAATCCAAAAAAATCTAAATAATATCTAAGTGCTTCAAAGTTAAAAGAAAATGGCTCTGAATATGTCCTGTTAAAAAAATATACAATGCCTTATTCTACTCTATTTTGAATTATATATACCCACTCAGTATGCTCTCTAATGTAAAATACCGAAATTCTAATTTTCCGTGAATCGAAAAAAATATAAATATTATCTAGGCACCCTAATGTTAAAAGCAAAATTGCTACGAGTATAATCTGTCAGAAAAAATATACAATGCCCCTTTCTACTCTATTTTGGAGTATATACACCAAGTCAATATGCTCTCTCTTGTAAAATACCGAATTCCAAATTTACGTGAATCGAAAAAAATCTAAATATTATCTAGGCACCCGAATGTTAAAAGCAAAATTGTTCTAAATATAATCTGTCAGAAAAAATATACAATGCCTTATTCTACTCTGTTTTGGAGTATATACACCGACTCAGTATGCTCTCTTATGTAAAATACATAAATTCTAATTTTACCCGAATCGAAAAAATCTAAATATTATCTAGGCACCCCAATGTTAAAAGCAAAATTTCTCTGAATATAATCTGTCAGAAAAAAAATACAATGCTTTTTTCTACTCTGTTTTTCAGTACATACACCAACTCCATATGATCTCTCATGTAAAATACAGAAATTCTATATTTAAGCAAATCGAAAAAAATCTAAATATTATCTAGGCATCCCAATGTTAAGAACAAAATTTCTCTAAATATAACTTGTCAGAAAAAATATACAATGCCGTTTTCTACTCTGTTTTGGAGTATATACACCAACTCCATATGCTCTCTCATGTAAAATACAGAAATTCTATATTTAAGTGAAGCGAAAAAAATCTAAATATTATCTAGGCACCCCAATGTTAATAGCAAAATTGCTCTGAATATAATCTGTCAGAAAAGATATACAATGCCATTTTCTACTCTGTTTTGTAGTATATACACCAACTCAATATGCTCTCGCAAGTAAAATATCGAAATTCTAATTTTACATGAATCGAAAAACTCTAAATAATATCTAGGTGCCCCAAAGTTAAAAGGAACTGGCTCTGAATATAGTCTGTTAGAAAGAGTATACAATGCCTTATTCTACTCTGTTTTGGAGTATATTCAAAAATCTAGTATGCCCACTCATGTAAAATACCGAAATTCTAATTTTACGTGAATCGGAAAAAATTCAAGTATTATCTAGGCACCCGAATGTTAACAGCAAAATTGCTGTGAATACAGTCTGTCAGAAAAAAAATGCCATTTACTACTCTGTTTTGGAGTATATACACCAATTCAATATGCTCTCTCATGTAAAATACAGAAATTCTAATATTATGCGAATGGAAAAAAATCTAAATAATATCTAGGCGACCGAAAGTTAAAAGAAAATGGCTCTGAATATAGTCTGTTAGACAAAATATACAATACCTTATTCTTCTCTGTTTTGGAGTATATACACCAACTCAATATGCTCTCTCATGTAAAGTATCGAAATTATAAATTTACCCGAATCAAAAAAATCTAAATATTATCTAGGTACCCCAATGTTAAAAGCAGAATTGCTCTGAATATAATCTGTCAGAAAAAATATACAATGCTCTTTTCTACTCTGTTTTGGAGTATATACAACAACTCAATATGCTCTCTCATGTAAAATATCCAAATTCGAATTTTACGTGAATCGAAAAAAATCTAAATAATATCTAGGTGCCCCAAGATTTAAAAAAATGGCTCTGAATATACTCTGTTAGAAAAAATATAAAATGCCTTATTTTACTCTGTTTTGGAGTATATACACCAACTCAGTATGCTCTCTCATGTAAAGTATCGAAATTCTAAATTTACCAGATTCGCAAAAATCTAAATATTATCTAGGCCCCCCAATGTTAAAAGCAAAATGGGTCTGAATATAATCTGTCAGAAATAATATACAATGCTTTTTTATACTCTGTTTTGAAGTATATACACCAACTAAATATTCTCTCTCATGTAAAATACCAACATTCTAATTTAGCTCAAATTGAATAAAATCTAAATAATATCAAGTTGCCCCAAAGTTAAAAGAAAATGGCTCTGAATACAGTCTGTTAGAAAAAATATACAATGCCTTATTCTACTCTATTTTGGATTATATAGACCAACTTAGTATGCTCTCTAATGTAAAATACAGAAAGTCTATATTTACGCGAATGGAAAAAAATCTAAATATTATCTAGGGACACCAATGTTAAAAGCAAAATTGCTCTGAATATAATCTGTCAGAAAAAATATACAATGCTTTTTTCTACTCTGTTTTGGAGTATAAACACCGACTCAATATGCTCACTCATGTAAAATACCGAAATTCTAATTTTACACGAATAGAAAAAAATCTAAATATTATCTAGGCACCTCAATATTTAAAAAAAATTGCTCTGAATATAACCTGTCAGAAAAAATACACAATGCCCTATTCTACTCTGTTTTGGATTATATACACCAACTCCATATGTTCTCTAATGTAAAATACAGAAATTCTATATTTAAGCAAATCGAAAAAAATCTAAATATTATCTAGGCACAACAATGTTAAAAGAAAAATTGCTCTGAATATAATCTGTCAGAAAAAATGCCCTTTCATACTCTGTTTTACCGTATATACTCCAACTCAATATGCTCTCTCATGTAAAATACCTAAATACTAATTCTATGCGAATCGAAAAACATCTAAATAATATCTAGGTGCCCCAAGGTTAAAAGAAAATGGCTCTGAATATAGTCTGTTAGATAAAATATACAATGCCTTATTCTTCTCTGTTTTGTAGTATATACACCAACTCAGTATGCTCTCTCATGTAAAGTATCGAAATTATAAATTTACCCGAATCGAAAAAATCTAAATATTATCTAGGCACCCCAATATTAAAAGAAAAATTTCTCTGAATATAATCTGTCAGAAAAAATATACAATGCCCTTTTCTACTCTGTTTTGGAGTATATACACCAACTCAATATGCTCTCTCATGTAAAATATCGAAATTCGAATTTTACGCGAATCGAAAAGAGTCTAAATAATATTTAGGCGCCCCATGATTAAAAAATATGGCTCTGAATATACTCTGTTAGAAAAAATATACAATGCCTTATTCTACTCTGTTTTGGAGTATATACACCAACTCCGTATGCTCTCTCATGTAAAGTATCGAAATTCTAAATTTACCAGATTCGCAAACATCTAAATATTATCTAGGCACCCCAATGTTAAAAGCAAAATGGGTCTGAATATAATCTGTCAGAAATAATATACAATGCTTTTTTCTACTCTGTTTTGAAGTATATATGCCAACTATTTTCTCTCATATAAAATACCAAAATTCTAATTTAGCGCGAATCAAACAAAATCTAAATAATATCTAGTTGCCCCAAAGTTAAAAGAAAATGGATCTGAATACAGTCTGTTAGATAAAATATATAATGACTTATTCTACTCTGTTTTGGAGTATATACACCAACCCCATATGCTCTCTCATGTAAAATAAAGAAATTCAAAATTTAAGCGAATCAAAAAAAATCTAAATATTACTTCGGCACCCCAATATTAAAAACAATATTGCTCTGAATATAATCTGTCAGAAAAAATATACAATGCCCTATTCTACTCTGTTTTGGAGTATGTAAACCAACTCCATCTGCTCTCTCATGTAAAATACAGAAATTCTATATTTAAGCGAATCTTAAAATTCTAAATATTACTTCGGCACCCCAATATTAAAAACAATATTGCTCTGAATATAATCTGTCAGAAAAAATATACAATGCCCTCTTCTATTCTGTTTTGTAGTATAAACACCAACTCAATATGCTCACTCATGTAAAATACAAAAATTCTAATTTTACGCGAATCGAAAAAAATCCAAATAATATCTAGGCACCCAAAAATTAATAGAAAATGGCTCTTAATATAGTCTGTTAGAAAAAATATACAATGCCTTATTCTACTCTGTTTTTGACTATATACTCCAACTCAGTATGCTCTCTCATATAAGATACAGAAATTCTGTATTTAAGCGAATCGAAAAAAATCTAAATATCATCTTGGCACGCCAATGTTAAATGCAAAATTGCTCTGAATAAAATGTGTCAGAAAAAATATACAATGCCCTATTCTACTCTGTTTTGGAGTATATACATCAACTCAATATGCTCTCTCATATAAAATACTGAAATTTTAATTTTACGTGAAACGAATAAAAAATAAATAATATCTAGGCGCTCCAAAGTTAAAAGAAAATGGCTCTGAATATAGTCTTTTAGAAAAAGTATACAGTGCCTTATTCTACTCTGTTTTGGAATATATACACCAACACAGTTTGCTCTCTCATGTAAAATAGAGAAATTCTAATTTTACCATAATCGAAAAAATTTAAATATTATTTAGGCATTCCAATGTTAAAAACAAAATGGCTCTGAATATAATCTGTCAGAAAAAATATACAATGCCCTTTTCTACTGTGTTTTGGAGTATATACACTAACTCAATATGCTCTCTCATGTAAAATACCGAAATTTTAATTTTACACGAATCGATAAAAATCTAACTAATATCTAGGTGCCGGAAAGTTAAAAAGAAATGTCTCTGAATATAGTCTTTAAAAAAATATACAATTCCTTATTCTACAATGTTTTGGAGTATATACACCACCTCAGTATGCTCTCTCATGTAAAATACAGAAATTCTAATTTTACGTGATCTTAAAAAATCTAAATATTATCTAGGCACCCCAATGTTAAAAACAAAATTGCTTTGAATAAAATCTCTCAGAAAAAAAATACAATGAAAATTTCCATTTGTTTTGGAGTATATACACCAACTCAGTGTACTCTCTCATGTAAAATACCGAAATTCTAATTTTACGTGAATCCAAAATAATCTAAATATCATCTAGGCACCGCAATGTTAAAAGCAAAATTGCTCTGAATATAATCTGTCAGAAAATATATACAATACCCTTTTCTACTCTGTTTTAAAATATATACACCAACTCAATATATTCTCTCATTAAAAATACCGAAATTCAAATTTTACGCGAATCAAAAAATATCTAAATACTATCTAGGCGCCCCAAAGTTAAAAACAAAATTGCAATGAATATAATCTGTCAGAAAAAATATACAATGCCCTATTCTACTCTGTTTTGGAGTACATACACCAAATCAATATGCTCTCTAATGTAAAATACAGAAACACTATATTTAAGTGAATCGAAAAAAATCTAAATATTATCTAGGCACCCCAATGTTAAAAACAAAATTTGTCTGAATATAATCTGTCAGAAAAAAAAATACAATGCCATTTTCTACTCTTTTTTGTAGTATATACACCAAGTCAATATGCTCTCTCATGTAAAATACAAAAATTCTAATTTTACCCGAATCGAAAATGTCTAAATATTATCAAGGCAACCAATGTTAAAAGCAAAATTGCTCTAAATATAATCTGTCAGAAAAAATATACAATGCTCTTTTCAACTCTGTTTCGGAGTTTATACACCAACTAAATGTTCTCTCTCATGTAAAACACAGAAATTCTTATTTTACCCAAATCGAAAAAATCTAAATATAATCTAGACACCCCAATGTTAAAATCAAAATTGCTCTGAATATAATCTGTCAGAAAAAATATACAATGCCCTTTTTTACTCTGTTTTGGAGAAGATACACCAACTCAACATGCTCTCTCATGTAAAATACCGAAATTCAAATTTTACGTGAATCGAAAATAATCTAAATAATATCTAGGCGCCCCAAAGTTAAAAGAAAATGGCTCTGAATATTGTCTGTAAGAAAAAATATACAATGGCTTATTCTACTCTGTTTTGGAGTATATACACCAACTCAGTATGCTCTCTCATGTAAAATACCGATATTCTAAATTTACGTAAATCCATATAAATCTAAATATTATCTAGGCAGCCCAATGTTAAAAAAAAATTGCTCTGAATATAATCTGTCAGAAAAAATATACAATGCCCTATTCTACACTGTTTTGGAATATATACACCAACTCAGTATGCTCTCTCATTTAAAATACCAAAATTCTAATTTTACGTGAATCTAAAAATATCTAAATATTATCTAGGCAATTAAATGTTGAAAACAATATTGCTCTGAATATTATCTGTCAGAAATAATATACAATGCCCTATTCTACTCTGTTTTGGAGTATATAAACCAACTCCATATGCTCTCCCATGAAAAATACAGAAATTCTATATTTAAGCGGATCAAAAAAATCTAAATATTATCGAGGCACCCCAATATTAAAAGCAAAACTGCTCTGAATAAAATATGTCAGAAAAAATATACAATGCCCTTTTGTACTCTGTTTTGTAGTATATACACCAACTCAATATGCTGTCTCTTGTAAAACAGAGAAATTCCAATTTCACCCGGAATCAAAAAAATCTAAATATTATCTAGGCACCCCAATGTTAAAAACAAAATTTCTCTGAATATAAACTGTCAGAAATAATATACAATGCCCTATTCTACTCTGTTTTGGAGTATATACACCAACCCCATATGCTCTCTCATGTAAAATACAAAAATTCTATATTTAAGCAAATCGAAAACAATCTAAATATTATCTAGGTACCCCAAAGTTAAAAGCAAAATTGCTCTGAATATAATTTGTCAGAAAAAATATACAATGCACTTTTCTACTTTGTTTTGGAGTATATACTCCAACTCAATATGCTCTCTCATGTAACATACCGAAATTTTAATTTTACATGAATCGAATATAATGTAAATAATATCTGGGCACCCCAAAGTTAAAAGAAAATGTCTCTGAATATACACTGTTAGAGAAAATATACAATGCCTTATTCTACTTTGTTTTGGAGTATATACACCAACTCAGTATGCTCTCTCATGTAAAATATAGAAATTCTAAATTTACCGTAATCCAAAAAAAGCTAAATATAATCTAGGCACCTCAATGTTAAAAACAAAATTGCTCTCAATATAATCTGTCAGAAACAATATACAATGCCCTATTCTACTCTGTTTAGGACTATATACACCATGTCCATATGCTCTCTCATGTAAAATACAGAAATTCTATATATAAGTGAATCGAAATAAATGTAAATATTATCTATGAACCCCAATGTTAAAAGCAAAATTGTTCTGAATATAATCTGTCAGAAAAAATATACAATGCCCTTTTCTTTTTTTTTTTTCTTATTTTGAGAAGGAGTTTCGCTCTTGTAACCCAGGCTGGAGTGCAATGGCGCGATCTCGGCTCATCGCAACCTCCGCCTCTTGGGTTCAGGCAATTCTCCTGCCTCAGCCTCCCGAGTAGCTGGGATTACAGGCACGCTCCACCGTGCCCCACTAATTTTTTGTATTTTTAGTAGAGATGGGGTTTGACCATGTTGACCAGGTTGGTCTCCATCTCTCGACCTCATGATCCACCTGCCTCGGCCTTTCAAAGTACTGGGATTACAGGCTTGAGCCACCGCGCCCTACCACAATGCCCTTTTCTACTCTGTTTTGGAGTATATACACCAACTCAATATGCTCTCTCATGTAAAATACCGAAATTCTAATTTTACGTGAATCGAAAAATATCTAAAACCTATCTAGGCGCCCCAAAGTTAAAAGAAAATGGCTCTGAATATAGTCTGTTAGAAAAAATATACAATGCCTTATTCTACTCTGTTTTGGAGTATATATACCAACTCAATATGCTCTCTCATGTAAAATACCAAAAGTCTAATTTTACGTGAATCGAAAAAAATGTAAATATTATCTAGGCACCCCAATATTAAAAGCAAAATTGCCCTGAATATAATCTGTCAGAGAAAATATACAATGCCCTTTTCTACTCTGTTTTGGATTATATATACCAACTCAATATGCTCTCTCATGTAAAATACTGAAATTCTAATTTTACACGAATCATAAGACAATTAAATAATATCTAGTCACCCCAAAGTTACAAGGAAATGGCTCTGAATATAGTCTGCTAGAAAAAATAAACAATACCTTATTCTACTCTGTTTTGGAGTATATACACCAACTCAGTATTCTCTCCCATGTAAAATACAAAAATTCTAATTTTACGTTAATCAAAGAATATCTAAATAGTATCTAGGCACCCCAATGTTCAAAAAAAATTTCTCTGAATATAATCTGTCAGAACAAGCATACAATGCCATATTCTACACTGTTTTGGAGTATATACACCAACTCGATGTGCCCTCTCATGTAAAATACAGAAATTTTATATTTAAGCAAATCGAAAAAAATCTAAATATTATCTAGGCACTCCAATGTTAAAAGCCAAATTGCTCTGAATATAATCTGTCAGAAAAAATATACAATGCCCTTTTCTACTCTGTCTTGGAGTATATACACCAACTCAATATGCTCTCTCATGTAAAACATAGAAATTCAAATTTTACCAGAATCTAAAAAATCTAAATATTATCTAGGCAACCAGTGTTAAAAACAAAATCGCTCTGAAGATAATCTGTAAGAAAAAATATACAATGCCCTATTTACTTTCTTTTGGAGTATATACACCAACTCAGTATCCTCTCTCATGTAACATACCGAAATACTAATTTTACGTGAATCGAAAAAATCTAAATATTATCAAGGCAACCAATGTTGAAAACAAAATTGCTCTGAATATAATCTGTCAGAAAAAATATACAATGTCCTATTCTACTCTGTTTTGGACTATATACACCAACTCCATATGCTCTCTCATCTAAAATTAGAGAATACTATATTTAAGCGAATTAAAAAAAATCTAAATATTATGTAGGAAACCCAATGTCAAAAGCAAAATTGCTCTGAATATAATCTGTCATAAAAAATATACAACGCCCTATTCTACTCTGTTTTGGAGTATATACACCAACTCAATATGCTCTCTCACATAAAATACCGAAATTATAATTTTACACGAATCGAAAAAAATCTAAATAATATCTAGGTGCCCCAAAGTTAAAATAAAATGGCTCTAAATACAGTCTGTTAGAAAAAATATACAATGCCTTATTCTACTCTATTTTAAAGTATATACACCAACTCACTATGCTCTCTCAAGTAAAATACAGAAATTCTATATTTAAGCAAATTTAAAAACATCTAAATATTATCTAGGCACCCCAATGTTAAAAGCAAAATTGCTCTGAATATATTTGTCAGAAAAAATATAAAATGCCTTTTTCTACTCTGTTTTGTAATATATACACAAACTCAATATGCTCTCTCATGTAAAATACCGTAATTCTAATTTTATGCGAATCGAAAAAAATAAAAATAATGTCCAGGCGCCTCAAAGCTAAAAAAATGGCTCTGAATATAGTCTATTAGAGAAAATATACAATGCCTTATTCTACTCTGTTTTGGAGTATATACACCAACTCAATATGCTCTCTCATGTAAAATACTGAAATTCTAATTTTACGTGAATCGGAAAAAAATCTAAATATAATCTTGGCAACCCAATGTTAAAAAGAAAATTGCTCTGAATATAATCTGACAGAAAAAATATACAATGCCCTATTCTACTCTGTTTTAGCGTATATACACCAAATCCATTTGCTCTCTCATGTAAAATACAGAAATTCTATATTTAAGCGAATCGAAAAAAATCTAAATATTATCTAGGACCCCAATGTTAAAAGCAAAATTCCTCTGAATATAATCTGTCAGAAAAAATATACAATGCTCTTTTCTACTCTGTTTTGTAGTATATACACAGACTTCATATGCTCTCTCATCTAAAATACAGAAATTCTAATTTTACCAGAATCGAAATAATCTAAATATTATCTAGGCACCCCAATGTTAAAAGAAAAATTGCTCTGAATATAATCTGTTAGAGAAAATATACAATGCCCTTTTCTACTCTGTTTTGGAGTATATACACCAACTCCATATGCTCTCTTATGTAAAATACAGACATTCTATATTTAAGCAAATCAAAACAATTCTAAATATTATCTAGGCACCCCAATGTTTAAAGCAAAATTGTTCTGAATATAATCTGTCAGAGAAAATACAAAATGCTTTTTTCTTCTCTGTTTTGGAGTATATAAACCAACTCAATATGCTCTCTCAACTAAAATAAAGAAATTCAATATTTAAGCAAATCAAAAATAATCTGAATATTATCTAGGCACCCCAATGTTAAAAGAAAAATTGCTGTGAATATAGTCTGTCAGAAAAAATATACAATGCCCTTTTCTTCTTTGTTTTGCAGTATATACAACAACTCCATATGCTCTCTCATGTAAAATGCAGAAATTCTAATTTTACGCGAACCGAAAAAAATCTAAATATTATATAGGGACCCTAATTTTAAAAGCAAAATTTCTCTGAATATAATCTGTCAGAAAAAATTTACAATGCCCTTTTCTACTCTGTTTTGTATTTATATACGAACTCAATATGCTCTCTCATGTTAAATACCGAAATTCTAATTTTACGTGAATCAAAACAAATCTAAATAATGTCTAGGTGCATCAAAGATAAAAAAAATGGCTCTGAATATAGTCTGTTAGAAAAAATATACAATCCCCTTTTCTACTCTGTTTTGTAGTATATACACCAACTCAATATGCTCTCTCATGTAAAATATAGAAATTCTAATTTTATACAAATCCAAAAAATCTAAATATTACCTAGGCACCCCAATGTTTAAAACAAAATTGCTCTGAATATTATCTGTCAGAAAAAATACAGAAAGCCCTATTCTACTCTGTTTTGGAGTATATACACAAAGTCAGTATGCTCTCTCATGTAAAATACAGAAATTCAATATTTAAGCTAATAGAAATAAATCTAAATAACATCTAGGCGCCTCAAAATTAAAAGAAAATGGCTCTCAATATAGTCTGTTAGAAAAAATATACAATGCCTTATTCTACTGTGTTTTGACGAATATACACCCACTCCATATGCTCTCTCATATAAAACACAGAAATTCTATATTTAAGCTAATCGAAATAAATCTAAATAATATCTAGGTGCCCCAAAGTTAAAAGAAAATGGGTCTGAATATAGTCTGTTAGAAGAAATATACAATGCCTTATTATACTTTTTTGGGGGGAATATACACAAACTCAGTATGCTCTATCATGTTAAATACCGAAATTCTAATTTTAAGTGAATCGAAAAAAATATAGATATTATCTAGGCTCCCGAATGTTAAAAGCAAAATTTCTCTGAATATAATTTGACAGAAAAAATATACAATGCCCTTTTCTACTCTGTTTTTGAGTATATACATCAACTCAATATGCTCTCTCATGTAAAATACTGACATTTTAATCTTACGTGAAACGAAAAAAATATAAATAATATCTAGGCGCTCCAAAGTCAAAAGGAAATGGCTCTGAATACAGTCTTTTAGAAAAAGTATACAATGCCTTATTCTACTCTGTTTTGGAGTATATACACCAACACAGTTTGCTCTCTCCTGTAAAATAGAGAAATTCTAATGTTACCAAAATCGAAAAAATCTAGATATTATTTAGGCATTCCAATATTAAAAGCAAATTTGCTCTGAATACAATCTGTCAGAAAAAATATACAATGCCCGATTCTACTCTGCTTTGCAGTATAGACACCAACTCCATAAGCTCTCTCAGGTAAAATAGAGAAATTCAATATTTAAGCGAATCGAAAATCATCTAAATATTATCTAGGCAACCCAAAGTTAAAGAAAATGGCTCTGAATATACTCTTTTAGAAAAAATATACAATGCCTTTTTCTACTCTGTTTTGGAGCATATACAGCAACTCAGTATGCCCTCTCAAGTAAAAAACCGAAATTCTAATTTTACGTTTATCGAAATAAATCTAAATAATATCTACACACCCCAAAGTTAAAACAAAATGGCTCTGAATATAGTCTGTTAGAAAAAATATACAAAGCCTTATTTTACTCTGTTTTGGAGTATATACACCAAATCAGTGTGCTCTCTCATGTAAAAACAGAAATTATAATTTTACCAGAATCGAAAACATTTATATATTATCTAGGCACACCAATGTTAAAAATAAATTGCGCTGAATATAATCTGTCAGAAAAAATATACAATGCTCTTTTCTACTCTGTTTTGTGGTATATACAACAACTCCCTATGCTGTCTCATGTAAAATACAGAAATTCTATATTTAAGCGAATCGAAAATAATCTAAATATTATCTAGGCATCCCAATGTAAAAAAGCGAAATTGCTCTGAATATAATCTGTCTGTTAGAAAAAATATACAATGCCTTATTCTACTTTTTCTTTAAGTATATACACCAACTCTGTATGCTCTCTCATGTAAAATACAAAAATTCCAATTTTACCTGAATCGATAAAATCTAAATATCACCTAGGTGCCCCAATGTTAAAAACAAAATTGCTTTGAATATAATCTGTCATAAAAAATATACCATGTTTTATTCTACTCTCTATTGGAGTATATACACCAACTCAGTATTCTCTCCCATGTAAAATACTGAAATATTAAATTTACGTGAATTGAAATAAATCTAAATATTATATAGGCACCCCAATGTTAAAAGCAAAATTGGTCTGAATATAATCTCTCAGAAATAATATACAATGCCCCATTCTACTCTGTTTTATTGTATATACACCAACACCATATGCTCTCTCATGTAAAATACAGAAATTCTAATTTTACCGGAATCGAAAAAATCTAAATAATATCTAGGCGCCCCAAAGTTAAAAGAAAATGGCACTGAATATAGTCTGTTAGAAAAAATATACAATGCCTTATTCTACTCTATTTTGGAGTATATACACCAACTCAGTATGCTCTCTAATGAAAAATACAGAAATTCTAATTTTACCCGAATCGAAAAAATCTAAATATGATCTAGGCACCCCAATGTTAAAAGCAAAATTGCTCTGAATATAATCTGTCAGAAAAAATATACAATGCCCTGTTCTACTCTGTTTTGGAGTATATACACCAACTCCATATGCTCTCTCATGTAAAATACGGAAATTCTATATTTAAGCAAATTGAAAAAAATCTAAATATTATCCAGGCACCCCAATGTTAAAAGAAAAATTGCTCTGAAATTAATCTGTGAGAAAAAATATACAATACCCTTTTCTACTTTGTTTTGTAGTATATACACCAACTCAATATGCTGTCTCATGTAAAATACCGAAATTCTAATTTTACACTAATTGAGAAAAATCTAAATAATATCTAGGCGCCCCAAAGTTAAAAGAAAATTGCTCTCAATATAGTCTGTTAGAAAAAATACACAATGCCTTATTCTGCTCTGTTTTGGAGTATATACACCAACTCAGTATGCCATCTCAAGTAAAATACAGAAATTGTATATTTAAGTGAAATGAAAAAAATCTAAATATTATCTAGGAACTTTAATGTTAAAAGCAACATTGCTCTAAATATAATCTGTCAGAAAAAATATACAATGCCTTATTCTATTATGCTTTGGAGTATATACACCAATTCAGTGTGCTCTCTCATGTAAAATGCAGAAATTCTAATTTTACGTGAATCGAAAAAAATCTAAATATTATCTAAGCACCCGAATGTTAAAAGCAAAATTTCTCTGAATATAACCTGACAGGAAAAATATATAATGCCCTTTTCTACTCTGTTTTGGAGTATATACACTAACTCAATATGTTCTCTCATGTAAAATAGCAAAATTCTAATTTTACATGAATCGATAGAAATCTAAATAATATCTAGGTGACCAAAAGTTAAAAAAAAATGGCTCTGAAGATAATATGTTAGAAAAAATATACAATGTCTGATTCTACTCTGTTTTGGACTATATACACTTACTCAGTATGCTCTCTCATGTAAAATACATTAATTCTATATTTAGCGAATTGAAAAATATCTAAATATTATCTAGACACCCCAATGTTAAAAACAAAATTGGTTTGAATATAATCTGTCAGAAAAAATATACAATGTCTTTTTCTACTCACTTTCGAATTATATAAACTAACACCATATACTCTCTCATGTAAAATACCGAAATTCTAATTTTACGCGAATGGAAAAAATTTACATAATATCTAGGCACCCCAACGTTAAAAGAAAATGGCTCTGAATATAGTCTGTTAGAAAAAATATACAATGCCTTATTCTACTCTGTTTTCGAGTACATACACCAACTCAGTATGCTCTATAATGAAAAATACAGAAATTATAATTTTACCCGATTTGAAAAAATCTAAATATTATCTAGGCACCCCAATGTTAAAAGCAAAATTGCTCTGAATACAATGTGTCAGAAAAAAATACAACGTTCTTTTCTACTCAGTTTTGGAGTATATACACCAACTCAATATGCTGTCTCATGTAAAATACAGAAATTCTAATTTTACGTGAATGGAAAAAAATCGAAATAATATCTAGGCACCCGAAAGTTAAAGGAAAATGGCTCTGAATATAGTCTGTTAGAAAAAATATACAATGCCTATTTCTACTCTGTTTTGGAGAATATAAACCAACGCAGTATCCTCACTCCTGTAAAATTCCGAAATTCTAATATTATGTGAATCGAAAAAAATCTAAATAATATCAAGGTGCTTCAAAGTTAAAAGAAAATGGCTCTGAATATGGCCTGTTAGAAAAAATATACAATGCCTTATTCTACTCTATTTTGTATTATATATACCAACTCACTAAGCTCTCTAATGTAAAATACCGAAATTCTAATTTTACGTGAATCGAAAAAAATCTAAATATTATCTAGGCACCCTAATGTTAAAAGCAAAATTGCTATGAATATAATCTGTCAGAAAAAATATACAATGCCCCTTTCTACTCTGTTTTAAAGTATATACACAAAGTCAATATGCTCTCTCATGTAAAATACAGAAATTCCAATTTTACGTGAATCAAAAAAAAATCTAAATAATATCTAGGCACCCCAATGTTAAAACAAAATTGCTCTGAATATAATCTCTCAGAAAAAATAATTGAAAAAATCTAAATTTTATCTAGGCTCCCAAATGTTAAAAAGAAAATTTCTCTGAATATAATCAGTCAGAAAAAATACACAGTGACCTCTTCTACTCTGTTTTGGAGTATATACAACAACTCCATATTCTCACTCACGTAAAATAAAGGAATTCTATATTTAAGCGAATCGAAAAATATCTGAATATTATCTAGGCACCCCAATGTTAAAAGCATAATTGCTCTGAATATAGTCTCTCATAAAAAATATACAATGCCCTTTTCTACTCTGTTTTGTAGTATATACACCAACTCAATACGCTCTCTCATGTAAAATACCGAAATTCTACAGTTACGCGAATCGAAAAAAATCTAAATAATATCTAGGCACCCACAAGTTTAAAGAAAATATCTCAGAATATAGTCTGTTAAAAAACATATACAATGCCTTATTCTACTCTGTTTTGGATTATATACACCAACTCATTATGCTCTCTCATGTAAAATACCGAAATTATAATTTTACATAAAGCAAAAAAAATCTAAATAATATCTATGTGATGCAATGTTAAAAGAAAATGGCTCTGAATATAGTCTGTTAGAAAAAATATACAATTCCTTATTCTACTCTTATTTGGAGTATATACACCAACTCAGTATGCTCTCTCATGTAAAATACGGAAATTCTAAATTTAGGTCAATCAAAAAAAATCTAAATATTATCTAGGCACCCCGATGTTAAAAAAAATATTGCTCTCGATATAATCTGTCAGAAAAAATATACAATGCCCTATTCTACTCTGTATTAAAGTATATACACCAACTCCATATGCTCTCTCATGTAAAATACAGAAATTCTATATTTAAGTGAACCGAAAAAAATCTAAATATTATCTCGGCTCCCCAATATTAAAAACAAAATTGGTGTGTATATAATCTGTCAGATAAAATATACAATGTCCTATTCTACTCTGTTTTGGAGTATATACACCAACTCCATATGCTCTCTCATGTAAAATACAGAAATTTTACATTTCAGAAAATCAAAAAAATCTAAATATTATCTAGGCACCCCAAAGTTAAAAGCAAAATTGCGCTGAATATACTCTGTCAGAAAAAATATACAATGCCCTTTTCTACTCTTTTTTGTAGTATGTACACCAACTCAATATGCTCTCTCATGTAAAATACCGAAATTCTACTTTTACGCGAATCGATAAAATCTAAATAATATCTAGGCACCCACAAGTTAAAAAAAAATGGCTTAGAATATACTCTGTTAGAAAAAATATACAATGCCTTATTATTCTCTGTTTTGGAGTATATACACCAACTCAGTATGCTCTCTCAGCTAAAATACCGAAATTCTAATTTTACGTGAATTGAGAAAAATCTAAATATTATCTAGGCACCCCAATGTTATAAACAAAATTGCTCTGAATATAATCTGTCAGAAAAAATATCCAATGCCCTATTCTACCCTGTTTTGGAGTATATACACCAACTCCATATGCTCTCTTATGTAAAATACAGAAATTCTATATTTAAGCGAATCGAAAAAAATCTAAATATTATCTAGGCACCCCAAAGTTAAAAGAAAAGTTGCTCTGAATATAATCTGTCAGAAAAAATATACAATGCTATTTTCTACTCTGTTTTGTGCTATATACACCAGTTGAATATGCTCTCTCACGTAAAATACCGAAATTTTAATTTTACGTGAATCGAAAAAAACCTAAATAATATGTAGGCGCCCCAAAGCTAAAAGAAAATGGCTCTGAATATAGTCTGTTAGAAAAAATACACAATACCTTATTCTACTCTGTTTTGGAGTATATACACCAACTCAGTATGCTCTCTAATGAAAAATACAGAAATTCTAATTTTACCCGAATCGAAAGAATCTAAATATGATCTAGGCACCCCAATGTTAAAAGCAAAATTGCTCTGAATATAATCTGTCAGAAAAAATATACAATGTTCTATGCTACTCTGTTTTGGATTATATACACCAACTCCATATGCTCTCTCATGTAAAATACGGAAATTCTATATTTAAGCAAATTGAAAGAAATCTAAATATTATCCAGGCACCCCAATGTTAAAAGAAAAATTGCTCTGAAATTAATCTGTGAGAAAAAATATACAATACTTTTTTTTACTTTGTTTTGTAGTATATACACCAACTCAATATGCTCTCTCATGTAAAATACCGAAATTCTAATTTTATGCTAATCGAAAAAAATCTAAATAATATCTAGGCGCCCCAAAGTTAAAAGAAAATTGCTCTCAATATAGTCTGTTAGAAAAAATATACAATGCCTTATTCTACTCTGTTTTGGAGTATATACACCAACTCAGTGTGCCATCTCAAGTAAAATACAGAAATTGTATATTTAAGCGAATTGAAAAAAATCTAAATATTATCTAGGAACTCTAATGTTAAAGCAACATTGCTCTAAATATAATCTGTCAGAAAAAATATACAATGTTTTATTCCATTATGCTTTGGAATATATACACCAACTCAGTGTGCTCTCTCATGTAAAATGCAGAAATTCTAATTTTACGTGAATTGAAAAAAATCTAAATATTATCTAGGCACCCAAATGTTAAAAGCAAAATTCCACTGAATATAATCTGACAGGAAAAATATACAATACCCTTTTGTACTTTGTTTTGGAGTATATACACCAACTTAATATGCTCTCTCATGTAAAATACCAAAATTCTAATTTTACATGAATCGATAGAAATCCAAATAATATCTAGGCACCCCAAAGTTAAAAGAAAATGGCTCTGAATATAGTCTGTTAGAAAAAATATACAATGCCTTATTCTACTCTGTTTTGGAGTATATACACCAACTCAGTATGCTCTCTCATGTAAAATACATTAATTCTATATTTAAGTGAATTAAAAAATATCTAAATATTATCGAGACACCCCAATGTTAAAAACAAAATTGCTCTGAATATAATCTGTCAGAAAAAATATACAATGCCTTTTTCTATTCACTTTTGGATTATATACACTAACTCCATATACTCTCTCATGTAAAATACCGAAATTCTAATTTTACGTGAATCGAAAATAATCTAAATAATATCTAGGCACCCCAAAGTTAAACGAAAATGGCTCTGAATATAGTCTGTGAGAAAAAATATACAATGCCTTATTCTACTCTGTTTTGAAGTATATACACCAACACACTGTGCTCTGTCATGTAAAATAAAGAAATTATAAATTTACGTGAATCAAAAGAAATCTAAATATTATCTATTCACCCCAATGTTAAAAGCAAAATTGCTCTGAATATAATATGTCAGAAATAATCTACAATTCCCTTTTCTACTCTGTTTTGTTGTACATATACCTCGTCAATATGCTCTCTCATGTTAAATACTGAAATTCTTATTTTAGGCGAATCGAAAATAAGCTAAATAATATCGAGGCACCCCAATGTTAAAAGAAAATGGCTGTGAATATATTCTGTTAGAAAAAATATACAATGCCTTATTCTACTCTGTTTTGGAGTATATACACCAACTCAGTATGTTCTCTAATGTAAATTAGAGAAATTCTAATTTTACCCGAATTGAAGAAGTCTATATATTATCTAGGCACCCCAATGATAAAACAGAATTGCTCTGAATATTATCTGTTAGAAAAAATATACAATGCCCTATTCTACTCTGTTTTGGAGTATATAAAACAACTCAAATGCTCACTCATGAAAAATAGCGAAATTATAAATTTATGCGAATCGAAAAATATCTAAATATTATCTAGGCAGCCCAATGTTAAAAACAAAATTGCTCTGAATATATTCTGTCAGAAAAAATATACAATGACATATTCTACTCTGTTTTGGAGTATTTACACCAACTCCATATGCTGTCTCATGTAAAATACAAATATTCTATATTTAAGTGAATCGAAAAAAATCTAAATATTATCTAATCACCCCAATGTTAAAAGGAAAATTGCTCTGAATATCACTTTTCAAAAAAATATACACTGCCCTATTCTACTCTGTTTTTGAGTATATACACCAACTCCATATGCACTCTCATGTAAAATACAGAAATTCTATATTTCCATGAACTGAAAATAATGTAAATATTATCTAGGCACCCCAATGTTTATAGCAAAATTCCTCTGAATATAATCTGTCAGAAAACATATACAATGCCATTTTCTACTCTGTTTTGTAGTATATAGACCAACTCATTATGCTCTCTCATGTAAAATACCGAAATTCAAATTTTTTACGTGAATTGAATAATATTTGAATAATATGTAGGCGCCCCAAAGTTAAAAGAAAATAACTCTGAATATGGTCTGTTACCAAACTATACAATGCCTTATTCTACTCTGTTTTGGAGTATATACACCAACTCAGTATGCTCTCTCATGTAAAATACCGAAATACTAATTTTACCCGAATCAAAAAAATCTAAATATTACCTAGGCACCCCAATGTTGAAAACAAAATTGCTCTGAATATAATCTGTCAGAAGAAATATACAATGCCCTATTCTACTTTTTTTTGGAGTATATACACTAACAGAATATGCTCTCTCATGTAAAATACAAAAATTCTATATTTAAGCAAATCGACATAAATCTAAATATTATCTAGGCACCCCAATGCTAAAAGCAAACTTGCTCTGAATATAATCTCTCAGAAAAAATATACAATGCACTTTTTTACTTTATTATTGGATTATATACAAAAACTCAATATGCTCTCTCAGGTAAAATACAAAAATTCTAATTTTACGTGATTCGAAAAAAATATAAATGATATCTAGGCGCCCCAAGATTAAAGGAAAATGGCTCTGAATATAGTCTGTTAGAAAAAATATACAATGCCTTATTCTACGCTGTGTTGGAATATATACACCAACTCAGTATGCTCTATCATGTAAAATATCAATATTATAATTTTACGGGAATAAAAAAAAATCTAATTATTTAGGCACCCCAATGTTAAAAACAAAATTGCCCTGAATATAATCTGTCGGAAAAAATATACAATGTATTATTCTACTCTGTTTTGGTGTATATAAACCAACGGCATATGCTCTCTCATGTAAAATACTGAAATTCAGTATTTAAGCAAACCGAAAAAAGTCTAAATATTATCCAGGCACCCCAATGTTAAAATCAAAATTGCTCTGAATATAATCGGTCAGAAAAATTATACAATGCCCTTTTCTAATCTGTTTTGTAATATATACACCAACTCAATATGCTCTCTTATGTAAAATACAGAAATTCTAATTTTACCCGAATCGAAAAAATCTCAATATTATATAGGCACCCCAATATTAAAAAAAAGTTGCTCTGAATATAATCTGTCAGAAAAGATATACAATGCCCTGTTCTACACTGTTTTGGACTATATACACCAATTCAATATGCTCTGTCTTGTAAAAGACCGAAATTCTAATTTTACGTGAATCCAAAAAAATCTAAATAATATCCAGGCGCTACAAAGTTAAAACAAAATGGCTCTGAATATAGTCTGTTAGAAAAAATATACAATGCCTTATTCTACTCTGTTTTGGAGTATATACACCAACTCAGTATGCTCTCTCATGTACAATCCAAGAATCCTAATTTTACCCAAATCGAGAAAATCTAAATATTATCTAGGCACCCCAATGTTAAAAACAAAATTGCTCTGAATATAATCTGTCAGAAAAAATATACAATGCCCTATTCTACTCTGTTTTGGTGTATATACAGCAACTCCATATGCTCTCTCATGTAAAATACAAAAATTCTATATTTAAGAGATTCGAAAATAATCTAAATATTATTCAGGCACCCCAATGTTAATAGCAAAATTTCTCTGAATAAAATCTATCATAAAAAATATACAATGCCCTTTTCTACTCTGTATTGGAGTATATACACCAACTAAATATGCTCTCTCATATAAAATACGGAAATTCAAATTTTACGCTTATTTAAAAAAATTTAAATAATATTTAGATGCCACAAAGTTAAAATCAAATGTCTCTCAATGTAGTCTGTTAGAAAATATATTCAATACCTTATTCTACTTTGTTTTTTAGTATATACACCTACTCAGTATGCTCTCTTATGTAAAATAGCAAAATTCTAATTTTACGTGAATCGAAAGAAATCTAAATATTATCTAGGTACCCCAATGTTAAAAGCAAAGTTGCTCTGAATATAATCTGTCAGAAAAAATATACGATGCCCTTTTCTACTCTTTTTTGGAGTATATACACCAACTCAATATGCTCTCTCATGTAAAATACCGAAATTCAAATTTTACGCGAATCGAAAAAAATCTAAATAATATCTAGGCGCTCCAAAGTTAAAAGAAAATGGCTCTGAATATAGTCTGTTAAAAAAATATGCAATGCCTTATTCTACTCTGTTTTAGAGTATATACACCAACTCAGTATGCTCTATAATGTAAAATACAGAAATTCTAATTTAACCTGTATAGAAAAAATCTAAATATTATCTAGGCACCCCAATGTTAAAAGAAAAATTGCTCTGAATACAATGTGTCAGAAGAAAATACAACCTTCTTTTCTACTCAGTTTTGGAGTATATACACCAACTCGATATGCTTTCTCATGTAAAATACAGAAATTCAAATTTTATGCTAATCGAAAAAAATTGAAATAATATCTAGGCACCCGAAAGTTAAAACAAAATGGCTCTGAATATAGTCTGTTAGAAAAAATATACAATGTCTTATTCTACTCCGTTTTGGAGAATATAAACCAACGCAGTATCCTCTCTCCTGTAAAATTCTGAAATTCTAATATTACGTGAATCGAAAAAAATCTAAATAATATCTAGGTGCTTCAAAGTTAAAAGAAAATGGCTCTAAATATGGCCTGTTAGAAAAAATATACAATGCCTTATTCTACTCTATTTTGTATTATATATACCAACTCAGTATGCTCTCTCATATAAAATACCGAAATTCTAATTTTACGTGAATCGAAAAAAATCTAAATATTATCTAGGCTCCCTAATGTTAAAAGCAAAATTGCTCTAAATATAATCTGTCATAAAAAATATACAATGCCCTATTCTACTCTGTTTTAAAGTATATACACCAACTCAGTATGCTCTCTCATATAAAATACAGAAATTCTAATTTAACCCGAATCGAAAAATTCTAAATACTATCTAGGCACCCCAATGTTAAAAACAAAATAACTCTGAATATATTCTGTCAGAAAGAATATACAATGCCCTATTCTACTCTATTTTGGAGTATATACACCACTCAATATGCTCTCTCATGTAAAATACAGAAATTCTATATTAAAGTGAATTGAAAAAAATCTAAATATTATCTAGGCACCCGAATGTTAAAAGCAAAATTGCTCTGAATACAATCTGTCAGAAAAAATATACAATGCCCTATTCTACTCTTTTTTAGTGTATATACACCAACTCAGTATGCTCTCTGATGTAAAATACAAAAATTCAATATTTAAGTGAATCGAAAAAAATCTCAATATTATCTAGGCTCCCGAATGATAAAAGCAAAATTGCTCTGAATGCAATCTGTTAGAGAAAATATACAATGCAATATTCTACTCTGTTTTTGAGTATATACACCAACTCAATATGCTCTCTCAAGTAAAATACCGAAATTCTTATTTTACGTTAATCGAAAAAATCTAAATACTATCTAGGAACCTGAATTTTAAAAGCAAAATTTCTCTGAATATAATCTGTCAGAAAAAATATACAATGCCCTTTTCTACCCTGTCTCGGAGTATATACACCAACTCAATATGCTCTCTCATGTAAAATACAGAAATTCTAATTTTACGCGAATTGAAAAAAATCTAAATAATATCTAGGCGCCCCAAAGTTAAAAGAAAATAACTCTAATTATATTCTGTTAGAAATAATACACAATGCCTTATTCTACTCTGTTTTGGAGTATATACACCAATTCAGTATGCTCTCTCAGGTAAAATACGGAAATTCTATACTTAAGCGAATCGAAAAAAATCTAAATAACATCTAGGCGCCCCAAAGTTAAATAAAAATGTCTCTGAATATATTCTGTTAGACAAAATATACAATACCTTATTCTAATTTGTTTTAAAATATATACACCAACTCAGCCTGCTCTCTCATGTGAAATACAGAAATTCTAATTTTACCCGAATCCAAAAAATCTAAATATTATCTAGGCATGCCAATGTGAAAAACAAAATTGCTCTTAATATAATCTGTCAGAAAATATATTCAATGCCGTTTTCTACTCTGTTTTGGAGTATATACACCAACTCCATTTGCTCTCTCATGTAAAATAATGAAATTCTATATTTAAGCGAATCGAAACAAATCTAAATATTATCTAGGCACCCCAATGTCAAAAGCAAAATTGCTCTGAATATAATCTGTCAGAAAAAATATGCAATGCCCTTTCTACTGTGTTTTGGAGTATATAAACCAACTCAATATGCTCTCTCATGTAAAATACCGAAATTCTAATTATACGCGAATCAAAAAAAATCTAAATAATATCTAGGCACCCCAAAGATAAAAGAAAATGGCTCTGAATATCGTCTGTTAGATAAAACATACAATGCCTTCTTCTACTCTGTTTTGGTGTATATACAACAACTCAGTATTCTCTCTCATATAAAATACCGAAATTCTAATTTTACCCTAATCGTAAAAATCTAAATATTACCTAGGCACCCCAATGTGAAAAAAAAATTGCTCTGAATATAATCTGTCAGAAAAAAATATACAATGCCCTATTCTACTTTTTTTTGGAGTATATACAATAACTCTATATGCTCTCTCATGTAAAATACAAAAATTCTATATTAAAGGAAATCGAAAAAATCTAAATAATATCCAGGCATCACAATGTTAAAAACAAAATGGCTCTGAATATCGTCTGTTATAAAAAATATACAATGCTTTATTCTACTCTGTTTTAGAGTATATAC
This sequence comes from Callithrix jacchus, assembly GCF_049354715.1. Classification (NCBI taxonomy): domain Eukaryota; kingdom Metazoa; phylum Chordata; class Mammalia; order Primates; family Cebidae; genus Callithrix; species Callithrix jacchus. The sequence continues at coordinate 923,210 of NC_133503.1, forward strand.
ATCAACTCAGTGTGCTCTCTCATGTAAAATACCGAAATTCTAATTTTGCTCAAATCGAAAAAAATCTAAATAATATCTGGTGCCCCAAAGTTAAAAAAAAATGGCTCTGAATATAGTCTGTTACGAAAAATATACAATGCCCTATTCTACTCTGTTTTGGAGTATATACACCAACTCCATATGATCTCTCCTGTAAATCACAGAAATTCTATATTTAAGCGAATCGAAAAAAATCTAAATATTATCTAGGCATCACAATGTTAAAAACAAAATTGCTCTGAATATAGTCTGTCAGAAAAAATATACAATCTTTTATTCTACTCTGTTCTGGAGTATATACACCCACTCAATATGCTCTCTCACATAAAATATTGAAATTCTAATTTTACGTGAATCGAAAAAAAATTTAAATATTATCTAGGCACCCGAATGTTAAAAGCAAAATTGCTCTGAATATAATCTGTCATAAAAAATATACAATGCCCTTTTCTGGTCTTTTTTGGAGTATATAAACAAACTGAATATGCTCTCTCATGTAAAATAGCGACCTTCTAATTTTCCGCGAATTGAAAAAAATCTAAATAATATCCAGGCACCCCAAAGTTAAAAGAAAATGGCTCTTAATATAGTCTGTTAGAAAAAATATACAATGCCTACTTCTACTCTGTTTTGGAGTACATACACCAACTCAGTATGCTCTCTCCTGTAAAATAACGAAATTCTTATTTTACCCAAATCAAAAGAATCTAAAAATTATCTAGGCGACCAATGTTAAAAACAAAATTGCTCTGAATATAGTCTGTCAGAAAAAATATGCAATGCCCTATTCTACTCTGTTTTGAAGTATATACACGAACTCCATATGTTCTCTGATGTAAAATACAGAAATTCTATAGTTAAGGGAATCGAAAAAAATTTAATATTATCTAGGCACCCAAAGGTTATAAGATAAATTTCTCTGAATAAAATTTGTCAGAAAAAATATACAATACCCTTTTCTAATTTCTTTTGGAGTATATACACAAACTCACTATGCTCTCTCATGTAAAATACTGAAATTCTAATTTTACGCAAATCGAAAAAAATCTAAATATTATCTAGGCACCCCAAATATAATAGAAAATTGCTCTGAATATAGTCTCTTAGAAAATATATACAATGCCTTATTCTACACTGTTTTGGTGTATATACACTAACTCAGTATGTTCTCTCATGTAAAATACCAAAATTCTAAATTTATGTGAATCGAAAAAAATCTAAATATTATCTAGGCACCCCAATGTGAAAAGCAAAATTGCTCTGAATGTAATCAGTCAGAGAAAATATACAATATCCTTTTCTACTTAGTTTTGGAATATATACACCAACTCAATATGCTGTCTCATGTATAAAACAGAAATTCTAAATTTACGTGAATCGAAAAAAATTTAAATAATATATCAGCGCCCCAAAGTTAAAAAAAAATGGCTCAGAATATAGTCTGTTAGAAAAAATATACAATCCCTTATTCTACTCTGTTTTGGAGTATATACACCAACTCACTATGCTCTCTCATGTAAAATACTGAAATTCTAATTTTACTTGAATCGAATAAAATCTAAATATTATCTAGGCACCCCAATGTTAAAAGAAAAATTGCTCTGAATATAATATGTCAGAAAAAATATACAATGGCCTTTTCTACTCTGTTTTGGATTATATACACCAACTCAATATGCTGTCTCATGTAAAATACCAAAATTCGAATTTTACCAGAATCGAAAAAATTTTAAATAATATCTAGGCACCTCATAGTTAAAAGTAATGGCTCTGAATAGAGTCCGTTAGAAAAAATATACAATGCCTTCTTCTACTCTGTTTTGGAGTATATACACCAACTCAGTATAATCTCTCATGTAAAATATCGAAATTATAATTTTACTTGAATCGAAAATATCTAAATATTATCTAGGGACCTCAATGTTAAAAACAAAATTGCTCTGAATATAATCTGTCAGAAAAAATATACAATGCCCTATTCTACTCTGTTTTGGAATATATAAACCAACTCCATATGCTCTCTCATATAAAATACAGAAATTCTATATTTAAGCAAATCTAAATAAATCTAAATATTATCTAGGCACCCCAATGTTAAAAAATAATTGCTCTGAATATAATCTGTCCGAAAAAAAATACAATGCCCTATTCTACTTTGTTTTGGAGTATATACAACAACTCCATATACTCTCTCATGTAAAAAAGAGATATACTGTATTTAATCGAATCTAAAAAAAAATCTCAATATTATCTAGGCACCCCAATGTTAAAAGCAAGATTTCTCTGAATATAATCTGTCAAAAAAATATACAATGCCCTTTTCTACTCTGTTTTCGAGTATATAAACAAACTCAATATGCTCTCTAATGTCAAATAGGGAACTTTTAATTTTATGTGAATCGAAAAATATCTAAATATTATCTAGACACCACAATGTTAAAAGCAAAATTGCTCCGAATATATTCTGTCAGAAAAAATATACACTGCCCTTTTCTACTCAGTTTTGGAGTATATACACCAACTCAATATGCTCTCTCATGTGAAACACCGAAATTCTAATTTTACGCGAATCGAAAACAATCTAAATAATACCTAGTCTCCCCAAAGATAAAAGAAAATGGGTCTAAATATAGTCTGTTAGAAAAAATACACAATGCCTTATTCTACTCTGTTTTGGTGCATATACACCAACTCAGCATGCTCTCTAATGTAAAATACCGAAATTCTAATTATACGTGAATCGAAAATAATCTAAATATTATCTAGGCACCCGAATGTTAAAAGCAAAATTTCTTTGAACATAATCTGTCAGAAAAAATATACAATGCCCTTTTCTATTCTGTTTTGGAGCATATACACCAACTCGATATGCTGTCTCATGTAAAATACTGAAATTCTAATTTTACGCGAATCAAAAAAAATCTAAATAATATCTAGGCGCCTCAAAGTCAAAAGAAAATGGTTCTGAATATAGTCTGTTAGAAAAAATATACAATGCCTTATTTTACTCTGTTTTGGAGTAAATACACCAACTCAGTATGCTCTCTCATGTAAAATACCGAAATTCTAATTTTACCCAAATCGAATAAATCTAAATATTATCTAGGAACCCCAATGTTAAAAACAAAATTGCTCTGAATATAGTCTGTCAGAAAAAATATATAATGCCCTATTCTACTCTGTTTTGGATTATATTCACCAACTCTATATGCTCTCTCACGTAAAATACAAAAATTCCATCCTTAAGCGAATTGAAAAAAATCTAAATATTATCTAGGCACCCCAATGTTAAAAGCAAAATTGCTCTGAATATACTCTGTCAGAAAATATATACAGTGCCCTTTTTGACTCTGTTTTGGAGTATATACACCAACTCAGTATGCTCTCTCATGTAAAATACCGAAATTCTAATTGTACGTGAATCAAAAAAAATCTAAATAATATCTAGGCACCCCAAGGTTAAAGAAATGGCTCTGAATATAGTCTGTTAGAAAAAATATACAATGCCTGATTCTACTCTGTTTTGAAATATATACACCAACTCAATTGGATCTCTCATGTAAAATACCGAAATTAAAATTTTACGTGAATAGAAAAAAATCTAAATAATATCTAGGCACCTTAAAATTAAAGAAATGGCTCTGAATATAGTCTGTTAGAAAAAATATACAGTCCTCTATTCTATTCCGTTTTGGAGCATATACACCAACTCGATATGCTGTCTCATGTAAAATACTGAAATTCTAATTTTACACGAATCAAAAAAAATCTAAATAATATCTAGGCGCCTCAAAGTCAACAGAAAATGGTTCTGAATATAGTCTGTTAGAAAAAATATACAATGCCTTATTTTACTCTGTTTTGGAGTAAATACACCAACTCCATATGCTCTCTCATGTAAAACACAGAAATTCTATATTTACGTGAATCGAAAAAAATATAAATAGTATCTAGGCATCACAGTGTTATAAACAAAATTGCTCTGAATATAGTCTGTCAGAAAAAAATACAATGTTTTATTCTACTCTGTTTTGGAGTATACACACCAACTCCATATGCTCTCTCCTGTAAAACACAGAAACTCTATATTTAAGCGAATCGAAAAAAATCTAAATATTATCTAGGCATCAAAATGTTAAAAACAAAAGTGCTCTGAATATAGTCTGTCAGAAAAAATATACAATGTTATATTCTACTCTGTTTTGGAGTATATACACCCACTCAATATGCTCTCTCATAAAAATACTGAAATTCTAAATTTACGTGAATCGAAGAAAATCTAAATATTATCTAGGCACTGGAATGTTAAAAGCAAAATTGCTCTGAATATAATTTGTCATAAAAAATATACAATGCCCTTTCTGGTCTTTTTGGGGTATATACACAAAGTGAATATGCTCTCTCATGTATAATACCGAAATTCTAATTTTACACGTATTGAGAAAAATCTAAATACAATCTAGGTGCCCCAAAGTTAAAAAAAAATGGCTGTGAATATAGTCTGTTAGAAAACATATACAATGCCTACTTCTACTCTGTTTTGGAGTATATACACCAACTCAGTATGCTATCTCATATAAAATACAGAAATTCTAATTTTACCAAAATCGAAAGTATCTAAATATTATCTAGGCCCCCCAATGTTAAAAACAAAATTTCTCTGAATATACTCTGTCAGAAAAAATGTGCAATCCCCTATTCTAATCTGTTTTTGAGTATATACACCAACTCCATATGCTCTCGCATGTAAAATACAAAATTCTATAGTTAAGGGAATCGAAAAAAATCTAAATATTATCTAGGCAGGCCAAGGTCAAAAGAAAAATTGCTCTGAATATAATCTGTCAGAAAAAATATACAATGCCCCTTTCTACTCTTTTTTGGAGTATATACACCAACTCAATATGCTCTCTCATGTAAAATACCGAAATTCGAATTTTACCCGAATCAAAAAAATTTTAAATAATATCTAGCCACCCCAAAGTTAAAAGTAATGGCTCTGAATATAGTCGGTTAGAAAAAATATACAATGCCTTATTCTAATCTATTTTTGAGTATATACACCAACTCAATATCCTCTCTCATGTAAAATATCGAAATTTTAACTTTACCCGAATTGAAAAAATCTAAATATTATCTAGGCACCTCAATGTTAAAAAAAAAAATTGCTCTGAATATAATCTGTCAGAAAAAATATACAATGCCCTATTCTACTCTGTTTTGTAGTATATACACCAACTCCATATGCTCTCTCTTATAAAATACAGAAATTCTATATTTAAGCGAATCGAAATAAATCTAAATACTGTTTAGGCACCACAATGTTGAAAAAAAATTGCCCTGAATATAATCTGTCAGAAAAAATATACAATGCCCTATTCTACTCTGTTTTGGAGTATATACACCAACTCCATACCCTCTCTCATGTAAAAAACAGATTTTCTGTATTTAATCGATTCTCAAAAAATCTAAATATTATCTAGGCACCCGAATGTTAAAAGCAAAATTACTCTGAATATAATCTGTCAGAAAAAATATACAATGCTTTTTTCTACTCTGTTTTCGTGTATATAAACCAACTCAATATGCTCTCTCATGTAAAATACCGAACTTCTAATTTTATGTGAGTCGAAAAAAATCTAAATATTATCTAGACACCACAATGTTAAAAACAAAATTGCTCTGAATATAGTCTGTCAGAAAAAAATATACAATGCTTTATTCTACACTGTTTTGGAGTATATACACCCACTCAATATGCTCTCTCATGTAAAACACTTAAATTCTAATTTACGTGAATCGAAAAAAATCTAAATATTATCTAGTCACCCGAATGTTAAAAGCAAAATTTCTCTGAATATAATCAGTCAGAAAAAATATACAATGCCTTTTCTGGACTTTCTTGGAGTATATACACAAACTGAATAAGCTCTCTCATGTAAAATACCGAAATTCTAATTTTCTGCTAATTGAAAAAAATCTGAATAATATCCAGGTGCCCCAAATTTAAAAGAAAATGGCTCTCAATAGAGTCTGTTAGAAAAAATATACAATGCCTAATTCTACTCTGTTTTGTAGTATACTCACAAACTCTGTATGCTCTCTCACGTAAAATACAGAAATTATAATTTTACCCAAATCGAAAAAATCTACATATTATCTAGGCACCCCAATGTTAAAATCAAAATTGCTCTGAATATAGTCTGTCAGAAAAAATATGCAATGCCCTATTCTACTCTGTTTTGGAGTATATACACCAACTCAATATGCTCTCTCATGTAAAATACAGAAATTCTATAGTTAAGGGAATCGAAAAATATCTATATATTATCTAGGAACCCCAAGGTTATAAGAAAAATTGCACTGAATATAATCTGTCAGAGAAAATATACTATGCCCTTTTCTACTCTGTTTTGGAGTATATACACCAACTCATTATGGTCTCTCATGTAAAATACCATAATACTAAATTTACGTGAATCGAAAATAATCTAAATATTATGTTGGCACCCCAATGTTAAAAGCAAAATTACTCTAAATATAATCTGTCAGAAAAAATATACAATACCCTTCTCTACTCTGTTTTGGAGTATATATATAAACTGAATATGCTCTTTCATTTAAAATGCAGAAATTATAATTTTACTCGAATTGAAAAAAATCTAAATAATATCTAGGCACCCAAAAGTTAAATGAAAATGGCTCTTAATATAGTCTGTTATAAAAAATATACAATGCCTTATTCTACTTTGTTTTGGAGTATATACACCAACTCAGTATGCTCTCTTATGTAAAATACAGAAATTCTATATTTAAGCGAATAGAAAAAAATCTAAATATTATCTAGGCACCCCAACGTTAAAAACAAAATTGCTTTGAATATAATCTTTCAGAAAATATATACAATGCCCTATTCTATTCTGTTTCGTAGTATATACACCAACTCCATATGCTCTCTCATGTAAAATACAGAAATTCTGTATTTAAGCAAAGCGATAAAAATCTAAATATTATCTATGCTCCCCAATGTTAAAAGCAAAATTGCTCTGTATATAATCTGTCAGAAAAAAATATACAATGCCATATTCTACTTTCTTTTGGAGTATATAGAAAAACTCAGTATGCTCTTTCATGTAAAATACAGAAATTCTAATTTTACCCGAATCGAAAAAATCTAAATATTATCTAGGCACCCCAATGTGAAAAACAAAATTTCTCAGAATATAATCTGTCAGAAAAACTATACAATGCCCTATACTACTTTGTTTCGTAGTATATACACCAACTCCCTATGCTCTCTTATGTAAAATACAGAAATTCAAATTTTACCCGAATCGAAAAAATGTAAATATTATATAGGCCCCCCAATGTTAAAAACGAAATTGCTCTGAATATAGTCTGTCAGAAAAAATATACAATGCCCTATTCTACTCTGTTTTGGAGTATATATACCAACTCATTATGCTCTCTCATGTAAAATACTGTAATTCTAATTTTACGTGAATCGAAAAAAAATCTAAATATTATCTAGGCACCCCAATGTTTAAAAGAAAATTGCTCTAAATATAGTCTGTCAGAAAACATATACAATGCCGGTTTCTACTCGGTTTTGTTGTATATACCCCAACTCAATATGCTCTCTCAAGTAAAATACTGAAATTCTAATTTTACGTGAAATGAAAATAATCTAAATAATATCTACGTGACACAAAGTTAAAAGAAAATGGCTCTGAATATAGTCTGTAAGAAAAAGTATACAATGCCATATTCTACATTGTTTTGGAGTATATACACCAACTCATTATTCTCTCTCATGTAAAATACTGAAATTCTAATTTCACCCGAATGAGAAAATCTAATTAATATCTAGGCACCCAATGTTAAAAACAAAATTACTCTGAATATAATCTGTCAGAAAAAATATACAATGCCCTATTCTACTCTGTTTTTGAGTATATACACCAAGTCACTATGCTCTCTCATGTAAAATACAGAAATTCTATATTTAAGCGAATTGAAAAAAACCTAAATATTATCTAGGCACCCCAATGTTAAAAGCAAAATTGCTCTGATTATAATCTGTCAGAAAAAATATACAATGCCCTTTTCTACTCTGTTTTCGAGTATATAAACCAACTCAATATGCTCTCTCATGTAAAATACCGAAATTCTAATTTTACAGGTATCGAAATAAATCTAAATAATATCTACGTGACACAAAGTTAAAAAAAAATGGCTCTGATATAGTCTGTTAGAGAAAATATACAATGCCTTATTCTACTCTGTTTTGGATTATATACACCAACTCAGAATGCTCTCTCATGTAAAATATGGAAATTCTGTATTTAACTGAATCAAAAATGTTAAATATTATCTAGACACACCAAAGTTAAAACAAAATGGCTGTGAACATAGTCTGTTAGAAAAAGTATACAATGTTTTATTCTACTCTGTTTTTGAGTATATACACCAATTCCATATGCTCTCTCATGTAAAATTTCAGAAATTCTATATTTAAGCGAATCGAAAGAAATCTAAATATTATCTAGGCACCCCAATGTTAAAAGCAAAATTGTTCTGAATATAATCTGTCAGAAAAAATATACAATCCCCTTTTCTACTCTGTTTTGGAGTATATACACCAACTGAATATGCTCTTTCATGTAAAATACCGATATTCTAATTTTACTTTAATCGAAAAAAATCTAAATAGTATGTAGGAGCCCCAAAGTTAAATGAAAATGGTTCTGAATATAGTCTGTTAGAAAAAATATACAATGCCTTATTCTACTTTGTTTTGGAATATATACACCAACTCAGTATGCTCTCTCATGTAAAATACAGAGATTCAAATTTTACCCAAATCGAATAAATCTAAATATTATCTAGGCACCCCAACGTTAAAAACAAAATTGCTCTGAATGTAATCTGTCAGAATATATATACAATGCCCTCATCTACACTGTTGCGTGGGATATACACCAACTCCATATGCTCTCTCATGTAAAATAAAGAAATTCTATATTTCAGCGAATCGAAAAAAATCTAAATATTATCTAGGCAACCCATGTTAAAAGCACAATTGCTCTGAATATAATTTGTCAGAAAAAATATACAATGCCGTTTTCTACTCTGTTTTGTAGTATATACCCCAACTCAATATGCTCTCTCATGTAAAATACTGAAATTCTAATTTTTTGCGAAGCGAAAAAGATCTAAATAATATCTAGGCAACCCAATGTTTAAAGCAAAATTTCTCTGAATATAATCTGTCAGAAAAAATATTTAATGTTCTTTGCTACTCTGTTTTTGAGTATATACACCAACTCCATATGCTCTCTCATGTAAAATACATAAATTCTATACTTAAGCGAATCGAAAAAAATCTAAGTATTATCTAGGTAACCCAATGTTAAGATCAAAACTGCTCTGAATATCATCTGTCAGAAAAAATATACAGTGCCCTATTATACTCTGTTTTGGAGTATATAAACCAACTCCATACGCTCTCTCATGTAAAATACAGAAATTCTATATTTAAGTGAATCGAAAAAAATCTAAATATTATCTGGGCACCCCAATATTTATAGCAAAATTGCTCTGAGTATAATCAGTAACAAAAATATAAAATGCCCTTTTCTACTCTGTTTTGTAGTACATTCACCAACTCAATATGCTCTCTCATGTAAAGTACCAACATTCGAATTTTACGTGAATCGAAAAAAATCTAAATAATATCTAGGCGCCCCAAAGTTAAAAGAAAATGGCTCTGAATATAGTCTGTTAGAAAAAATATATAGTGCCTTATTCTATTCTGTTTTGGAGTATATACACCAACTCAGTGAGCTCTCTCCTGTAAAATACAGAAATTCTAATTTCACCTGTATCGAGAAAATCTAAATATTATCTAGGCACCCCAAGGTTAAAAACAAAATTGCCCTGAGTATAATCTCTCAGAAACAAAAATGCCATATTCTACTCTGTTTCGGAGTATATTCACCAACTCCATATTCTCTCTCATGTAAAATACAGAAATTCTATATTTAAGCGAATCGAAAAAAATCTAAATATTATCTAGGCACCCCAATGTTAAAAATTAAACTTCTCTGAATATAATCAGTCAGAGGAAATATACAATGCCCTATTACACTTTGTTTTGGAGAATATACACCAATTCAATATGGTCTCTCATGTAAAATACAAATTTTATATTTAAGTGAATCAAAAAAAATCTAAATATCATATAGGCACCCCAATGTTAAAAGCAAAGCTGCTCTGAATATAATCTGTCAGAAAAAATATACAACAGCCTATTCTGCTTTGTTTTAAAGTATATAAAGCCACTCAATATGCTCTCTCATGTAAAATACCAAAATTCTAATTTTACGTGAATCGAAAAAAATCTAAATAGTATCTAGGCGCCCCAAAGTTAAAAGAAAATGGCTCTGTATATAGTCTGTTTGAAAAAATATACAATGCTTTTTTCTACTCTGTTTTGGAGTATATACACCAACTCAGTGTGCTCTCTGATGTAAAATACAGAAATTCTAATTTTACCTGAATCAAAAAAATCTAAATATAATCTAGGCACCCCAATGTTAAAAACAAAATTGCTCTGAATATAATCTGTCAGAAAAAACATACAATGCCATATTCTACTCTGTTTCGGGGCATATACACCAACTCCATATTCTCTGTCATATATAACACAGAATTTCAGTATTTAAACAAATCGAAATATATCTAAATATTATCTAGGCACCCAAATGTTAAAAGCAAAATTGCTCTGAATATAATCTGTCAGAAAAAATATACAATGCCCTATTCTACTCTGTTTCGGAGTATATAAAGCAACTCAATATCCTCTAGCATGTAAAATACCGAAATTCTAATTTTACGCGAATCGAAAAAAACTAAATAATATCTAGGCACCCCAAGGTTAAAAGAAAATGGCTCTGAATATAGTCTGTTAGAAAAAATATACAATGCCTAGTTCTACTCTGTTTTATAGTATATACACCAACTCAGTATGCTCTCTCATGTAAAATACAGAAATTATAAATTTACATGAAACGAAAATAATCTAGATATTATCTAGGCACCCCAATATTAAAAGTAAAATTGCTCTGAATATAATCTGTCAGAGAAAATATACAGTGCCCTTTTCTACTCGGTTTTGTATTATATACACAAACTCAATATGCTCTCTAATGTAAAATACCGAAATTCTAATTTTACGCGAATTGACAAAAATCTAAATAATATCTAGGCGCCTCAAAGTTAAAAGTAAATGGCTCTGAATATAGTCTGTTTGAAAAAATATACAATGCCCTTTTCTACTCTGTTTTGGAGTATATACACCACTCAGTATGCTCTCTCATGTAAAATACCAAAATTCTAATTTTACCTGAATCGAAAAAATCTAAATATTATCTAGGCACCCCAATGTTAAAAACAAAATTGCTCTAAATATAATCTGTCAGAAAAAATATACAATGCCCTATTCTACTATATTTCGGAGTATATACAACAACTCCATATTCTCTCTCATGTAAAATACATAAATTTTGTATTTAAGCAAATCGAAAAAAATCTAAATTTTATGTAGGCACCCAAATGATAAAAGCAAAATTACTCTGAATGCAATCAGTCAGAAAAAATATACAATGCCCTATTCTACTCTGTGACGGAGTATATACAACAACTCAATATCCTCTCTCATGAAAAATACCGAAATTCGAATTTTATGCGAATCGAAAAAAAACTAAATAATATCTAAGCACACCAAGGTTAGAAGAAAATGGCTCTGAATATAGTCTGTTAGAAAAAATATACAATGCCTTATTCGACTCTGTTTTGGAGTATATTCACCAAATCAGTATACTCTCTCATGTAAAATACCGAAATTCTAATTCTACGTGAATCGAAAAAAATCCAAATATTATCTAGTCACCCCAATGTTAAAAGCAAAATTGCTCTGAATATAATCTGTCAGAAAAAATATACAATGCCCTTTTCTACTTATTTTTGGAGTATATACACCAACTCCATATGCTCTCTCATGTAAAATACAGAAATTCTATATCTAAGCGTATCGAAAAAAATCTAAATATTATCTAGGCAACCCAATGTTAAAAACAAAATTGCTCTGAATATAATTTGTCAGAAAAAATATACATTGCTATTTTCTACCCTGTTTTGTAGTATATAAAGCAACTCAATATCCTCTCTCACGTAAAATACCGAAATTCAAATTTTATGCGAATTGAAATAAATCTAAATAATATCTAGGTATCCCAAATTTAAAAGAATATGGCTCTAAAAATAGTGTCTTAAAAAAAAATACAATGCCATATTCTACTCTGTTTTGGAGGATATACACCAACTAAGTTTGCTCTGTCATGTAAAATACCGAAATTCTAATTTCTAATTGCTCTGAATATAATCTGTCGAAAACAATATATAATCTGCCAGTGAAAATAAACAATGCCCTATTCTACTCTGTTTTGGAGTATGTACACCAACTCAGTGTGCTCTCTCATGTATAATACCAAAATTCTAATGTTATGTGTATCGAAAAAAATCTAAATATTATCTAGGCACCCCAATGTTTGAAGCAAAATTACTCTTAATATAATATGTCAGTAAAAATATACAATGCCCTATTCTACTCTCCTTTGGAGTATATACACTAACTCAATGTGCTCTCTCATGTAAAATAGGGTAATTCTAATTTTATGCCAATCGAAAGAATCTAAATAATATCTAGGTGCCCCAAAGTTAAACAAAAATGGCTCTGAATATAGTCTGATAGAAAAAATATACAATGCCTTATTCTACTATTTTTTAAAGTGTATATGCCTATTCAGTATGCTCTCTCATGTAAAATACAGAAATTCTAATTGTACCCGAATCGAAAAAATCTAAATCTCATATAGGCACCCCAATGTTAAAAACAAAATTGCTCTGAATATATTCAGTCAGATAAAATATACAATGCCCAATTCTACTTCGTTTTGGAGTATATACACCAACTCTATGCTCTCTAATGTAAAATACAGAAATTCTATATTTAAGCGAATCGAAAATATTCTAAATATTCTCTAGGCACCCCAATTTTAAAACAAAATTGCTCTGAATATAATCTGTCAGAAAAAATATACAATGCCCATTTCTACTCTGTTTTGGTGTATATACACCAACTCAGTATGCTCTCTCATGTAAAATAAAATAATTCTAATTTTACCAGAATAGAAAAAATCTAAATATTATCTAGGCACCCCAATGTCAAAAGAAAATGGCTCTGAATATAGTCTATTGGAAAAAATATACAATGATTTATTCTACTCTGTTTTGGAGTATATACACCAACTCAGTATGCTCTCTCATGTAAAATACCGAAATTCTGATTTTACGTGAATTGAAAAACATCTAACTTTTTTCCAATCTGTCAGAAAAAATATACAATGCTTAATTCTACTCTGTTTTGGAGTATATAAACCAACTCTATATTCTCTCTTACGTAAAATACAGAAATTGTATATTTAAGCAAATTGAAAGAAATCTATATATTATCTTGGCACCCCAATGTTAAAAGAAAAATTGCTCTGAATATAATCTGTCAGAAAAAATATACAATGCCCTTTTCTACTCTGTTTTGTAGTATATACACCAACTCAATATGCTCTCTCATGTAAAATACAGAAATTCTAATTTTACTTTAATCGAAAAAAATCTAAATAATATCTAGGCGTCCCAGAGTTAAAAGAAAATTGCGTTGAATATAGTCTGTTAGAAATAATATACAATGCCTTATTCTACTCTGTTTTAAACTATATACACCAACTCAGTATGCTCTCTCATGTAAAATACCGAAATTGTAAATTTACGTGAATCGAAAAAAATCTAAATATTATCTAGGCACCCCAATGTTAAAAACCATATTTCTCTGAATATAATCTGTCAGAGAAATATACAATGACTTATTCTACTCTGTTTTAGAGTATATACACCAACTCAATATGCTCTCTTATGTAAAATACAAAAATTCTATATTTAAGCGAATCGAAAAAAATCTAAATATTATCTAGGCACCTTAATTTTAAAAACAAAATTGCTCTCAATATAATCTGTCAGAAAAATATACAATGCCGTTTTCTACTCCATTTTGGTATATATACACCAACTCAATATGCTCTCATGTTAAATATCGAAATTCTAATTTTACGTGAATCGAAAAATATCTAAATATTATCTAGGCATCCCAATGTTAAAAACAATATTGCTCTGAATATAATCTGTCAAAAAAGTATAAAATGCCCTATTCTACTGTGTTTTGGGGTATATACACCAACTCCATATTCTCTCTCATGTAAAATACATAAATTCTGTATTTAAGAAAATTAAAAAAAATCTACAAATTATCTATGCACCCCAATGTTAAAAGCAAAATTGTTCTGAAAATAAAATGTCAGAAAAAATATTCAATGCCCTTTTCTACTTTGTTTTGTAGTATATACACCAACTCAATATGCTCTCTCATGTAAAATTCAGAAATACTATTTTTACCGGAATCGAAAAAATCTTTATATTATCTAGATGTTTTAAAGATAAAAGAAAATAGCTCTGAATATACTCTGTTAGATAAAATATACAACGATTTATTCTACTCTGTTTTGGAGAATATACACCAACTCAGAATGCTCTCTCATGTAAAATAACGAAATTCAAATTTTACGTGAATCGAAAGAAACCTAAATATTATCTAGGCACACGAATGTTAATAGCAAAATTGCTCTGAATATAACCTGTCATAAAAAATATACAATGCCCTTTTTTACTCTGTTTTGTAATATATACACCAACTCAATATGCTCTCTCATGTAAAATACCGAAATTCTAATTTTATGCGAATCAAAGAAAATCTAAATAATATCTAGGCGCCCCAAAGTTAAAAGAAAATGTCTCTGAATATAGCCTGTTATAAAAAATATACAATGCCTTATTCTACTCTTTTTTCGATTATATAAACCAACTCAGTATGCTCTCTCATGTAAAGTACCGAAATTCTAATTTTACGTGAATCGAAAAAAATATAAGTATTATTTAGGCACCCCAATGTTAAAACAAAATTCCTCTGATTATAATCTGTCAGATAAAATATACATTGCCCCATTGTAGTGTGTTTTACAGTATATACACAAACAGTATGGTCTCTCATTTAAAATACAGAAATTCTAATTTTACGTGAATCGAAATAAATCTAAATATTATCTAGGCACCCCAATATTAAAAACAAAATTTCTCTTAATATAATCTGTCAGAAAAAATATACAATGCCGTATTGTACTCTCTTTTGGAGTATATACACCAACTTTATATGCTCTGTCATGTAAAATACCGAAATTTTAATTGTACGTGAATTGGTAAAAAATCTTACTAATATCTAGGCGCCCCACAGTTAAAAGAAAATGACTCTGAATATAGTCTGTTATAAAAAATATACAATGCCTTATTCTACTCTGTTTTTGAGTATATACACCAACTCAGTTTGCTCTCTCATGTAAAATACCGAAATTCTAATTTGACGTGAATTGAAAAAATCTAAATATTATCTAGGCTCCCCAATGTTATGAACAAAATTTCTCTGAATATAATCTGTCTGAAAATATATAAAATGCCCTATTCTACTCTGTTTTAAAGTATATACACAACATCAGTATTCCCTCTAATGTAAAATACCGAAATTGAAATTTTACGTGAACCGAAAGAAATCTAAATATTATCTAGGCAACCCAATGTGAAGAACAAAATTTCTCTGAATATGATCTGTCAGAAAAAATATACAAGGCACTATTCTACTCTTTTCTGGAGTATATAGACCAACTCCATATGGTCTCTCATGTAAAATACAGAAATTCTATATTTAAGCGAATCGAAATAAATCTAAATATAATCTGGGAACCCGAATGTTAATAGCAACATTGCTCTGAATATAATCTGTCAGAAAAAATACACAATGCCCTATTCTACACTTTTTTGGAGAATATAGACCAACTACATATTCTCTCTCATGTAAAATACAGAAATTCTATATTTAAGCGAATCTAAAAAATTCTAAATATTATATAGGCACCCCAATGTTAAAAGCAAAGTTGCTCTAAATATAATCTGTCAGAAAAAATATACAATACCCTATTCTTTGTTTTGGCGTATGTACACCAACTCAATATGCTCTCTCAGGTAAAATACCGAAATTAGAATTTTACGCGAATCGAAAAAATCTACATAATATCTACACGCCCCTAAGTTAAAAGAAAATGGCTCTGAATGTAGTCTGTTAGAAAAAATATACAATGCCTTATTCTACTCAGTTTTGTATTATATACACCAACTCAGTGTGCTCTCTCATGTAAAATATCGAAATTCCAAATTTACGTGAATCGATAAAAATCTAAATATTATCTAGGCACCCCAATGTATAAAGCAAAATTGCTCTGAATATCATCTGTCAGAAAAAATATACAATGCCCTTTTCTACTCTGTTTTGGAGTATGTACACCAACTCAATATGCTCTCTCATGTAAAATAACAAAATTCTAATTTTATGCGAATCATAAAAATGTAAATAATATCTAGGCGCCCCATTTTAAAAAATAATAATGCTCTGAATATTATCTGTCAGAAAAAATATACAACGGATTTTTCTACTCTGTTTCAGAGTATATACACCAAGTCAATATGCTCTCTCATGTAAAATACAGAAATTCTAATTTTACACAAATCGAAAAAAATCTAAATAATATCTAGGCGTCCCAAGGTTAAAAGAATATGACTCTGAATATAGTCTGTTAGAAAAAATATACAATGCCTTATTCTACTCTCTTTTGGAGCATATACACCATCTCAATATGCTCTCTTATGTAAAATACCAAAATTCTAATTTTACGCGAATCGAAAAAAATCTAAATAATATCTAGGTGCCCCAATGTTAAAAGAAAATTGCTCTGAATATAGTCTGTTAGAAAAATATACAATGTTTTATTCTATTCTGTTTTGCAGTATATACACCAACTCAGTATGCTCTCTCATGTAAAATACCGAAATTCTAATTTGACCCGAATCGAAAAAATCTAAATATTATCTAGGTTCCCCAGTGTTAAAAGCCAAATTGCTCTAAATATAATCTGTCAGAAAAAATATAAAATGCACTATTCTACTCTTTTTTGGAGTATATACACCAACTCAGTATTCCCTCTCATGTAAAATACCGAAATTCTAATTATACGTGAACCGAAAAAAATCTAAATATTATCTAGGCACCCCAATATTAAAAACAAAATTGTTCTTAATATAATCTGTCAGAAGAAATATACAACGCCCTATTGTACTCTATTTTGGAGTATATACACCAACTCAATATGCTGTCTCATGTAAAATACTGAAATTCTAATTTTACGTGAATTGGTAAAAAATCTTAATATTATCTAGGCGCCCCAAAGTAAAAAGAAAATGACTCTGTATATATTCTGTTATAAAAAATATACAATGCCTTATTCTACTCTGTTGTCGAGTATATTCACCAACGCAGTATGCTCTCTCATATAAAATACCGAAATTCTAATTTTACCCAAATCGAAAAGAATCTAAATAATATCTAGGCGCCCAAAAGTAAATATAAAATGGCTCTGAATATAGTCTGTTAGAATAAATATACAATGCTTTATTCTACCCTGTTTTGGCGTATATGCACCAACTCAGGATGCTCTCTCAGGTAAAATACCAAAAGTATAATTTTACGTGAATCGAAAAAAATCTATATATTATCTAGGCACCCCAATGTAAAAACAATATTTCTCTGAATATATTCTGTCAGAAAAAATATACAATGCCCTATTCTACTCTGTTTTGGAGTATATACACCAACACCATGTGCTGTCTCATGGAAAATTCAGAAATAGTATATTTAAGTGAATAGAAAAAAATCAAAATTTTATGTATGCACCCCAATGTTAAAAGCAAAATTGCTCTGAACTTAATCTGTCAGAAAAAATATACAAAGCCCTTTTCTACTCTGTTTTGTAGTAAAGACACCAACTCAATATTCTCTCTCATGTAAAATACAGAAATTTAAATTTACCTGAATCGAAAAAATGTAAATATAATCAAGGAACCCCAATGTTAAAAAAATTCCTCTGAATATAATCTTTCAGAAAAAATATACAATGTTCTGTTCTCTGTTTTAGAGTATATACACCAACTACATAAGCTCTCTCAGGTAAAATACCAGAATCATAATTTTACGTGAATCAAAAAAAATCTAAATAATATCTATGTGCCCCTAAGTTAAAAGAAAATGGCTCTAAATATAGTCTCTTAGAAAAAATATACAATGCCCTCTTCTACTTGGTTTTGGAGTATATACACCAACTCGATATGCTCTCTCATGTAAAAAACAGAAATTCAATATTTAGTGAATCGAAAAAAATCTAAATATTATCTAGGCACCCCAATGTTTAAAGCAAAATTGCTCTGAATATCATCTGTCAGAAAAAATATACAATGCCCTTTTCTACTCTGTTTTGGAGTATATACACCAACTCAATATGCTCTGTCATGTAAAATAACGAAATTATAATTTTACGCAAATCGAAAAAATTTAAATAATATCTAGGCGCCCCATTGTTAAAAATAATAATGCTCTGAATATCATCTGTCAGAAAGAATATACAACGCTTTTTTCTACTCTGTTTTGGAGTATATACAACAATTGAATATACTCTCTCATGTAAAATACAGAAATTCTAATTTTACGCAAATCGAAAAAAGTCTAAATAATAACTAGGCGCCCCAAAGTTAAAAGAAAATGACTCTAAATATAGTCTGTTAGAAAAAATATACAATGCCTTATTCTACTCTATTTTGTAGCATATACACCATCTCAATATGCTCTCTCATGTAAAATACCGAAATTCTAATTTTACGTGAAACGAAATAAATCTAAATAATATCTAGGCACCCCAATGTTAAAAGAAAATGGCTCTGAATATAGTCTGTTAGAAAAATTATACAATGATTTATTCTATTCTGTTTTGGAGTATATACACCAACTCAGTATGCTCTCTCATGTAAAATACCGAAATTCTAATTTTACATGAATCGAAAAAAATCTAAATATTATCTAGGCACCCCAATGATAAAAACAAAATTGCTCTGAATATAATCTGTCAGAAAAAATATACAATGCCCTTTTCTACTCTGTTTTGGATTATATGCACCAACTCAGTATGCTCTCTCATGTAAAATACCTAAAGCATAAATTTACGTGAATTGAAAAAAATCTATATATAATCTAGGCACCCCAATGTTAAAAACAAAATTTCTCTAAATATAATCTGCCAAAAAAAAAATATACAATGCCCTATTCTACTATGTTTTGGAGTGTATACACCAACTCCATATTCTCTCTCATGAAAAATACAGAAATTCAATATTTAAGTGAATAGAAAATAATCTAAATATTATCTAGGCACCCCAATGTTAAAATAAAAATTGCTCTGAATATAAACTGTCAGATAAAATATACAATGCCCTTTTCTACTTTGTCTTATAGTAAATACACCAACTCAATATGCTCTCTCATGTAAAATACAGAAATTCTAATTTTAACTGAATTGAAAAATTCTAAATATTATCTAGGCACCACAACGTTAAGAAAAAAATTGCTCTGAATATAATCTTTCAGAAAAAATATACAATGCCCTATTCTATTCTGTTTTGGAGTATATACACCAACTCAGTATTCTGAATCTTGTAAAATACCAAAATTCTAATTTTACGTGAATCGAAGAGTATCTAAATATTATCTAGGCACCACAATGTTAAAACAAAATTGCTCTGAATATCATCTGTCAGAAAAAAATATACAATGCTCTATGCTACTTTGTTGTAGAGTATATAGACCAACTCCATATGCTCTCTCATGTAAAATACACAAATTCTAAATTCAAGCGAATTGAAACAAATCTAAACATTATCTAGGCACTCCAATGTTAAAAGCAAAATTTCTCTGAATATAATCTCTACGAAAAAATATACAATGCCCTTTTCTACTCTGTTTTGGAGTATACACACCAACTCAATATGCTCTCTCATGTAAAATACCGAAATATTAATTTTACGAGAATCGAAAAAAATATAATTAATATCTAGGCACCCCAAAGTTTAAAGAAAATGGCTGCGAATATAGTCTGTTAGAAAAAATATACAATGCCTTATTGTACTCTATTTTGGAGTATATACACCATCTCAATATGCTCTCTCATGTAAAATACCGAAATTCTAATTTTATGCCAATCGAGAAAAATCTAAATAAAATCTAGGTGCACCAAAATTAAAAGAAAATGGCTCTGAATGTTGTCTGTTAGAGAAAATATACAATGATTTATTCTACTCTGTTTTGGAGTATAAACACCAACTCAGTTTGCTCTCTCATGTAAAATACAGAAATTCTAAATTTACGTGAATTGAAAAAAATCTATATATTATCTAGGCACCCCAATGTTCAAAGCAAAATTGCTCTGAATATAATGTGTCAGAAAAAATATACAATGCCCTTTTCTACTCTGTTTTGGAGTACATACAACAACTCTATATGCTCTCTCATGTAAAATACCGAAATTCAAATTCTACACGAAGCGGCTAAAAATTTTAATAATATCTAGGTGCCCCAAAGTTTGAAGAAAATTTCTCTGAATATAGTCTGTTATTAAAAATACACAATGCCTTATTCTACTCTGTTTTGGAGTATTTACACCAACTCAGTATGCTCTCTCATGTAAAATACCGAAATTCTAGTTATATGTGAAAGGAAACAAATCTATATATTATCTAGGAACCCCAATGTAAAAAAAAATTTACTCTGAATATAATCTTTCAGAGAAAATATACAATGCCCTATTATACTCTGTTTTGTAGTATATACAACAACTCAATATGCTCTGTCAAGTAAAATACAGAAATTCTAATTTTACGGAAATCGAAAAAAATCTAAATAATATCTAGGCGCCCCAAAGTTAAAAGAAAATGGCTCTGAATATAGTCTGTTAGAAAAATAAACAATGCCTTATTCTACTCTATTTTGGAGTGTATACACCAACTCAGTATGCTCTCTCATGTAAAATACCGAAATTCTAATTTTACATGAATCGAAAAAATTCTAAATATTATCTAGGCAACCGAATGGTAAAACAAAATTGCTCTGAATATAATCCGTCAGAAAAAATATACAATTCCCTTTTCTACTCTGTTTTGGGGTATATACACCAACTCAATATGCTCTCTCATGTAAAATCCCGAAATTCAAATTTTATGCCAATCGAAAATAATCTAAATAAAATCTAGGTGCACCAAAATTACAAGAAAATGGCTCTAAATATAGTCTGTTAGAAAAAATATACAAGGCCTTATTCTACTCTGTTTTGGAGTATATACACCAACTGAGTTTGCTTTCTCATTTAAAATACCGAAATTCTAATTTTACGTGAATCGAAAAAATCTATATATTATCTAGGCACCCCAATGTTAAAAGCAAAATTGCTCTGAATCTAATCGGTCAGAAAATATATACAATGCCCTATTCTACTATGTTTTGGAGTATATACACCAACTTAGTATACTCTCTCATGTAAAATACAGAAATAATAATTTTACCCGAATCGAAAAATTCTAAATATAATCTAGGCACCCGAATGTTAAAAGCAAAATTCCTCTGAATATAATCTGTCAGAAAAAATATACAATGCTTTTTTCTACTCTGTTTTGGAATATATACAACAACTCAGTATGCTCTCTTATGTAAAATACCGAAATTCTAATTTTACGTGAATCGAAAAAAATCTAAATATTATCTAGGAACACCAATGTTAAAAGTAAAAGTGCTCTGAATATAGTCTGTCAGAAAAAATATATAATGCCCTATTCTACTTTGTTTTGGAGTATATACACCAACTCAGTATGCTCTCCCATGTAAAATACCGACATTCTAAAATTACGTGAATCAAAAATAATCTAAATATTATCTAGGCACCCCAATGTTTAAAGCAAAATTGCTCTTAATATAATTTGTCAGTAAATATATACAATGCCCTATTCTACTCTGTTTTGGAGTATATACACCAAGTCAATGTGCTCTCTCATATGAAATACGGAAATTCTAATTTTACGTGAATCGAAAACAATCTAAATTATATCTAGTCGCCCCAAAGTTAAACGAAAATGGCTCTGAATATAGTTTGTTATTAAAAATATACAATGCCTTATTCTACTTTATTTTGGAGTATATACACCAACTCAGTATGCTCTCTCATGTAAAATACCGAAATTCTAATGTTACGTGAATCGAAAAATATCTAATTATCTAGGCACCCCAATGTTTAAAGCAAAATTTCTCTGAATACAATCTGTCAGTAAAAATATATAATGCCCTTTTCTACTCTGTTTTGCAGTATATACATTAACTCCTTATGCTCTCTCATGTAAAATACGAAAATTATAATTTTAAGTGAATCGAAAAAAATCTAAATAATATCTAGGCACCCCAAAGCTAAAAGAAAATGGCACTGAATATAGTTTCTTAAAAAAAATATACAATGCCTTATTCTACTATGTTTTGAAGTATACCCACCAATTCAATATGCACTCTCATGTAAAATACAGAAATTGAAATTTTACCAGAATTGAAAAAATCTAAATATTATCTAAACACCCCAATGTTAAAAACAAAATTTGTCTGAATATAATCATTCAGATAAAATATACAATGCCCTATTCTACTTTGTTTTGGAGTTTATACACCAACTCCATATGCTCTTTTATGTAAAATACAGAAATTCTATATTTAAGCGAATCGAAATAAATCTAAATATTATATAGGCACCCCAATGTTACAAGCAACATTGCTGTGAATATAATCTTGCAGAAAAAATATACAATGCCCTATTCTATTCTCTTTTAGAGTATATAGAACATCTCAGTATGCTCTCTAATGTAAACTACCGAAATTCTAATTTTACATGAATCAAAGAAATCTAAATATTATCAAGGCACCCCAATGTTAAAAACAAAATTTTTGTGAATATAATGTGTCAAAAAAAATATACAATGCCCTATTCTACTCTTTTTTGTAGTATATACACCAACTCAGTATGCTCTCTCATGTAAAATACAGAAATTATAATTTAACCCGAATCGAAAAAATCTAAATATTATCTAGGCACACCAATGTTAATAGTAAAATTTCTCTGAATATAATCTGTCAGAAAAAAAATACAATGCCCTTTTCTACTCTGTATTGTAGTATATACATCAACTCAATATTCTCTCTCATGTAAAATACCGAAATTCTAATATTATGCAAATTGGTAAAAAATCTTAATAATATCTAGGCGCCCCACAGTTAAAAGAAAATTTCTCTGAAAACAGTTTGTTAGAAAAAATATAAAATGCCTTATTCTACTCTGTTTTGGAGTATATACACCAACTTTGTATGCTCTTTCTTGTAAAATACAGAAATTCTAATTTTACCCAAATCAAAATAATCTAAATATTATCTAGGCACCCCAATGTTAAAAACAAAATTGCTCTGAATATAATCTGTGAGGAAAAATATACAATGCCCTATTCTATTCTGTTTTGGAGTATATACACCAACTCTGTATTCCCTCTCATGTAAAATACCGAAATTCAAATTTTACGTGAATCGAAAAAAATCAAAATATTATCTAGGCACCCCAATGTTAAAAACAAAATTGCTCTGAATATCATCTGTCAGAGAAAATATACAAGGCCTTATTCTACTCTGTTTTAGAGTATATAGACCAACTCCATATGCTCTCTCATGTAAAATACAGAAATTCTATATTTAAGCGAATTGAAAAAATTCTAAATATTATCTAGGCACCCCAATGTTAAAGCAAAATTGCTCTGAATATAGTCTGTCAGAAAAAATATACAATGCGTTTTTCTACTCTGTTTTGAAGTTTATACACCAACTCAATATGCTCTTTGATGTAAAATATCAAAATTCTAATTTTACGTGAATCGATAAAAATCTTAACAATATCTAGGAGCCTCAAAGTTATAAGAAAATGGCTCTGCATATAGTCTGGTAGAAAAAATATACAATGCCTTATTCTACTCTGTTTTGGAGTATATACACCAACTCAGTATACTCTCTCATGTAAAATACCGAAATTCTAATTTTACGTAAATCGAAAATATCTAAATATTATCTAGGCACCCCAATGTCAAAAACGAAATTTCTCTGAATATAATCTGTCAGAAAAAATATAAAATGCCCTATTCTACTCAGTTTTCTAGTATATACACCAACTCTACCTTCTATCTCATGTAAAATAAAGTAATTCTATATTTAATCGAATCGAAAATAATTTAAATATTATCTCGGCACCCCAATGTTAAAAGCAAAATTTCTCTGAATATAATTTGCAAGAAAAAATATACAATGCTTTTTTCTACTGTTTTGGGGTGTATACACCAAATCAATATGCTCTCTCATATCAAATACCGAAATTCTAATTTTACACGAATCTAAATAAATCTAAATATTATCCAGGCGCCCCAAAGTAAAAAGATAATGGCTCTGAATATAGTATGTTAGAAAAAATATACAATGCCTCATTCTTCTCTGTTTTGGAGTATATACACCAACACAGTATGCTCTCTCATGTAAAATACAGAAATTCTAATTTTACATGAATCGAAAATATCTAATTATTATCTAGGCACCCCAATGTTCAAAACAAAATTGCTCTGAATACAATCTGTCAGAAAAAATATACAAAGCCCTATTCTACTCTGTTTTTGAGTATATACACCAACTCTACCTGCTCTCTCATGTAAAATACAGAAATTCTATATTTAAGCGAATCGAAAAAAATCTAAGTTTTATCTAGGCACCCCAATGTTAGAGCAAAATTGTCTGAATATAATCTGTCAGAAAACAATACAATGCCCTATTCTTTTCTTTATTGGAGTATATACACCAACTCAGTATTCTCTCCCATGTAAAATACCAAAATTGTAATTTTACGCGATTCAAAAAAAATCTAAATAATATCTAGGAGCCACAAACTTAAAAGAAAATGGCTCTGAATATACTCTGTTAGAAAAAATATACAATGCCTTATTCTACTCTGTTTTGGAGAATATACACCAACTCAGTATGCTCTATCATGTAAAATACAGAAATTATAATTTTACCGAAATCGAAAAAATCTAAATATTATTCAGTCAACCCAATGTTATAAACAAAATTGCTCTGAATATAATATGTCAGAAAAAATATAGAATGCCCTATTCTACTCTGTTTTGCAGTATATACACCGACTCCATATGCTCTTTCATCTAAAATACAGAAATTCTATATTTAAGCGAATCGAAAGATACCTAAATATTATCTAGGCACCCCAATGTTAAAAGCAAAATTACCCCGAATATAATCTGTCAGAAAAAATATACAATGCCCTTTTCTACTTTATTTTGAAATATATACACCAACTCCATATGCTCTCTCATGTAAAATACAGAAATTCTATTTTTAAGCGAATTGAAAAATATCTAAATATTATCTAGGCACCCCAATGTTAAGAGCAAAATTGCTCTGAATATAGTCTGTCAGAGAAAATACACAATGCCATTTTCTACTCTGTTTTGTATTGTATATACCAACTCAGTATGCTCTATCATGTAAAATACAGAAATTCAATATTTAAGCGAATCGAAAAAAATTTAAATATTATCTAGGCACCCGAATGTTAAAAGCAAAATTCCTCTGAATATAATTTGTCAGAAAAAATATACAATGCCCTTTTCTACTCTGTTTTTAATATATGCACCAACTCAATATTCTCTCTCATGTAAAATACAGAAATTCTAATTTTACCCGATTCGAAATGATCAAAATATTATATAGGCACCCCAATGTTAAAAACAAAATTACTCTGAATATAATGTCAGAAAAAATATACAATGCCCTTTTCTACTCTGTTTTTAATATATGCACCAACTCAATATACTCTCATGTAAAATACAGAAATTCTATATTTAAGCAAATAGAAAAAAATCTAAATATTTTCTAGGCACGCCAATGTTATAAAAAAATTGCTCGGAATATAATCTGTGAGAAAAAATATACAATGCCCTATCCCACTCTGTTTTGGAGTATACACACCAACTCCATATGCTCTCTCATGTAAAATACAGAAATTCTATATTTAAGCGAATCGAAAAAAAATCTAAATATTATCTAGGCACCCCAATGTTAAAATCAAAATTTCTCTGAATATAATCTGTCAGAAAAAATATACAATTCCATTTTCTAATTTGTTTTGTAGTATACACACCAACTCAGTATGCTCTCTCATGTAAAATACCGAATTTCTAATTTTACGTGAGGCAAAAAAAAAATGTAAATAATATATAGGCGCCCCAAAGTTAATAGAAAATGTCCATCAATATAGTCTGTTGGGAAAAATATACAATGCCTTATTTTCTCTGTTTTGGAATATATACACCAACTCAGTATGCTCTCTGATGTAAAATACCGAAATTCAAATTTTACGTGAATCGAAAAAATCTAAATATTATCTAGTCACCCCATTGTTAAAAACAATATTTCTCTGAATATCATCTGTCAGAAAAAATATACAATGACCTATTCTACTTGTTCTGGAGTATGTAAACCAACTGAATTGATTCTCTCATGTAAAATCCCAAAATTCTAATTCTACGCGAATCGAAATAAATGTGAAGAATAGCTAGGCGCCTCGAATTTAATAGAAACTGGCTCTGAATATAGTCTGTTAGAAAAAATATACAATGCCCTATTCTACTTTGTTTTGGAGTATATACACCAACTCAGTATGCACTCTCGTGTAAAATACAGAAATTCTAATTTTACCCGAATCGAAAAAATCTAATTATTATCTAGGCACCCCAATGTTAAAAACAAAATTGCTCTGAATACAATCTGTGAGAAAAAATATACAATGCCCTAATCTACTCACTTTTTGAGTATATACACAAACTCTACCTGCTCTCTCATGTAAAATACAGAAATTCTATATTTAAGCGAATTGAAAAAAATCTAAATATTATCTAGGCACCCCAATGTTAAAAGCAAAATTTCTCTGAACATACTTTGTCAGAAAAAAATACAATGCCGTATTCTACTCTGTATTGGAGTATATAGACCAACTCAGTATTCTCTCTTATGTAAAATACCGAAATTGTAATTTTACGCGAATCAAAAAAAATCTAAATAATATCTAGGCACCCCAAACTTAAAAGAAAATGACTCTGAATATAGTATGTTAGAGAAAATATACAATGCCCTATTCTACTCTGTTTTGGAGTATATACAGAAACTCAGTATGCTCTCTCATATAAAATACCGAAATTCTAATTTCACGTGAATCGAAAAAAATCTAAATATTATCTAGGCACCCGAATGTTAAAAGAAAATTGCTCTGCATATAACGTGTCAGAGAAAATATACAATACCCTTTTCTACTCTGTTTTGTAGTATATACAACAACTCAATAATCTCTCCCATGTAAAATACAGAGATTCTCTATTCAAGCGAATCGAAAAAAAATCTAAATATTATCTAGGCACCGCAATGTTAAAAACAAAATTGCTCTGAATATAATCTGTCAGAAAAAATATTCAATGTTCTATTCTACTCTGTTTTGAAGTATATACACCAACTTTATATGCTCTCTCATGTAAAATAGAGAAACTCCATATTTAAGCGAATTGAAATAAATCTAAATATTATCTAGGGACCACAATGTTAAAAGCAACCTTGCTCTGAATATATTCTGTCAGAAAAAAATACAATGCCCTTTTCTACTCTGTTTTGTACTATATACCCCATCTCAATATGCTCTCTTATGTAAAATACTGAAATTCTAATTCTACCCGAATCAAAAAAATCTAAATATTATCTAGGCAACCCAATGTTAAAAGCAACATTGCTCTGAATATAGTCTGTCAGAAAAAAATATACAATGTTCCATTCTACTCTGTTTTGGAGTATATACACCAACTCAATATGCTCTCTGATGTAAAATACAGAAATCCTATATTTAAGCATATTGAAAAAAATCTAAATATTATCTAGGCACCCCTTGTTAAAAACAAAATTGCTCTGAATATAGTCTGTCAGAAAAAATATACAATACCCTATTCTACTCTGTTTTGGAGTATATACACCAACTCCATATTCTCTCTCATGTAAATTACAGAAATTCTAAATTAAACCGAATTGAAAAAAATCTAAATATTATCTAGGCACCTCAATGTTAAAAGCAAAATTGCTCTGAATATAATCCGTCAGAGAAAATACAAAATGCCATTTTCTACTCTGTGTTGGACTATATACACCAACTCCATATGCTCTCTCATGTAAAATACAGAAATCCTATATTTAAGCAAATCGAATAATATCTAAATATTATCAAGGCACCCCAATGTTAAAAGCAAATTTGCTCTGAATACAATCTGTCAGAAAAAATATACAATGCCCTTTTCTACTCTGTTTTGTACTAAATACACCAACTCAATATGCTCTCTAGTGTAAAATACCAAAATTCTAATTTTAGGTGAATCAAAATAATCTAAATATTATCTATGCACCCCAAAGTTAAAAGAAAATGACTCTGAATATAGTCTGTTAGAAAAAATATACAATGCCTTATTCTACTCTGTTTTGGAGTATATACACCAACTCAGTATGCTCTCTCATGTAAAATACAGAAATTCTAATTTTACGTGAATCGAAAAAAATCTAAATATTATTTAGGCACCCCAATGTTAAAAACAAAATTGCTCTGAATAAAATCTGCCAGAAAAAATATACAGTGCCCTTTTCTACTCTGTTTTGTAGTATATAAACCAACTCAATATGCTCACTCACGTAAAATAGAGAAATTCAAATTTACACGAATCGAAAAAAATGTAAACAAATTCTAGACGACCCAAAGATAAAAGAAAATGGCTCTGAATATAGTCTGTTAGAAAAGAAATACATCGCCTTATTCTACACTTTTTTGAAGTACATACACCAACTCAGTGTGCTCTCTCATGTAAAATAAAGAAATTCTAAATTTACGTGAATCAAAAATAATCTAAATATTATCTAGGCACCCCAATGTTAAATACAAAATTGCTCTGAATATAATCTGTCAGATAGAATATACAATGCCCTATTCTACTCTGTTTTGGAGTATATACAGCAACTCAGGATGTTCTCTCATGTAAAATATAAAATAGTAATTTTTCCTGAATCGAAATAATCTACATATTATCTAGGCAACCCAATGTTAAACACAAAATTGCTCTGAATCACAATAATTATAAAATGCCCTATTGTACTCGGTTTTATAGTATATACAACAACTCAGTATGCTCTCTCATGTAAAATACCGAAATTCTAATTTTAAGTGAATCGATAAACTTCTAAATATTATCTAGGCACCGCAATGTTAAAAACAAAATTGCTCTGAATAAAATCTGTCAGAAAAAATGTACAATACACTTTTCTACTCGGTTTGGAGTATATACACCAACTCCATATGCTCTCTCATGTAAAATACAGAAATTCTAATTTTTCGCGAATCGAGAAAAATCTAAATATTGTCTAGGCACCCCAATGTTAAAAGAAAAATTGCTCTGAATATAATATGTCAGAAAAAATATACAATGCCCTTTTCTACTCTGTTTTGTAGTATATACACCAACACAATATGCTCTGTCATGTAAAATACAGAAATTCTAATTCTACCCGAATCGGAAAAATCTAAATATTATTTAGTCAACCCAATGTTAAAAACAAAATTGCTCTGAATATAATCTGTCATAAAAAATATACAATGCCATATTCTATTATGTTTTGTATTATATATACCAACTCAATATGCTCTTTTATGTAAAATACAGAAATTCTATATTTAAGCGAATCAAAAAATATCTAAATATTATCTAGGCACCCCAATGTTAAAAGCAAAATTGCTCTGAATATAATCTGTAATAGAAAATACACAATGCCATTTTCTACTCTGTTTTGTAGTATATACACCAACACAATATGCTCTGTCATGTAAAATACCGAAATACCAATTTTACCCAAATCGAAAAAATCTAAATATTATGAAGGCACGCCAATGATAAAAACAAAATTGCTCTGAATATAATCTGTCAGAAATAATATGCAATGCCCTATTCTACTCTGTTTTGGAGTATATACACCAACTCAGTATGCTCTGTCATGTAAAATACCGAAATTCTAATTTTACGTGAATCGAAAATAATCTAAATATTATCCTGGCACTCGAATGTTAAAAGCAAAATTTCTCTGCATATAGTCTGTTAGAAAAAATATACAATGCCTTATTCTACTCTGTTTTGGAGAATATACAACAACTCAGTATGCTCTCTCATGTAAAATACCAAAATTCTAATTTTAGGTAAATCGAAAAAATCTATATATTATCTAGGCACCCCAATGTTAAAAGCAAAATTGCTCTGAATATAATCTGTCAGAAAAAATATACAATGCCCTTTTCTACTCTGTTTTGGAGTATATACACCACCTCAATATCCTCTCTCATGTAAAATACAAACATTCTAAATTTACGTGAATCGAAAAAAATCTAAATAATATCTAGGCGCCCCAAAGTTAAAAGAAAATGACTCTGAATATAGTGTTAGTGAAAATATACAATGCCTTATTCTACTCTGTTTTGGAGTATATACACCAACTCAGTATGCTGTCTCATGTAAAAAACCGAAATTCAATATGTACGTGAATCGAAAAAAATATAAATATTATCTAGGCACCCCAACCTTAAAAGCAAAATTGCTCTGAATAAAATCTGTCAGAAAAAATATACAATGCCCTTTTCTACTCTGTTTTGTAGAATATACACCAACTCAATATGCTCTCTCATGTTAAATAACGAAATTCAAATTTTACACGAATCGACAAAAATCTAAATAATATCTAGACGCCCCAAAGTTAATAGAAAATGGCTCTGAATATAGTCTGTTAGAAAAAATATACAATACCTTATTTTATTTTGTTTTGGAGTATATACACCAACTCAGTATGTTCTCTCAGGTAAAATAGAGAAATTCTAATTTTACCCGAATTGAAAAAATCTAAATATTATCTAGGCACCCCAATGTTAAAAACAACATTACTCTGAATATAATCTGTCAGAAAAAATATACAATGCCCTATTCTACTGTGTTTTGGAGTATATACACCAACTCCATATGCTCTCTCAGGTAAAATACAAAAATTCTACATGTAAGCGAATTAAAAAAAAATCTAAACATTATCTAGGCACCCCAAAGTTAAAAACAAAATTGCTCTGAATATAATCTGATAAAAAAACATACACTGCCCTTTTCTACTCTGTTATGGTGTATATACACCAACTCAGTATGCTCTCTCATGTAAAATACCAAAATTATAATTTTACGTGAATCGAAAAAAATCTAAATGTTATCTAGGCACCCCAATGTTTAAAACAAAATGGCTCCGAATATAATCTGTCAGAAAAAGTATACAATGCTTATTCTACTCTGTTTTTGACTATATACACCAACTCCATATGCTCTCTCATGTAATATACAGAAATTCTATATTTAAGCGAATCGAAAAAAATCTAAATATTACCTAGGCACCCCAATATTAAAAGAAAAATTGCTCTGAATATAGTCTGTCAGAAAAAAATATACAATGCCGTATTCTACTCTGTTTTGGAGTATATACACCAACTCAGTATGCTCTCTCATGTAAAATAGAGAAATTCTAATACTACCCAAATCGAAAAAATCTAAATATTATCTAGGCACCCCAATGTTAAAAGCAAAATTTCTCTTAATGAAATCTGTCAGAAAAAATATAGAATGCCCTTTTCTACTCTGTTTTAAAGAATATACATCAACTCCATATGCTCTTTCATGTAAAACACAGAAATTCTATATTTAAGAGAATTGAAAAAAATGTAAATATTATCTAGGCACCCCATGTTAAAAAAAAATTGCTCTGAATATAATCTGTCAGAGAAAATACACAATGCCATTTTCTACTCTGTTTTGTATTATATAAACCAACTCAATATGCTCTTTCATGTAAAATACAGAAACTCTAATTTTACCCGAATTGAAAGAATCTAAATATGTAGGCACGCCAATGTTAAAAACAAAATTGCTCTTAATATAATCTGTCAGAAAAAATACACAATTCTTTATTCTACTTTGTTTTGGAGTATATAGACCAACTCAGTATGCTCTCTCATGTAAAATACCGAAATTCTAAGTTTACGTGAATCGAAAAATAATCTAAATATTATCTACACACCCCAATGTTAAAAACAATATTGCTCTGAATATAATCCGTCAGAAAAACTATACAATGCCCTATTCTACTTTGTTTTTGAGTATATACACCAACTCCATATGCTTTCTCATGTAAAATACAGAAATTCTATATTTAAGCCAATCGAAAAAAATCTAAATATTATCTAGGCACCTCAATGTTAAAAGCAAAATTTCTCTGAATACAATCTGTCAGAAAAAATATACAATGCCTTATTCTACTCTGCTTTGGAGTATATACACCAACTCCATATGCTCTCTTATGTAAGATACAGAAATTCTATATTTAAGGAAAACAAAATATATCTAAATATTATCTAGGCAACCCAATGTAGATAGCAAAATGTGTCTGAATATCATCTGTCAGAAAAAATACACAATTGCATTTTCTACTTTGTTTTGTAGTATATACACCAACTCAATATGCTCTCTCATGTAAAATTTCAAAATTCTAATTTTACACGAATCAAAAAAAATCTAAATAATATTTAGGCACCCAAAAGTTTAAAGAAAATGGCTCTTAATATAGTCTGTTAAAAAAATATACAATGCCTTATTCTACTCTGTTTTGGAGTATATACACCAACTCAGTATTCTCTCTCATGTAAAATACAGAAATTCTAATACTACCCAAATGAAAAAATCTAAATATTATCTAGGCAAACCAATGTTAAAAGCAAAATTTCTCTTAATGAAATCTGTCAGAACAAATATAGAATGCCCTTTTCTACTCTGTTTTGGAGTATATACACCAACTCCATATGCTCTCTTATGTAAAATACCGAAATTCTAATTTTAGGCGAATCAAAAAAAATCTAAATAATATCTAGGCGCTCCAAAGTTAAAAGAAAATGGCTCTGAATATAATCTGTTAGAAAAAATATACAATGCCTTATTCTACTTTGTTTTGGAGTATATACACGAACTCAGGATGCTCTCTCATGTAAAATACAGAAATTCTAATTTTACCCGAATCGAAAAAATCTAAATATTATCTAGGCACCTCAATGTATAAACAAAATTGCTCTGAATATAATCTGTCAGAAAAAATATACAATGCCTTATTCTACTCTGTTTTGGAGTATATACACCAACTCAGTATGTTCTCTCATGTAAAATACAAAAATTCTACGTTTAAAGGAATCGAAACAAATCTAAATATTATCTAGGCACTCCAATGTTAAAAGAAAATAGCTCTGAATATAATCTGTCAGAAAAAATATACAATACCCTATTCTACTCTGTTTTGTAGTATATACACCAATTCCATATGCTCCATTATGTAAAACAGAGAAATAGTATATTTAAGCGAATCGAAAGAAATCTAAATATTATCTAGGCACCCCAATGTTATAAGCAAAATTGCTCTGAATATAATCTGTCAGAGAAAATACACAATGCCCTTTTCTACTCTGTTTTGTAGTATGTACACCAACTCAATATGCTCTCTCATATAAAATTCCGAAATTCTAATTTTACGTGAATCGAAAAGAATCTAAATAATATCTAGGCTCCCCAAAGTTAAAAGAAAATGGCTCTGAATATATTCTGTTAGAAAAAATATACAATGCCTTATTCTACTCTGTTCTGGAGTATATACACCAACTCAGGTTGCTCTGTCATATAAAATACAGAAATTCTAATTTTACCCAAATCGCAAAAATCTAAATATTATCTAGGAACCCCAAAACTAAAAACAAAATTGCTCTGAATATAATCTGTCAGAAAAAATATAAGATGCCCTATTTTAATCTGTTTTAAAGAATATACACCAACTCCATATGCTCTCTCTTGTAAAATACAAAAATTCTATATTTCAGCGAATCAAAAGAAATCTAAATATTATCTAGGCACACCTATGTTAAAAGCAAAGTTGCTCTGAATATAATCTGTCAGAAAAAATATACAATGCTCTTTTCTACTCGGTTTTGTAGTATATACACCAACTCAATATGCTCTGTCATGTAAAATACAGAAATTCTAATTCTACTCGTATCGAAAAAAACTAAATATTATCTAGGCCCCCCGATGTTAAAAGCAAAATTGCTCTGAATATAATCTGTAAGAGAAAATATACAATGCCCTTTTCTACTCTGTTTTGGAGTATATACACCAACTCAATATGCTCTCTCATGTAAAATACCAAAATTCTAATTTTAGGCGAATAAAAAAAAATCAAAATAATATCTAGGTGCCCCAAAGTTAAAATAAAATGGATCCGAATATAGTCTGTTAGAAGCAATACACAATGCCTTATTCTACTCTGTTTTGGAGTATATACACCAACTCAGGTTGCTCTCGAATGTAAAATACAGAAATTCTAATTTTACCCAAATCGAAAAAATCTAAATATTATCTAGGCACCCCAGTGTAAAAAAAAATTGCTCGAAATATAATCCGTCAGAAAAAGTATACAATGCCCTATTCTACTCTGTTTTGGAGTAAATACACCCACTCCATATGCTCTTTCATGTAAAATACAGAAATTCTATATTTATGCGAATCGAAAAAAATCTAAATATTATCTAGGCACCCCAATGTTAAAAGCAAACTTGCTCTGAATATAATCGATCAGAAAAAATATACAATGCCCTTTTCTACTCTGTTTTGGAGTATATACACCAACTCCATATGCTCTCTCATTTAAAATACAGAAATTCAAATTGTACGTGAATCGAAAAATATATAAATAATATCTAGGCGCCCCATGGTTAAAAGAAATTGGCTCTGAATATAGTTTGTTACAAAAAATATACAATGCCTTATTCTACTCTGTTT
Source organism: Callithrix jacchus (assembly GCF_049354715.1). Classification (NCBI taxonomy): domain Eukaryota; kingdom Metazoa; phylum Chordata; class Mammalia; order Primates; family Cebidae; genus Callithrix; species Callithrix jacchus. Next base: position 958,496 of record NC_133503.1, read on the forward strand.
CGTAGTACATACACCATCTCAGGGTGCACTCTCGTATAAAATACAGAAATTCTAATTTTTCTGGAATCGAAAAAATCTAAATATTATCTAGGCACCTCAGTGTTAAAAAAATTGCTCTGAATATAATCTGTCAGAAAAAATATTCAATGCCTTATTCTACTCTGTTTTGTAGTATATACACCAACTCCACCTGCTCTCTCATGTAAAATAGAGAAATTCTATATTTAAGCAAATCGAAAAAAATCTAAATATTATCTAGTCACCCCAAACTAAAAAGCAAAATTGCTCTGAATATAATCGGTCAGAAAAAATATACAATGCCCTATTCTACTCTGTTTTGGAGTATATACACCAATTCCATATGCTCTCTCATGTAAAATACAGAAATTCTATATTTAAGTGAATCGAAAAAAATCTATATATATCTAGACGCCCCAAAGTTAAAAGAAAATAACTCTGAATATAGACTGTTAGATAAAATTTACAATGCCTTATTCTACTCTGTTTTGGAGTATATACACCAACTCAGTATGCTCTCTCCTGTAAAATACAGAAATTCTAATTTTACGTGAATCGAAATAAATCTAAATATTATCTACGCTACCCAATGTTAAAAACAAAATTGCTCTAAATATAATCAGTCACAATAATTATAAAATGCCTTATTCTACTCGGTTTTGGAGTATATACACCAACTCAATATGCTGTCTCATGTAAAATACTGAAATTCTAATTTTAAGTGAATTGATAAACTTCTAAATATTTTCTAGGCACCCCAATGTTAAAAACCAAAATGCTCTGAATATAATCTGTCACAAAAAATATAAAATGCCTTTTTCTACTCTGTTTTTTAGTATATACAGCAACTCAATATGCTCTCTCATGTAAAATACAGAAATTCTAATTTTACGCCAATCAAAAAAAATCTAAATAATATCTAGGCACCCCAAAGTTAAAAGAAAATGTCTCTGAATATAGTCTGTTAGAAAAAATATACAATGCCTTATTCTACTCTGTTTCGGAGTACATACACCAACTCTGGATGCTCTCTCATGTAAAATATAGAAATTCTAATTCTACCCGAATCGCAAAAATCTAAATATTATCTAGGCACCCCAATGTTAAAAAAAAATTGCTCTGAATATAATCTTTCAGAGAAAATATACAATGCCCTATTCCACTCTGTTTTGGAGTATATACACCAACTCAATATGCTCTCTCATGTAAAATACCGAAATTCTAATTTTAGGCGAATCCAAAAAAAATCTAAATAATATCTAGGCGCCCCAAAGTTAAAAGAAAATGGCTCTGAATATAGTCTGTTAGAAAAAATATACAATGCCCTATTCTACTCTGTTTTGGAATATATACACCAACTCAGTATGCTCTCTCATGTAAAATACAGATATTCTAATTTTACGTGAATCGAAGAAAATCTAAATATAATTTAGGCACCCCAATGTTAAAAACAAAATTGCTCTTAATAAATTCTCTCAGAAAAAATATACAATGCCCTTTTCTACTCTGTTTTGTAGTATATACACCAACTCCACCTTCACTCTCATGTAAAATACAGAAATTCTATATTTATGCGAATCAAAAATTATCTAAATATAATCTAGGCACCCCAATGTTAAACACGAAATTGATCTGAATACAGTCTGTGAGAAAAAATATACAATACAATACTCTACTCTGTTTTGGAGTATACACACCAACTCAATATGCGCTCTCATGTAAAATACAGAACTTACATATTTAAGAGAATCGAAAAATATCTAAATATTATCTAGGCACCCCAATGTTAAAAGAAAAATTGGCCTGAATATAATCTGTCAGAGAAAATACACAATGCCATTTTCTACTCTGTTTTGTTTATATACATCAACTCAATATGCTCTTTCATGTAAAATACAGTAACTCTAATTTTACCCGAATCGAAAAAATCTAAATATTATGTAGGCACGCCAATGTTAAAAACAAAATTGCTCTGAATATAATGTGTCAGAAAAAATATTCAATGCCCTATTCTACTTTTTTCTGGGGTATATACACCAACTCAGTATGCTCTCTCATGTTATATACCGAAATTCTCATTTTACGTGAATCGAAAAAAATCTAAATATTATCTAGGCACCCCAATGTTAAAAACAATATTGCTCTGAATATAATCTGTCAGAAAACTTTTACAATGCCCTATTCTGCTCTTTATTGGAGTATATAAACCAACTTCATATGCTCTCTCATGTAAAATAAGAAATTCTATATTTATGCGAATCAAAAAAATCTAAATATTATCTAGGCACCTCAATGTTAAAAGCAAAATTTCTGTGAATATAATCTGTCAGAAAAAATATACAATGCCCTATTCGACTCTGTTTTGGAGTATATACACCAAATCAGTGTGCTCTCTCAAGTAAAATACAGAAATTCAAATTTTACGCAAATCGAAAAAAATCTAAATAAAATCTAGACGCCCCAAAGATAAAAGAAAATGGCTCTGAATATAGTCTGTTAGAAAAAGAAATACATCGCCTTATTCTACTCTTTTTTGTAGTACATACACCACCTAAGTGTGCTCTCTCATGTAAAATACAGAAATTCTAATTTTACGTGAATCAAAAATAATCTAAATATTATCTAGGCATCCCCATGTTAAAAACAAAATTTCTCTGAATATAATCTGTCAGATAAAATATACAATGCCCTATTATACTCTGTTTTAAAGTATATACACCAACTCCATATGCACTCTCATGTAAAATACAGAAATTCGATATTTAAGCGAATTGAAAAAATCTAAATATTATCTAGGAACACCAATGCTAAAGCAAAATTGCTCTGAATATAATCTGTCAGAAAAATAATACAATGCCCTTTTCTACTCTGTTTTGGAGTATATACACCAACTCAATATGCTGTCTCATGTAAAATACCGAAAGTCTAATTTTAGGTGAATCAAAAAGATCTAAATAATATCTAGGCGCTCCAAAGTTAAAAGATATTGGTTCTGAATATAGTCTGTAAGAAAAAATATACAATGCCTTATTCTACTCTGTTTTGGAGTATATACAGCAACTCAGGGTGATCCCTCATATAAAATACAGAAAATCTAATTTTACCAGAATCGAACAAATCTAAATATTATCTAGGCACCTAAATGTTAAAAACAAAATCGCTCTGAATATAATCTGTCATAAAAAATATACAATGCCCTATTCTACTTTGTTTTCGAGTATATACAACAACTCCATATGCTTTCTCATGTAAAATACAGAAATTCAATATTTATGCGAATCGAAAAAAATCTAAATATTATCTAGGCACCCCAATGTTAAAAGCAAACTTGCTCTGAATATAATCGGTCAGAAAAAACATACAATGCCCTTTTCTATTCTGTTTTGGAGTATATACACCAATTCCATATGCTCTCTCATGTAAAATACAGAAATTCTAATTTTACAGGAATCGAAAAGTATCTAAATAATATCTAGGCGCCCCAAATTTAAAAGAAATTGACTCTGAATATAGTCTATTATCAAAAATATACAATGCCTTATTCTACTTTGTTTTGGAGTATATACACGAACTCAGGATGCTCTCTCATGTAAAATACAGAAATTCTAATTTTACCCGAATCGAAAAAATCTAAATATTATCTAGGCACCTCAATGTTAAAAACAAAATTGCTCTGAATATAATCTGTCAGAAAAAATATACAATGCCCTATTCTACTGTGTTTTGGAGTATATACACCAACTCAGTATGTTCTCTCATGTAAAATACAAAAATTCTACGTTTAAAGGAATCGAAACAAATCTAAATATTATCTAGGAACTCCAATGTTAAAAGAAAATAGCTCTGAATATAATCTGTCAGAAAAAATATACAATACCCTATTCTACTCTGTTTTGTAGTATATACACCAATTCCATATGCTCCATTATGTAAAACAGAGAAATAGTATATTTAAGCGAATCGAAAGAAATCTAAATATTATCTAGGCACCCCAAATTTAAAAGAAATTGACTCTTCATATAGTCTATTAGCAAAAGTATACAATGCCTTATTCTACTCTGTTTTGGAGTATATACACCAACTCAGTATGCTCTCTTATGTAAAATACAGCAATTCTAATTTTACGTGAATCAAAAAAAAATCTAAATATTATCTAGGCACTCCAATGTTAAAAACAAAATTTCTCTGAATATAGTCTGTCAGAAAAAATATACAATGCCCTATTCTAATCTGTTTTAAAGTTTATACACCAACTCCATATGCTCTCTCATGTAAAATACAGAAATTCTATATTTAAGCGAATCGAAGAAAATATAAATATTATCTAGGCACCCCAATTTTAAAAGCGAAATTGCTCTGAATATAATCTGTCAGAAAAAATATACAATGCCCATTTCTACTCGGTTTTGTAGTATATACACCAACTCAATATGCTCTCTCATGTAAAATACAGAAATTCTAATTATACGCGAATCGAAATAAATCTAAAAAATATCTACGTGCCCCAAATGTAAAAGAAAATAACTGTGAATATAGTCTGTTAGAAAAAATATACAATGCCTTATTCTACTCTGTTTCGGAGTATATACACCATCTCAGGGTGCACTGTCACGTAAAATACAGAAATTCTAATTTTAAATGAATCGAAAAAATCTAAATATTATCTAGGCACCCCAATGTTAAAAACAAAATTGCTCTGAATATAGTTTGTCAGAGAAAATAAACAATGCCCTATTCGACTTTGTTTTGGAGTATATACACCAACTCTGTATGCTCTGTCATGTAAAATACAGAAATTCTATATTTACATGAATCGAAAAAAGTCTAAATATTTTGTAGGCACCCCAATGTTAAAAGCAAAATTGCTCTGAATATAATCTGTCAGAAAATATATACAATGCCCGATTCTACTCTGTTTTGGAGTATATACACAAACTCCTTATGCTCTATCATGTAAAATACCGAAATTCTAATTTTACCCGAATCGAAAAAATCAAAATATTATGTAGGCACCCAAATGTTAGAAACAAAATTGCTATGTATATAATCTGTCAGAAAAAATATACAATGCCCTATTCTACTCTCTTTTGGAGTATATACACCAACTCCATATGCTCTCTCATGTAAAATACAGAAATTCCATATTTAAGCAAATCGAAAAAAAGCTATATATTATCTAGGCACCCGAAAGTTGAAATCAAAATTTTTCTGAATATAATTTGTCAGAAAAAATAAACAATGCCCTATTCTACTCTGTTTTGGAATATATACACCAACTCAGTATGCTCTTTCATGTAAAATATCGAAATTCTAAATTTACGTGAATCAAAAAAAATCTAAATAGTATCTATGCACCCCAATGTTAAAAGCAAAATTGCTCTGAATATAATCTGTCATGAAAATTATACTATGCCCTTTTCTACACTGTATTGGAGTTTATACACCAACTCAATATGCTCTCTCATGTAAAATACTTACATTCTAATATTACGTGAATTGAAAATAATCTAAATAATATCTAGGCGCCCCAAAGTTAAAAGAAAATGGCTCTGAATATAGTCTGTTAGAAAAATATACATTGACTTATTCTACTCTGTTTTGGAGTATATTCATTAACTCAGTATGCTCTTTCATGTAAAATACAGAAATTGTAAGTTAACCGGAATCAAAAAAATCTAAATATTATCTAGGCATTCCAATGTTAAAAACCAAATTTCTCTGAATATAATCTGTCAGAAAAAATATACACTGCCCTTTTCTACTCTGTTTTGGATTATATAAACCAACTCCATATGCTCTCTTATCAAATACAGAAATTCTATATTTAAGCGAATCAAAAAAAATCTGAATATAATCTGTCAGAAAAAATATACAATATTCTAGTCTGTTTGGAGCATATACACCAAATCCATATGCTCTCTCATGTAAAATACAGAAATCCTATATTTGACGGAATCGAAAATAATCTAAATATTATTTAGGCACCCCAATGTTAAAAACAAAATCGCTCTGAATATAATCGTTCAAAAAAATATACAATGCCCTCTTCTACTCTGTCTTGGAGTATACACACCACTCCATATGCTCTCTAATGTAAAATACTGAAATTCTAATTTTACGTGAATCGACAAAAATCTAAATAATATCTAGGTGCCCCGAAGTTAAAAGAAAATGGCTCTGAATATTGTCTGTTATAAAAAATATACAATGCCTTATTCTACTCTATTTTGGAGTATATACACCATCTCAGGATGCTCTCTTATGTAAAATACAGAAATTCTAATTTTACCCGATTTGAAAGAATCTAAATATTATCTAGGTACCTCAGTGTTAAAAAGAAAATTGCTCTGAATATAATCTGTCAGAAAAAATATACAATGCCTTATTCTACTCTGTTTTGAAGTATATACACCAACTTAATATGCTCTCTCATGTAAAATAGAGAAATTCTATATTTAAGCAAATCTAGAAAAATTTAAATATCATCTAGGCACCCCAATGTTAAAAGAAAAATTGCTTTGAATATAATCTGTCAGAAAAAATATACAATGCCAATTATTTCTTTTTTTGGTAGTATATACACCAACTCCATATGCTCTCTCATGTAAAATACAGAAATTCTATATTTAAGCGAATCAAAAAAAATCTAAAAATTATCTAGGTACCCCAGTGTTAAAAGAAAAATTGCTCTGAATATAATCTGTCAGAAGAAATATACAGTGCCCTTTTCTACTCTGTTTTCTAGTATATACACCAACTCAATATGCTCTCTCATGTAAAATATCGAAATTCAAATTTTACGCAAATCGAAAAAAATGTAAATAATATCTAGGCACTCCAAAGTTAAAAGAAAATGGCTCTGAATATAGTCCGTTAGAAAAAATATAAAATGCCTTATTCTACTCTGTTTTGGAGTACATACACCAACTTAGTATGCTCTCTCATGTAAAATACAGAAATTCTAATTTTACGTGTATCGAAAAATATCTAAATATAATCTAGGCACCCCAATGTTAAAAGCAAAATTGCTCTGAATATAATCTGTCAGAATAAATGTACAATGCACTTTTATACTTTGTATTGTAGTATATACACCAACCCAATATGCTCTCTCATGTTAAATACAGAAATTCTAATTTTACCCGAATCGAAAAATTCTAAATATTATCTAGGCACCCCAATGTTAAACGCAAAATTTCTCTGAATACAATCTGTCAGTAAAAATATACAATGTTCTTTTCTACTCTGTTTTGTAGTATAAACACCAACACAATATGCTCTGTCATGTAAAATACAGAAATTCGAATTCCACCGGATACGAAAAAATCTAAATATTATCTAGGCACCATAATGTTAAAAGCAATATTGCTCTGAATATAATCTGTTAGAAAAAATATACAATGCCCTATTCTACTCTGTTTTAAAGTATATAAACCAACTCCATATTCTCTCTCATGTAAAATACAGAAATTCTAATTCTACCCGAATTGAAATAATGTAAATATTATCTAGGCACCCCAATGTTAAAAACAAAATTTCTCTGAATATAATCTGGCAGAAAAAATATACAATGCCCTATTCTACTCTGTTTTGGCGTATTTACACCAACTCAGTAGGCTCTGTCATGTAAAATACAGAAATTCTAAATTTACGTGAATCGAAAAAAATCTAAATATTATCTAGGCACCCCAATGTTAAAAGCAAAATTGCTCTGAATATAATCAGTCAGAAAAAGTATACAATGCCCCATTCTACTCTGTTTTGGAGTATATACACCAACTCAATATTCTCTCTCATGTAAAATTCAGAAATTCTATATTTAAGCATATTTAAAAAAATCTAAATATTATCTAGGCACCCCTTGTTAAAAACAAAATTTCTCTGAATATAATCTGTCAGAAAAAAAATACAATACCCTATTCTACTCTGTTTTGGAGTATATACACCAACTCCATATGCTTCCTCATGTAAAATACAGAAATTCTAAATTTAAGCGAATCGTAAAATATCTAAATATTATCTAGGCACCCCAATGTTAAAAGAAAAATTGCTCTGAATATAATCTGTCAGACAAAATACACAATGCCATTTTCTACTCTGTGTTGGACTATATAAAACAACTCCATACGCTCTCTCATGTAAAATACAGAAATTCTATATTTAAGCGAATCGAGTAAAATCTAAATATTATCTATGCACCCCAATGTTAAAAGCAAATTTGCTCTGAATAGAATCTGTCAGAAAAAGTATAAGATGCCCTTTTATACTCTGTTTTTTAGTACATACACAAAATCAGTATGCTCTCTTATGTAAAATACAGAAATTCTAATTTTACCCGAATCGAAAAAATCTAAATATTATCTAGGAACACTAATGTTAAAAACAAAATTGCTCTGAATATAATCTTTGTGAAAAAATATACAATGCCCTATTCTACTCTGTTTTGGAATATATACACCACTCAGTATGCTCTCTCATGTAAAATACAGAAATTCTAATTTTACATGAATCAAAAATATCTAAATATTTTCTAGGTACCCCAATGTTAAAAAGAAAATTGCTCTTAATATAATCTGTCAGAACAAATACACAATGCCCTATTCTACTCTGTTTTGGAGTATATACACCAATTCCATATGCTATCTCATGTAAAATGAAGAAATTCTATATTTAAGCAAATCGAAAGAAATCTAAATATTATCTAGGCAACCAATGTTAAAAGCAAAATTTCTCTGAATATAATCTGTCAGAAAAAATATACAATGCCCTTTTCTACTCCCTTTTGTACTATATACACCAACTCAATATGCTCTCTCATGTAAAATACCGATATTCTAATTTTAGGCGAATCGAAAAAAGTCTAAATAAAATTTACGTGCACCAAAGATAAAAGAAAATGGCTCAGAATAGAGTGTGTGAGAAAAAATATACAATGCCTTATTCTACTCTGTTTTGGAGTGTATACACCAACTCAGTATGCTCTTTCATGTAAAATATCGAAATTCTATATTTACGCGAATCGAAAAAAATCTAAATATTATCTAGGCACCACAATGTTAAAAGCAAAATTGCTCTGAATATAATCTGTCAGGGTAAATATACAATTCCCATTTCTAATTTGTTTTGGAGTATATACAGCAACTCAATATGCTCTCTCATGTAAAATACCGAAATTCTAATTTTATGTGAATCGAAGAAAATCTAAATAATATCTAGGGGCCTCAAAGTTAAATGAAAATGGCTCTGAATATAGTCTGTTAGAAAAATATACAATGCCTTATTCTACTCTGTTTTGGAGTATATACACCAACTCAGTATGCTCTTTCATGTAAAATAAAGAAATTCTAAGTTAACCGGAATCAAAAAAATCTAAATATTATCTAGGCATTCCAATGTTAAAAACCAAATTCCTCTGAATATAATCTCTCAGAAAAAATATACACGGGCCTTTTCTACTCTGTTTTGGAGTATATAAACCAACTCCATATGCTCTCTTATCAAATACAGAAATTCTATATTTAAGCGAATCAAAAAAAATCTAAATATTATGTAGACACCCCAATGTTAAAAGCAAAATTGCTCTGAATATAATCTGTCAGAAAAAATATACAATGCCCTTTTCTACTTTGTTTTAGAGTACATACACCAACAACTCCATATGCTCTCTCATGTAAAATAAAGAAATTCTAATTTTACACGAATTGCAAAAATCTAAATATTTTCTAGACACCCCAATGTTAAAAACCAAAATGCTCTGAATATAATCTGTCACAAAAAATATACAATGCATTTTTCTACTCTGTTTTTTAGTATATACAGCAACTCAATATGCTCTCTCATGTAAAATACAGAAATTCTAATTTTATGCCAATCAAAAAAAATCTAAATAATATCTAGGCACCCTAAAGTTAAAGGAAAATGTCTCTGAATATAGTCTGTTAGAAAAAATATACAATGCCTTATTCTACTCTGAATTGGAGTATATATATCAATTCAGTATGCGCTCTCTTGTAAAATACCGAAATTCTAATTATACGTGAATCGAAAAAAATCTAAATATTATCTAGGCACCCCAAAGTTAAAAACAAAATTTCTCTGAATATAATCTGTCAGAAATAATATAGAATTCCCTGTTCTTCTCTGTTTTGGAGTATATACAACAACTCAATATGCTCTCTCATGTGAAATACAGAAATTCTAATTTTATCCGAATCAAGAAAATCTAAATATTATCTAGGCTCCCCAATGTTAAAAGCAAAATTGCTCTAAATATAATCTGTAAGAAAAAATATACAATGCCCTTTTCTACTCTCTTTTGTAGTATATATACCAACTCAATATGCTCTCTCATGTAAAATACCGAAATTCTAATTTTACGCCAATCGAAAAAAAACGAAATCATATCTAGGCGCCCCAAAGTTAAAAGAAAATGGCTGTGAATATAGTGTGTTAGAAAAAAATATACAATGCCTTATTATACTCTGTTTTGGAGAATATACACCAACTCAGTATTCTCTCTCATATAAAATACGGAAATTCTACTTTTACCCAAATCGAAAAACTCTAAATATTATCCTGGCACTCAAATGTTAATAACAAAATTTCTCTGAATATAATCTGTCAGAAAAAATATACAATGTCCTATTCTACTCTGTTTTGGAGTATATGAACCAACTAAATATGCTCTCTCATGTAAAATACAGAAATAATATATTTAAGCGAATCGAAAAAAATCTAAATATTATCTAGGCACCCCAATGTTAATAGAAAAATTGCTCTGAATATAATCTGTAAGAATAAATATACAATGCCCATTTCTACTCTGTTTTGGAGTGTATACACCAACTGCATATGCTCTCTCATGTAAAATACAAAAATTCTATATTAAAGCGAATCGAAAAAAATCTAAATATTATCTAGAAACCCGAATGTTAAAAGCAAAATTGCTCTGAATAAAATCTGTCAGAGAAAATATACAATGCCTTTTTCGAATCTGCTTTTTAGTATATACACCTAATGAATATGGTCTCTCCTGTAAAATACCGAAATTCTAATTTTACACAAATCAAAAAAAATCTAAATAATATCTAGGACCCCAAAGTTAAAAGAAAATGGCTCTGAATATTGTTTGTTAGAGAAAATATACAATAACTTATTCTACTCTGTTTTGGAGGATATACACCAACTCAGTATGCTCTCTCACGTAAAATACAGAAATTCAAATTTTACCCGATTCGAAAAAATCTAAATATTATCTAGGCACCCCAATGTTAAAAACAAAATTGCTCTGAATATGATCTATCAGAAAAAATATAAAATGCCCTATTCTACGCTTTTTGGAGTATATACACAAACTCCATATACTCTCTCATGTGAAATACAGAAATTCTAAATTTACCAGAATCGAAAATATCTAAATATTATCTAGGCACCCCAATGTTAAAAACAAAATTGCTCTGAAGATAATCTGTCAGAAAAAATATACAATGCCCTATTCTACTTTGTTTTGGTGTATATACACCAACTCCATATGCTCTCTCTTTTAAAATACAGAAAGTCTATATTTAAGCGAATCGAAAAAAATCTAAATATTATCTCGGCACCCCAACAATAAAAGCAAAATAGCTCTAAATATAATCTGTCAAAAAAAATATACAATGCCCTTTCTATTCTGTTTTGTAGTATATAAACCAACTCAATATGCTCTCTCATGTAAAATAGAGAAATTCTAATTTTACCCAAATCGAATAATTTTAAATATAATCTAGGCACCCCAATGTTAAAAACAGAATTGCTCTGTATATAATCTGTCAGAAAAAATATACAATACCCTATTCTACTCTGTTTTGGAGTATGTACACCAACTCAGTAGGCTCTCTCATGTAAAATACAGAAATTCTAAATTTACGTGTATCGAAAAAAATCTAAATATTCTCTAGGCACCTCAATCTTAAAATCAAAATTGCTCTGAATATAATCTCTCAGAAAAAATGTACAATGCAGTTTACTACTCTCTTTTGGTGTATATACAACAACTCAATATACTCTGTCATGTAAAATACCGAAATTTTAATTTTACGTGAATCAAAAAAAATCTAAATAATATCTAGGCACCCCAAAGTTAAAAGAAAATGGCTCTGAATATAGTCTGTTAGAAAAAATATACAATCCCTTATTGTACTATGTTTTGGAGTATATACACCAACTCCATAAGCTCTCTCATGTAAAATACAGAAATTCTAAATTTAAGCGAATCGAAATAAATCTAAATATTATCTAGGTACCCCAATGTTATAAAAAAATTGCTCTAAATATAATCTGTCAGAAAAAATATACAATTCCCTATTCTACTCTGTTTTGAAGTATATACACCAACCCATATGCTCTCTCATTTAAAATTCAGGAATTCTATATTTAAGCGAATCGAAAAAGTTCTAAATATTATCTAGGCACCCCAATGTTAATAGCAAAATTGCTATGAATATAGTCTGTCTCACAAAATATAAAATGCCCTTGTCTACTCTGTTTTGGAGTATATACAGCAACTCAATATGCTCTCTCATGTAAAATACCGAAATTCTAATTTTATGTGAATCAAAAAAATCTAAATAATATCTAGGCGCCCCAATGTTAAAATAAAATTGCTCTGAATATAGTCTGTTAGAAAAAATATACAATACCTTATTCTACTATGTTTTGGAGTATATACACCAACTCAGTATGCTCTCTCGTGTAAAATACAGAAATTATAATTTTACCCGAATCGAAATAATCTAAATATTATCTATGCACCCCAATGTTAAATACAAAATTGCTCTGAATATAAACTGTCAGAAAAAATATACAATGCCCTATTCTACTCTGTTGTGGAGTATATACACCAACTGAATATACTCTCTCATGTAAAATACAGAAATTCAATCGTTAAGCAAATGGAAAATATCCAAATATTATCTAGGCACCCCAATGTTAAAAACAAAATCGCTCTTAGTATAATCTGTCAGAAAAAGTATCCAATGCCCTATTAAACTCTATTTTGGAATATATACACCAACTGCATATGCTCTCTCATATAAAATAGAGAAATTCTATATTTAAGCAAAGCAAAAAAAATCTAAATATTATATAGACACCCCAATATTAAAAGTAAAATTGCTCTGAATATAGTCTGTCATAAAAATTATACAATGCCCTTTTTTACTCTGTATTGGAGTATATACACCAACTCAATATGATCTCTCATGTAAAATACCCAAATTCAAATTTTATGTGAATCAAAAAAAATCTAGAAAATATCTAGGCTCGCCAAAGTTAAAAGAAAAAAGCTCTGAATATAGTCTGTTACAACAAATATACAATGCCTTATTCTACTATGTTTTGGAGTATATGCAGGAACTCAGTATGCTCTCTCCTGTAAAATATAGATATTCAAATTTTACCCGAATCGAAGAAGTCTAAATATTATCTAGGAACCCAATGTTAAAAACAAAATTGCTCTGAACATAGTCTGTCAGAAAAAATATACAATGCTTTATTCTACTCTGTTTTTGAGTATATACACCAACTCTACCTGCTCTCTCATATAAAATACAGAAATTCTATATTTAAGCGAATCGAAAAAAATCTAAATATTATCTAGGCACCCCAAAGTTAAACACAAAATAGCTCTGAATATACTCTGTCAGAAAAAATATACAATGCCCTCTTCTTCTCTGTTTTCGAGTATATACACCAACTCCATATGCTCTCTCATGTAAAATACAGAAATTCTATATTTATGCGAATCGACAAAAATCTAAATATTATCTATGCACCACAACGTTAAAAGCAAAAGTGCTATGAATATATTCGGCCAGAAAAAATATACAATTCCCTTTTCTACTTTGTTTTGTAGTATATACACCAACTCAATATGCTCTCTCATGTAAAATACAGAAATTCTAATTTTACCCGAATCGAAAAAATCTAAAAATTATCTAGGCACCCAAATGTTAAAACCAAAATTGCTTTGTATATAATCTGCCAAAAAAATATACAATGCCATATTGTCCTCTGTTTTTGAATATATACACCAACACAGTACACTCTCTCATGTAAAATACCGAAATTCTAATTTTACGTGAATCGAAAAAAATCTAAATATTATCTGGGCACCCCGATGTTAAAAGAAAAATTGCTCTGATTATAATCTGTCATAAAAATTATACAATGCCCTTTTCTATTTTGTATTGGAGTATATACACCAACTCAATATGCTCTCTCATGTAAAATACCAAAATTCAAATTTTACGCGAATCGAAATAAATCTAAATAATATCTAGGCGACCCAAAGTTAAAAGAAAGTGGCTCTGAATATAGTCTGTTAGACAAAATATACAATGCCTTATTCTACTCTGTTTTGGAGTATATACACCAATTCAGTATGCTCTCTCATGTAAAACACAGCAATTAAAATTTTACCCGAATCGAAAATATCTAAATATTATCTAGGCACCCCAATGTTAAAAACTAAATTGCTCTGAATATAATCTGTCATAAAAATTATACAATGCCCTTTTCTACTCTGTTTTAAAGTATATACACCAACTCAATATGCTCTCTCATGTAAAATACCGAAATTCTAATTTTACGTGAATTGAAAAAAATCTACATAATAACCTGGCGACCCAAAGTTAAAAGAAAATGGCTCTGAATGTAGTCTGTTACAACAAATATACAATGCCGTATTCTACTATGTTTTGGAGTATATACACCAACTCAGTATGCTCTGTCATGTAAAATACAGAAATTCTAATTTTACACTAATCGAAAAAATCTAAATATTATCTAGGCACCCCAATGTTAAAAGCAAAATTGCTCTGAATATAATCTGTCAGAAAAAATATACAATGCCCGATTCTTCTCTGTTTTAAGGTATACACCAACTCCATATGCTCTCTCATGTAAAATACAGAAATTCTATATTTAAGAGACTCGAGAAAAATCTAAATATGATCTAGGCACCCCTATGTTAAAAACAAAATTGCTCTAAATATAATCTGTCAGAAAATATATACAATGCCCTTTTCTACTCTGTTTCGTAGTATATTCACTAACTCAATATGCTCTTTCATGTAAAATACGGAAATTCTAATTATACGCGAATCGAAAAAAATCTAAATAATATCTAGGCGCCCCAAAGTTAATAGAAAATGGCTCTTAATATAGACTGTTAGATAAAATATACAATGCCTTATATTACTCTGTTTTGGGGTATATACACCAACTCAGTATGCTCTCTAATGTAAAATACCGAAATTCTAATTATACGCAAATCAAAAAAAATCTAAATAATATCTAGGCGCCCCAAAGATAAAGAAAATGGCTCTAAATATAGTCTGTTAGAGAAAATATACAATGTCTTATTCTACTTTGTTTTGGAATATATACACCAACTCCCCATGCTGTCTCATGTAAAATACATAAATTGTATATCTGAGCGAATCGAAGAAAATCTAAATATTATCTAGGCACCCCAATGTTAAAAGCAAAATTGCTCTGAATATAGTCTGTCAGAGAAAATACACAATGCCCTTTTCTACTCTGTTTTGTAGTATATACACCAAATTAATATGCTATCTCATGTAAAATACGAAAATTCTAATTATACGCGAATCGAAAAAAATCTAAATAATTACTAGGCGCCCCAAAGTTAAAAGAAGATGTCTCTGAATATAGACTGTTAAAAAAATATGCAATGTTTTATTATACACTGTTTTGGAGTATATACACAAACTTCGTGTACTCTCTCATGTAAAATATAGAAATTCTAATTTTACCAGAATAGTTAAAATGTAAATATTACCTAGGCACCCCAATGTTTAAATCAAAATTGCTCTGAATATAATCTGTCAGAAAAAATATACAATGCCCTTTTCTACTCTGTTTTGGAGTATATACACCAACTCCATATGCTCTCTTATTTAAAATACCGAAATTATTAATTTAGGTGAATCGAAAAAAATCTAAATAATATCTAGGCACCCCAAAGTTAAAAGAAAATGGCTCTTCATGTACTCTGTTAGTAAAAATATACAATGCCTTATTCCACTCTGTTTTGGAGTATATACACCAACTCAGTATGTTCTCTCATGGAAAATACAGAAATTTTAATTTACGTGAGTTGAAAAAAATCTAAATGTTATCTAGGCACCAGAATGTTAAAAACAAAATTGCTCTAAATAAAATCTGTCAAAAAAAATATACAATGACCTAATCTAGTCTGTTTTGGAGTATATACACCAACTCAATATGTTCTCTCATGTAAAATACCGAAATTCTAATTTTACGCGAATCGAAATAAATTTAAAGGATATCTAGGCGCCCCAAAGTTAAAAGAAAATGGCTCTGAATATAGTCTGTTAGAAAAAATACACAATGCCTTATTCTACTCTGTTTTGGAGTATACACACCAACTCAGTATGCGCTCTCATGTAAAATACAGAAATTCTAAT
Organism: Callithrix jacchus; assembly: GCF_049354715.1. NCBI lineage: Eukaryota > Metazoa > Chordata > Mammalia > Primates > Cebidae > Callithrix > Callithrix jacchus. Next base: position 975,007 of record NC_133503.1, read on the forward strand.
TTTACCAGAATCGAAAAAATCTAAATATTATCTAGGCAGCCCAATGTTAAAAACAAAATTGCTCGTAATATAATCTGTCAGAAAAAATATACAATGCCCTATTCTACTTTGTTTTAAAGTATATACACCAACTCCATATGCTCTCTCATGTAAAATACAGAAATTCTGTATTTAAGCAAATCGAATATAATCTAAATATTATCTAGGCAGCCCAATGTAGAAAGCAAAATTGCTCTGAATATAATCTGTCAGAAAAAATATACAATGCCCTTTTCTACTCTATTTAGGAGTATATACACCAAATCCATATGCTCTCTCATGTAAAATACAGAAATTCTACTTTTAAGCGAATAGAAAAAAATCTAAATAATATCTAGGTGCCCCAAAGTTAAACGAAAATGGCTCTGAATAATATGTTAGAAAAAATATACAATGCCTTATTCTACTATATTTTGGAGTATATACACCAACTCACTATGGTCTCTCGTATAAAATAAAGAAACAAATTTTACCAAAATCGAAAAACTCTAAATATTATCAAGGCACCCCAATGTTAAAAACAAAATTTCTCTGCATATAAACTCTCAGAAAAAAATATACAATGCCTTATTCTACTCTTCTTTTGAGTATATACACCAACTCTACATGCTCTCTAATGAAAAATACAGAAATTCTATATTTAAGCAAATCAAAAAAAATGTAAATAATATCTAGGTGCCCCAAAGTTAAAAGAAAATGGCTCTGAATATAGTATGTTAGAAAAAATATACAATACCTTATTCTACTATGTTTTGGAGTATATACACCAACTCAGTATGCTCTCTCGTGTAAAATAGAGAAATTCTAATTTTACCAGAATCGAAAAAATCTAAATATCATCAAGGCACCCCAATGTTCAAAACAAAATTGCTCTGGATATAAACTCTAAGAGAAAATATACAATGCCCTATTCTACTCGGTTTTGAGTATATACACCAACTCTACATGCTCACTCATGTAAACTACAGAAATTCTATATTTAAGCGAATAGATAAAAATCTAAATATTATCTAGGCACCCTAATGTTAAAAACAAAATTGCGCTCAATATAATCTGTCATAAAAAATATACAATGCCCTTTTCTACTCTGTTTTGGAGTATATACACCAACTCAGTATGCTCTCTCATGTAAAATACCGAAATTCTAATTTTACGTGAATCGAAAAAAATCTAAATATTATCTAGGCACCCCAATGTCTAAAGCAAAATTGATCTTAATATAATCTGTCTGACAAAATATACAATGTTTTTTTCTACTTTGTTTAGGAGTGTATACACCAACTCAATATGCTCTCTCATGTAAAATACCGAAATTCTTATTTTATGCCAATCGAAAAAAATCTAAATAATATTTAGGCACCACAATGATAAAAACAAAATTACTCTGAACATAATCAGTCAGAAAAAATATACAATGCCCTATTCTACTCTGTTTTGGAATATATAAAACAACTCAATATGCTCTCTCATATAAAATACAGGAATTCTATATTTAAGCGAATCAAAAACAATCTAAATATTATCTAGGCACCCAAATGTTGAAAACCAAATTACTCTGAATATAATCTGTCAGAAAAAATATACAATGCCCTATTCTACTCTATTTTGTAATATATACACCAACTCCATATGCTGTCTTATGTAAAATACAGAAATTCTAATTTTAGCAGAATCGAAATAATCTAAATATTATCTAGGCACCCGAATGTTAAAAACAAAAATGCTCTGAATATAATCAGTTAGAAAAAATATACAATGCCCTATTCTACTCTGTTTTGGAGTATGTACACCAACTCAATATGCTCTCTTATGTAAAATAACGAAATTCTAATTTTATGCGAATCGAAACAAATCTAAATAATAACAAGGCGTTCCAAAGTTAAAAGAAAATGGGTCTGAATATAGTCTGTTAGAAAAAATATACAATGCCTTATTCTACTCTGTTTTGCAGTATATACACCATTTCACTATGCTCTCTCATGTAAAATACAAAAATTCTATATTTAAGCAAATCGAAAAAAATCTAAATATTATCTAGGCACCCCAATGCTAATAGAAAAATTGCTCTGAATATAGTCTGTCAGAAAAAAATATACAATGCCCTTTTCTACTTTGTTTTGTAGTGTATACATCAACTCAATATGCTCTCTCATGGAAAATACAGAAATTCTAAGTTTACCCGAAGCGAAAAAATCTAAATATAATCTAGGCACCCCTATGTGAAAAACAAAATTGCGTTGAATATAATCTGTCAGAAAAAATATAGAATGCCCTATTATACTCTGTTTTGGAGTATATACACCAACTCCATATGCTCTCTCATGTAAAATACAGAAATTCTATATTTAAGCTAATCGAAAGAAATTTAATATTATCTAGGCACCCCAATGTTAAAAGCAAAATTTCTCTGAATATAATCTGTCAGAAAAAATATACAATGCCCTATTCTACTCTGTTTTGGAGTATATACACCAACTCCATATGCTCTCTCAAGTAAAATACAAAAATTCTGTATTTAACCGAATGGAAAAAAATCTAAAAATTATCTAGGCACCCCAATGTTAGAAGCAAAATTGCTCTGAATATAATCTGTCAGAAAAAATATACAATGTCCTTTTCTAATTTGTTTTGGAGTATATACACCAACTCAATGTGCTCTCTCATGTAAAATACCGTAATTCTAATTTTACGTGAATCGAAAAAAATCGAAATAATATCTAGGCGCCCAAAATATAAAGGAAAATTGCTCTGAATATAGTCTGTTAGAAAAAATATACAAGGCCTTATTCTACTTTGTTTTGGAGTGTATACACCAACTCAGTATGCTCTCTCATGTAAAATACAGAAATTCTAATTTTACCTGAATCGAAAAAATCTAAATGTTATCTAGGCACCCCAAAGTTAAAAACAAAATTGCTCTGAATATAATCTATCAGAAAAAATATACAATGTTTTTTCCTACTCTATTTTGGAGTATATACACCAACTCAAAATACTGTCTCATGTAAAATATTGAAATTCTAATTATACGTGAATCGAAAGAAATCTAAAGAATATCTAGGCACCCCAAAGTTAAAAGAAAATGGCTCTGAATATAGCCTGTTAGAAAAAATATACAATACCTTATTCTACTCTGTTTTAAAGTATATACACCAACTCACTCTGCTCTCTCATGTAAAATATCAAATTCTAATTATACCCGAATCGAAAAAATCTAAATATTATCTAGGCACCCCCATGTTAAAAACAAAATTGCTCTGAATATAATCTGTCAGAAAAAATATACAATATCCTATTCTACTCTGTTTAGGAGTATATACACCAACCCCATATGCTCTCTCATGTAAAATACCAAAATTATATATTTAAGCGAATCGAATGAATCTAAATACAATCTAGACACCACAATGTTAAAAGCAAAATTGCTGTGAATATAATCTCTCAGAAAAAATATACAATGCCCTTTTCTAATCTGTTTTGGCGTATATACACCAACTCTATATGCACTCTCAAGTAAAATACTGAAATTCTAATTTTACGTGAATCGAAAAAAATATAAATAATATATTGGCGCCACAAAGTTAAAAGAAAATGGCCCTGAATATAGTTTGTTTGAAAAAATATACAATGCCTTATTCTACTCTGTTTTGGAGTATGTACACCAACTCAATATGCTCTCTCATGTAAAATACCGAAATTCTAATTTTACGTGAATCAACAAAAATCTAAATATTATCTAGGCACCCGAATGTTAGAAGCAAAATTTCTCTGAATATAATCTGTCAGAAAATATATACAATGGCCTTTTCTACTCTGTTTTGGAGTATATACAACAACTCAATATGCTCTCTCATGTTAAATACCAAAATTCTAATTTTACGTAAATCCAAAATAATCTAAATAATATCTAGGCGCCCCAAAGCTAAAAGAAAATGGCTCTGAATATAGTCAGTTAGAGAATATATACAATGCCTATTCTACTCTCTTTTGGAGTTTATACACCAACCCAGTATGCTTCCTCGTGTAAAATACCGAAATTCTAATTTTATGAGAATCAAAAAAAATCTAAATATTATGTAGGCACACCAATGTTAAAACAAAATTGGTCTGAATATAATCTGACAGAAAAATATACAATGCCCTATTCTACTCTATTTTGTAGTATAGACACCAACTTCATATGCTCTCTCATGTAAAATACAGAAATTCTATATTTATGTGAATTGAAAAAAAATATAAATATAATCTAGGGACTGCAATGTTAATAGAAAAATTGCTCTGAATATAATCTGTCAAAAAAATATACTAATGCTTTATTCAACTCTGTTTTGGAGTATATACACCAACTCACTGTGCTCTCTCATGTAAAATACCGACATTCTATTTTTACGTGAATCAAAAAAAATCTAAATATTATCTAGGCACCCCAATGATAAAACCAAAATTGCTCTGAAAATAATCTGTCAGAAAAAATATACAATGCCCAATTTCACTTCTTTTTGGAGTATATACACCAACTCTATATGCTCCCTCATGTAAAATACAAAAATTCTATATTTAATCGAATCTAAAAAAATCTAAATATTATCTAGGCACCCCAATTGTTAAAAACAAAACTGCTCTGAATATAATCTGTCAGAAAAAATATACAATGATTTATTCTACTCTGTTTTGGAGTATATACACCAACTCAATATGCTCTCAAATGTAAAATACTGAAATTCTAATTTTACTCGAATCGAAAAAATCTAAATAATATCTAGGCAATCCAATGTTAAAAGCAATATTGCTCTGAATATAATCTGACAGAAAAAATATAAAATGCCCTATTCTACTCTTTTTGTAGTATATACAAGACCTCAATATGCTCGCTCATGTAAAATACAGAAATTTGGAATTACGAGAATCAAAAAAATTCTAAATAATATCTAGGCGCCCAAAAGTTAAAAGATAATGGCTCTGAATATATTCTGTTAGAAAAAATATACAATGCCTTATTCTTCTCTGTTTTAAAGTATATACACTAACTCAGTATGGTCTCTTATGTAAAATACCGAAATTATAATATTACCGTAATCGAAAAATCTAAATATTATCTAGGCACCCCAATGTTGAAAACAAAATTGCTCTGAATATAATCTGTCAGAAAAAATATACAATGCCCTATTCTACTTTGTTTTGGAGTATATATACCAACTTCATATGCTCTCTCATGTAAAATACAGAAATTCTATATTTAGCGAATCGAAAATAATGTGAATATAATCTAGGAACCCCAATGTTAAAAACAAAATTGCTCTGAATATAATCTGTCAGAAAAAATATACAATGCCCTATTCTAATCGGTTTTTGCGTATATACACCAACTCCATATGCTCTCTCACGTAAAATACAAAAATTCTATATTTAAGCGAATCGAAAAAAATCTAAATATTATCTAGGCACCCCAATGTTGAAAACAATATTGTTCTGGGTATAATCTGTCACAGAAAATACACAATGCCCTTTTCTACTCTGTTTTGTAGTATATACACCAACTCAATATGCCCTTTCATGCAAAATACAAAATTCTAATTTTACCCGAATCGAAAACATCTAAACATTATCAAGGCACCCCTATGTTAAAAACAAAACTGCTCTGAATATAATCTGTCAGAAAAAATTTACAATGACCTATTCTACTGTGTTTTGGAGTATATACACCAACTCCATATGCTCTCTCATGTAAAATACAGCAATTCTATATTTCAGCAAATCGAAAAAAAAATAAATATTATCTAGTCAACCCAATGTTAAAAGCAAAATTTCTCTGAATATAATCTGTCATAAAAAGTATACAATTCTTTTTTCCACTTTGTTTTGGAGTATATACACCAAATCAATATGCTCTGTTTTTAAAATACCAAAATTCTAATTTTACGCGAATTGAAAAAAATTTAAATAATATCTAGGCGCCCCAAAGTTAAAAGAAAATGGCTCTGAATATATTCTGTTAGAAAAAATATAAAATGCCTTATTCTACTCTGTTTTGGAATATATACACCAACTCAACATGCTCTCTCATGTAAAATACTGAAATTCTATATTTAAGCGAATCGAAAAATATCTAAATATTATCTAGGCACCCTAACGTTAAAAGCAAAATTGCTCTGAATATAATCTGTAAGAGAAAATACACAATGCCATTTTCTACTCTGTTTTGTATTATATACACCAATTCAATATGCTCTTTCATGTAAAATACAGAAATTCTAATTTTACCCGAATCGAAATAATCTAAAAATATGAAGTCACGCCAATGTTAAAAACAAAATTGCTCTGAATATAATCTGTCATAAAAAATATACAATGCCCTTTACTACTCTGTTTTGCAGTATATACACCAACTCAATATGCTCTCTCATTTAAAATACCGAAATTCTGATTTTACACGAATCGAAAAACATCTAAATAATATATAGGCGACCCAAAAATAAAAGGAAATGGGTTTGTGTCGTTTGTAGGGACATGGAATAATCTGGAGAACATCACACTCAGCAAACTGACACAAGAACAAAAAATGAAACACCGCATATTCTCATTCATAGGTGGGTGATGAAAAATGAGAACACATGGACACAGAAAGTGGAGTACTAAACACTGGGGTCTATTGGGGAGAAAAGGGGAGGGCCAGTGGGAGGGAGAGGTGGGGAGGGATAGCCTGGGGAGAAATGCCAAATGTGGGTGAAGGGGAGAAGAAAAGGAAAGCACACTGCCACGTGTGTACCTACGCAACTGTCTTGCATGCTATGCTCATGTACCCCCAAACCTAAAATCCAATAAAAAATTAAAAAAAAAAAAAAAGAAAGAAAATGGCTCTGAATATAGTCTGTTAGAAAAAAATACAATGCCTTATTCTACTCTGTTTTGGAGTATATACACCAATTCAGTATGCTCTCACATATAAAATACCGAAATTCTAAATTTACGTGAATCGATAAATATCTAAATATTATGTAGGCACACGAATGTTAAAAGCAAAATTGCTCTGAATATAATCTGTCATAAAAAATATACAATGCTTATTTATACTCTGTTTCGGACTATATACACTAACCTAATATGCTCTCTCATGTAAAATACGGAAATTATAATTTTATGCGAATCAAAAAAAATCTAAATAATATCTAGGCACCATAAAGTTAAAAGAAAATGGCTCTAAATATAGTCTGTCAGAAAAAATATATAATGCCTTATTCTACTTTGTTTTGGAGTATATCCACCAAATCAATATGCTGTCTAATGTAAAATAACGAAATTCTAATTTTACGTGAATCGAAAATAATCTAAATATTATCTTGGCACCCGAATGTTAAAAGCAAAATTTCTCTGAATATAGTCTGTTAGAAGAAATATACAATGCCTTATAATACTCTGTTTTGGAGTACATACACCAACTCATTATGCTCTCTCATGTGAAATACAGAAATTCTAATTTTACGTGAATCGAAAAAAATCTAAATATTATCTAGGCAACTCAATGTTAAAAACAAAATTGCTCAGAATATAATCTTTCAGAAAAAATACACAGTGCCATATTGTACTCAGTTTTGGAGTATATACACCAACTCAATATGCTGTCTCATGCAAAATACAGAAATTCTATATTTATGCGAATTGAAAAAAATCTAAATATTATCTAGGCACCCCAATATTAAAAGCAAAATTGCTCTGCATAAAATCTGCCAGAAAAAAATATACAATGCCCTTTTCTACTCTGTTTTGTAGTATATACACCAACTGAATATGCTCTTTCATGTAAAATACCCAAATTCTAATTTTACCCGAATCGAAAAAAATCTAAATATTATCTAGGCACCCCAATGTAAAAAACAAAATTGCTCTCAATATATTCTGTCAGAGAAAATATACAATGCCCTATTCTACTCTGTTTTGGAGTATATACACCAACTCCATATGCTCTCTCATGTAAAATACAGAAATTCTATATTTAAGGGAATCGAAAAAAATCTAAGTATTATCTAGGCAACCCAAAGTTAAAAGGAAAATTTCTCTGAATATAATCTGTCAGAAAAAATATACAATGCCCTTTTTTACTTTGATTTGTAGTATATACACCAACTCAATATGCTCTCTCATGTAAAATAAGGAAATTCTAATCTTACCCGAAACGAAAAAATCTAAATATTATCTAGGAACCCCAATATTAAAAACAAAATTGCTCTGAATATAATCTGTCAGAAAAAATATACAATGCCCTATTCTACTCTGTTGTTCAGTATATACACCAACTCAGTATGCTCTCTCATGTAAAATACCGAAATTCTAATTTTACGTGAATCGAGAAAAATCTAAATAATATCTAGGCGCCCCAAAGTTAAAAGAAAATGGCTCTCAATATAGTCTGTTAGAAAAAATATACAATGCCTTATTCTACTTTGTTTTGCAGTATATACATCAACTCAGTATGCTCTCTAATGTAAAATACAGAAATTTTAATTTTACGTGAATCAAAAAAATCTAAATATTATGTAGGCACGCAATGTTAAAAGCAAAATTGCTCGTAATATACTCTGTCAGAAAAAATATACAATGCCCTTTTCTACACTGTTTTGGTGTATATACACCACCTCAATATGCTCTCTCATGTAAAATACAGAAATTCTAATTTTACTCGAATCGAAAAAAATCTAAATAATATCTAGGCGCAACAAAGTTAAAAGAAAATGGCTCTGAATATAGTCTGTTAGAGAAAATATACAATGCCTTATTCTACTCTGTTTTGGAGTATATACACCAACTCAGTATGCTGTCTCATGTAAAATAAAGAAATTCTAATTTTACGTGAATTAACAAAAATCTAAATATTATCTAGGAACCTTAATGTTAAAAACAAAATTGCTCTGAAAATAATCTGTCAGTAAAATATAAAGTGCTCTATTCTACTCTGTTTTGGAGTATATACACCAACTCCATATGCTCTCTCATGTAAAATACAGAAATTCTATATTTAAGCGAATTGAAAGAAATCTAAATAGTATCGAGGCACCCCAATGTTAAAAGCAAAATTGCTCAGAATATAATGTGTCAAAAAATATACAATGCCCTTTTCTACTCGCTTTTGTAGTATATTCACCAACTAAATATGCTGCCTCATGTAAAATACAGAAATTCTAATTTTACCCGAATCGAATAAATCTAAATATTATCTAGGCACCCCAATGTTAAAAAAAAATTGCTCTGAATATAATCTGTCAGAAACATTACAGAATCCCCTATTCTACTCTATTTTTGGAGTATATACAAAAACTCAGAATGCTCTCTCATGTAAAATACTGAAATTCTAATTTTACTCAAATCGAAATAAATTGAAATATTATCTAGGCACCCCAATGTTAAAAACAAAATTGCTCGTAAAATAATCTGTCAGAAATAATATACAATGCCCTCTTCTACCCTGTTTTGGAGTATATACACCAACTCAATATGCTCTCTCATTTAAAATACCGAAATTCTAATTTTACGCTAATCTAAAGAAATCTAAATAATATCTAGGCGCCCCAAAGTTAAAAGAAAATGGCTCTGAATATACTCTGTTAGAAAAAATATACAATGTCTTATTCTACTCTGTTTTGGAGTATATACACCAACTCAGTATGCTTTATCATATAAAATACAGAAATTCTAATTTTACCCGAATCGATAAAATCTAAATATCATGTAGGCACCCCAATGTTAAAAATAAAATTGCTCTGAATAGAATCTGTCAGATAAAATACACAATGCCCTAATCTACTCTGTTTTCGAGTATATACACCAACTCCATACGCTCTCTCATGTAAAATACAGAAATTCTATATTTAAGCGAATCAAAAAAAACCTAAATATTATCTAGGCACCCCAATGTTAAAAGCAGAATTTCTCTGAATATAATCTGTCAGAAAAAATATACAATGCCCATTTCTACTCTGTATTGGTGCATATACACCAACTCAATAGGCTCTCTCATATAAAATAACGAAATCCTAATTTTACGCAAATCAAAAAAAATCTAACTAATATCTATGCTTCGCAAAGTTAAAAGAAAATGGTTGTAAATATAGTCTGTTAGAAAAGATATACAATGCCTTATTCTACTTTGTTTTGGAGTATATACACGAACTCAATATGCTCTCTCATGTAAAATACAGAAATTCTATATTTAAGCGAATCGAAGAAAATCTAAATAATATCCAGGCACCCCAAAATTAAAAGAAAATGGCTCTGAATATATTGTATTAGAAAAAATATACAGTGCCCTATTCTACTCTGTTTTGGAGTATATACAACAACTCCATAAGCTCTCTCATGTAAAATACAGAAATTCTATATTTAAGCGAATTGAAAAAAATCTAAATATTATCTAGGCACCCATATGTTAAAAGCAAAATTGCTCTGAATATAGTCAGTCAGAGAAAATATAAAATGACGTAATCTACTCTGTTTTAGAGTATATACACCAACTCAGTATGCTCAAGCATGTAAAATACCGAAATTCTAATTTTACACGAATCGAAAAAAATCTAAATATTATCTAGGCACCCCAATGTTAAAAGAAAAATTGCTCTGAATATAATCTGTCAGAAAAAATATACAATGCCCTATTCTACTCTGTTTTAGAGTATATAAACCAACTCCATATGCTCTTTAAGGTAAAATACAGAAATTCTATATTTAAGCGAATCGAAAAAAAAAAATATTATCTAGGCACCCCAATGTTAAAGGCAAAATTGCTCTGAATATAATCTGTCAGAAAAAAATATACAATGCCCTTTTCTACTTTATTTTGTTGTATATACACCAACTCAATATACTCTCTCATGTAAAATACCGAAATTCTAATTTTACGCAAAACGAAAAAAATCTAAATAATATCTAGGCTCCGCAAACTTAAAAGAAAATGGCTCTCAATATAGTCTGTTAGAAAAAATATACAATGCCTTATTCTACTCTGTTTTGGAGTATATACACGAACTCAATATGCTCTCTCATGTAAAATACAGAAATTCTAATTTTACCTGAAGCGAAAAAATCTAAATATTATCGAGGCACCCCAGTGTTAAAAACAAAATTGCTCTGAATATAATCTGTCAGAAAAAATATACAATGCCCTATTCTACTCTGTTTTGGAGTATATACACCAACTCAGTGTGCTCTCTCATGTAATATACCGAAATTCTAATTTTACGTGTATCGAAAAAAATCTAAATAATATCCAGGCACCCCAAAATTAAAAGAAAATGGCTCTGAATATAGTCTGTTAGAAAAAATATACAATGTTTTATTCTACTTCGTTTTGTAGTATATACACCAACTCAGTATGCTCTCTCATGTAAAATACCGAAATTCTAATTTTACGTGAATAGAAAAAAACTAAATATAATATAGGAACCCCAACGTTAGAAGCAAAATTGCTCTGAATATAATCTGTCAGAAAAAATATATATTGCCCTATTTTACTCTGCTTTGTAGTATATACTCAAACTCAATATGCTCTCTCATGTAAAATACAGAAATTCTATATTTCAGAGAATCGATTAAAATCTAAATATTATCTAGGCACCCTAATGTTAAAAGCAAAACTGCTCTGAATATGATCTGTCAGAAAAAATATACAGTGCCCTATTCTACTCTGTTTTGGAGTATATACAACATCTCCATAAGCTCTCTCATATAAAATACAGAAATTCTATATTTAAGCGAATCGAAAAAAATCTAAATATTATCTTGGCACCCCAATGTCAAAATCAAAATTGCTCTGAATATAATGTCAGAAAAAATGTACAATGCTCTTTACTACTTTGTTTTGTAGAATATACACCAACTCAATATGCTCTCTCATGTAAAATACCGAAATTCTTATTTTACACGAATCGAAAAAAATATAAAAAATATGTAGGCGCCCCAAAGTTAAAAGAAAATGGCTCTCAATATATTCTCTTAGGAAAAATATACAATGCCTTATTCTACTGTGTTTTGGAGTATATACACCAACTCAGTATGCTCTCTCATGTAAAATACAGAAATTCTAATTTTACCCGAATCGAAAAATTCTAAATATTATCTAGGCACCCCAATGTTAAAAACAAAATTGCTCTGAATATAATCTGTCCGAAATAATATACAATGCCCCATTCTACTCTGTTTTAAAGTATATAAACCAACTCCATATTCTCTCTCATGTAAAATACAGAAATTCTAATTCTACCCGAATTGAAATAATGTAAATATTATCTAGGCACCCCAATGTTAAAAACAAAATTTCTCTGAATATAATCTGGCAGAAAAAATATACAATGCCCTATTCTACTCTGTTTTGGCGTATTTACACCAACTCAGTAGGCTCTGTCATGTAAAATACAGAAATTCTAAATTTACGTGAATCGAAAAAAATCTAAATATTATCTAGGCACCCCAATGTTAAAAGCAAAATTGCTCTGAATATAATCAGTCAGAAAAAGTATACAATGCCCCATTCTACTCTGTTTTGGAGTATATACACCAACTCAATATTCTCTCTCATGTAAAATTCAGAAATTCTATATTTAAGCATATTTAAAAAAATCTAAATATTATCTAGGCACCCCTTGTTAAAAACAAAATTTCTCTGAATATAATCTGTCAGAAAAAAAATACAATACCCTATTCTACTCTGTTTTGGAGTATATACACCAACTCCATATGCTTCCTCATGTAAAATACAGAAATTCTAAATTTAAGCGAATCGTAAAATATCTAAATATTATCTAGGCACCCCAATGTTAAAAGAAAAATTGCTCTGAATATAATCTGTCAGACAAAATACACAATGCCATTTTCTACTCTGTGTTGGACTATATAAAACAACTCCATACGCTCTCTCATGTAAAATACAGAAATTCTATATTTAAGCGAATCGAGTAAAATCTAAATATTATCTATGCACCCCAATGTTAAAAGCAAATTTGCTCTGAATAGAATCTGTCAGAAAAAGTATAAGATGCCCTTTTATACTCTGTTTTTTAGTACATACACAAAATCAGTATGCTCTCTTATGTAAAATACAGAAATTCTAATTTTACCCGAATCGAAAAAATCTAAATATTATCTAGGAACACTAATGTTAAAAACAAAATTGCTCTGAATATAATCTTTGTGAAAAAATATACAATGCCCTATTCTACTCTGTTTTGGAATATATACACCACTCAGTATGCTCTCTCATGTAAAATACAGAAATTCTAATTTTACATGAATCAAAAATATCTAAATATTTTCTAGGTACCCCAATGTTAAAAAGAAAATTGCTCTTAATATAATCTGTCAGAACAAATACACAATGCCCTATTCTACTCTGTTTTGGAGTATATACACCAATTCCATATGCTATCTCATGTAAAATGAAGAAATTCTATATTTAAGCAAATCGAAAGAAATCTAAATATTATCTAGGCAACCAATGTTAAAAGCAAAATTTCTCTGAATATAATCTGTCAGAAAAAATATACAATGCCCTTTTCTACTCCCTTTTGTACTATATACACCAACTCAATATGCTCTCTCATGTAAAATACCGATATTCTAATTTTAGGCGAATCGAAAAAAGTCTAAATAAAATTTACGTGCACCAAAGATAAAAGAAAATGGCTCAGAATAGAGTGTGTGAGAAAAAATATACAATGCCTTATTCTACTCTGTTTTGGAGTGTATACACCAACTCAGTATGCTCTTTCATGTAAAATATCGAAATTCTATATTTACGCGAATCGAAAAAAATCTAAATATTATCTAGGCACCACAATGTTAAAAGCAAAATTGCTCTGAATATAATCTGTCAGGGTAAATATACAATTCCCATTTCTAATTTGTTTTGGAGTATATACAGCAACTCAATATGCTCTCTCATGTAAAATACCGAAATTCTAATTTTATGTGAATCGAAGAAAATCTAAATAATATCTAGGGGCCTCAAAGTTAAATGAAAATGGCTCTGAATATAGTCTGTTAGAAAAATATACAATGCCTTATTCTACTCTGTTTTGGAGTATATACACCAACTCAGTATGCTCTTTCATGTAAAATAAAGAAATTCTAAGTTAACCGGAATCAAAAAAATCTAAATATTATCTAGGCATTCCAATGTTAAAAACCAAATTCCTCTGAATATAATCTCTCAGAAAAAATATACACGGGCCTTTTCTACTCTGTTTTGGAGTATATAAACCAACTCCATATGCTCTCTTATCAAATACAGAAATTCTATATTTAAGCGAATCAAAAAAAATCTAAATATTATGTAGACACCCCAATGTTAAAAGCAAAATTGCTCTGAATATAATCTGTCAGAAAAAATATACAATGCCCTTTTCTACTTTGTTTTAGAGTACATACACCAACAACTCCATATGCTCTCTCATGTAAAATAAAGAAATTCTAATTTTACACGAATTGCAAAAATCTAAATATTTTCTAGACACCCCAATGTTAAAAACCAAAATGCTCTGAATATAATCTGTCACAAAAAATATACAATGCATTTTTCTACTCTGTTTTTTAGTATATACAGCAACTCAATATGCTCTCTCATGTAAAATACAGAAATTCTAATTTTATGCCAATCAAAAAAAATCTAAATAATATCTAGGCACCCTAAAGTTAAAGGAAAATGTCTCTGAATATAGTCTGTTAGAAAAAATATACAATGCCTTATTCTACTCTGAATTGGAGTATATATATCAATTCAGTATGCGCTCTCTTGTAAAATACCGAAATTCTAATTATACGTGAATCGAAAAAAATCTAAATATTATCTAGGCACCCCAAAGTTAAAAACAAAATTTCTCTGAATATAATCTGTCAGAAATAATATAGAATTCCCTGTTCTTCTCTGTTTTGGAGTATATACAACAACTCAATATGCTCTCTCATGTGAAATACAGAAATTCTAATTTTATCCGAATCAAGAAAATCTAAATATTATCTAGGCTCCCCAATGTTAAAAGCAAAATTGCTCTAAATATAATCTGTAAGAAAAAATATACAATGCCCTTTTCTACTCTCTTTTGTAGTATATATACCAACTCAATATGCTCTCTCATGTAAAATACCGAAATTCTAATTTTACGCCAATCGAAAAAAAACGAAATCATATCTAGGCGCCCCAAAGTTAAAAGAAAATGGCTGTGAATATAGTGTGTTAGAAAAAAATATACAATGCCTTATTATACTCTGTTTTGGAGAATATACACCAACTCAGTATTCTCTCTCATATAAAATACGGAAATTCTACTTTTACCCAAATCGAAAAACTCTAAATATTATCCTGGCACTCAAATGTTAATAACAAAATTTCTCTGAATATAATCTGTCAGAAAAAATATACAATGTCCTATTCTACTCTGTTTTGGAGTATATGAACCAACTAAATATGCTCTCTCATGTAAAATACAGAAATAATATATTTAAGCGAATCGAAAAAAATCTAAATATTATCTAGGCACCCCAATGTTAATAGAAAAATTGCTCTGAATATAATCTGTAAGAATAAATATACAATGCCCATTTCTACTCTGTTTTGGAGTGTATACACCAACTGCATATGCTCTCTCATGTAAAATACAAAAATTCTATATTAAAGCGAATCGAAAAAAATCTAAATATTATCTAGAAACCCGAATGTTAAAAGCAAAATTGCTCTGAATAAAATCTGTCAGAGAAAATATACAATGCCTTTTTCGAATCTGCTTTTTAGTATATACACCTAATGAATATGGTCTCTCCTGTAAAATACCGAAATTCTAATTTTACACAAATCAAAAAAAATCTAAATAATATCTAGGACCCCAAAGTTAAAAGAAAATGGCTCTGAATATTGTTTGTTAGAGAAAATATACAATAACTTATTCTACTCTGTTTTGGAGGATATACACCAACTCAGTATGCTCTCTCACGTAAAATACAGAAATTCAAATTTTACCCGATTCGAAAAAATCTAAATATTATCTAGGCACCCCAATGTTAAAAACAAAATTGCTCTGAATATGATCTATCAGAAAAAATATAAAATGCCCTATTCTACGCTTTTTGGAGTATATACACAAACTCCATATACTCTCTCATGTGAAATACAGAAATTCTAAATTTACCAGAATCGAAAATATCTAAATATTATCTAGGCACCCCAATGTTAAAAACAAAATTGCTCTGAAGATAATCTGTCAGAAAAAATATACAATGCCCTATTCTACTTTGTTTTGGTGTATATACACCAACTCCATATGCTCTCTCTTTTAAAATACAGAAAGTCTATATTTAAGCGAATCGAAAAAAATCTAAATATTATCTCGGCACCCCAACAATAAAAGCAAAATAGCTCTAAATATAATCTGTCAAAAAAAATATACAATGCCCTTTCTATTCTGTTTTGTAGTATATAAACCAACTCAATATGCTCTCTCATGTAAAATAGAGAAATTCTAATTTTACCCAAATCGAATAATTTTAAATATAATCTAGGCACCCCAATGTTAAAAACAGAATTGCTCTGTATATAATCTGTCAGAAAAAATATACAATACCCTATTCTACTCTGTTTTGGAGTATGTACACCAACTCAGTAGGCTCTCTCATGTAAAATACAGAAATTCTAAATTTACGTGTATCGAAAAAAATCTAAATATTCTCTAGGCACCTCAATCTTAAAATCAAAATTGCTCTGAATATAATCTCTCAGAAAAAATGTACAATGCAGTTTACTACTCTCTTTTGGTGTATATACAACAACTCAATATACTCTGTCATGTAAAATACCGAAATTTTAATTTTACGTGAATCAAAAAAAATCTAAATAATATCTAGGCACCCCAAAGTTAAAAGAAAATGGCTCTGAATATAGTCTGTTAGAAAAAATATACAATCCCTTATTGTACTATGTTTTGGAGTATATACACCAACTCCATAAGCTCTCTCATGTAAAATACAGAAATTCTAAATTTAAGCGAATCGAAATAAATCTAAATATTATCTAGGTACCCCAATGTTATAAAAAAATTGCTCTAAATATAATCTGTCAGAAAAAATATACAATTCCCTATTCTACTCTGTTTTGAAGTATATACACCAACCCATATGCTCTCTCATTTAAAATTCAGGAATTCTATATTTAAGCGAATCGAAAAAGTTCTAAATATTATCTAGGCACCCCAATGTTAATAGCAAAATTGCTATGAATATAGTCTGTCTCACAAAATATAAAATGCCCTTGTCTACTCTGTTTTGGAGTATATACAGCAACTCAATATGCTCTCTCATGTAAAATACCGAAATTCTAATTTTATGTGAATCAAAAAAATCTAAATAATATCTAGGCGCCCCAATGTTAAAATAAAATTGCTCTGAATATAGTCTGTTAGAAAAAATATACAATACCTTATTCTACTATGTTTTGGAGTATATACACCAACTCAGTATGCTCTCTCGTGTAAAATACAGAAATTATAATTTTACCCGAATCGAAATAATCTAAATATTATCTATGCACCCCAATGTTAAATACAAAATTGCTCTGAATATAAACTGTCAGAAAAAATATACAATGCCCTATTCTACTCTGTTGTGGAGTATATACACCAACTGAATATACTCTCTCATGTAAAATACAGAAATTCAATCGTTAAGCAAATGGAAAATATCCAAATATTATCTAGGCACCCCAATGTTAAAAACAAAATCGCTCTTAGTATAATCTGTCAGAAAAAGTATCCAATGCCCTATTAAACTCTATTTTGGAATATATACACCAACTGCATATGCTCTCTCATATAAAATAGAGAAATTCTATATTTAAGCAAAGCAAAAAAAATCTAAATATTATATAGACACCCCAATATTAAAAGTAAAATTGCTCTGAATATAGTCTGTCATAAAAATTATACAATGCCCTTTTTTACTCTGTATTGGAGTATATACACCAACTCAATATGATCTCTCATGTAAAATACCCAAATTCAAATTTTATGTGAATCAAAAAAAATCTAGAAAATATCTAGGCTCGCCAAAGTTAAAAGAAAAAAGCTCTGAATATAGTCTGTTACAACAAATATACAATGCCTTATTCTACTATGTTTTGGAGTATATGCAGGAACTCAGTATGCTCTCTCCTGTAAAATATAGATATTCAAATTTTACCCGAATCGAAGAAGTCTAAATATTATCTAGGAACCCAATGTTAAAAACAAAATTGCTCTGAACATAGTCTGTCAGAAAAAATATACAATGCTTTATTCTACTCTGTTTTTGAGTATATACACCAACTCTACCTGCTCTCTCATATAAAATACAGAAATTCTATATTTAAGCGAATCGAAAAAAATCTAAATATTATCTAGGCACCCCAAAGTTAAACACAAAATAGCTCTGAATATACTCTGTCAGAAAAAATATACAATGCCCTCTTCTTCTCTGTTTTCGAGTATATACACCAACTCCATATGCTCTCTCATGTAAAATACAGAAATTCTATATTTATGCGAATCGACAAAAATCTAAATATTATCTATGCACCACAACGTTAAAAGCAAAAGTGCTATGAATATATTCGGCCAGAAAAAATATACAATTCCCTTTTCTACTTTGTTTTGTAGTATATACACCAACTCAATATGCTCTCTCATGTAAAATACAGAAATTCTAATTTTACCCGAATCGAAAAAATCTAAAAATTATCTAGGCACCCAAATGTTAAAACCAAAATTGCTTTGTATATAATCTGCCAAAAAAATATACAATGCCATATTGTCCTCTGTTTTTGAATATATACACCAACACAGTACACTCTCTCATGTAAAATACCGAAATTCTAATTTTACGTGAATCGAAAAAAATCTAAATATTATCTGGGCACCCCGATGTTAAAAGAAAAATTGCTCTGATTATAATCTGTCATAAAAATTATACAATGCCCTTTTCTATTTTGTATTGGAGTATATACACCAACTCAATATGCTCTCTCATGTAAAATACCAAAATTCAAATTTTACGCGAATCGAAATAAATCTAAATAATATCTAGGCGACCCAAAGTTAAAAGAAAGTGGCTCTGAATATAGTCTGTTAGACAAAATATACAATGCCTTATTCTACTCTGTTTTGGAGTATATACACCAATTCAGTATGCTCTCTCATGTAAAACACAGCAATTAAAATTTTACCCGAATCGAAAATATCTAAATATTATCTAGGCACCCCAATGTTAAAAACTAAATTGCTCTGAATATAATCTGTCATAAAAATTATACAATGCCCTTTTCTACTCTGTTTTAAAGTATATACACCAACTCAATATGCTCTCTCATGTAAAATACCGAAATTCTAATTTTACGTGAATTGAAAAAAATCTACATAATAACCTGGCGACCCAAAGTTAAAAGAAAATGGCTCTGAATGTAGTCTGTTACAACAAATATACAATGCCGTATTCTACTATGTTTTGGAGTATATACACCAACTCAGTATGCTCTGTCATGTAAAATACAGAAATTCTAATTTTACACTAATCGAAAAAATCTAAATATTATCTAGGCACCCCAATGTTAAAAGCAAAATTGCTCTGAATATAATCTGTCAGAAAAAATATACAATGCCCGATTCTTCTCTGTTTTAAGGTATACACCAACTCCATATGCTCTCTCATGTAAAATACAGAAATTCTATATTTAAGAGACTCGAGAAAAATCTAAATATGATCTAGGCACCCCTATGTTAAAAACAAAATTGCTCTAAATATAATCTGTCAGAAAATATATACAATGCCCTTTTCTACTCTGTTTCGTAGTATATTCACTAACTCAATATGCTCTTTCATGTAAAATACGGAAATTCTAATTATACGCGAATCGAAAAAAATCTAAATAATATCTAGGCGCCCCAAAGTTAATAGAAAATGGCTCTTAATATAGACTGTTAGATAAAATATACAATGCCTTATATTACTCTGTTTTGGGGTATATACACCAACTCAGTATGCTCTCTAATGTAAAATACCGAAATTCTAATTATACGCAAATCAAAAAAAATCTAAATAATATCTAGGCGCCCCAAAGATAAAGAAAATGGCTCTAAATATAGTCTGTTAGAGAAAATATACAATGTCTTATTCTACTTTGTTTTGGAATATATACACCAACTCCCCATGCTGTCTCATGTAAAATACATAAATTGTATATCTGAGCGAATCGAAGAAAATCTAAATATTATCTAGGCACCCCAATGTTAAAAGCAAAATTGCTCTGAATATAGTCTGTCAGAGAAAATACACAATGCCCTTTTCTACTCTGTTTTGTAGTATATACACCAAATTAATATGCTATCTCATGTAAAATACGAAAATTCTAATTATACGCGAATCGAAAAAAATCTAAATAATTACTAGGCGCCCCAAAGTTAAAAGAAGATGTCTCTGAATATAGACTGTTAAAAAAATATGCAATGTTTTATTATACACTGTTTTGGAGTATATACACAAACTTCGTGTACTCTCTCATGTAAAATATAGAAATTCTAATTTTACCAGAATAGTTAAAATGTAAATATTACCTAGGCACCCCAATGTTTAAATCAAAATTGCTCTGAATATAATCTGTCAGAAAAAATATACAATGCCCTTTTCTACTCTGTTTTGGAGTATATACACCAACTCCATATGCTCTCTTATTTAAAATACCGAAATTATTAATTTAGGTGAATCGAAAAAAATCTAAATAATATCTAGGCACCCCAAAGTTAAAAGAAAATGGCTCTTCATGTACTCTGTTAGTAAAAATATACAATGCCTTATTCCACTCTGTTTTGGAGTATATACACCAACTCAGTATGTTCTCTCATGGAAAATACAGAAATTTTAATTTACGTGAGTTGAAAAAAATCTAAATGTTATCTAGGCACCAGAATGTTAAAAACAAAATTGCTCTAAATAAAATCTGTCAAAAAAAATATACAATGACCTAATCTAGTCTGTTTTGGAGTATATACACCAACTCAATATGTTCTCTCATGTAAAATACCGAAATTCTAATTTTACGCGAATCGAAATAAATTTAAAGGATATCTAGGCGCCCCAAAGTTAAAAGAAAATGGCTCTGAATATAGTCTGTTAGAAAAAATACACAATGCCTTATTCTACTCTGTTTTGGAGTATACACACCAACTCAGTATGCGCTCTCATGTAAAATACAGAAATTCTAATTTTACCAGAATCGAAAAAATCTAAATATTATCTAGGCAGCCCAATGTTAAAAACAAAATTGCTCGTAATATAATCTGTCAGAAAAAATATACAATGCCCTATTCTACTTTGTTTTAAAGTATATACACCAACTCCATATGCTCTCTCATGTAAAATACAGAAATTCTGTATTTAAGCAAATCGAATATAATCTAAATATTATCTAGGCAGCCCAATGTAGAAAGCAAAATTGCTCTGAATATAATCTGTCAGAAAAAATATACAATGCCCTTTTCTACTCTATTTAGGAGTATATACACCAAATCCATATGCTCTCTCATGTAAAATACAGAAATTCTACTTTTAAGCGAATAGAAAAAAATCTAAATAATATCTAGGTGCCCCAAAGTTAAACGAAAATGGCTCTGAATAATATGTTAGAAAAAATATACAATGCCTTATTCTACTATATTTTGGAGTATATACACCAACTCACTATGGTCTCTCGTATAAAATAAAGAAACAAATTTTACCAAAATCGAAAAACTCTAAATATTATCAAGGCACCCCAATGTTAAAAACAAAATTTCTCTGCATATAAACTCTCAGAAAAAAATATACAATGCCTTATTCTACTCTTCTTTTGAGTATATACACCAACTCTACATGCTCTCTAATGAAAAATACAGAAATTCTATATTTAAGCAAATCAAAAAAAATGTAAATAATATCTAGGTGCCCCAAAGTTAAAAGAAAATGGCTCTGAATATAGTATGTTAGAAAAAATATACAATACCTTATTCTACTATGTTTTGGAGTATATACACCAACTCAGTATGCTCTCTCGTGTAAAATAGAGAAATTCTAATTTTACCAGAATCGAAAAAATCTAAATATCATCAAGGCACCCCAATGTTCAAAACAAAATTGCTCTGGATATAAACTCTAAGAGAAAATATACAATGCCCTATTCTACTCGGTTTTGAGTATATACACCAACTCTACATGCTCACTCATGTAAACTACAGAAATTCTATATTTAAGCGAATAGATAAAAATCTAAATATTATCTAGGCACCCTAATGTTAAAAACAAAATTGCGCTCAATATAATCTGTCATAAAAAATATACAATGCCCTTTTCTACTCTGTTTTGGAGTATATACACCAACTCAGTATGCTCTCTCATGTAAAATACCGAAATTCTAATTTTACGTGAATCGAAAAAAATCTAAATATTATCTAGGCACCCCAATGTCTAAAGCAAAATTGATCTTAATATAATCTGTCTGACAAAATATACAATGTTTTTTTCTACTTTGTTTAGGAGTGTATACACCAACTCAATATGCTCTCTCATGTAAAATACCGAAATTCTTATTTTATGCCAATCGAAAAAAATCTAAATAATATTTAGGCACCACAATGATAAAAACAAAATTACTCTGAACATAATCAGTCAGAAAAAATATACAATGCCCTATTCTACTCTGTTTTGGAATATATAAAACAACTCAATATGCTCTCTCATATAAAATACAGGAATTCTATATTTAAGCGAATCAAAAACAATCTAAATATTATCTAGGCACCCAAATGTTGAAAACCAAATTACTCTGAATATAATCTGTCAGAAAAAATATACAATGCCCTATTCTACTCTATTTTGTAATATATACACCAACTCCATATGCTGTCTTATGTAAAATACAGAAATTCTAATTTTAGCAGAATCGAAATAATCTAAATATTATCTAGGCACCCGAATGTTAAAAACAAAAATGCTCTGAATATAATCAGTTAGAAAAAATATACAATGCCCTATTCTACTCTGTTTTGGAGTATGTACACCAACTCAATATGCTCTCTTATGTAAAATAACGAAATTCTAATTTTATGCGAATCGAAACAAATCTAAATAATAACAAGGCGTTCCAAAGTTAAAAGAAAATGGGTCTGAATATAGTCTGTTAGAAAAAATATACAATGCCTTATTCTACTCTGTTTTGCAGTATATACACCATTTCACTATGCTCTCTCATGTAAAATACAAAAATTCTATATTTAAGCAAATCGAAAAAAATCTAAATATTATCTAGGCACCCCAATGCTAATAGAAAAATTGCTCTGAATATAGTCTGTCAGAAAAAAATATACAATGCCCTTTTCTACTTTGTTTTGTAGTGTATACATCAACTCAATATGCTCTCTCATGGAAAATACAGAAATTCTAAGTTTACCCGAAGCGAAAAAATCTAAATATAATCTAGGCACCCCTATGTGAAAAACAAAATTGCGTTGAATATAATCTGTCAGAAAAAATATAGAATGCCCTATTATACTCTGTTTTGGAGTATATACACCAACTCCATATGCTCTCTCATGTAAAATACAGAAATTCTATATTTAAGCTAATCGAAAAAAATTTAATATTATCTAGGCACCCCAATGTTAAAAGCAAAATTTCTCTGAATATAATCTGTCAGAAAAAATATACAATGCCCTATTCTACTCTGTTTTGGAGTATATACACCAACTCCATATGCTCTCTCAAGTAAAATACAAAAATTCTGTATTTAACCGAATGGAAAAAAATCTAAAAATTATCTAGGCACCCCAATGTTAGAAGCAAAATTGCTCTGAATATAATCTGTCAGAAAAAATATACAATGTCCTTTTCTAATTTGTTTTGGAGTATATACACCAACTCAATGTGCTCTCTCATGTAAAATACCGTAATTCTAATTTTACGTGAATCGAAAAAAATCGAAATAATATCTAGGCGCCCAAAATATAAAGGAAAATTGCTCTGAATATAGTCTGTTAGAAAAAATATACAAGGCCTTATTCTACTTTGTTTTGGAGTGTATACACCAACTCAGTATGCTCTCTCATGTAAAATACAGAAATTCTAATTTTACCTGAATCGAAAAAATCTAAATGTTATCTAGGCACCCCAAAGTTAAAAACAAAATTGCTCTGAATATAATCTATCAGAAAAAATATACAATGTTTTTTCCTACTCTATTTTGGAGTATATACACCAACTCAAAATACTGTCTCATGTAAAATATTGAAATTCTAATTATACGTGAATCGAAAGAAATCTAAAGAATATCTAGGCACCCCAAAGTTAAAAGAAAATGGCTCTGAATATAGCCTGTTAGAAAAAATATACAATACCTTATTCTACTCTGTTTTAAAGTATATACACCAACTCACTCTGCTCTCTCATGTAAAATATCAAATTCTAATTATACCCGAATCGAAAAAATCTAAATATTATCTAGGCACCCCCATGTTAAAAACAAAATTGCTCTGAATATAATCTGTCAGAAAAAATATACAATATCCTATTCTACTCTGTTTAGGAGTATATACACCAACCCCATATGCTCTCTCATGTAAAATACCAAAATTATATATTTAAGCGAATCGAATGAATCTAAATACAATCTAGACACCACAATGTTAAAAGCAAAATTGCTGTGAATATAATCTCTCAGAAAAAATATACAATGCCCTTTTCTAATCTGTTTTGGCGTATATACACCAACTCTATATGCACTCTCAAGTAAAATACTGAAATTCTAATTTTACGTGAATCGAAAAAAATATAAATAATATATTGGCGCCACAAAGTTAAAAGAAAATGGCCCTGAATATAGTTTGTTTGAAAAAATATACAATGCCTTATTCTACTCTGTTTTGGAGTATGTACACCAACTCAATATGCTCTCTCATGTAAAATACCGAAATTCTAATTTTACGTGAATCAACAAAAATCTAAATATTATCTAGGCACCCGAATGTTAGAAGCAAAATTTCTCTGAATATAATCTGTCAGAAAATATATACAATGGCCTTTTCTACTCTGTTTTGGAGTATATACAACAACTCAATATGCTCTCTCATGTTAAATACCAAAATTCTAATTTTACGTAAATCCAAAATAATCTAAATAATATCTAGGCGCCCCAAAGCTAAAAGAAAATGGCTCTGAATATAGTCAGTTAGAGAATATATACAATGCCTATTCTACTCTCTTTTGGAGTTTATACACCAACCCAGTATGCTTCCTCGTGTAAAATACCGAAATTCTAATTTTATGAGAATCAAAAAAAATCTAAATATTATGTAGGCACACCAATGTTAAAACAAAATTGGTCTGAATATAATCTGACAGAAAAATATACAATGCCCTATTCTACTCTATTTTGTAGTATAGACACCAACTTCATATGCTCTCTCATGTAAAATACAGAAATTCTATATTTATGTGAATTGAAAAAAAATATAAATATAATCTAGGGACTGCAATGTTAATAGAAAAATTGCTCTGAATATAATCTGTCAAAAAAATATACTAATGCTTTATTCAACTCTGTTTTGGAGTATATACACCAACTCACTGTGCTCTCTCATGTAAAATACCGACATTCTATTTTTACGTGAATCAAAAAAAATCTAAATATTATCTAGGCACCCCAATGATAAAACCAAAATTGCTCTGAAAATAATCTGTCAGAAAAAATATACAATGCCCAATTTCACTTCTTTTTGGAGTATATACACCAACTCTATATGCTCCCTCATGTAAAATACAAAAATTCTATATTTAATCGAATCTAAAAAAATCTAAATATTATCTAGGCACCCCAATTGTTAAAAACAAAACTGCTCTGAATATAATCTGTCAGAAAAAATATACAATGATTTATTCTACTCTGTTTTGGAGTATATACACCAACTCAATATGCTCTCAAATGTAAAATACTGAAATTCTAATTTTACTCGAATCGAAAAAATCTAAATAATATCTAGGCAATCCAATGTTAAAAGCAATATTGCTCTGAATATAATCTGACAGAAAAAATATAAAATGCCCTATTCTACTCTTTTTGTAGTATATACAAGACCTCAATATGCTCGCTCATGTAAAATACAGAAATTTGGAATTACGAGAATCAAAAAAATTCTAAATAATATCTAGGCGCCCAAAAGTTAAAAGATAATGGCTCTGAATATATTCTGTTAGAAAAAATATACAATGCCTTATTCTTCTCTGTTTTAAAGTATATACACTAACTCAGTATGGTCTCTTATGTAAAATACCGAAATTATAATATTACCGTAATCGAAAAATCTAAATATTATCTAGGCACCCCAATGTTGAAAACAAAATTGCTCTGAATATAATCTGTCAGAAAAAATATACAATGCCCTATTCTACTTTGTTTTGGAGTATATATACCAACTTCATATGCTCTCTCATGTAAAATACAGAAATTCTATATTTAGCGAATCGAAAATAATGTGAATATAATCTAGGAACCCCAATGTTAAAAACAAAATTGCTCTGAATATAATCTGTCAGAAAAAATATACAATGCCCTATTCTAATCGGTTTTTGCGTATATACACCAACTCCATATGCTCTCTCACGTAAAATACAAAAATTCTATATTTAAGCGAATCGAAAAAAATCTAAATATTATCTAGGCACCCCAATGTTGAAAACAATATTGTTCTGGGTATAATCTGTCACAGAAAATACACAATGCCCTTTTCTACTCTGTTTTGTAGTATATACACCAACTCAATATGCCCTTTCATGCAAAATACAAAATTCTAATTTTACCCGAATCGAAAACATCTAAACATTATCAAGGCACCCCTATGTTAAAAACAAAACTGCTCTGAATATAATCTGTCAGAAAAAATTTACAATGACCTATTCTACTGTGTTTTGGAGTATATACACCAACTCCATATGCTCTCTCATGTAAAATACAGCAATTCTATATTTCAGCAAATCGAAAAAAAAATAAATATTATCTAGTCAACCCAATGTTAAAAGCAAAATTTCTCTGAATATAATCTGTCATAAAAAGTATACAATTCTTTTTTCCACTTTGTTTTGGAGTATATACACCAAATCAATATGCTCTGTTTTTAAAATACCAAAATTCTAATTTTACGCGAATTGAAAAAAATTTAAATAATATCTAGGCGCCCCAAAGTTAAAAGAAAATGGCTCTGAATATATTCTGTTAGAAAAAATATAAAATGCCTTATTCTACTCTGTTTTGGAATATATACACCAACTCAACATGCTCTCTCATGTAAAATACTGAAATTCTATATTTAAGCGAATCGAAAAATATCTAAATATTATCTAGGCACCCTAACGTTAAAAGCAAAATTGCTCTGAATATAATCTGTAAGAGAAAATACACAATGCCATTTTCTACTCTGTTTTGTATTATATACACCAATTCAATATGCTCTTTCATGTAAAATACAGAAATTCTAATTTTACCCGAATCGAAATAATCTAAAAATATGAAGTCACGCCAATGTTAAAAACAAAATTGCTCTGAATATAATCTGTCATAAAAAATATACAATGCCCTTTACTACTCTGTTTTGCAGTATATACACCAACTCAATATGCTCTCTCATTTAAAATACCGAAATTCTGATTTTACACGAATCGAAAAACATCTAAATAATATATAGGCGACCCAAAAATAAAAGGAAATGGGTTTGTGTCGTTTGTAGGGACATGGAATAATCTGGAGAACATCACACTCAGCAAACTGACACAAGAACAAAAAATGAAACACCGCATATTCTCATTCATAGGTGGGTGATGAAAAATGAGAACACATGGACACAGAAAGTGGAGTACTAAACACTGGGGTCTATTGGGGAGAAAAGGGGAGGGCCAGTGGGAGGGAGAGGTGGGGAGGGATAGCCTGGGGAGAAATGCCAAATGTGGGTGAAGGGGAGAAGAAAAGGAAAGCACACTGCCACGTGTGTACCTACGCAACTGTCTTGCATGCTATGCTCATGTACCCCCAAACCTAAAATCCAATAAAAAATTAAAAAAAAAAAAAAAGAAAGAAAATGGCTCTGAATATAGTCTGTTAGAAAAAAATACAATGCCTTATTCTACT
The DNA here is from genome assembly GCF_049354715.1 of Callithrix jacchus. Lineage (NCBI taxonomy): Eukaryota > Metazoa > Chordata > Mammalia > Primates > Cebidae > Callithrix > Callithrix jacchus. The sequence goes on from NC_133503.1 coordinate 1,003,244, forward strand.
CTGTTTTGGAGTATATACACCAATTCAGTATGCTCTCACATATAAAATACCGAAATTCTAAATTTACGTGAATCGATAAATATCTAAATATTATGTAGGCACACGAATGTTAAAAGCAAAATTGCTCTGAATATAATCTGTCATAAAAAATATACAATGCTTATTTATACTCTGTTTCGGACTATATACACTAACCTAATATGCTCTCTCATGTAAAATACGGAAATTATAATTTTATGCGAATCAAAAAAAATCTAAATAATATCTAGGCACCATAAAGTTAAAAGAAAATGGCTCTAAATATAGTCTGTCAGAAAAAATATATAATGCCTTATTCTACTTTGTTTTGGAGTATATCCACCAAATCAATATGCTGTCTAATGTAAAATAACGAAATTCTAATTTTACGTGAATCGAAAATAATCTAAATATTATCTTGGCACCCGAATGTTAAAAGCAAAATTTCTCTGAATATAGTCTGTTAGAAGAAATATACAATGCCTTATAATACTCTGTTTTGGAGTACATACACCAACTCATTATGCTCTCTCATGTGAAATACAGAAATTCTAATTTTACGTGAATCGAAAAAAATCTAAATATTATCTAGGCAACTCAATGTTAAAAACAAAATTGCTCAGAATATAATCTTTCAGAAAAAATACACAGTGCCATATTGTACTCAGTTTTGGAGTATATACACCAACTCAATATGCTGTCTCATGCAAAATACAGAAATTCTATATTTATGCGAATTGAAAAAAATCTAAATATTATCTAGGCACCCCAATATTAAAAGCAAAATTGCTCTGCATAAAATCTGCCAGAAAAAAATATACAATGCCCTTTTCTACTCTGTTTTGTAGTATATACACCAACTGAATATGCTCTTTCATGTAAAATACCCAAATTCTAATTTTACCCGAATCGAAAAAAATCTAAATATTATCTAGGCACCCCAATGTAAAAAACAAAATTGCTCTCAATATATTCTGTCAGAGAAAATATACAATGCCCTATTCTACTCTGTTTTGGAGTATATACACCAACTCCATATGCTCTCTCATGTAAAATACAGAAATTCTATATTTAAGGGAATCGAAAAAAATCTAAGTATTATCTAGGCAACCCAAAGTTAAAAGGAAAATTTCTCTGAATATAATCTGTCAGAAAAAATATACAATGCCCTTTTTTACTTTGATTTGTAGTATATACACCAACTCAATATGCTCTCTCATGTAAAATAAGGAAATTCTAATCTTACCCGAAACGAAAAAATCTAAATATTATCTAGGAACCCCAATATTAAAAACAAAATTGCTCTGAATATAATCTGTCAGAAAAAATATACAATGCCCTATTCTACTCTGTTGTTCAGTATATACACCAACTCAGTATGCTCTCTCATGTAAAATACCGAAATTCTAATTTTACGTGAATCGAGAAAAATCTAAATAATATCTAGGCGCCCCAAAGTTAAAAGAAAATGGCTCTCAATATAGTCTGTTAGAAAAAATATACAATGCCTTATTCTACTTTGTTTTGCAGTATATACATCAACTCAGTATGCTCTCTAATGTAAAATACAGAAATTTTAATTTTACGTGAATCAAAAAAATCTAAATATTATGTAGGCACGCAATGTTAAAAGCAAAATTGCTCGTAATATACTCTGTCAGAAAAAATATACAATGCCCTTTTCTACACTGTTTTGGTGTATATACACCACCTCAATATGCTCTCTCATGTAAAATACAGAAATTCTAATTTTACTCGAATCGAAAAAAATCTAAATAATATCTAGGCGCAACAAAGTTAAAAGAAAATGGCTCTGAATATAGTCTGTTAGAGAAAATATACAATGCCTTATTCTACTCTGTTTTGGAGTATATACACCAACTCAGTATGCTGTCTCATGTAAAATAAAGAAATTCTAATTTTACGTGAATTAACAAAAATCTAAATATTATCTAGGAACCTTAATGTTAAAAACAAAATTGCTCTGAAAATAATCTGTCAGTAAAATATAAAGTGCTCTATTCTACTCTGTTTTGGAGTATATACACCAACTCCATATGCTCTCTCATGTAAAATACAGAAATTCTATATTTAAGCGAATTGAAAGAAATCTAAATAGTATCGAGGCACCCCAATGTTAAAAGCAAAATTGCTCAGAATATAATGTGTCAAAAAATATACAATGCCCTTTTCTACTCGCTTTTGTAGTATATTCACCAACTAAATATGCTGCCTCATGTAAAATACAGAAATTCTAATTTTACCCGAATCGAATAAATCTAAATATTATCTAGGCACCCCAATGTTAAAAAAAAATTGCTCTGAATATAATCTGTCAGAAACATTACAGAATCCCCTATTCTACTCTATTTTTGGAGTATATACAAAAACTCAGAATGCTCTCTCATGTAAAATACTGAAATTCTAATTTTACTCAAATCGAAATAAATTGAAATATTATCTAGGCACCCCAATGTTAAAAACAAAATTGCTCGTAAAATAATCTGTCAGAAATAATATACAATGCCCTCTTCTACCCTGTTTTGGAGTATATACACCAACTCAATATGCTCTCTCATTTAAAATACCGAAATTCTAATTTTACGCTAATCTAAAGAAATCTAAATAATATCTAGGCGCCCCAAAGTTAAAAGAAAATGGCTCTGAATATACTCTGTTAGAAAAAATATACAATGTCTTATTCTACTCTGTTTTGGAGTATATACACCAACTCAGTATGCTTTATCATATAAAATACAGAAATTCTAATTTTACCCGAATCGATAAAATCTAAATATCATGTAGGCACCCCAATGTTAAAAATAAAATTGCTCTGAATAGAATCTGTCAGATAAAATACACAATGCCCTAATCTACTCTGTTTTCGAGTATATACACCAACTCCATACGCTCTCTCATGTAAAATACAGAAATTCTATATTTAAGCGAATCAAAAAAAACCTAAATATTATCTAGGCACCCCAATGTTAAAAGCAGAATTTCTCTGAATATAATCTGTCAGAAAAAATATACAATGCCCATTTCTACTCTGTATTGGTGCATATACACCAACTCAATAGGCTCTCTCATATAAAATAACGAAATCCTAATTTTACGCAAATCAAAAAAAATCTAACTAATATCTATGCTTCGCAAAGTTAAAAGAAAATGGTTGTAAATATAGTCTGTTAGAAAAGATATACAATGCCTTATTCTACTTTGTTTTGGAGTATATACACGAACTCAATATGCTCTCTCATGTAAAATACAGAAATTCTATATTTAAGCGAATCGAAGAAAATCTAAATAATATCCAGGCACCCCAAAATTAAAAGAAAATGGCTCTGAATATATTGTATTAGAAAAAATATACAGTGCCCTATTCTACTCTGTTTTGGAGTATATACAACAACTCCATAAGCTCTCTCATGTAAAATACAGAAATTCTATATTTAAGCGAATTGAAAAAAATCTAAATATTATCTAGGCACCCATATGTTAAAAGCAAAATTGCTCTGAATATAGTCAGTCAGAGAAAATATAAAATGACGTAATCTACTCTGTTTTAGAGTATATACACCAACTCAGTATGCTCAAGCATGTAAAATACCGAAATTCTAATTTTACACGAATCGAAAAAAATCTAAATATTATCTAGGCACCCCAATGTTAAAAGAAAAATTGCTCTGAATATAATCTGTCAGAAAAAATATACAATGCCCTATTCTACTCTGTTTTAGAGTATATAAACCAACTCCATATGCTCTTTAAGGTAAAATACAGAAATTCTATATTTAAGCGAATCGAAAAAAAAAAATATTATCTAGGCACCCCAATGTTAAAGGCAAAATTGCTCTGAATATAATCTGTCAGAAAAAAATATACAATGCCCTTTTCTACTTTATTTTGTTGTATATACACCAACTCAATATACTCTCTCATGTAAAATACCGAAATTCTAATTTTACGCAAAACGAAAAAAATCTAAATAATATCTAGGCTCCGCAAACTTAAAAGAAAATGGCTCTCAATATAGTCTGTTAGAAAAAATATACAATGCCTTATTCTACTCTGTTTTGGAGTATATACACGAACTCAATATGCTCTCTCATGTAAAATACAGAAATTCTAATTTTACCTGAAGCGAAAAAATCTAAATATTATCGAGGCACCCCAGTGTTAAAAACAAAATTGCTCTGAATATAATCTGTCAGAAAAAATATACAATGCCCTATTCTACTCTGTTTTGGAGTATATACACCAACTCAGTGTGCTCTCTCATGTAATATACCGAAATTCTAATTTTACGTGTATCGAAAAAAATCTAAATAATATCCAGGCACCCCAAAATTAAAAGAAAATGGCTCTGAATATAGTCTGTTAGAAAAAATATACAATGTTTTATTCTACTTCGTTTTGTAGTATATACACCAACTCAGTATGCTCTCTCATGTAAAATACCGAAATTCTAATTTTACGTGAATAGAAAAAAACTAAATATAATATAGGAACCCCAACGTTAGAAGCAAAATTGCTCTGAATATAATCTGTCAGAAAAAATATATATTGCCCTATTTTACTCTGCTTTGTAGTATATACTCAAACTCAATATGCTCTCTCATGTAAAATACAGAAATTCTATATTTCAGAGAATCGATTAAAATCTAAATATTATCTAGGCACCCTAATGTTAAAAGCAAAACTGCTCTGAATATGATCTGTCAGAAAAAATATACAGTGCCCTATTCTACTCTGTTTTGGAGTATATACAACATCTCCATAAGCTCTCTCATATAAAATACAGAAATTCTATATTTAAGCGAATCGAAAAAAATCTAAATATTATCTTGGCACCCCAATGTCAAAATCAAAATTGCTCTGAATATAATGTCAGAAAAAATGTACAATGCTCTTTACTACTTTGTTTTGTAGAATATACACCAACTCAATATGCTCTCTCATGTAAAATACCGAAATTCTTATTTTACACGAATCGAAAAAAATATAAAAAATATGTAGGCGCCCCAAAGTTAAAAGAAAATGGCTCTCAATATATTCTCTTAGGAAAAATATACAATGCCTTATTCTACTGTGTTTTGGAGTATATACACCAACTCAGTATGCTCTCTCATGTAAAATACAGAAATTCTAATTTTACCCGAATCGAAAAATTCTAAATATTATCTAGGCACCCCAATGTTAAAAACAAAATTGCTCTGAATATAATCTGTCCGAAATAATATACAATGCCCCATTCTACTCTGTTTTGGAGTATATCCACCAACTCAGTATGCTCTCTCATGTAAAATACCGAAATTCTATATTAATGTGACTCGAAAAATATCTAAATATTATCTAGGATCCCCATTGTTAAAAGCAAAATTGCTCTGAATAAAATCTGTCAGAAAAAACATACAATGCCCTTTTCTACTCTGCTTTGGAGTATGTACACAAACTCAATATGCTCTCTCATGTAAAATACCAAAATTCTAAATATACGCGAATCGAAAAAAATCTAAATAATATCTAGGCGCTTGAAAGTTAAATGGAAATGGCTCTGTATATAGTCTGTTAGACAAAATATACAATGCCTTATTCTACTCTGTTTTCGAGTATATACACCAACTCAGTATGCTCTCTCCTGTAAATTTCCGAAATTCTAATTTTACGTGAATCGATAAAAATCTAAATATTATCTAGGCACCCGAATATTAAAAGCAAAATTGCTCTGAATATAATCTGTCAGAAAAAATATACAATGCCCTTTTCTACTCTGTTTTGGCGTATATACACCAACTCAGTATACTCTCTCATGTAAAATACCGAAATCCAAACATTACTCTAAGTATCTCATTAATTGCACAAGACCCCCGTGATGTTGTTTTTAATAACTAGGGGATTACAGATGACATTACTCACGATATGACTGCAGCTGTTTGCCGGTCCTGTGATAATGTTTCTAATATCCAGAGAAGTAGAGGAGAATGTTTCTGCCCATAGGCAAATCCTCTGAATACGGCAAGAGGAGTACACCGTGCTGTGGTATGGTCACTAATGTAAACAAGAAAACAATTATATTGAATTAAATATTGCAAGGTGTTAACCCCCCCTATAATTTTTTTTCTAATTTCAAGTGGGTGAGGAGGACATTTTTGTCAAAATGGCGGAGGTGTAACTACAGCTATTGCCTACTATATAATAAAAAAGGATAAAATTATTATTTACATATGATATGATTGCCAGTATCATATTACACCACATTTTCAAAATATCTGGGCCCCAGCAGCTGTGGGCATGGCAGCCAAGTGAGGGTGTCCCTATGCAACCAGGTTGGGCATTGGGGCTGCTACGGGCCCTTTGTGGTTTGTCTGGGGGCTGCTACGGGCCCTCTGTCGGTGGCTGTGGTAACAGCCACATAGCCAGAGGGTCTCTCAGCATCCAGGGAGGGCCTGGTGGCTGCTACTGACACTCTGGAAGGGGCTATGGGCACAGCCACCTAGACAGGGGTCCCTATGTAGCCAGGGTGGAGCTGGAAGCTGCTATAGGCCCTTTGGAGGGAGGTGTGGGGATACCCTGCTCTTCCCAGGTACACAGTTTGCACCTATTTCTACATGTGTAGATCGTTTACATAATGGGCACATATGTGTACACATGTACATATGTTACTATCACAACAAACATATATGTACATAATATGTGTACAATAAATATGTACTTTATACGTACCTAATATAAACAATATGTACGTTTTGGTGATATTATGTGATATCTACATATTATTGATTATATATCTTATTGTGATAATATGTATGCTACCACTGAAATTTTTAGAAATGTACATAGAGTAAACTTTATGTACCTATGCATTGTGTACACATTATAGAAATAAATAGGTACATATTTTACAGATTAGGTACATTTTTTCTACATGTGTATTTTGTACACATATGTACAGCAGAGTAAATGTACAGACTATACCTATTTTATACATTTATAGTGATATGTCAATAAATGTACACATGAGTACATTCTGGGATATAATATTTAGCATATTAGATAGGAATTACACCGGTGACCAAAGTGGGTTTACACCCAGGTGCGCACATAGTTTATACATGTACATGTTGTGCATAGTATATACTCATGTACAGAATGTACATGTCTACATTATATATACATAGGTGTACGCAGGATACATATGTATATACTGTGCACACATATGTACACGTGCATATATTGTACATCTGTACATAATGGGTACATGATGTACATGTGTACACATCATATCACAATAAATGTAAATATACATAATGTTTGCAATATGTACGTTTATATTATGTATTACGTTTATTGTGATTATATATGCTGTTGTGATATGATATCATTGTGACATTACAAATGTACATATTATACACATTATGTACCTATGCATTGTGCACGGATTATAGAAATAGAAAGAAACATATTTTACAGGTTATGTACATTTGATTTACTTGTGTATTGGGTACACAGAGTAAATGTACAGATCTTACTTACTTTATACATTTATTGTGATATATGCCAATAAATGTACACATTATGAGTACATTCTGTGATATTACATTTAGAATATAAGATAGAAATTACTCTGGTTACCAAAGTGGGTGTAAACTTATGTGTGCACATACTTTGTACATGTACATACTGTGCATATTACGTACTTGTGTACAGAAGGTAAATATCTACATTATATGTATGTATGGGTACAGAGCGTACATATGTACATACTATGTACATATATCTACACCTGAATTTATTGTACAACCGTACATAATGGGTCCATGCTGTACATGTAAACACATCGTCATACCACAATAAATGGAAATGTACATAATGTGTGAAATATGTACATTTATATTATGTATTACATGTGTATTGTGATTGTATATGCTGTTCTGATATCATTGTGATATTACAAATGTACATATTGTACACATTATGGACATACCTATTGTGTACATATTATGTACACATAAATGTACATATTGTACAGATTATGTATATTTATTGTACATCTGTATGGTGCACACATATGTACATAACAGTCAACGTACATATGGTACATATTCTGTGCATTGTTTGTAATATTTCAGTAAGAGTACACATTATAAGTATATTCTGGAATATGATTTTTAGTATGTTAGATAAAAATTACTTTCAATATCAAAGTGGGTATACACTTATGTGTGTCCATTTTGTGATATTATCCATCATATCCTGAGTAGGTATTTCTCTCATTGTGAAAGCAGGTTTACACTCTCGGATTGCTCCAATATCAAGGCAAACTAAAACTCGTCTGTGATGTAGTTAATAATATCCTGAGGACAAAGGATGACCATACCCTGAATATCGCAGGAAGTGTACACCACCACTGTAGTATTGTTTCTAATGTTCAAAAACGGAAAGGATATTACTCCAAATATCTCCGAAAGCACACAAGCGCCCCGTGATATTGTTTCTAATAACTAGAGAATTACAGATGACATTACCCACGACGTGACTGGGGTTGTACTCTGGTCCTGGAATATTGTTCCTAATATCCAGAGAAGGAGAGGAAAATGTTACTGCTCATAGGGAAATAATCTTAATACGGCAAGAGGTGTACACCATGCTTTGATATGGTCACTAATGTAAGCGAGAAAACAATTAGATTGAATTAAGCATTGCAAAGAATGAAATTCCCTATGATTTTCATTCTAATGTCAATGGGGGTGAGGATGACATTTTTGTCAATATGGCAGAGGTGTAACTGGAGCTATTGCCTAATATACAAAAAAACAGAATAAGATTATCATTTTTATATAATATGGTTGCCAGTATCATATTACACCGGATTTGCAAAATAGCTGGGCCTCAGCAGCTGTGGGCAGAGCCCACAAGCGAGGGGACCCCTAAGCAGCCAGGGTGGGCCTGGGGGCTGCTCTGGGCTTTTTGGTGGGGTCTGTGAGCACATCGACCCAGCCAGGGGTCCCTGAGCAGCCATGGTTGGCCTGGGGGCCGCTACGGGCACTCTGGCATGGGCTGTGGGCACAGACACCTATTCAGGGGGTCCCTAAGCAGCCAGGGTGGGCATGGGGGCTGCTACAGGCATTCGAGCAGTGTTTGTGGGCACAGCCCAATTGCCAGGGGGTCTCTAAGCAGCCAGGCTGGGCCTGGGGGCTGCTATAAGGGGGGCTTTGGTAATAGCGTGCTGTGCATCGGTACATAGTTTGCACCTATTACTACATGTGTAAATTGTTTTAATATCGGGTATATATATGTACATGCATACATATGGTGTTATCACGATAAATTTATATTTACATAATATGTGCAAAATACATATGTACCTAATGCATACCTAATGTGTACAATATGTACTTTTTTGTAATATTAGACAATATATATTACTGTGATTATATATCTTATTGTGATTAAATATATTTTATCACTAATATTTTAAGGAATGTGCATAGTGTACACATTATATACCTATGTATTGTGTACACAATATAGAAATATATTGGTACATATTTTACAGATTATGTACACTTTTTCTACATGTGTATTGTGTACACCTATGCACAGCAGAGTAAATATACAGACTGTACCTATTTTATACATTTCTTGTGATATGCCAATAAATGTACTCATTATGAGTACATTCTAAAATATAATTTTTACCATATTAGAAATTACTCCATTGACCAAAGTGGGTGTACACCCAGGTGTGTACATAGTTTATACGTGTACATATTGTGCATATTAGGTACTCATGTACAAAATGTACATGTCAACATTATATGTATTTATGTGTACATAGTGTGCACATGTACATACTGTTCACACATATGTACGTGTGCATATTTTGTACATGTGTACATAATGGGTACATGATGTGCATGTGTACACACCGTGATACCACAATAAATGTAAATGTACACGATGTGTGCAATATGTACATTTATATTATGTATTACTTGTGTATTGTGATTTTATATGCTGTTGTGATTATATGATATCATTGTAATATTATAATAAATGTACATATTGTACACATTTCGTACATACCTATTGTGTACACATTATGTACCTGTAATTGCACATATTGTACAGATTATGTACATTTTTGGTACATCTGTATTGTGTACACATATGTACATAACACTCTATGTACATATGGTATGTATTCTGCACATTGATTGTAACATCTCAATAAGTGTACACATTATGAGTATATTGTGATATATGATTTTTAGTATATTAGATAAAAATTTCTTTCTATATCAAAGTGCGTATACACCCATGTGTGTCCATTTTTTGATATTATCCATCATATTTTAAGTAGGTATTACTCTCATTTTGAAAGCAAGTGTTCACTCTGTGATTGTTCCAATATCACAGGCAAAGTACAAGGCTTCTTTAATGTACTACCTAATATCCTGGGAACAAAAGATTATTATACCCTGAATATCGCAGGAAGTGTACACCACCACTGTAGTATCGTGTCTAATATCCAAAAACGGAAAAGATATTACTCCAAGTATCTGATAAAGCACACAAGACCCTCGTGATATTTTTTCTAATAACTAAGGGATTACAGACGACATTACTCACGATATGACTGGGGCTGTCCGCCGGTCCTGTGTTATTGTTCCTAATATCCAGAGAACGAGAGAATAATGTTGCTGCCCATAGGCAAATCCTCTGAATACGGCAAGAGGAGTACACTGTGCTCTGATACGGTCACTAATGTAAACAAGAAAACAATTCTATTGAATTTAACATTGCAAGGGGTGAAACCCCCTTATGATTTCAATTCTAATGTCAAGGGGTGTGAGGATGACATTTTTGTCAATATGGCAGAGGTGTAACTAGAACTATTGCCTAGTATATCAAAAACCAGAATAACATCATTTCCATATGATATGGTCGACAGCATTATATTACACCACATTTTGAAAATAGCCGGGCACAGCGCCCTAGCCGGGGGGTCCCTAAGCAGCCAGCGTCAGCCTGGGAGCTGTTACGGGCCCTCTGGCGGGGAATGTGGTTACAGCTCCCTAGCCAGGGGGTCTTTAAGCAGCCAGGGTGGGCCTTGGGGCTGCTACGAGGGGGGCTGTGGTAATAGCCTGTTCTGCACAGGTACATAGTTTTATTTTATTTATTTATTTTTATTTTTTTTTGAGACGGAGTTTCGCTCTTGTTACCCAGGCTGGAGTGCAATGGCGCGATCTCGGTTCACCGCAACCTCCGCCTCCTGGGTTCAGGCAATTCTCCTGCCTCAGCCTCCCGAGTAGCTGGGATTACAGGCACGCGCCACCATGCCCAGCTAATTTTTTGTATCTTTAGTAGAGTCGGGGTTTCACCATGTTGACCAGGATGGTCTCGATCTCCTGACCTCGTGATCCACCTGCCTCGGCCTCCCAAAGTGCTGGGATTACAGGCTTGAGCCACCACGCCCGGCCTAGGTACATAGTTTTAATAATGAACGCATATTTGTATAAGTGTACACATGGTGTTATGATAAATATATATGTACATATGTGCACAATACATATAGACCTAATGCGTATCTACTGTGTACAATATGTACTTTTTTGTGATATTACATGATATATATATATTACTGTGATTATATGCGTTATTTTGATTATATATATTTTATCACTGATATTTTAAGGAATGTGCATAGTGTACACATTATGTACCTATACATTGTTTACACATTATAGAAATATGTAGGTACATATTTTACAGAGTATGTACATTTTTTGTACAAGTGCATTGTGTACACATATGTACAGCAGGGTAAATGTACAGATTGTACCTATTTTATACATTTATTGCAATATGCCAATAAATGTACACACTATTACTACATTCTGAATTATTATATTTTGTATATTAGATAGAAATTTCTCCGGTTACCAAAGTGGTTGTACACCCAGGTGTGTACATCGTTTATATGTGTACATATTGTGCATAGAATGTACTCGGGTACAGAAGGTACACATCTACATTATATGTACACATGTGTAGTGTACATATGTACATACTGTACCCACATATGTACACTTGCATATATTGTGCATCTGTACATAATGGGTACATGATGTACATGTTCACATATCATATCACAATAAATGTAAATGTACATCTTGTTTGCAATATGTACATTTATATTGATATTACATATTACATGTGTATTGTGATTTTATATGCAGTTGTGATTATATAACATTGTGATATTACAATAAATGTACATATTGTACACATTATGTGCATACCTATTGTGTGCACGTTTTGTACATATATTCGTACAAATGATACAGTTTATGTACATTTATTGTACATCTGTATTGTGTACATGTATGTACATCACAGTCAATGTACATATGTTACATATTCTGTACATTGAGTGTAATATCCCAATAAGTCTACACATTATGAGTTTTTTCCGGGTTATGACTTTTAGTATATTAGATAAAAATGACCTCCAATATCACAGTGGGTATATACCCATGTGTGTCCATTTTGTGATATTATCCATCATATCCTAAGTAGGTATTTCTCTCACAATGAAAGAAGGTGTACACTCTGTGATTGTTCCAATATTATAGGCAAAGTGCAACGCTTCTGCGATGTAGTTCCTAATATTTCAGGGACAGAGGATGAGTATACTCTTAATATCGCAGGAAGTGTACACCACCACTGTAGTATTGTTTCTAATATCCAGAAACTAAAAGGATATTACTCCAAATACCTCCAAAAGCACACGAGACCCCCGTTACATTGTTCTTAATAACTAGGGGATTACAGATGACATTGCTCACGATGTGACTGGCGCTGTAAGCCGGTCCTGTGATATTCTTCCTAATATCCAGATAAGGAGAGAAAAATGTTGCTGCCAATAGAGAAATATTCTGAATACTGCAAGAGATGTACACCGTGCTCTGATATGGTCACTAATGTAAACAAGAAAACAATTATATTGAATTAAACATTGCAAGGGGTGAAACCCTCCTATGCTTTCAATTCTAATGTCAATGGGGTGAGGATGACACTTTTGTCAATATGCCAAATGTGTAACTAGAACTATTGCCTAATATGTAAAGAACCACAATAACATTATCATTTCTGTGTGATAGGTTGCCAGTATCATATTACACCACATTTTCAAAATAGCCGGGCCCCAGCAGCTGTACCCACAGCCCCCTAGCCAGGGGGTCTTTAAGCAGCCAGGGTGGGCATTGAGGCTGCTACGAGCAGAACTGTAGTGATAGCCTGCTGTGCATAGGCATGTAGTTTGCACCTATTTCTGCATGTGTACATTGTTTAAATAGTAGGCACATATTTGTATACGTGTACATACGGTGTTATCATGATACATATATATTTTCATAATATGTGCACTATACATATGTACCCAATACATACCTAATGTGTACAATACGTACTTTTTGGTGATATTACACGACATATATGTATTAGTGTGATTATAGATCTTACTGTGATTATATATATTTTATCACTGATATTTTAAGGAATCTGCATAGTGCACACATTATGTACCTATGCATTGTGTACACATTATAGAAATATATAGGTACATATTTTACAGATTATGTACATTTTTTGTACATGTGCATTGTGTACACCTATGTACAGCAGAGTACATGTACAGATTGTAGCTATTTAATACATTTATCACAATACGACAATAAATGTACACACTATGACTACATTCTGGGATTTTACATTTAGTATATTAGATAGAAATCTCTCCGGTTACCAAAGTGGGTATACACCTATATGTGTACCTAGTATATACGTGTACATATTGTACATACTGTGTACTCCTGTACAGATGGTACATATCTTCATTATATGAACATATGTGTAGTGTACATATGTACATACTGTGCACTTACGTACACGTGTATATACCGCAAATCTGCACGTGTGCATGATGTACATGTGTACATATCGTAATATCACAATAAATGTAAATGTATATAATGTGTGCAATATGTACATTTATATTGATATTATGTATTATATGTGTATTGTGATTATATATGCTGTTGTGATTATATGAAATCATTGTATTACAATATATTTACATATTGTACACATTATGTACATACCTACTGTGTACACATTATATACATATAAATGTAATATTGTACAGATTATGTACATTTTTTTGTACATCTGTATTTTGTACACATATGTACATCACAGTCAATGTACATAAGGTACATATTTTGTACGTTGATTGTCATATCCCAATAAGTGTACACATTATTAGTATATTCTGGGATATGATTTATAGTATATAAGAAAAAAGTTACTTCCAATATCAATGTGGGTATACTCGCATGTGTGTCCATTTTGCCGTACCTTCTATTAATCTTTGCCATTGAACATGATAGTGAGAGGTGGTTCTTTTCTCTAACACGGTTTTCTGTTAATATAACTCAACTCTACTACCTTGTGGCCTCTTTATCTTCCATTGTAAATTGTAATTACCTATAAGAGAAAATATTTTGACATCACGTATCTACCTCTTGGATCCATCAGCCAGAGGCCTAAAATAAAAGAGACATTCACCCCACGAATGGTTATATAGTGGTTGACAACCCCACTTTCCTCTAGGTAAATAATATCCTCTCTTTAACAGTAGCTACTTACAAGATTTGTGCATAAAGAATGTGACTTTTTTATCAGTATCTAGTTTATTCTTACATAAATTTCTAAAATACTGAGAGAATATTCTGATCATTGGTTATATACTATTTTAATTTAATTTTTTCCTCTCAAATTTTATCTTAACTGCATACTCTACCCTGTTTATAAGACTGCCCTATGGTTAAATTTAGTAGGTAGTAAATTATCCTGGGCACACAGAACAATTCTTTTTGTAATCAACTCTGAAACATTGAAAGAGCAAGGATATGGGAATTAGATTTATCTGGCTTTTATTTCTGGTACTTACTTGCTCTCTGACCTTGGGCAACTTATGTATTCCTCTGAGTCTCATCTTCTTCATCTGTAAAATGATCATAGTAATACCTAATTCATATGCAGCTTGGAAATGTGTAATTTAGTGATTGATATAAAGTTCCTGATACAATTTCTGACAAAATAATAGACACCCCACGAAAGATAACCATAACAATCAGAGTTTATATTTACATTAACTGGGATAAAATTGATCTGAAAATACAGCATAAAAAAGCAGCCAAAAATTCACAAGCATATATTTCGCTTGCCTTTTTATAAAGAGCTGGAAAATTTCTCATCATTATCTCATCCATCGCCTGCAGCACGATCCTTCCAAAACTACTCCTAAGACCGTCTGCCAAGGTGGAACACACTGAACCGCATGTGACTCTGACTTTTCTGACTATTTTTGCAAGATTTTTCTCATAGAGTATTATTAACAGAAAATGGGGCTGTTATCAAGGTGACTAGGAATGGTGCATTCTCAGTTCAGGCTCTGATGGAATGTCTACTTGATCTGGTGCAACTCCAGCTGTGCTCTTGGCTTTCCTCACTTTTGTGGTTCCGAGAATGCAAATATTCTCCCATGGCTTCCTTATTTTGTCTTTCTCCATGAGGTCTCATTCAAGTATAAACATTCCCTTCAATTTTCTCAACTCATTTTATATTGTCTGAATAACCTTGATAATTTCCCTTTCCTAAAGCTATAGACCTTCTTTTTGTGTGTAAGAACAGATTACTCACAAATGTTTACTGTCCGCTAAACATTTATGTGTAATCGGTCCTTAATTCTACACACAAAATATCATCTCTACCAACATTTTACAACTATAGTCTTTCTATAGAGAACTATGAAAGGAACTTGCTCTAAAGGAGAAACTTCCAGAGCTAAACCAAGGGTATGACAATTGTTAACAATATGTTATTCAGTAAAAATATTTTTTCAGTTAACAGAGAAGAATGCCATGGACAAAATGGCAAAACAGAACTTTTCAGCACTTATTCCTTCACAGAAACATCAATTTGAACAGCCATCCGTGCATCAAAGTGTCTTCAAAAGAGACAAGGAATCCAGGTGAGAGGTTATAGCACGTTTGTGGAGTAGAAAAGTAAGAAAAACAGCATAAAATAGAGTATAACAGAGAGTATTCTATTATCTGCATTACCCCGCTCCTAAACCTGGGTAGTGCAGCATGGAAAGAGATACTATGTATGTGCAGAGAGGAGAGTAAATGTAACACCTGACTTCAACATCAACTCCAATGCCAGGCACAATTCAGTGAACTCAACACCAGGCAGGTTTCTATAGCCACAGGCTATGGGACAGACCCTGTCAACCCAAGCTCCAGGCCTTCCCCTATGGCTCTAAGATCTAATGCCTCCAACCTGCATGGCTCCTATCGACATAGGCTCCAGGCCTTCGCCACAACCAGGCCATTTATGGCTTCCCCAGGCTCCACACTGGTTACTATAGACTCGTAAGTGCCTGGATAAACAAACCTCTACATCGACACAGTGGAATATTATTCAGCAATGAAAGCAATAATCTTTGAATGTGGCTTTTGTTGCAGAAAAAAAGCACGTGAGCTATGAAGCCATTAAAAGACATAGAGGAAACTCAAATACATACTACTAAGTGAAAGAAACCAATCTTAAATGACCACTTACTATATGAATCCAACTATATGACATTCTGGAAAAGGCAAAACTATAGAGACATCAAAACGTTCAGTGATTGCTGGGGGTTGAAAAGTGGGGAAGGATAAATGGGCAGAGCATAGAGGATGTTTAGGGCAATGAAACTACTCTGTGTGTTACTATAATGGTAGACACATGCCATTACAGCCTTGTCAAAACTCACTGAATATACGACAGCAAGAATGGTCCCTAATGTCAATTATAAACTATGGGTGACAGTGATAAGTCAATGTTGGTTCATCCATTGTAACAAATGTACCTCTCTAGTGAGGAAGGCTGATAGTGGAGGAGGCTGTGCATTTGGGGAGGTGGGAATGTAGGAACTCTCTGTACTTTCCACTATGCCTCACTATTCACTTTACACTGCTCTAAAAATAAAGCGTATTTTAAAAAAGATTGAGCTGTTGATATAAGCCCAATGTCTACTTTGACGTCCAGAAATGTTTCTTTTAAAACGCTAATACACCACTTCCTGGAAGAAAATATTTGTTAACAAATTCTTTTCTAGAACAATTATTTTTGTGGGTGTTCCTGTCACAACTATACATAAAAATCAGAATATGCAGCAACATCTTGATACTCTAAAAACACAATACCAAAAACGTTAAGAAAATCATTTCTAAATTTGATCTAAGCCAAAATGTGGAGAAGCAAAAGGGAAGAAAATTATTTCTGTATAATAAGATTATAGGTTGTTTCTCCGAACTCCTCTACAGTTTTCAGTATTTTCCAACTTCTATCATGGAGATATATAAATATAGAAGTAGATATGTAGATATATACTCATTAGATATATCTTTATATATAATAAATAAACAGATACCGTTTTTATTTTTTATTTATTTATTTTTTGAGACGGAGTTTCGCTCTTGTTTCCCAGGATGGAGTGCAATGGCGCTATCTCGGCTCACCGAAACCTCCACCTCCTGGGTTCAGGCAATTCTCCTGCCTCAGCCTCCTGAGTAGCTGGGATTACAGGCACGCGCCACCAAGCCCAGCTAATTTTTTGTATTTTTAGTAGAGACGGGGTTTCACCATGTTGAGCAGGATGGTCTCGATCTCTTGACCTCGTGATCCACCCGCCTCGGCCTCCCAAAGTGCTGGGATTACAGGCTTGCGCCAGCACGCCCGGCCTACATATACCATTTTTAAAAGATATATTTATGTATTTTATATATTTATATAATATATACATGTTCATATATACATCATGTTATCACCATTATGGATATAAGGAAGGACATTAAAATAGTGAAAAGATTAAAATAAAATGTACCAAAATGGAAACAGTGATTTAACTCTGCCTAGCTTTATGTGATTAAACAAGGTATTTTTCAAATCTATTTTTCTTTGCTTTCTAGAGGCTTTATAATAAATCTATATTTTTATAATTAAAAGCCTAATTTTTATTAAACAAATAAATATTCAGCAACACTGTCTTTAGAACATTTTTCAAATCAACTTGAGCATGAAGAAAATGTTATGACTATGGTGGTGAGCATTTTGAAAGATTAGCAGAAGCAGGGATAATGTGACATTTAGCTGATCATTCAAGGGAAGCTAGACAAATGATACTATTCGAAAAGAAAATAGTAACTAGTGTTGAAACCTGGTATCGCCAGTATGATTAAGAAGGAAAGTGTCAACTTCTGTGGAAAATCCTAACGTTACCAAACGTAAGAAGGCAAATACTTCCACAACAGAAACGAAAAATATCTTGATTCATTTATTTAACACTTTTTTAGAGTTTAATCCCAAAAAGTCTATTTTGAAGAAAAAAAAAAATCTTACTCGTGTATATTACCCTTTGCAGTGAACTGGCCAAATAAGTCTATTCAAGGTACGTTGAATACCGAGCATGCTGGGAACATTTTTATTTACATCATCTCTAATCCCTACAACAATAGTGCAAGGAAAGGTTTAACATCTTCTTTTTACAGAGAGGAAAGCTGAGGCTCAAAGAGGTATAGTAGCTCATTTAACATGACACATCTAATACGTGGTGGAGGTGGGACCTATACTTACATCTGTCAGACCTTAAAGTCTGTGTTCTTCTTTCTACCTCTCTGCCTCAGTCAAACAATTGGGATCTTTGCCATGATGCCTCACGAGTTCACGAGGCACTTTTCAGGAAGTTTTTGACTCAGACATTATCACTCAGCAAGATACCTCAACTAATTTACAAAATGTGACTTGAAAAGCAGGTTGTAATTCCAAAAGCAAAAATCCAACCACAAAAGATAGTCTTAATCAGTAGAGCTTTACACAAGGAAGTAATGTAGGTAGTAAGGGCATTTTCGGAAACGTCTGGAATCAGAGGAGTCGATGTATCACCTGTTAGAAATTGTACTCGCTTGGTAGCAAAATTTTCCTTGTGTTCACTTAAAATAATAGTCTTGTTGTTTTAAAACCAACGCACAGTCAGAGGGTGACTTGGATGTTTATTTTTTATTCTCTTTGCCTTCTTGTTTTAAGAATGGATTTTTTCTAAATTCTAATTATTATTGTAACTTACATAAGTGCAGCCGATTTTGCTTTTAAGGATAAAACTACATTTAAGTAGCTTTGTCTGGATGATCAAAACCAGGCCCTGAAGAAGTGAGTTCCTAAAGGGTAGGAACTTTGCTTATGTCTATATCTCAGTTGTGTTAAACAGAATAACTGGCGCAAATTAGCAAATGATGCACTGAGGAATCATAGAACAAAAGACATTATGAAGAACTAAGTTTCAGATTCAGGGTGACGCTAAGGAGCTAGTGTACCAGAAAATGGCATGCCTTCTGCAATCACAAAAGCAGCATTCAGTCTGATCTGGGCTCTAAGAAGTGCTCCTTGAGACCTGACATTTTATCCTAACACTGCCACTAACAGGTTAAGTCAGAAAGAGTTCACTTCCCAGAGCTTTCGATTTCTGGTTTCCAAATCAGCACAATGAGAAACTGAAAAGAAGGAAAGAGGAAAAAAAGAGAAGGTCAGAGATCCCTCCTGCTTGTACAATGCCATGATTTGGACACAGGGTTTGGGCAACCATGGCCCATCCACCAATTCCTGCCTGTCGTCTCTTGTCAGACAGCTCATGAGCCACGAATGTGAAAGAATTCAAAAAAGTAACAATATTTTGGGACATGTCAACAATTATATAAAATGCAATTTTCAGTTCTCATAAAAGTATTTTGGAACTCAGCCCCACTCCTTTATTACCCATTTCTATGGCTGCTTTCACACCACAACCACAGAGATGATTAGCTGTGAGAGAGACCATATGGGCTGCCAAGCCTAAAATATTTACTGCCTAGACCTTTCCAGAAAAAAAAAAAGGATTGCTGATCTGTTACACAGACAATCAAGCAAGCGATCACCTGAGAACATTAAAATCTGTGTCTAGGACAAATGGGGCCTATAAAAACTAGGGAATAATCTTCCCCACTACTTATGCAAGAACATTCACCCTTGAGAGAGCAGGCTACATGGCTTGGCAGCACTACTGCCACCAGTCCAGACTTCCCCTCACCTGTGCCCTATAAGTGACCAGCATTTCTAGGCATCCGTGGAGCAGCGGGGTGCATTCTCATGGCTGGCCCTACACCTTCCCTTCCTCCTGCTTCCTCACATTCTATTTTCTGAGTGGTTGTCAAAGGAACGCTGAATTTTGCTGTCACTTTTCCAGACCCCAATTCCACTTATGACAGTCTTGGTACCAGAAAGCATTCCGAGCTCCTATCTCATCACCACAACCGCCTGCTTCTCACTTAGTCCAGATGAGCTTGTCACAGTGCACTTGCTTTTTAATCACCCTCTCTCTTCTTGCCTTCACCTCCTCTCCCTCCCTCTCTCCCTGGCTCTTTCTGTCACACGGGTGTGTGCACATACACAAGTTCCGATCAGATAAAAGAAGAAACACTTTTTAAGTTTCTTTCTAGGCCTAATAGAAAATTCTTTTTTTTTTTTTTTTTTTTTACAAAAACAGAGCTGTTTTTTTCCATTGCAAAAGTGTGGGTGTCCTTCCTTTTGGAGAGTAACAATCATTTTCTACATGGCCTTCTGACACATTGCATGTTGTACATATGTGTGTGTGCACATGTGCATATGAGTGTTAGAGTGTGTGTGTGTAGCAGGGAGGAAAGAGATGAAGGAGAGTGTGTATGTGCATGTTGGTTCATATGAGTGTGAGTGTGTGCATGAACGTGCCTGTGTGTGTGCACATGTGTATGAGCATGCTTGTATTTGTGTATGAGAATGTGCATGTGAGAGAGAAAGAATGCATGTATGTGTGAATGTGTATGTGTGTGCATAGCAGGGAAGAAGGGGATGAAGGAGAGTATGCTAAAAAGAGAACACCTCAGAACAGTCCAATAAAAGATTCCATATCAACATCATATCTTGTTAAAATACAGGATTCCCAAGTCAGTCACCTTCAAGCTGGAAGCCTGGAGTGTAAAAAGAGTGGGTGTTCTTCTCTGACAACTTATTGTCTAAGACAATTTTATGATCAAAAATATATTCAAATAAAAGTACCTGAGAAAAGTACATAAAGAGAATATAGCAAAATGTTAACAATGGTTTTCTTTGGGTGAGAGGAAGAAGAGGCAGGTTGTGGTTGATCTGTTTCTTTTAGTTCAACTATTCTGCATTCCTCACTTTTAAATTTTGGATATTAAGCTGGAGAGAAAGAACATGAATATAAAGATGAATTCGCTGAATGGAGCAACGAATGCTGAGTTAGCCAAAAATGTATGGCTACCTTCTATATCTAATTATCTGGGGGCAAATCAGAAAACACCACTTTCAGAAAATTTTTTTTTTTTTTAGAAATAAAGTTTCGCTCTTGTTGCCCAAGCTGGAGTGCAATGGCACAATCTCGGCTCACCGCAGCCTCCACCTTTTGGGTTCAGGCAATTCTCCTTCCTCAGCCTCCCGAGTAGCTGGGATTACAGGCACGCACCACCATGCCCAGCTAATTTTTTGTATTTTTAGCAGAGAAAGGGTTTCACAATGTTGACCAGGATGGTCTCGATCTCTTGATCTTGTGATCCACCCACCTCGGCCTCCCAAAGTGCTGGGATTACAGGCTTGAGCCACCGCCCCCAGCCAGAAATGTTTAAAAATGTGTTTTAGGTTATTTTCCCTTTCAGCCTAAGGACTAAAAATTGAATACAACTGGATCTGCGCCATTGCCTCAAAGATTCTTAGCCTAGTTCCAGATCCATTGTCTGGACACCCCTGCTTTTTAGACAGAAAACAGGGCTAAATTCCTATTGACTTCCAAATACACAGACCCACAGATTTGTCACAGTAGCCTCTCTCTCTCACCCTGTCTCTGTCCGTCTGAGTCTCTCTTTCTTTCTCTCTCTCTTCCCTCACATCATCCCCAAATCAGAATGCATATATAAAAATTTGATTAACTGAAACATAGAATGATCAAGATTTTACTACAAGAGAAATACACAGACTTCAGCTAAGATGTTTGGTTGAATACCTGCATATGCCTTCACTCCATCATTAAACCACATTAACACGGGATGATTAAAAATAAATAAACCAACAGAGATAAAAAGAAAATAAAGACAATCCCTTCAGCATATAGAAAACTGGCAAGCAGAAGCTGTCAGTGACACCTGACAGTAGACCCAGAGATGCTAAATCCCAAGCCAGTGGCAGGAAGGCAACCAGGATCCCCAACGGTTCAAGAGTTGGCAGCTAAATTTACCTAGGGAATTTATATTTCAGTAGTAGGTAGATCCCAGATCCTCTCCCTAGAATCGGTGCCTGCATCCCACGGTGGTGGCAGGGTGGAGGTTTCCTCTCTATACAGTAAAATCTGGTGTCTCTAGGCAGGAGCTCTCTAGACACAAGTGCTTAAATGTACACACTGAACACTGAGATCCTCCAAGTTTTCCTACCACTGAGTTCCAATGAGGGTGGCAGATACACTTGGTCAGAAGTTAAGATGATTTTTCTCTAGAGAGAATCTCTCTTGCTCAAGAAGAAAAGGTCTGACCCAGCAAGACCACCACCCACAAAATGTTACAATCACAGAACTTCCATCAGCTTTTAGCTTTTCAGTGCTCCATTTTTTTCTAACAGACACAGACAGCTAAGGGTCACCAGGCATCTGAGCAAAGCTTCTAACATGAATGGCCGAGACCAGAGCAAGAAGACACATAAATGCAGCCTGAATGAGGACTGTGCTAGGAGATAAGACCTTCTGAAACCCATATGAATGTTCACGAAGAGATAAAAGTGTTACCATTTTCATGAAACAAGAACCAAATTTAAAGAAAAAGTAAACGCTTAGAAATTAAAAATATGACAGCAGAACTTGTGAAAAATTCTTGTTAGAATAGTAAGACAACAAAGTTGAGTAGATGAACCTTATGTCTTCCAGAAATAGCGATAAGAAAAAAGTTGAAATCCGGAAGAAAATTTGAACAGGTTCAACACTAAAATGATCAGAATTCCAAAGACAGAAATAGAGACAGACAGAGAGAGAGAAAAAAGAACAGACACACGCAGCAAATAAGAAAGAGAGAGATAAACCCTAACACAGTAATTGCTGGAGACTACAACACCCAACTTTCAGCACTGGACAGATCTTCCAGACAGAAAACCAACCAATCAACATGAAATTTAATCTTTACTACAGACCAAATGGAACTGATATTCAAGGAACATTTCATCCAATGACTGCAGAATACACATTTTTTCAACTCAACACGTAGATCATTCATAAGTATAGAAGATACCTTAGGTCACAAAGCAAATGCAATCACATTTGGAATCAGGATTAAGAAATTCATTCAAAACCATATACTTACATGGAAACTGAGTAACTTGCTCCTGAATGACTCCTGGGTAAATAATGACATGAAGGCAGAAATCAAGAAGTTTAAGAAGTTCTTTGAAAGTAATGAGAACAAAGGTACAACTTACCAGAGTTTCTGGGATGCAGCTAGTCAAGTAGTGTTGAGAGAAATTTATAGTACTAAATGCTCACATCGAGAAGTGAGAACTCGGGACAGCTGCGGTGACTCACTCTTGTAATCTCAGCACTTTTGGAGGCCAAGGCGGGCAGATTACAAGGTCAGGAGTTTGAGACCAGCCTGACCAACATGGTGAAACCCCATTCTACTAAAAATACAAAAATTAGCTGGTGTTGTGGCACATACCTGTAATCCCAGGTACTCAGGAGGCTGAGGCAGGAGAATTGCTTGAACCCAGGAGATAAATGTTGCAGTGAGCCCATATCACACCACTGCACTCCAGCCTGGTTGAGAGAACAACACTCCATCTCAAAAACAAAATGGAGATCTCAAGTTAACTACCCAACATCACAATTAAAAGAATTAGAAACCCAAGAGCAAAGAACACCCTCAAAGCTATGCTGAATGGGAGTGGGGAGAGAGGGCATCTTTATCTTGTGCCAAGTTTTAAGGGGAATGCTTTCAGCTTTTGTCCATTCAGTATGATGCTGGCTATGGTTTTGTCACATGTGGCTCTTATTATTTTGAGGTATGTTCCTTCAATACCTGGTTTATTGAGAGTTTTTAACACACATGAAAGTTGAATTTTATCAAAAGCTGTTTTTGCATCCATTGAGATCATCATGTGGGTAATTTTTTTCTTTAGTTCTGTTTATGTGACGATGACATTGATCAATTTGCATATGTTAAACCAAACTTGCATCTCAGGGAGGGTGGTTGTGACTAGGAATTGATCAGTTTCTTCTAGATTTCTCAATTTTTTCAGATTCAGTGGCTCACATCTGCAATCCCAGAACTTTGGGAGGTCAAGGTGGTATGATCAGTTGAGATTGGGAGTTCAAGACAAGATGGATCAACATGGAGAAACCCCATGTCTACTAAAAATACACAATTAACCAGACATGGTGGCACATGCATGTCATCCCAGCTACTCAGGAAGCTGAGGCAGGAGAATAGCTTGAACTCAGGAGGCAGAGGTTGCACTAAGCCGAGATCTCACCATTGTCCTCCAGCCTGAGCAACAAGCACAAAACTTCACCTCAAAATTAAAGAAAAAAAAGTGCCTACAGTTGTACATCATATTCTGTGAGGGTGGTTTGTATTTCTGTGGGGTCAGTGGTAATATTGCCCTTATTGTTTTTGATGGTGGTTATTTGAATCTCTTCCCTTTCTCCTTCATTGGTCTAGCTTCAAGTTTATTATTTTTTAACCAGTATGATTTTAATAGACCAGTTACTGGGTAGTAAATTGAAACATACAGAGTGCCATCTCCAAGAGCACTCATGATTTCATTTGGGTTCTTGAAAAATGTTAAGAAGCAGGTTGAGTTTTATTATTTTTTTCAGAAAACCAGCTTTTGAAAAATTTATGTGGAACCAAAAACAGCCAAGGCAACCCTAAGCAAGAAGAGCAAAGCTGGAAGCGACACGCTAGCAGACTTCAAACTGCATTACAGGGCTACAGGAAACAACGGCATAGTACTGGTACAAAAACAAACACATAGACTAATGGAACAGAATAGAGAATCCAGAAACAAAACCAAGCTTCTACAACTATCTGATCTTTGGCAAACTTAACAAAAACAAGCAAGGGGGAAAAGATTCTCCGTATTTAATAAACGATGCCAGGATAACTGGATAGCCATATGCAAAAGACTGAAACTAGACCCCTTCTTTACATTACATACAAAAATTTGCTCAAGATAGATTAAACACTGATATGTAAAACCAAAAACTATAAAAGCTCTGCAAGACACGAGACAATGCCATTATAAACATAAGCACAGGCAAAGATTTCATCATGAACATGCCAAAAGAAAAGGTAACAAAAGCAAAATTGAAAACTGGGGTCAAATTAAAATGAGAAACTTTCACACAGCAAAATAAACTATCAACAGAGAAAACTGACAACCTACAGAATGTGAGAAAATGTTTGTAAACTATGCATTCCACAAAAATCTAATATCAAACATCGGTAGGGAAATTCAATTTACAAGAGGAAAACAAACAACCCATAAAAAGGTGGGCAAAGAACATAAACAGACACTTTTAAAACAAGACATATATGCAACAAGCAATCATATTAAAAAAGCTCAACGTCACTGATTATTAGAGAAATGCAAATGAAAATTATAATAAGATACCATCTCACACCAGTCATAATGGCAATTATTAAAGCAAAAAAAAAAAAAAACACATACTGGCAAGGTTAGAGAGAAAAACAACACTGACACACTGTACTCGGGAATGCAAATTAGTTCTGCCATTGTGAAAAAGTGTCATGATTCCTCAAAGACCTAAAGAGTGAAATACCATTTGATTCAGCAAACCTAGTAATGGGTTACTAGGTATGTACCCAAAGGAATATAAATCCTTCTGTTATAGAGACATGTGCACGCATATGTCCATGGCAGCACTGTTCACAATAGCAAAAATATGGAATCAAGCTAAATGCCCATCAATGGTAGACTGGATAAAGAAAATGTGGTACATATACAACAAAAAACACTAGGCAGCCACAAAAGAATGCGATCATGTTCTCTTCAGGGACATAGATGAAGCTGGAGACTATTATTCTTAGCAAACTAACGCAGGAACACAAAATCCAAATACCAGATATTTTCACTTGCAAGTGGGAGCTAAATGAGAACACAGGAACATACAACAGGCGGAAGAACAACACACACTAAAGCCTTTCAGAGAGTGGAGAATGAGAGAAGGAAGAAGATCAGGAAAAACAACTAAATGGGACTAGGCTTAATACCGGAGTAATGAAATGATCTGTACAACAAACCTCATGACAGACTTTACCTAAATAACAAACCTGTGCTTGAACCTTTGGACTTAAATAAAAGTTAAAAAAAAAAGGCAACTTCTTAAGTTGAATAACATAACCTCCTAGGTTTAAACACATGAACACAAACTCACACCAAGGAACATTGTCTTGAAAATCTGCAATATATGACAAAGGAAAACAGCTCTCCTAAGTTTTCAGAAACGTTTTTTAAAAAACAGTATTTACAAAGAATCAGAAATCAGAATGATTTCAGGCTTCTCAACAGCACTACCAGAAGCTGGGAAATAATGGAGTAGTATCTTTAAAACTTGAATGGGAAATTATTTTCAATCAAAAATTCTATGCCCCACCAGTCATGTAAGTGTAAGAAGAAATAAAGTCATATTTCAGAACAATTTGCTTCAGTGTATCCTTGCTTGAATAAGTTACTGGAGGATACAGTCCACAAACAAGAGATTCAGGGCACGGGGCAGTGCAAAACAACAGAGTGGGTTTGTATTTGTATTGAAAAGACAGCAGCATTCAAGAGTTATGGAATACTGGAGGAGGAGTTTTCTCCAGCATCCCTAGAGCCCACACCTCTCATTTCCACATTCCTATGTCCCATTGCTGCCCATGAATTCTGATCACCTATTCATTTGATAGAGGTATTTCTCTCACCGATTAGCTGTAGTCAAGTGGCTCTTTCTTGGGCTACATGAGGAAATCTATTGCTTTTCATTAAACATCAATTTGATTAACCTAGGCTTAAGGTCAGCATTATGCCATCAGCTGTACGTTCTTGGGAAGACATCTACTCACAAACTGGTTAAAGAACGTGGCCCTCCTACCTCTGACTTGTGTGATTCTAAGCAAGCTATTTAGCACCCTCTCATCTGTGAAACAAACATAAAGTTCTTATCTTGGGCTCCACAAACAGAAAGTGTTGAACAAGAACAGTTTCTTCTCCTCCAAGGCCAGACCATATGGAGGACCCTAAGACAGCCACAGCCTTGGTCAGTAGGACAAACACAAGGTTCAAATTGCACCATTAAAGCTGTGGCCAAACGTTTGCTCTGCCTCTGAGTCACTCACTGTCATAAGGCTCTACCGGTTCCCATTCCAGATAGAAAGTGGGCTTTTGTTGGTTTTTGTTGTGTTTTTCAAGAGATGGAGTCACCCAGGCTGGAGTACAGTGGCATGACCATAGCTCACTGCAGCCCCAAACTCCTGAGCTCAAGTGACCTTTCTGCCATGGCCTCCTGACAGAAGCTGGGCCAACAGGGCAGCAGGTATGCATCCCCACACCCAGTAATTTTTTTTTGAGAGATGGGGTACCGCTATGTTGCCCAGACTGCTCTCAAATTCCTGGCCTGAAGCAATTTTCCCATATGAGCCTCCTAAATTTCTAGGATTACAGGTGTGAGCCACTGTGCCCCACAGGTGTTCTTAAGTGCAATTTCCACACTGCTATTCTGAAGAAGGGCAAGAAGCAAAGAGACCCTCCTTGAAACATAGAAAATAAAAGCATTCACTATTAAGTGGAGGCAGAGTTGATGATCAGCCAAAACTACTTCAACTGTAATCCAGAAATCCCATTGATACAGGAGTTCTATAGAAATTATTTCGTCAGAGATTGAAAGTAAGGAAGTCTTTGGTAAGGTTTCCCTTTGAATAAAAAGCAGCCCCAAAACCATTTCTAACAAAGAGCGGCCTGTAAAATGGAGCTGCAGATATAGACAAGCAAGCTGGAAGCTTGCACAGGCGAATGCCAGCAGCTGTAACAATAGGAGGCTACTTGGGTGCCAGGCATGCTCAACCTGACGGCTTTATCTTCCTTTTTCTTTATCAACCACAAGTGCAGTAAGGGACAGACAACATGCACTGGCCAAGTAGAAAACCTATATGCATAAGAAGATTCGGGTGGATAGCCAGCTTCTTCACGAGCTATGTAAAGCTCTCACCTGGTCCAACCCATATTTGGACCCTATGTAAATCAAACACCACCTCCTCAACAAGTCTATAAAACCTTGTGCAGTTCACCAGAAAACCAGAAAACACACTCAGAAGCCCCTCTCTCTCTCTGCAGAAGAGATGTTCTCTTTTCTTCTTTTGCCTGTAAAACCTCCATTCTTAACCTCACTCCATGTGTATTCACGTCCTTGATTTTCTTGACATGAGGCAATGTACCTTGGGTATTACCTCAGATGGACAATGCTGCTTCATCATAGTTCTGTTTTGTTCAGGTTGTGGGACGAACGGCTCCTTTCCTCTGCAACCTCAGCTCAACCTTACTCAGGCCTCCTTCCAGCAGAATCACAGAGCCAAATGAAACCCCTTAAGTCTCCTTTTAAATGGGAAGCCGCTCCAAAGAAAGCAGCATGATGAGTTTCAGGTGGCACGGGGTGGGGGCAGTGCTACTCGGTCTTCTCCGTGCTCAGTCCCTCTCAGTTCAAAAGCGCACCACGTGGAGCAATAGAACACCTGCTCATCTGAGTTTTAAAAATAGTGGGAGGAAAAGCGCTGTCTTCATGCTTATTTCCCTGGCAGAGGGGAGGTCATAAAACACTAATTTCTAAGCAGTGGACCAGAGTTTTACTGATCTCTTCTGTTACTGACTCATGTTTACCCAGAGAAACCACATCACAAATCTGAGTCTCCTCTGGCAAGAGAAGGAATCGGATTCATGATTCTCTCAGCCCCCTTTCCACAGTAGAGTTCTGACTCCACTTCTAAAATACTTTTCTGCACGCCTCTGTATCTCATAAATGTTTTACTATACTCGAGGCAGCAAAGGGAAGCACAGATTAGCTACTGTTTTCAGAACAGTGGAAACATGCTGTCTTCTCCAAGTTTGGCATTGGAGTCAAAGATCAAGCGCCAAACAGTAGTTGTCAAGAATCCTTTCATTTACAATCAGGTTCTAGAGTTTTCAAATGGTGTGGGCAAGAACCAGTTTGACAGAATAGGTTATTATCTACCTCTTACCTTTATAGGACAGGACTAAAAATTCTCTTTTTTAAGAGAGTCTTGCTCTGTTCCCGAGGCTGGAGTGCAGTGGCATGATCTCGGCTCACTACAACTTCTGCCTCTCAGGTTGAAGTGATTTTCCTGCCTAAGCCTCCTGAGTAGCTGGAATTACAGGGGCCCACCACTACACTCAGCTAATTTTTGAATTTTTAGTAGAGACAGGGTCTCCCCATGTTTGCCAGGGTAGTCTCCAAAGCCTGACCTTATGATCTGCCTACCTGAGCTGCCCAAAGTACTGGGATTACAGATGTGAGCCACCACGCTGGGAATTTTTTTTTAATTACACTGAAGACTTTTGAAAGGGTTGTGTGTTGTATGAACTCCCTCCTCACCCAATTCTCATGGATGGGAAAAGGCTGCTGCTTCATTTTAAAGCTAATGAGCTGCCTGAACAGGAACTTCTAATTAACCATTCAAACCGATTAGCTCACGTCCCTGAAGGCTGGAGAACACGGGAACTGCTATCCCATCTGAATACAATCCAAAGGCAAAAGGCTGTGGCCAAGTTGAAATAATGGGGCAGATAGAAGCGATAAAGACTGGAGCTGGGAGTGGCCCGTACTTCAAGTTAAGCCAAACAAAGGTGTTTGCATGTTTTATATGGGCCAAATAGGAATTCCATAATAGAGAAAACCATTGATTTTAAGGAGGACGCTGCCCTGAAAAGCTTCCTGCCAGGGGTAAGGAAGAGGCTGCCCAGGACCCCCAGAGGCAGGTGGTAGGAGGGCTCTTAGTGGCTTCCTAGAAACTGTATTACCTGAGGTAGTGAACTGCTGTCAGAGATCCCTACCAGGAGAATTTCTCAGGAATGCATGAGAAAGGGCCCAAAACTGCATGCCTGCTCCTAAAATGTGACACCATAATACAGCTGAACTATTCAATAAGGCCCTATCTGTTCCTCTGTCTCTCCTTTCTCCCTGCCCCTATCCAACCCTAGAAGAGCCAGAAAGCACTGCTAAGAAGTGAGGGTGGGTGGTCATAAACAAACACACTGCCCTCCTTTCCCTTCCCACTGTGGGTTTCTCAGGCTGAGGCTGTCACAGAGGAGGAGGGATGAAAATTGTTTTCGTTGATATTTTATCATGAACATTTATGAACGTACAGCAAAGTTGAAAAAACTTTACAGTGAACACTTTAACTGTATCTTCACCAACTTGGAGTCTTGTTTTATCTCATGTCCATCCATAGATCCATCTTTCTATCCATCCAGTAATCCATTATAGTTTTTAGGCATTTTAAAGTAAATTGCAGACATCAGTAACTCAACGTGCATTAACTAGAATTTGGTACCTTTTTTTTTCCTTTTGGTGTAAAGTTTACAAATGATGAAATGCAAAAATTTTAAGTATGTATTTACCGAACTTTGACAAAAGTATACATATGTGTAACCCAAAACTCTATAAATAAAGAACATTACTATAATCCCTGATATGGTTTGGCTGTGTCCTCACCCAAATCTCTTCTTGAATTGTAGCTCCCAGAATTCCCACGTGTTGTGGGAGGGACCTGGTGGGAGAGAATTTAATCATGGTGACAGTTTCCCCCATACTGTTCTTGTGATAGTGAATAAGTCTCACAAGAGCTGATGCTTCTATAAGAGGAAAGCCCTTTTGCTTGTTTCTCATTTCTCTCCTGTCTGCCACCATGTAAGATGTCCCTTTGACTTTCTGCCGTGATGATGAGGCCTCCCCAGCCAGGTGCAACTGTGAGTCCCTTAAACCTTTTTTGAATAAAGTACCCAGTATCACGTATGTCTTTATCAGCAGTGAAAAAACGGACTAATACAATCCCAGAAAGTTTCCTCATGACTTGTCTCAGTCTCCAGCTCTGTACCCTTGGATTTTTTTCATTGTAGACTAAGTTTGCCAACTTTAGAAATTCCACGTAACTTGAATCATGTTGTGATAACCCTATATATAAGGCTCCCTTCAGTCCACAAAATAATTTTTATATTTATCAGTCAGGTTACACATATCAGTATCTCTTTCATTTTTATTGCTGAGTAGTATTTCATGCTATGAAATAACGTAGTTCGCTACCTGATCCTCTATTTGTGGTCACCAGAAACATTTTCAACTTTTGATTATTATGAGTAAAGCTATTGTGGTCTTCTATAAGTATTTTTATTAACATGTATTTTCACTAATTGGGGTAGATTCCTAACTCGGAAATTTATTACAGATGAGATGTATATTCGTTCTATAAGAAAATTCCAGAAATTTGACAAAGTAGTTGTACTGTTTTATAGTCCCATTAGCAATAGTTATAGTTGTGCTGTATTCTTGCCAACATTTGGTGTTTAGTCTTTCCCAACCTAGTTATTTTGTGGGGTGTGTATTAGTATCTCACTGTGGTTCTAATCTGCATTTCCTTGATGTTAACCATTTTGTCCCACTTGTATATTATCTTTGCAAAGTGGCTCCTCAAATTTTTTCCCCTTCTAAACAGTAATTGTTATCATTTTTTTTTTTAGTTGTTCTGTCATCCAGGCTGGAAGGCAATGGTGCAATCTTGGCTCACTACAGCCTCTGCTTCCTGGGCTCAAGCGATCCTCCCACCTCAGTCTCCCAATTAGCTGATACCAGGCTAACTTTTTGTATTGATATTAGCCAACATACAAGGCTAATTTTTTGTACTTATACTAGGTTTCAGGGTCTCACCATGTTGCCCAGACTAGTCTCAAACTCCTGGCCTTAAGCCATTCATCCTCCTCGGCCTCCCAAAGTACTGGCACTACAGGTGTGAGCCACTGTGCCCAGCCTTATTTTCAGGTTATAAAACTGCTTTATGTATTCTGGAAATCAGGCCCTTTACTGAAAATAGATTTATGACCATTTTCTGTCAGGCTGTGGCTTGCATATTCTTTTGTTTAATGTATCTTTTAATTTTCCCAGACACATTTTCTGCAAAATTTGTGTTAGTTTTTGTTGTATTTTTCAGATACTTTGTTCATTTCATCTAAGTTGCAGAATTTGTCACCATGACGTTGTTTATGATAGTCTCTTATTATCCTTTTCACGTCTGCAGGATCTGTAGTGATAGTTTCACTTCGCTTTCACTTCTGATATTGATACTGACCATTTGTGTTTCCTGTCTTTTTTTCATGATCAGAGTAGCTTAAGGTTTATTAATGTTGATATTTTAAAACAACCAGCTTCTTTGCTTTGTTAGTTTTCTCTATTATTTTGTCTGTCTTCAATGTGGTTTATCTCTGCACTTTTAACTTTATTGTTTCCTTTTTACTACTTCGTTGTAGTTTTCTTTGCTCTGTGTGTGTGTGTGTGTGTGTGTGTGTGTGTGTGTGTGTTTTCAGTCTTCTTTAGGTGAACATTTACGTCATTGATTTTAGACCTTTCTCTTTTTCTTCTATTGCAGTATAACCATGTACGGCTATACTTCCCTCTGGGAACTCCCATAGCTGTAATTCATAAGTGTTGGCATGTTGTATTTTGATTATCCCTTAGAATAAAATATTTTATATTCTATCTTTTGATTTCTTCTTGGGCTTGTGTATTATATTTAATCTCCAAGTACTTGGAGCTTTCCTAGTTCTCTTATTTTTAATTTCTGTTTTAATTTTATTGTGGTCAGGTAACATACACTGCATGAATTCAATTTGATTTAATCTATTCAGTCTTGTTTTACGACCTAGCATGTGACCTATCCTAGTGAACACTACATGTACTTGAAACATACAGTATTCTGTGGTTATTGGGTGTCGTCTTCCATTGGTTTGTTTAAGATGGTGGAGAGTGTTGTTCAGGTCATCTGCATCTTGACTAAGATTTTGTCTAGTTTATCTATCAATTGCTTGGGAGATGGGTATTAAAATCACTAATAAAAATTGTGGATTGTTTGTTTATTCCTTTAGTTCAATTTTGTTTTGTGCAAATTGACGCACAAATTATTTTTAATCCATTTTTTGATGAAATGACTCTTCTGTAATCATGAACTATCCCTCTTTATCTTTGGAAATACTGTTTTGACTTAAGCATATTTTATTTGGTATTAATATAGCTTCTTCACACTTCCATTACTGACTGTTTGCATAGTATATCATTTTAAATGTACTCATTTAGGGTCAGGTACAGTGGCTCACACCTGCAATCCCAGCACTTTGGGAGGCTGAGGCAGGTAGATCACTTGAGGTCAAAAGTTTAGGACAAGCCTATCCAATGCAGTGAAACCCCAGCTTTCTTAAAAATGCCCCAACATTTAGCTAAGCGTGGTGGCAGGTTTCCGTATTCCCGGCTACTCAAAAGGCTGAGGCAGGAGAATTGCTAGAACCCAGGAGGCGGAGTTTACAGTGAGCAAAGATCGCACCACTGTACTCCAGCCTGGGAGATAGAGTAGGACACTGTCTTTAAAAAATTCAAATGTACTTATTTAGACCTACGTATATTTGTCTTTTTTTTTCTATTCAAAGCGTGTATTTCATATACAGCACTGGGTCTTGTGGGTTTTTTAAATCAATTCTGGCAATCTCTGCACTTTAATTGGAGTATGTGGTATGATTCATTAACATTTAACGTTATTAAATATAGATTTATTAGTGGTTGAATGATGTAATTGGATTCAAGCTTACAATTTAATGGTTTGTTTCATTATTTTGTTTGTTTTTGTTTGCATCCCCTTCCCCACTTTTTGTCCTGTCCCTTTTCTTTTGATGTCTTTTGGACTCTTTAAATACTTTTAAAATTTCATTTTAAAGTATCCATGACTTATTAGATGTAGTGGTTGAATATTCCTTATCTGAATTCCTTGGGACTAGAAATGTTTTGGATTTTAAACTCTTTTCATATTTTGGAACATTTACATATACATAAAGAGATGTCTTAAAGATATAACTGAAGTCTAAACACAAAATTCACCTATGTTTACGTACACCTCATACACATAACGCAAATAAAATTTTACATATTTTTAGCAATTTTGTGCACGAATCAAAGTTTGTATACATTGAACCATCAGAAAGCACACATATCACTATCTCAGCCATCGATGTGGATAAATTTCAGATCTTGGAATATTTTGGATTTTGGGGTTTATGGATCAGAGATGCTCAACCTCTACCTGTTTTCATTGTTGATTATTTTATGTGTTAAAATATGTAAAAAAGAGTTAAGTTTTCAGCTGAATGAGATTTTTGAGTTTGGAAATTAAACTAAACAGGATTTTTCTTAAGTTCCAGGATACAGGTGCAGAATGTGTAGGTTTATTATATAGATATATGTGTACCATGGTGCTTTGCTGCACCTATCAACCATTCATCTAGGTTTTAAGCTTCACATGCACTAGCTATTTGTCCTAATGGTCTCCCCGTCTCACCCTCCTCTGACCCCCAACTGGCCCCAATGTGTGTTGTTCCCTCCCTGTGTCCATGTGTTCTCACTGTTCGATTTTAAATTATGAGTGAGAAAGTGTGGTGCTTGGTTTTCTGCTCCTGTTTTGAACTAGACAGAATTTCTTAATATCTTAAATTGCTCAGTGAAATAGAAAATATCAAAGATTCTACCCAACAGGTGGGTAAGAATGAGTCCACGTAGCAACTTTGATAAAGTGAAGGGAAATAACAAACCATTTCTGATTGCTCCCTGCCACAGCCAGTGCATTCAACCTTTTTACTGTCCTTTTATTATTTTTTCATTGTTCTTACAGTCATTATTATTTTTCCCCAAATGAAAAAATAAAAGTGGTGGGATTGATAGTGAGGAAACAAAGACTGACAGCTGCCCCTACACCTGAGTTTAACTTTTGAGAAATATAGTCAACATGATGATTTTCACACAGGGCTAGTAGGCCTTCTGCATCTGTTATAATTCCTGTTATGTTGTGGACAGAAAATAAATTTTTCTCTCCATGGGAACCTGTTAGTGATACTTGAGAACAATGTCAACTGTAGACCAAAACCGAATACAAGTGGAAATATTGTTTCATTTTTTTTTTTGCAGTATTCCTTTTTTAAGACCTGAGATAGGAGGATAAAAAAGGAAAGAACTATTGACATGTGCAACAACATGGCTGAATATCAAAAACATTTTCTTGACTAAAAGAAACCTTACATATGGAGTGATCACTATATAATTCTATTTCTATCAAACTTTAAAATCTGTGCTGAAAGAATATTTAAAAGTATATTTGGGTTCGGGACCGACTAAGAGGAGGCAAAACTGAGCTTTTTAGTCTCTGCTGTAATCCAAAACCCATGCTATAAACTTTGTACACAGTATCTCATTTAATCCTTAAAATCACCCTAACAGGTAGTTACTGTCACTTCCCCTGCTTCAAACAGAACATAAAGCTCAGAGAATCCAGGTACTGTGTTTTTTCTGGTTTTTTTTTTTTTTTTGGGACGGAGTTTCGCTCATGCCACCCAGGCTGAAGTGCAATGGTGCGATCTCGGCTCACTGCAAGCTCCGCCTTCTGGGTTCAGGCAATTCTCATGCCTCAGCCTCCCAAGTAGCTGGGACTACAGGAACGCACCACCATGCCCAGCTAATTTTTTGTATCTTTAGTAGAGATTGGGTTTCACCATGTTGACCAGGATGGTCTCGATCTCTCGACCTCGAGATCCACCCGCCTCGGCCTCCCGAAGTGCTGGGATTACAGGCGTGAGCCACCATACCTGGCCCGGTACTGTGTTTTACACCTACTTAGAAGTCACCAATTCCTAATGTTCTATAAAATGTTCTAAATAAAAATGAATAAAGTAGGCAAAAAAGACCATGTAAATAGCATTTCTACAAATATCTCCTGAGACAATTTTCACATCGATGTCCAAAGACATTTACAAGAATGTTTTCCACAACACTGTTTAAAATAATAGAAAACTACAAGCCACCTAAATGTCCATGGAAGAGTTAGATTCTTTCTCTTATTTCCGTATAATGCAATACTGTGCTGATGTAGAGATATAATATTCATTTTTAAAAATTACATTCACCTTCTTCTCATGGATCCAAGGAGATATGTTAGAGAATATCTATTGCATTTGGACATAAACATAAATACAAAGGAAATAGTAGGGGCTCTCTACAAGTGGTTATATATTGGAAGAGGAAGAAGAGAAAAATAAAAGGGATCATGAACTTTGTATATGCTTTGGTAGTGTCTGGTTTTGTATATAACTTGAATTTTTTCATAAATATATTTTACAGTCTGCATAATTACCAAGTAAGAAGACAAGTAAGTCACTTTAGTAAAAGTTCTTCCAATTACTGCAACTGATTTCTACAGTCAGAATGTTCCCAGAACCTGAAAAGAGAAAGCACTATAAATGGAAGGCAGAAATACTGACACTAGAGGGCCAGAGCTGGAGAGGGTGGATCTAATGCAGCAAATCCATCAGCAGTTCTCATCGCCATCTTTGAGAAACCTCACAATTTTCCGTGCTTAATAAATGAGTTAAATTGAAAACAAATCCATGACAGTGGTGCATGAGAAAGGTTACATGTGTCCCGAATAATAAAGTCTGCGCACAATATAAATTAAAACATACCATTTTACATTCATAAGATTGACAAACAAAAAGTAAAAGCCTAGGAATATCAAGTGAAGCCAAACACAAAACAAGTTTCCCCACATTTACTGTGGGAATACCAATTGTTACAACTACTTTAAACAATTGGAAATTCATAGCAAAAATGAAGACAAGCCTCCCCTACAATTTACCAATCCCTCTTTTGGGAACACAGTAAGAGAGATTCTTCCCAAGAAACATGTAAACAAATGTATATGGCACTATGCATGTAATTGTACATCGTGGTATTTCCATATGGTAAAGTATTATTCGGCAGGGAAAGTAAGTAGACCAGAGGTAGACATTTCAATATCAGTAAGTTTTAGAAAAATAAAATGGAGTATAGGAAGCTGCAACTATATCTGTAATGCTTTGTTTTGCCAGGAAAATAAAGGGACACGTGGGGAGGGCAAAGGACAACAAAAACTAAACAATCTGAAACACATGCAGAAAAATACCCATATTTTAAAATTTTCCATGGCTGCTTATATTAGTTTCTGTTTTTTCTATACGCTTGAAGTACTTGATAATCAAGAAAATAAAAAAGGCATAGGAAAAAGTATTCTGAGAAAATACATCGAAAGGTTTATGGTTATTAGATTTGGTAAGATTTTAAATGACTTTAATTTTCTTTGTTATATCTCTCTATATGTCCTAGTCATACCATATTAAATGTATGTTTCATTTATGACAATAAAATGTATTGTTTAAAAACTCATGTATATGCAGTTTTATCTGACATATGATGAAACTCTACGAAACATAGATTCAGCAAAAATACTGAGAACAAGAACAAAAATAATGATATTAAGAGTTGTTGACTTTTGGATGGAGCTATGAGTGACTTTACATTTATCTCTAAACTCGATTTTTGTATAGTGGGCAAATAAAATATTTGTGAAAGCTAGATTAAATAGAAAGCTATAGGTTTTAAATGAAAAGGAATTCAAATAATTTTCCAGCATGATAAAATGTTCATATTCCTAAATATGAACTACTCTACAAAAGCACCAGTGATTTTAAAGAAACATTAGATGATTTTTAAAGGAAGTCAGTTATGATACTGCAGTTTATAGTGATACTGAGTGTTTGCTAGCTCCACTAATCAGGATATTAAGTTAATAGTATATAATATGCCATAAAGAAATTATATGAGCAGAGGTTACTGCAAAAGGAGAACACAATGATTTTAAGTGGGCTGGTGACCTGAATTTCTTCCAGTGAGGGGAAACATCAGAGTCATTTGATCAATGAAGTGCCTTTTATAAATCTTCAGGAAATCTCCTATGAAGGCTTTAAGAAGATGGATTTCTTATTACTTCTGATGTATGTTCCCATGGAATTTTTACCATTGCCACCATGGGCCTGCCCAGCCTAAGAGATGGAAACTGTGAGTCCAGCCCACTGACACCCACCATCAGTAAGAAGATTGCACACTGAGGAGGCCATGACCAGCCTGCTGACTGAAATCTATACTGTAAAAGGATGATGCTGCTCCAGCAATCCTGAAACCCTGCCCTAGGATCAATGCAAAGTGGTGTCAACCTTAGAATTTCAATATGCCTAGGCAGATAGTTATCTTTAAATATAAGAACAGTATCATTTTCTGGAGAAACCAAAAGAATCCAGAAAAATTCTACAGTAGTCTACTCTGCCCTTCCTCCCCGTTCCGTCTTGTTAGTAACAGCCAAATCCAGGCACAAAGATGTCCTAACTTCTACACCTGAGGTTGCCCACAACGTGTGCTAGGTGACGCATCTTATAGAGCACATATGCAAACAATTATGGGATCTGAAAAACAATAACTCAGGCAGAAACATTAGGAATTGGTGCCCCTAAGTGAACCAGTGGGAAAAAAGGAGGCTTAGAGAGTTTAAACAACTTTCCCCAGTAGCTGATAAGTTACGGTGGCCTTAGACAAGCTGACAAGAGTGGTAGCAAAAAGGCTTCAAGGATTACAAATTGTTCTACTATAAGGTTTTTAAAAGGTTTCAAAGGCAAAGAAGAGCAAATGAAGCCATGAATTTTACAATCTACATATTTTTAGCCCTTTCTCTTTTTTGCTTTTCTTGGGTAAACTAATTAGACCCTGCAAACACATTCCCACCCACAATGTTGTCTCCATTGCTTTAGGGCCTCACCTCTGAGCAGCCAGAGGAAATGCAGCTGACCCCTTATCTAGTTAACAACCTTTTATACTCTGCCCTTTCGCTTTGCTTTCTCCATGCCAACATAAGACATACAAAGATTCTTCTGCCTCCAAAATGCTGCAGCTTTCTTCTCAGCTAGTTACCCCCAGCTAAAAATAACTGTTCCACATACTCAGAGATATATGGCAATCAAGCAACCAAGTGCCCCTTTTGCCAATGACATGTTTTTAAAAAATATGTTCAATGAGAGGCTCTTTGAAAATTATTCACTTTTTTCTGAGTTGCAAAGGAAAACGAAAGGCAAATTATGGCTCTATAAGCAACTGTTTGCACAGATCCCATTAATTCGCCATCCACAGGGCTATTGACAACTAGCTCTTTTCTCTTGTCATTTCACTTACCAGGCAGAAATGATTACAAACTTAATTTCTTTGGGGGGTTATTTAGGTTAGAGAGGGCCCCTTGATAATGCAGAAGTTATAACGGCCACCAGAGACAGGAGAACAATAGCTCCCAGTGCTTCCACAATGGAGAGAGAGATAACTGAATGTCATATTCGGAAGAAATTCAAACCATCATTGATTTTTTCAGATGAAGAATCTGAGGCTCAAAGAGGTTAGGGGGTTAACCAAAGTCAGTCAGTGTTTTAGTTTGCAGCAAAGCTGAAAGCAGGCGCTAAGCATTGCAACACCTGGTGTCTTCCTTCCTCCCCTCCATCCTGCTGCTAGTAGTGTCAGTGGCAAATACAAGCCAGTTCAAGGAAATGTGGCCTCAGCGAGGAGTACTAAGGACCAAGCACCAATGCATCTTGCCATTTACAACAAATTCCTTAATTACAAGGCTTCATTTATTCACAGAAGCTGCCTCTTTTGTACATAGCCAAACACACACACACACACACACACACACACAGTGTGACAGAGATAATTTATCATTATCTGAATGCACTCAGGGTGGTCAATTTCAGCCAGAGTGAAGAACAGAGAAAGGCAGGGTCAAGGGCACTATAGAAATAGCTGTTCCTGCTTCACTTTTCAGCCCTCCTTCCCCTCCCATCAGCCCACTTTCATTACTTTTCTCTTTGATGCAAAATCTGAAAACCTTGGTAAGGCAGCTCTGCCTATCAGTGGGTTCTGAATAACCCACTTTTATCAAACTTCATCTGATGGACCCAAAATATATTTGATCTTAGCAAAAAGTACCCTTATCAGTCCTAAAATGACACTGTCCCAAAGTGAATAGTGTTAGCAGCCAACTCTCTAGAACCAGAAAGAAGTATGTTTAAATCCTCAATCCATCACTTTCTAGTCATGCTGTCATGTCCAACTCATTCTTCTTAAACAATATCTCACTAAGCACACTAGACTGTAGAAATGCACACAGATAGGGCCTTACCTTTTCTGGCTTTATTCCTGCGAGGCAGCAGTGGACACTAACATATCTGTCACTCCAGTTAATGTAAAGGTTTAACTGGTACAAGTGCTGTGCAGGCAGTTCTCTGGAACAATGAGAGCACCCAGGAGAAGGCTTTGCTTTAGTTACAACGTTCAGGAAAGGTTTCCCCTAGGGAGGGACCGAGATCAGAAGCATGAGTGGGCAGTAAGTGGGCAAAGTAAGGACGATCTGGCATTCCTGGCAAATATGTGGTGCAGGGGGACCTGGACCTTGGCCAGTACAAGATGCTGAGTCTTTGCAGTGCAGAGCAGAGAGGAGGGGCACGCCATGAGGACAGAGAAATGGAAAGAAGACTGTGGCCATGGTGAGGAGGTTTGTCCTCATTCTAAGAAGGACTGGGAGGTATGGGGCATGGTCTGACTTATG
Source organism: Callithrix jacchus (assembly GCF_049354715.1). Classification (NCBI taxonomy): domain Eukaryota; kingdom Metazoa; phylum Chordata; class Mammalia; order Primates; family Cebidae; genus Callithrix; species Callithrix jacchus. The sequence goes on from NC_133503.1 coordinate 1,044,262, forward strand.
TGGAGGACAGACTGGAGACAACATGGACACAGACACACAGGTGGAAGGCCAGGAGGTAATCCACAGAAGGGCTGCAATGAGAATTTTAATGGAAAGAAAAAACAGAAGCTAAGGGATATTTAAGAACTAAAATCAGCAGGCCTGAATGGTAAGTTGGATATGAGAAGTGAGAGAGAAAGGGATAAACCAGAGCTCACTCATAGGACTTTGGCTTGTGTGACTGGATAGGTGGTGGCACCATTTTCTAAAAACCAGAATGGAAGAAGGAGCAGACTAGTGACTTAAACCTCATAGCCTCAGTTTTCTCATCTGTAAAATGGGAATAGTCCTACATATATCACAATGTTTTTGAAAGCATTAGAAAATATTACTAGAAAATGAAGCCTTCATACAAAGCGGTGTATGTTTCTCCCCCAAATAAATGGGACCTATTCTTATAGGCTTCTTTTTCTTGATCTGATTGGAAACTCAGGATCTCAGATATTCATTTCTTTTCATCCTCTTCTCTGATGGCTCTACCAAATTGCTGGTTTACTGATCTCATCGCCCTAAACAACTTATGGTACTCCATACTAGTCAAATAGGCAAGTTGGCAATTGCTCTTCTGAACAAATTATTGTAAACGTCACTGCTACAGTGCAGCTCATAGTGGCTCACTTGGCTGTTCAAGTGAAAAATTCTTGCAAATTCAGCTATTATTATTTGCCAAATGTTCATGCACAAATGCATTTATTTTACCAAGAGCGTAGTGTTGGATCATGTAAGGAGAATGGAAAAACACCACTCACAATTGGAGAGGCAAAATAGCATACATACAGCACTCCAGAGCTTGCAAACCCCTTCATATACACTATACCAATGGTACCTCACACTGACTGTGGAGAGGCTGAGATGACGAGAAAGGGCAGGTATATTTATGATTATTTTTTCAAGTAAGGTTAACTTAGACAAAGTAACTCTCTCCAGGTCACAACTCAAGGAAGTAATACATTTCTGTGATGAAAATACAAGTCTTGGGGCTTCTGATTTTATCATGTGTCTATCAAAATCCCCCACCTGCCAACGTTAAGCCATACAATGTAGAACATAAAAACAATACAGCCTCTGAAACAGAGGAGAGGGGCGAGATCAAAACTCATTTGAACGTACATAATCATATTTTTTCAATTCATTATTAGTCCACTATGATCATTGTGGTCGTCATTAATAGACAAGACGTGTTGAGCAACTACTACCTGCCAGACCAAATAGGAAGGACTTCATCTGTGCTGTTTCACTGAACCTTTACTTTCAACAAAGGTGCTCTTAAAAATCAGAATTATGAAAGTACAGATGAGAAAATGGAAGCCGAGAAGGCTTGAGTTGCCTAAACCTACTCCTAAATCCCAGCCTTTTTCCAAGGCCACTCTACTAGACTTGCTTCTGTGGGATCTATTGTATTCATAGTCAAATACCAATAAGGCCAAGACAATGAGTACTTTTGAGTTCTTCTGGGTTTTGGGGAAAATTTAAACAATGTCTCCCAATCTCCTGAATGCATTGAATGTATTCGGCCGATTCGATAAGCGAACAGGCATGAACGCTTATCTGAGATGATACCACTCTAGTTTCACTGTAACAGTACATTTTGTCTAGAATATTTCTATCTCAAATGCTGATCCTCATTCTGTTACTTACTGGCTGTATATCGTTGGACAAGTGGCTTAGCAGCTCAGACACTCAATTTAGTAGTCTGCGAAGTAGGGTTGACGATACTTCCAATAGTATAATAAAAGTGGAACCATCTGCAGAAAGCACTTGACATGGTTTCTAGAACATGGTTAGTAAGCCACACATATTAACTATGATTATTTTTTATTTTGATGATCCTTGTGACCACAGAACAGAGGTTAGCTACATTCTACAGAGAGGAAACTGGTTCTAAGATATAAAGTGTTTTGTGTAAATTCACCCAGCTTGATAGAATTAAGATAAGGAAGCACGTCTCCTAAATGTGACAGAGAAAATTTTTGTTATTAAAATCTCCAGCAACTCTCTGAGGAGGTGGGTCTTGGTAGCTGAAGAATTCTGAAAGTAGAAGTGGACAGAAGCTAAAATGCTCATAGGGAAAAGATAAGAAATCAAGAAACCTGAACATGATTCAATAGTGAGCAAAGAGAAAAACAGGGGAGAGGGAGAATATGTTCAAAGGGATTTGAGAAATTTGCTCCCCACACACAATGTAAATTACTATGAAAATACTGTGTTAGAAAAAATATACAAGGCCCTTTTCTACACTATTTTAAAGTATATACACCGTCTCAATATTGGCTGTCTTGTAAAATACAAAAATTCTATTTTTATGCAGTTACAGAAAATATAAATACTCTAATTTAACCTTAAAAAATTTACTCTGAAGACACTCTGATAGAAAAAATATACAATGCAATTTTCTACTATGTTTTAAAGTATATGCACCGACTCAATATTCTCTATCTTGTAAAATATGGAAATTCTAATTTTATGCGGTTACAGAATATATACATACTCATTTTAACACAAATGCTAAACACAAAATTACTAAAAATATAAATATTCTCTTTTTACCCCAACGTTAAAAACAAAATTGTTCTGACAATACTCTGTTAGAAAAAATATACAATGCCCTTTTATATTCTGTTTTAAAGTATATACAATATCTCCATATTCCCTCTTGTAAAACATGGAAATTCTATTATTACGTGGATAGAGAAATTGTAAGCATTTCCGTTTGACTTCAATGTTAAAAACCGAATTACTATAAAGACACTCAGTTAGAAGAAATACACAATGCTTTTTTTACTATCTTTTTTAGTATATACACAATCTCAATATTCTCTCACATGTAAAATACAAAAATTCTAAATTTAGGTGGTTAGACACAAATATAAATATTCTCTATGCACCCCAATGTAAAAAACAAAATTGCGTGGAAGATACTCTGTTAGAAAAAAAATACAATGCTCTTTTCTACTCTCTTATGGTATATATATACCATCTCAATATTCTCTCTCATGTAAAATACAGAAAATCTAAATTTACGCTGTTAGAAATAAATATAAATATCCTCTATGTCCCCGAATGATATAAGCAAAATTGCTCGAAAAATAATCTGTTAGAAAAAATATACAATGCCCTCTTCCACATTCTTTTGGGGTATATACACAATCTCAATATTCTTTGTCATGTAAAATAACAAAATTCCATATATACGTGAATAAAAAAACATAAGTATTACCTAATTACCCAAATGCTGAAAGCAAAATTGCTCTAATGATAATCTGTATAAAAAAATATACAATGCCCTTTTCTACACTCTTTTGGAGTATATACACCAAATCAATATGCTCTCTCATGTAAAATATTAAAATTCTAAATTTACGCGGATAAAAAATATATAAATATTATCTATGTAACACAATGTTAAAAGCAAAATTGCTCTAAAGAAAATCTGTTCCAAAAAATATACAATGCTTTTTTCTACACTGTTTTGGAGTATATACACCATGTCAATAAGCTCTCTCATGTAAAATATTTAAATTCTCAATTTACGCGTTTAAAAAAATATAAATATTTTCTATGTACACCACCGTTTAAAGCAAAATTGCATATAATATAGTGTGTAAGAGAAAATATACAATGCCCCTTTTTACTCTTTCTTGGAGTATATCCACCAAATAAATAGGCTCTCTCATGTAAAATACCGAAATTTTAAATTTACGCCAATATAAAAAAATCTAAATATTATCTAGGCACCCCAGTCTTAAAAGCAAAATTGCACTGAATATCATCTGTCAGAAAAAATATACAATGCCCTTTTCTACTCTGTTTGGAGTATATACACCAACTCAATATGCTCTCTCATGTAAAATACCGAAATTCTAATTTTACGCGAATCGAAAAATATCTAAATATAATCTAGGCACCCCAATGTTAAAAGCAAAATTGCTGTGAATATAAAATCTCAGAAAAAATATACAATGCTCTTTTCTACTCTGTTTTAAAGTATATAAACCAACTCAATATGCTCTCTCATGTAAAATACAGAAATTCTAAATTTACTAAATCGAAAACAATCTAAATATTATCTAGGCACCTCAATGTTAAAAGCAAAATTGCTCTGAATATACTCTATCAGAAAAAATATACAATGCCCTATTCTACTCTGTTTTGGAGTATATACACCAACTCAATATGCTCTTTCATGTAAAATACTGAAATTTTAATTATACGTGAATCGAAAAAAATCTAAATATTATCTAGGCACCCCAATGTTAAAAGCAAAATTGCTCTGAATATAATATTTCAGAGAAAATATACAATGCTGCTTTCTACACAGTTTTGGAGTATATACACCAACTCAATATGCTCTCTCGTGTAAAATACCGAAATACTAAATTTCCGCGAATCGAAAAAAATCTAAATATTATCTAGGCACCCCAATGTAATAATCCAAATTTCTCTGAATACAATCACTCAGCAAAAATATACAACGCCATTTTCTACTCTGTTTCGGAGTATATACACCAACTCAATATGCTCGCTCATGTAAAATACCGAAATAATAATATTACGTGAATTGAAAAGAATCAAAATATTATCTAGGAACCACAATGTAAAAACTATATTTCTCTGAATATAATCTGTCAGAAAAAATATACAATGGCCGTTTCTACTCTGTTTTGGAGTATATACACCAACACAGTATGATCTCTCATGTAAAATACCGAAATTCTAATTTTACGCGAATCGAATAAAATCTAAATATTATCTAGGCACCTCAATGTTAAAAGCAAAATTTCTCTGAATATAGTCTGTCAGAAAAAATATACAATGCCCTTTTCTACTCTGTTTTGGAGTATATACACATACTCAATAAGTTCTCCCATGTAAAATACCGAAATTCGAAATTTATGCGAATCGAATAGAATCTAAATATTATCTAGGCACCTCAATGTTAAAAGCAAAATTGCTCTGAATATAATCTCTCAGTTAAAATATACAATGCTCTTATCTACCATGTTTGGGGTATATACACCAACACAATATGCTCTCTCAAGTAAAATACAGAAATTCTAAATTTACACAAATCGAAAAAATCTAAATATTATCTACGCACTCCAGTGTTAAAAGAAAAATTGCTCTGAATATAGTCTGTCAGAAAAAATATACAACGCCCTTTTCTACTCTGTTTTGGAGTATATGCACCCACGCAATATGCTCTCTCATGAAAAATCTAGAAATTCAAATTTTACGCGAATAGAAAAAAATCTCAACATAATCTATGTACTCCAATGTTAAAAGCAAAATTGCTCCGAATGTCAACTGTCAGTAAAAATATACAATGCTTTTTTCTACTCTGTTTTAAAGTATATACACAAAATCAATATGCACTCTCATGTAAAATACCGAAATTTTAATTTTTCACGAATAGAAAAATATCTAAATATTATCTAGGCACCCCAATGGTAAAAGCAAACTTGCTCTGAATATAGCCTCTCAGAAAATATATACAATGCTCTCTTCTAATCTGTTTTGGAGTATATACACCAACTCAATATGCTCTCTCATGTAAAATACAGAAATTATAAATTAACATGAACCGATAAAAATCTAAATATAATCTAGGCACCCCAATGTTAAAAGCAAAATTACTCTGAATATAATATTTCAGAAAAAATATACAATGCTTTCTTCTAATCTGTTTTGGAGTATATAAAACAACTCAATATGCTCTCTCATGTAAAATACCGAAATTTTAAATTAATCCGAATCGAAAAAAACCTAAATATTACCTAGAAACACCAATGTTAAAAGAAAAATTGTTCTGAATATAATCTGTCAGAAAAAATATACAATGCCCTTTTCTACTCTGTTTTGGCGTATATACACCAACTCAATATGCTGTCTCAGGTAAAATACTTAAATTCTAATTCTACACGAATCAAAAATAATCGAAATATTATCGACTCACCCCAATGTTAAAAGCAAAATTGCTCTGAATACAATCTGTCAGAAAAAATATACAATGCCCTTTTCTACTCTGTTTTGGAGTATATACACCAACTCAGTATGCTCTCTCATTTAAAATATAGAAATTCTAATTTTACGTGAATCCAAATAAATCTAAATAATATCTAGGTGCCCCAAAGTTAAAAGAAAATGGCTCTGAATATAGTCTGTTACAAAAAATATACAATGCTTTATTCTACTCTGTTTTGGAGGATATCCACCAACTCAATATGCTCTCTCATGTAAAATACTGAAATTCTAATTTTACTTGAATCGATAAAAATCTAAATATTATCTAGGAACCCAAATGCTAAAAGTAAAATTGCTCTGAATATAATCAGTCAGAAAAAATATACCATGCCCTATTCTACTCTGTTTTGGAGTATATACACCAACTCCATATGTTCTCTCATTAAAAATACAAAAATTCTATATTTAAGCGAATCGAAATAAATCTAAATATTATCTAGGCACCCAAATGTTAAAAACAAAACTGATCTGAATATAATCTGTCAGAAAAAATATAAAATGTTTTATTCTACTCTGTTTTAAAGTATATACAAAAACTCAGTATGCTCTCTCAGTTTAAATACCGAAATTCTAATATTACGTGAATCAAAAAAAAATCTAAATATATTCTAGGCACCCCAATGTTAAAACTAAAATTGCTCTGAATATAATCTGTCAGAGAAAATATACAATGCCGTATTCTACGCTGTTTTAAAGTATATACACCAACTTTGTATGCTCTCTCATTTAAAATACCGAAATTCTAATTGTACGTGAATCAAAAAACAATCTAAATAATATCTAGGCGCTTAAAAGTTTGAAGAAAATGGCTGTGAATACAGTCTGTTAGAAAAAATATAGAATGCCTTATTCTACTCTGTTTTGGAGTATATACACCAACTCCATAAGCTCTCTCAAGTAAAATACAGAAATTCTATATTTAAGTGAATCGAAAAAAATCTAAATATTATCTAGGCACCCCAATGTTATAATTAAAATTGCTCTCAATATAATCTGTCAGAAAAATTATACAATGCCCTTTTGTACTCTGTTTTCGAGTATATACACCAACTCAATATACTCTCTCATGTAAAATAACGAAATTCTAATTTATGCGAATCGAAAAGAATCTAAATAATATCTAGGCACTTAAAAGTTACAAAAAATGGCTCTGAATATAGTCTGTTAGAAGAAATATAAAATGCCTTATTCTACTCTGTTTTGGAGCATACACACCAACCCAGAATGCTCTCTCATGTAAAATACCGAAATCCTAATTTTACGCAAATCGAAAGAAATCTAAATAATATCTAGGCACCCCAAAGTTAAAAGAAAATGTCGCTGAATATACTATGTTAGAAAAAATATACAATGCCTTATTGTACTCTTTTGTGGAGTATATACACCAACTCCATATGCTCTCTCATGTAAAATACAGAAATTCTATATTTAAGCGAATCGAAAAAAATCTAAATATTACCTAGGCAGCCCAATGTTAAAAGGAAAATTGCTCTGAATATAATCTGTCAGAAAAAAATACAATGCCCTATTCTCCTATGTATTGGAGTATATACACCAAATCAGTATTCTCTCTCATGTAAAATACCGAAATTGTAATTTTACGTGAATCGAAAAAAATCTAAAAAATATCTAGGCGGCCCACACTTAAAAGAAAATGGCTCTGAATATAGTATGTTAGAGAAAATATACAATACCCTATTCTACTCTGTTTTGGAGTATATACAGCAACTCAGTGTGCTCTCTCATATAAAATATCGAAATTCTAATTTCACGTGAATCGAAAAAAATCTAAATATTATCTAGGCACCCGAATGTTAAAAGAAAATTGCTCTGCATATAATGTGTCAGAAAAAATATACAATGCCCTTTTCTACTCTGTTTTGTAGTATATACACCAACTCAATATGCTCTCCCATGTAAAATACAGAGATTCTGTATTTAACTGAATCAAAAAAGAATCTAAATATTATCTGGGCACCACAATGTTAAGAACAAAATTGCTCTGAATATAATCTGTCAGAAAAAATATACAATGCCCTATTCTACCCTGTTTTGAAGTATATACACCAATTCCATATGCTCTCTCATGTAAAATACAGAAATTCTATATTTAAGCGTATTGAAAAAAATCTAAATATTATCTAGGCACCCCTTGATAAAAACAAAATTGCTCTGAATATAATCTGTCAGAAAAAATATACAATACCATATTCTACTCTGTTTTGGGGTATATACACCAACTCCATATGCTCTCTCATGTAATATACAGAAATTCTAAATTTAAGCGAATCGAAAAAAATCTAAATATTATCTAGGCACCTCAATGTTAAAAGCAAAATTGCTCTGAATATAATCTGTCAGAGAAAATACAAAATGCCATTTTCTACTGTGTGTTGGACTATATACACCAACTCCATATGCTCTCTCATGTAAAATACAGAAATTCTATATTTAAGCGAATTAAATAAAATCTAAATATTATCTAGGCACCGCAATGTTAAAAGCAAATTTGCTCTGAATAAAATCTGTCAGAAAAAATATAAGATGCCCTTTTCTACTCTGTTTTGTAGTACATACACCAACTCAATATGCTCTCTCATGTAAAATACCAAATTCTCATTATATGCGAATCGAAATAAAATCTAAATAATATCGAGGTGCCCCAAAGTTAAAATAAAATGGCTCTGAATATAGTTTGTTTTAAAAAATGTACAATACCTTATTCTACTGTGTTTTGCAGTATATACACCAACTCAGTGTGCTCTCTCATGTAAAATAAAGAAATTCTAATTTTAAACGAATCTAAAAAATCTAAATATTATCTAGGCAACCCAATGTAATAACAAAATTGCCCTGAATATAATCTGTCAGAAAAAATATACAATGCCGTATTCTACTCTATTTTGGAGTATATACACCAACTCCATATGCTCTGTCATGTAAAATACAGAAATTCTATATTTATGCGAATCGAAATAAATCTAAGTATTATGTAGGCACTCCAAAGTTAAAATAAAATTGCTCTGAATATAATCTGTCAGAAAAAATATACAATGCCCTATTCTACTCTGTTTTGGTGTATATACACCAACTCCATATGCTCTCTCATGTAAACCGAAATTCTAAATTTACTTGAATAGAATAAAATCTAAATATTATCTAGATATTCCAATGTTGAAAGCATAATTGCTCTGAATATAATCTGCCAGAAAAAACATAGAATGCCCTTTTCTACTCTGTTTTGTAGTATATACACCAACTCAATATGCTCTCTCATGTAAAATTACGAAATTGTAATTTTAGGCAAATAGAAAAAAATCTAAATAATATCTAGGCGCCTCTAAGTTAAAAGAAATTGGCTCTGAATATAGTCTGTTAGAAAAAATATACAATGCCTTATTCTACTCTGTTTTGGAGTATATACACCAAATCAGTATGCTCTCTCATGTAAAATACCGAAATTAATTTTACGCGAATCGAAAAAAATCTAAATAATATCTAGACGCCCCAAAGTTAAAAGAAAATGGCTCTGAATATAGTCTGTTAGAAAAAATGTACAATGCCTTATTGTACTTTGTTGTGGAGTATATACACCAACTCAGTATGCTCTATCATGTAAAATACCGAAATTCTAATTTTCCATGAATTGAAAAAATCTAAATAATATCTAGTTACCCCAATGTTAAAAACAAAATTCCTCTGAATATACTCTGTCAGAAAAAATATTCAATGCTCTATTCTACTTACTTTTGGAGAATATATACCAACTACATATGCTCTCTCATGGAAAATTAAAAAATTCTATATTTAGGGGAATCAAAAAAAATATAAATATTATCTAGGCACCCAAATGTTAAAAGCAAAATTGCTCTGAATATAATCTGTCAGAAAAAATATACAATGCCCTTTTCTACTCTGTTTCGGAGTATATACACCAACTCTATAGGATCTCTCATGTAAAATATTTAATTCTAATTTTACCAGATTCGAATAAAATCTAAATAATATCTAGGCGCCCCAATGTAAAAGAAAACGGCTCTGAATATAGTCTGTTTGAAAAAACATACAATGCCCTATTCTACTCTGTTTTGGAGTATATACACCAAGTAAGTGTGCTCTCTCATGTAAAATACCGAAATTCTAATTTTACAAGAATCGAAAAAAAATCAAAATATTATCAAGGCACCCGTGATAAGAACAAAATTTCTCTGAATATAATCTGGCAGAGAAAATATACAATGCCCTATTCTACTCTGTTTTGGAGTATATACTCAAACTCCATATGCTCTCTCAGGTAAAATACAGAAATTCTATATTTAAGCGAATCAAATAAAATCTAAATATTATTTAGGCACCCCAATGTTAAATGCAAAATTGCTCTGAATATAATCTGTCAGAAAAAATATACAATGCCGTTTTCTACTCTGTTTTGGAGTATATTCATTAACAAAATATGCTCTCTTATGTAAAATACAGAAATTCTAATTTTACACGAGTCGAAAATATCTAAATATTATTTAGGCACCCGAATGTTAAAAACAAAATTGCTCTGAATATAATGTGTCAGAAAAAATATACAATGAACTATTCTACTTACTTTTGGAGTATATACACCAACTAAATATGCTCTCTCATGTAAAATACAGTAATTCTATATTTAAGCGAATCAAGAAAAATCTAAGTATTATCTAGGCACCCCACTGTTGCAAGCAAAATTGCTCTGAAAATAATCTGTCAAAAAACTATACAATGCCGTTTTCGAGTCTGTTTTGTAGAATATACACCAAGTCCATATGCTCCCTCATGTAAAATACCGAAATTGTAATTTTACGCAAATCGAAAAATATCTAAATAATATCTAGGCGCGCAAAAGTTAAAGGAAAATGGCTCTGAATATAGTCTGTTAGAAAAAAATATACAATGCCTTATTCTACCCTGTTTTGGAGTATATACACCAACTCCATATGCTCTCTCATGTAACGTACAGAAATTCTATTTTTACGTGAATCGAAAAAAATCTAAATATTATCTAGGCACCCCTATGTTAAAACCAAAATTGCTCTTTATATAATCTATCAGAAAAAATACACAATGTTCTGTTCTACTCTGTTTTGTAGTATATACAGCAACCCAATACGCTCTCTCATTTAAAACACCGAAATTCTAATTTTATGCCAATCAAAAAAATCTAAATAATATCTAGGCGCCCCAATGTTAAAAGCAAAGTGGCCCTGAATATAGTCTGTTAGAAAAAACATACAATGCCTTATTCTACTCTGTTTTGGAGTATATACACCAACTCACTATGCCCTCTCATGTAAAATAGCGTAATTCTAATCTTACGTGAATCGGAAAAAATATAAATATAATCGCAGCACCCCAATCATAAAAACAAAATTGCTCTGAATATAATCTTTCAGAAAAAATATACAATGCCCTATTCTACTTTTTTTTTGGAATGTATACACCAACTCCATATGCTCTCTCATGTAAAATAAAGAAATTCTAATTTTACTCATATTGAAAAAATCTAAATATTGTCTAGGCACCCCAATGTTAAAAACCAAAATGCTCTGAATATAATCTGTCGCAAAAAATATACAATGCCTTATTCACCTCTGTTTTGGAGTATATACACCAACTCAGTATGCTCTCTCTTGTAAAATACCGAAATTCTATATTTACGTGAATCGAAAAAAATCTAAATACTATCTAGGCGCGCCAAAGTTAAAAGAAAATAGCTCTGAATATAGTCTGTCAGAAAAAATATACAATGCCTTATTCTACTCTGTTTTAAGGAATATACACCAACTCAGTATACTCTCTCATGTAAAATACAGAAATTCTATATTTAAGTGAATCGAAAAAAATCTAAATAATATCTAGGTGCCCCAAAGTTAAGAGAAAATGGCTCTGAATATAGTCTGTTAGAAAAAATATACAATGCCCTATTCTCTGTTTTGTAGTATATACACCAACTCAACTCAATATGCTCTCTCATGTAAAATACAGAAATTCTAATCGTACGGGAATCGAAAAAATCTAAATATTATCTAGGCTTTTCAATGTTAAAAACAAGATTGCTCTTAATATATTCTGTCAGAGAAAATATGCAATGCCCTTTTCTACTCTCTTTTTTAGTATATACACGAACTGAATATGCTCTTTCATGTAAAATAAAGAAATTCTAATTTTACAGGAATCGAAATAAATCTACATAATATCAAGGTGCACCAAAGTTAACAGAAAATGCCTCTGAATATAGTCTGTTAGAAAAAAATACAATGCCTTATTCTACTCTGTTTTGGAGTATATATATCAACTCAGTATGCTCTCTCATGTAAAATACAGAATTATAATTTTACCCGAATCAAAAAAATCTAAATATTATCTAGGCTCTCCAACGTTAAAAAAAATTGCTCTGAATATAATCTGTGAGAAAAAATATACAATGCCCTTTTCTACTCTCTTTTGTACTATATACACCAACTCAATTCACTCTCTCATGTAAAATACAGAAATTCTAATTTTACACAAACAAAATAAAATCAAATAATATCTAGGCCACCCAAAGTTAAAAAAAAAGTCTCTGAATATAGTCTGTTAGAAAAATTATACAATGCCTTATTCTACTCTGTTTTGGAGTATATACACCAACTCAGCATGCTCTCTCATGTAACATACCGAAATTCGAATTTTACGTGAATCGAAAAAAATATAAATAATATCTTGGTGCCCCAAATTTAAAAGAAAATGGCTCTGAATATAGTCTGTTAGAAAACATATACAATGCCTTATTCTACTTTGTTTTGGAATATATACACTAACTCAGTATCCTCTCTCATGTAAAATACAGAAATTCTAATTTTACCCAAATTGAAAAAACTTAAATATTATCTAGGCAACCCAATGTTCAAACAAAATTGCTCTGAGTATATTCTGTCAGAAAAAATATGCAATGCCCTACTCTCTGTTTTGTAGTATATACACAATGTCAACTAAATATGCTCTCTTATGTAAAATACAAAAATTCTAATTTTACCAGAATCCAAAATATCTAAATATTATGTAGGCCCCCAGTGTTAAAAACAAAATTGCTCTGAATATATTCTGTTAGAAAAAATGTACAAGGCACTATTCAACTCTGTTTTGGAGTATATAAACCAACTCAGTATGCTCTCTCATGTAAAATACCGAAATTCTAATTTTACGTGAATCAAAAAAAATCTAAATATTATCTAGGCTCTCCAATGTTAAAAGCAACATTGCTCTGAATATAATCTGTCAGAAAAAATATACAATGCACTTTTCTACTCTGTTTTGGAGTGTATACACAAACTCAATATGCTCTCTCATGTAAAATACCAAAATTCTAATTTTACGAGAATGGAAAAAAATCTAAATATCTAAGCGCTCGAAAGTTAAAAGAAAATGGCTCTAAATATAGTCTGTTAGAAAAACATACAATGCCTAATTCTACTCCGTTTTGGAGTATATACACCAGCTCGATATGCTCTCTCATTTAAAATACTGAAATTCTATATTTAAGCAAATCGAAAAAATTCTAAATATTATCTAGGCTCCCCAATGTTAAAAGCAAAATTCCTCTGAATATAATCTGTCAGAAAAAATATACAATGCCCGTTTCTACTCTGTTTTGGAGTATATGCACCAACTCAATATGCTCTCTCATGTAAAATACCGACATTCTAATTTTATGTGAATCGAAAAAAATCTAAATAATATCTAGGTGCCCCAAATATAAAAAAAAAAGTCTCTGAATATACTCTGTTAGAAAAAATATACAATGCCTTATTCTACTCTGATTTCAAGTATATACACCAACTCTGTATGCTCTCTCATGTAAAATACCAAAATTCTAATTTTACGTGAATCGAAAATAATCTAAATGTTATCTAGGCACCCCAATATTAAAAGCCAAATTTCTCTAAATATCATCTGTCATAAAAAATATACAATGCCGTTTTCTACTCTGTTTTGGAGTATATACAACAACTCAATATGCTCTCTCATGTAATATACCGAAATTCTAATTTTATGAGAATAAAAACAATCTAAATAATATCTAGGCGTCCCTAAGTTAGAAGAAAATGGCTCTGAATATAGTCTGTTAGAAAAAATATACAATGCCTTATTCTAATCTGTTTTAAAGTATATACACCAACTCAGTTTGCGCTCCCATGTAAAATAGAGAAATTCTAATTTTACCCGAATCGAAAAAATCTAAATAATATCTAGGCACCCGAATGTTAAAAGAAAAATTGCTCTGAATATAATCTGTCAGAAAAAATATACAATGCCCTTTTCTACTCTGTTTTGTAGTATATACCCCCACTTAGTATGCTCTCTCATGTAAAATAAAAAAATTCTAATTTTAACCGAATTGAAAAAATCTAAACATTATCTAGGCACCCCAATGTTAAAAGCAAAATTGCTCTGAATATAATCTGTCAGAAAAAATATACAATGCCCTATTCTACTCTGTTTTGGAGTATATACACCAAATCCATATGCTCTCACATGTAAAATACAGAAATTCTATATTTAAGCGAATCGAAAAAAATATAAATATTATCTAGGCACTTCAAGGTAAAACAAAAAATTTCTCGGAAGGTAATCTGTCAGAAAAAATATACAATGCCTTTTTGCACTCTGTTTTGGAGTACATACAACAACTCAGTATGCTGTCTCATGTAAAATACTGAAATTATAATTTTACCTGAAATGAAAAAAATCTAAAAAATATCAATTCGCTTCAAAGTTAAAAGAAAATGGCTCTGAATATAGTCTGTTAGAAGAAATATACAATGCGTTACTCTACTATGTTTTGGAGGATATACACGAACTCAGTATGCTCTCTCGTGTAAAATACAGAAATTCTAATTTTACCCGAATTGAAAAAATCTAAATATTATCTAGGCACACCAATGTTAAAAACAAAATTGCTCTGAACATAATGTGTCAGAAAAAATATACAATGCAGTTTCCTACTTTGTTTTGGAGTATATACACCAACTCCATATGCTCTATCATGTAAAATACAGAAATTTAATTTTACGTGAATCGAAAATTATCTAAATATTACCTGGACACCTGTATTTAAAAGCAAAATTGCTCTGAATATAATCTTCCAGAAAAAATATACAATGCCATTTTCTACTATGTTTTGGAGTATGTACACTAACTCAATATGCTCTTTCATGTAAAATACCGAAATTCTAAATTTACGCTAATCAAATGAAATATAAACATTATCGAGGCACCCCAATGGTAGTAGGAAAATTGCTATGAATATAATCGGTCAGAAAATATATACAATGCTTTTTCTACTCAGTTTTGGAGTATATACACCATCTCAATATGCTCTCTCATGTAAAATACCAAAATTTTAATTTACGCGAATTGAAAAAAATCTCAATATTATCTAGGCACCTCAAGGTTAAAAGAAAAATTGCTCTGAATATAATCCGTCAGAAAAAATACACAATGCCCTGTTCTACTCTGTTTTGGAGTATATACAACAACTCAATATGCTCTCTCATGTAAAATACGAAAATTCTAATTATACGCGAATCAAAACAAATCTAAATATTATCTAGGCATCCCAATGTTAAAAGAAAAATTGCTCTGAATATAATCTGTCAAAGAAAATATACAATTCCTTATTCTACTCCGTTTTGGAGTATATATACCAACTCAGTATGCTCTCTCATGTAAAATACAGAAATTCTAATTTTACCAGAATCGAAAAAATCCAAGTATTACCTAGGCACCCCAATGTTAAAAACAAAATTGCTCTTAATATAATCAGTCAGAAAAAATATACCATGCCCTATTCTACTCTGTTTTGGAGTATATACACCAACTCCATATGTTCTCCCATGAAAAATACAGAAATTCTATATTTAAGCGAATCGAAATAAATCTAAATATTATCTAGGCACCCAAATGTTAAAAACAATATTTATCTGAATATAATCTGTCAGAAAACATATACAATGCCCTTTTCTACTCTGTTTTGTAGTATATACACCAACTCCATATGCTCTCTCATGTAAAATACAGAAATTCTAATTTTACCCGAATCGAAAAAATCTAAATTTTATCTAGGCACCCCAATGTTAAAAACAAAATTGCTTTGAGTCTAATCTCTCAGAAAAATATACAATGCCCTATTCTAATCTGTTTTGGAATATATACACCAAGTCCATACTCTCTCTCATGTAAAATACAGAAATTCTATATTTTAGCGAATCGAAAAAAATCTAAATATTATCTAGGCACCCCAATGTTAAAAGAGAAATTGGTCTGAATATAATCTGTCAGAAATAATATATAATGCCCTTTTCTACTCTGTTTTGGAATATATAAACCAACTCAATATGCTCTATCATGTAAAATACCGAAATTCTAATTTGACGCGAATCGAAAAGAATCTAAATAATATCTAGGCGCTCCAAAGTTAAAAGAAAACGATTTTCAATATAGTCTGTTAGAAAAAATGTAGAATACCTTATTCTACTCTGTCTTGGAGTATACACACAAACTCAGTATGCTCTCCCATGTAAAATACCGAAATTCTAATTTTACGTAAATCGAATAAAATGGAAATATTATCTAGGCACCCCAATGTTAAAAGCAAAATTGCTCTGAATATATTCTGTCAGAAAAAATATACAATGCCGTTTTCTACTCTGTTTTGTAGTATATACACGAACTCCATATTCTGTGTCATGTAAAATACAGAAATTCTAATTTTACCCACATCGAAAAAATTTAAATATTATCTAGGCACCCCAATGTTAAAAACAAAATTGCTCTGAATATAATCTGTATGAAAAAATATACAATTTCGTATTCTATGCTGTTTTTGAGTATATACACCACGTCCATAAGCTCTCTCATGTAAAATACAGAAATTCTATATTTAAGCGAATCGAAAAAAATCTAAATATTATCTACGCATCCAAATGTTGAAAGCAAAATTGTACTGAATATAATCTGTCAGAAAAAATAAACAATGCCCTTTTCTACTCTGTTATGTAGTATATACACCAACTCAATATGCTCTCTCATGTAAAATACCGAAATTGTAATTTTAGGCGAATCAAAAAAAATCTAAATAATATCTAGGCGCCCCAAAGTTAAAAGAAAATGGCTCTGAATATAGTATGTAAGAAAAAATATACAATGCCTTATCCTACTGTATTTTGGAGTATATACACCAACGCAGGATGCTCTCTCATGTAAAATACAGAAATTCTAATTTTACCGGAATCGAAAAAATCTAAATATTGTCTAGGCACCTCAGTGTAAAAAAGAAAATTGCTCTGAATATAATCTGTCAGAAAAAATATACAATACCCTATTCTACTCTGTTTTGGAGTATATACACCAACTCCATATGCTCTCTCCTGTAAAATACAGAAATTCTATATTTAAGCGAATCGAAAAAAATCTAAATATTATATATGCACCCCAATGATAAAAGCAAAATTGCTCTGAAAATAATCTGTCAGAAAAAAAATACAATGCCCTTTTCTACTCTGTTTTGTAGTTTATACACCAACTCAATATGCTCTGTCATGTAAAATACAGAAATTCTAATTCTACCCGAATCGAAAAAATCTAAATGTTATCTAGGCACCCCAATGTTAAAAGCAAAATTGCTCTTAATAAAATCTGTCAGAAAAAATATAGAATGCCCTTTTCTACTCTGTTTTGGAGTATATACACCAACTCCATATGCTCTCTTATGTAAAATACGGAAATTCTAATTTTAGGTGAATCGAAAAAAATCTAAATAATATCTAGGCGCTCCAAAGTTAAAAGAAAATGGCTCTGAATATAATCTGTTACAAGAAATATACAATGCCTTATTCTACTTTGTTTTGGAGTATATACACCAACTCAGTATGCTCTCTCATGTAAAATAGAGAAATTCTAATTTTACCCGAATCGAAAAAATCTAAATATTATCTAGGCACCTCAATGTTAAATACAAAATTGCTCTGAATATAAAATGTCAGAAAAAATCTACAATGCCCTATTCTCCTTTGATTTGGAGTATATACACCAACTCAGTATGCTCTCTCATGTAAAATACAAAAATTCTATGTTTAAGCTAATCAAAAAAAATCTAAATATTATCTAGGCACTCCAATGTTAAAAGAAAAATAGCTCTGAATATAATCTGTCAGAAAAAATATACAATACCCTTTTCTACTCGGTTTTGTAGTATATACACCAATTCCATATGCTCTATTACGTAAAACAAAGAAATACTATATTTAAGCGAATAGAAAGAAATCTAAATATTATCTAGGCACCCCAATATTAAAAGCAAAATTGCTCTGAATATAATCTGTCAGAGAAAATATACAATGCCCTTTTCTACTCTGTTTTGTAGAATTTACACCAACTCAAAATGCTCTGTCATATAAAATACCGAAATTGTAATTTTACGTGAATCGAAAAGAATCTAAATAATATCTAGGCGCCCCAAAGTTAAAAGAAAATGGCTCTGAATATATTGTGTTAGAAAAAATATACAATGCCTTATTCAACTTCGTTCTGGAGTTTATACACCAACTCAGTATGCTCTCTCATGTAAAATACCAAAATTATAATTCCAAATGAATCGAAAAAAATGTAAATATTATCTAGGCTCCCCAATGTTAAAAACAAAATTGCTCTGAATGAAATCTGTCATAAAAAATATACAATGCCTTTTTCTACTCTGTTTTGTACTATATACACAACTTCCATATGCTCTCTCATGTAAAATACAGAAATCCTAATTTTACGCGAATCGAAAAAAAATCTAAATAATATCCAGGCGCCTCAAAGTTAAAATAAAATGTCTCTGAATATAGTCTGTTAGAAAAAAAATAGAATGCCTTATTCTACCCAGTTTTGGAGTATATATACCAACTCAATATGCTCTCTCATGTAAAATACAGAAATTCTAATTCTACCCGAATCGACAAAATCTAAATATTATCTTTGCACCCCAATGTTAAAAACAAAATTGCTCTGAATATAATCTGTCAGAAAAAATATACATTGCCCTATTCTAATCTGTTTTAAAGTATATACACCAACTCCATATGCTCTCTCATGTAAAATACAGAAATTCTATATTTCAGCGAATCGAAAAAAATCTAAATATTATCTAGGCACACCTATTTTAAACGCAAAGTTTATCTGAATATAATCTGTCAGAAAAAATATACAATGCCTTTTTCTACTCGGTTTTGTAGTATATACACCAACTCAATACGCTCTGTCATGTAAAATACAGAAATTCTAATTCTACTCGAATCGAAAAAAACTAAATATTATCTAGGTCTTCCAATGTTAAAAACAAAATTTCTCTTAATATAATCTGTAAGAGAAAATATACAATGCCCTTTTCTACTCTGTTTTAAAGTATATACACCAACTCAATATACTCTCTCATGTAAAATACCAAAATTCTAATTATAGGCGAATCAAAAATAATCAAAATAATATCTAGGCGCCCCAAAGTTAAAATAAAATAGCTCTGAATATAGTCTGTTAGAAAAAATATACAATGCCTTATTCTCCTCTGTTTTAAAGTATATACACCAACTCAGGATGCTCTCGCATGTAAAATACAGAAATTCGAATTTTACCCAAATGGAAAAAATCTAAATATTATCTAGGCACCCCAATGTTAAAAACAAAATTGCTCTGAATATAATTTGTCAGAAAAAATATACAATGCCGTTTTATACTCTGTTTTGTAGTATATACACCAACTCAATATGCTCTCTCTTATAAAATACCGAAATTCTAATTTTACGCGAATCGAAAAAAATCTAAATAATATCTAGGCACCCCAAAGTTAAAAAAAAATGGTTCTAAATATAGTCTGTAAGAACAAATATAGAATGCCTTATTCTTTTCTGTTTTGGGGTATAAACACCAACAGAGTATGCTCTCTCAGGTAAAATACTGAAATTCTAATTTTACGTGAATCAAAAAAAATCTTAATATTTTCTAGGCACAGCAATGTTAAAAACAAAATTGCTCTGAATGTAATCTGTCAGAAAAAATATAAAATGCCCTATCCTACTCTGTTTTAAAGTATGTACACCAACTCCATATGCTCTCTCATGTAAAATATAGAAATTCTAATTCTACCCGAATCGCAAAAATCTTAATATTATCTAGGCACCCCAATGTTAAAAACAAAATTGCTCTGAATATAATCTGTCAGAGAAAATGTACAATGCCCTATTCTACTCTGTTTTGGAGTATATATACCAACCCAATATGCTCTCTCATGTAAAATACCGAAATTCTAATTTTAGGCGAATCAAAAAAATCTAAATAATATCTAGGTGCCCCAAAGTTAAAAGAAAATGGCTCTGAATATAGTCTGTTAAAAAAAATATACAATGCCCTATTCTACTCTGTTATGGAATATATACACCAACTCAGTATGCACTCTCATGTACAATACAGAAATTCAAATTTTACATAAATCGAAGAAAATCTAAATATTATTTAGGCACCCCAATATTAAAAACAAAATTGCTCTGAATAAAATCTGTCAGAAAAAATATACAATGCCCTTTTCTACTCTGTTTCGTAGTATATACACCAACTCAATATGCTCACTCACGTAAAATACAGAACTTCTAATTTTACACAAATCGAAAAAAATCTAAATAAAATCTAGACGCCCCAAAGATAAAAAAAAATGGCTCTGAATACAGTCTGTTAGAAAAAAAAAACACATCGCCTTATTCTACTCTTTTTTTAAGTACATACACCAACTCAGTGTGCTCTCTCAAGTAAAATACAGAAATTCTAATTTTACCTGAATCAAAAATAATCTAAATATTATCTAGGCACCCCAATGTTAAAAACAAATTTTCTCTGAATATAATCTGTCAGATAAAATATACAATGCCCTATTCTACTCTGTTTTAAAGTAAATACACCAACTTCATATGCACTCTCATGTAAAATATCGAAATTCGGTATTTAAGCGAATCGAAAAAAGTCTAAATATTACCTAGGCACCCCAATGTTAAAGCAAAATTTCTCTGAATATCATCTGTCAGAAAAAATATACAATGCCTTATTCTACTATTTTCTGGGATATATACACCAAGTCAATATGCTGTCTTATGTAAAATAAAGAAAGTCTAATTTTAGGCGAATCAAAAAAGATCTAAATAATATCTAGGCGCCCCAAAGTTAAAAGAAAATGGCTCTGAATATAGTCTGTTAAAAAAATATACAATGCCTTATTCTACTCTGCTTTGGAGTATATACAGCAACTCAGGGTGTTCTCTGATGTAAAATATAAAATTCTAATTTTACCCGAATAGAAAAAATCTAAATATTATCTAGGCACCTCAATGTTAAAAACAAAATTGCTCTAAATATAATCTGTGAGAAAAAATATACAATGCCCTATTCTACTCTGTTTTCGAGTATATACAACAACTCCCTATGCTCTCTCAGATAAAATACAGAAATTCTATATTTAAGCAAATGGAAAAAATTCTAGATATTATCTAGGCACCCCAATGTTAAAAGCAAAATTGCTCTTAATATAATCTGTCAGATAAAATATACAATGCCATTTACTTCTCTGTTTTGTAGTAAATACACCAACTCAAAATGCTCTCTCATGTAAAATACAGAAATTCAAATTCTACCAAAATCAAAAAAATCTAAATATTATCTAGGCACCCCAGTGTTAAAAAAAAATTGCTCTAAATTTAATCCATCAGAAAAAATATACAATGCCCTATTCTACTCTGTTTTGGAGTATATACACCAACTCCATATGCTCTCTCATGTAAAATAAAGAAATTCTATATTTAAGCGAATCAAAAAAATATAAATATTATCTAGGCACCGCAATGTTACAAACAAAATCGCTCTGAATATAATCTGTCAGAAAAAATATACAATGCCCTATTCTACTCTATTTTGGAGTATATACACCAACTCCATATGCTCTCTCATGTAAAATACAGAAATTCTATATTTATGAGAATCGAAATAAATCTAAATATTATTTAGGCACCCCAATGTTAAAAGCAAACTTGCTCGGAATATAATCTGTCAGCAAAAAAATACAATGCCCTTTTCTACTCTGTTTTGGAGTATATACACCAACTCCATATGCTCTATCATGTAAAATAGAGAAATTCTAATTTTACACGAATCGAAAAATATCTAAATAATATCTAGGTGCCCAAATTTAAAAGAAATTGGCTCTGAATATAGTCTGTTAGAAAAATTATACAATGCCTTACTCTATTATGTTTTGGAGTATATACACCAACTCAGTATGCTCTCTTATGTAAAATACAGCAATTCTTATTTTACGTGAATCAAAAAAAATCTAAATATTATCTAGGCACCCCAATTTTAAAATCGAAATTGCTCTGAATATAATCTGTCAGAAAAAATAAACAATGCCCATTTCTACTCGGTTTTGTAGTATATACACCAACTCAATATGCTCTCTCATGTAAAATAAAGAAATTCTAATTTTATGCGAATCGAAAAAAATCTAAAAAATATCTAGGTGCCTTAAAAGAAAATCGCTGTGAATATAGTCTGTTAGAAAAAATATACAATGCCTTATTCTACTCTGTTTCGGAGAATATACACCATCTCAGGGTGCACTGTCATGTAAAATAGAGAAATAATAATTTTACGTGAATCGAAAAAATCTAAATATTATCTAGGCACCTCAGTGTTAAAAAAATTGCTCTGAATATAATCTGTCAGAAAAAATATACAATGCCCTATTCTACTCTGCTTTGGAGTATATACACAAACTCCACATTCTCTCTCATGTAAAATACAGAAATTCTATATTTATGCGAATCGAAAAAAATCTAAATATTATCTAGGCACCTAAAAGTTAAAACCAAATCGCAATGAATATAATCTGTCAGAAAAAATATACAATGCCTTTTTCTACTTTGTTTTGGGGTATATACAACAACTCAACATGCTCTCTCATGTAAAATACCGAAATTCTAATTTTAGGTGAATCAAAAATAATCTAAAAGTCTGTTAGAAAATATATACAATGCCTTATTCTACTCTGTTTTGGAGTATATTCACCAATTCAGTATACTCTCTAATGTAAAATACAGAAATTCTAATTCTACCCGAATCGAAAAAATCTAAATATTATTTAGTCAACCCAATGTTAAAAACAAAATTGCTCTAAATATAATCTGTCAGAATAAATATACAATGCCCAATTCTACTCTGTTTTGTATTATATATACCAACTCAATATGCTCTTTCATGTAAAACACCGAAATTCAATATTTAAGCGAATCGAAAAATATCTAAATATTATCTAGGCACCCCAATGTTAAAAGCAAAATTGCTCTGAATATAATCTGTTAGAGAAAATACACAATGCCATTTTCTACTCTGTTTTGTAGTATATACACCAACACAATATGCTCTGTCATGTAAAATACAGAAATTCTAATTTTACCCGAATAGAAAAAATCTAAATATTATGAAGCCACGCCAATGTTAAAAACAAAATTGCTCTGAATATAATCTGTCAGAAAAAATATACAATGCCCTATTCTACTCAGTTTTGGAGTATATACACCAACTCAGTATGCTCTCTCATGTAAAATACCGAAATTCTAATTTTACGTGAATCGAAAATAATCTAAATATTATCTAGGCACTCCAATGTTAAAAACAAAATTGCTCTGAATATAATCTGTCAGAAAAATTATACAAAGCCCTATTCTACTCTGTTCTCGTGTATATACACCAACTCCATATGCTCTCTCATGTAAAATACAGAAATTCTATATTTAAACAAATCGAAAATAACCTAAATATTATCTAGGCACCTCAATTTTAAAAGCAAAGTATCTCTGAATATAATCTGTCATAAAAAATATACAATGCCCTATTGTACTCTGTTTTGGAGTATATAACGCAACTCAGTATGCTCTCTCATGTAAAATACAGAAATTATATATTTAAGCGAATCGAAAAAAATTTAAATATTATCTAGGCACCCGAATGTTAAAAGCAAAATTGCTCTGAATATAATCCGTCAGCAAAAATATACAATGCCCTTTTCTAAACTGTTTTTAGTATATACACCAATTCAATATGCTCTCTCATGTAAAATACAGAAATTCTAATTTTACCGGAATCGAAAACATAAAAATATTATGTAGGCACCCCAATGTTTAAAACAAAATTGCTCTGAATATAATCTGTCAGAAAAAATTTAAAATGCCCTATTCTACTCTGTTGTGGAGAATATACAACAACTCCATACGCTCTCTCATGTAAAATACAGAAATTCTATATTTAAGCGAATTGAAAATAATCTAAATATTATCTAGGCACCCCATGTTAAAAACAAAATTGCTCTGAATATAATCTGTCAGAGAAAATACACAATGCCATTTTCTACTCTGTTTTGTATTATGTAAACCAACTCAATATGCTCTTTAATGTAAAATACAAAAAATCTAATTTTTCCCGAATTGAAAGAATCTAAATATTATGTTGGCACGCCAATGTTAAAAACAAAATTTATCTGAATATAATCTGTCAGAAAAAATATACAATGCCCTATTCTACTCTGTTTTAGATTATATACACCAACTCCATATGCTCTATAATGTAAAATACAGAAATTCTATATTTAAGCGAATCGAAAAAAATCTAAATATAATCTGTCAGAAAAAATATACAATGCCATATTCTACTGTATTTTGGAGTATATAAAACGACTCAGTATGCTCTCTCATGTATAATACAGAAATTCTATATTTAAGCGAATTGAAAAAATCTAAATATTATCTAGGCACTTCAATGTTAAAAGCAAAATTTCTTTGAATATAATCTGTAATAAAAAATATACAATGCCCTTTTCTACTCTGTTTTGGAGTATATACACCAACTCAATATGCTCTCTCATGTAAAATACGGAAATTCTAATGTTACACGAATCGAGAAAAATCTAATTGATATCTAGGTGCCCCAAAGTTAAAAGAAAATGGCTCTGAATATAGTGTGTTAAAAAAAATATACAATGCCTTATTCTACTTCGTTTTGGAATATATACACCAACTCAGTATGCTCTCTCATGTAAAATACCGAAATTCTAATTTTACGTGAATCGAAACAAATCTAAATATTATATAGGCACACCAATGTTAAAAACAAAATTTCTCTGAATATAATCTGTCAGAAAATATATACAATGCCCTATTTCTACTCTGTTTTGGAGTATATACACCAACTCCATATGCTCTCTCATGCAAAATACAGAAATTCTATATTTAAGCGAATAAAAAAATTCTAAAACATATCTAGGCGCCCCAAAGTTAAAAGAAAATAGCTCTGAATATAGTCTCTTAGAGAAAGTATACAATGCTTTATTCCACTCTGTTTTGTAGTATATACACAAACTCAGTGTGCTCTCTCATGTAAAATACAGAAATTCTAATTTTAACTGAATCGAAAAAATTAAAAAATCTAAATATTATCTAGGCACCCGAATGCTAAAAGCAAAATTGATCTGAATATATCAGAAAAAATGTACAATGCCCTTTTCTACTCTGTTTTGTAATATATACACCAACTCAATATGCTCTCTCATGTAAAATACCAAAATTCTAATTTTACACAAATTCAAAAAAATCTAAATAATATTTAGGTGTCCCAAGGTTAAAAGGAAATGGCTCTGAATATAGTCTGTTAGAAAAAATATACAATGCCTCATTCCACTCTGTTTTGGAATTTATACACCTACTCAGTATGCTCTCTCATGTAAAATACCGAAATTCTAATTTTATGTGAATAGAAAATACTCTAAATATAATCTAGGTACCCCAATGTTAAAAAAATAATTGCTCTGAATATAATCTGTCAGAAAAAATATATAATGCCCTATTCTACTCTGTTTTGGAGTATATAAACCAACTCCATATGCTCTCTTATGTAAAATATAGAAATTCTATATTTAAGCGAATCGAAAAAAATCTAAATATTATATAGGCACCCCAATTTTATAAGCAAAATTGCTCTGAATATACTCTGTCAGAAGAAATATACAATGCCCTTTTCTACCCTGTTTTGTAGTATATACACCAACTCGATATGCTCTCTCATGTAAAATACCGAAATTCTAATTTTACGTGAATCGAAAAAAATATAAATAATATCTTGGCGCCCCAAATTTTAAATAAAATGGCTCTGAATATAATCTGTTAGAGAAAATATACAATGCCTTATTCCACTTTGTTTTGGAGTATATACACCAACTCCGTATGCTCTCTTATGTAAAATACAAAAATTCTAATTTTACACAAATCGAAAATATAAAAAAATCTAAATATTATCTAGGCACCCCAATGTTAAAAACAAAATTGCTCTGAATATAATGTGTCAGAAAATATATACAATGCCCCATTCTACTCTGTTTTGGAGTATATACACCAACTCCATATGCTCTCTCATGTAAAATACAGAAATTCTATATTTAAGCGAATCGAAAAAAATCTAAATATTATCTAGGCACCCCAATGTTAAAAGGAAAATTGCTCTGAATATAATCTGTCAGAAAAAATATACAATGCCCTTTTCTACTCTGTTTTGGAGTATATACACCAACTCGATATGCCTTCTCATGTAAAATACAAAGATTCTGTATTTAAGCGAATCGAAAAAAATCTAAATATTATATAGGCACCACAATATTATAAGCAAAATTGCTCTTAATATAATGTCAGAAAAATATACAATTCCCTTTTCTACTCTGTTTTGTAGTATGTACACCAACTCAATATGCTCTCTCATGTAAAATACAGAAATTCTAATTTTAACTGAATCGAAACATCTAAATATTGCCTAGGCACCTCAATGTTAAAAACAAAATTTCTCTGAATATAATCTGTCAGAAAAAATATACAATGCCCTATTTTACTCTGTTTTGGAATATATACACCAACTCAGTATGCTCTCCCATGTAAAATACGGAAATTCTAATTTTACGAGAATCGAAAAAAATCTAAATAATATCTAGGCGCACTGAAGTTAAAATACAATGACTCTGAATATCGTCTGTTAGAAAAAATATACAATGCCTTTTTCTACTCATTTTGGAGTATATAAACCAACTCCATATGCTCTTTTTTGTAAATTACAGAAAATCTATATTTAAGCGAATCCAAAAAAATCTAAATATTATCTAGGCACCCCAATGTTAAAAACAAAATTGCTCTGAATATATTCTGTCAAAAAAATATACAGTGCCTTATTCTACTCTGTTTTGGAGTATATAAACAAACTCCATATGCTCTCTTTTGTAAAATACAGAAATTCTATATTTAAAAAATCGAAAATAATCTAAATATCATCTAGGCTCCCCAATGTTAAAACCAAAATTACTCTGAATATTATCTGTCAGAAAAAATATACAATGCCCTTTTCTACTCGGTTTTGGAGTATATACACGAACTCCATATGCTCTTTCACGTAAAATACCGAAATTCTAATTTATTCGAATCGAAATAAATCTAAATAATATCTAGGCGCCCCGAAGTTAAAAGAAAATTGCTCTGAATACAGTCTGTTAGAAAAAATATACAATGCCTTTTTCTACTCTGTTTTGGAGTATATACACCAACTGAGTATGCTCTCTCATGGAAAATACTGAAATTCTAATTTTACGTGAATCGATAAAAATCTAAATATTATCTAGGCACCCGAATGTTAAAAGAAAAATTGCTCTGAATATAATCTGTCATAAAAAATATACAATGCCCTTTTCTACTCTGTTTTGGACTATATACACCAACTCAATATGCTCTCTAACGTAAAATACCAAAATTCTAATTTTACGCGAATCGAAAAAAATCTAAACAATATCTAGGTGCTACAAACTTAAAAGAAAATGGCTCTAAATATAGTCTGTCAGAGAAAATATACAATGACTTATTTTACTTTGTTTTAGAGTATATACACCAACTCAGTATGCTCTCTTATGTAAAATATAGAAATTCTGATTTTACACGAATCCAAAAAATCTAAAAATTATCTAGGCACCCCAAAGTTAAAAACAAAATTTCTCTGAATGTAATCTGTCAGAAAAAATATACAATACCCTATTCTACTCTTTTTTGGAGTATATACACCAACTCCATATGCTCTCTCATGTAAAATACAGAAATTCTATATTTGAGCGAATCGAAAAAAATCTCAATATTATCTAGGCACCCCAATGTTAAAAGCAAAATTGCTCTGAATATAATCTTTCAGAGACAATATACAATGCCCTTTTCTACTATGTTTTGGTGTATATACACCAACTCAACATGTTCTCTCATGTAAAATACCGAAATTCTAATTTTACGTGAATCGAAAGAAATCTAAATAATATCTAGGTGCCCCGAGGCTAAAAGAAAATGCCTCTGAATATAGTCTGTTAGAAAAAATATACAATGCCTTATTCTACTCTGTTTTGGAGTATATACAGGAACTCACTATGCTCTCTCTTGTAAAATAAAGATATCCAAATTTTACCCGAATCGAAAAAATCTAAATATTATCTAGGCAACCCAATGTTAAAAAAAAAATTGCTATGAATAAAATCTGTCAGAAAAAATATACAATGCCCTATTATACTCTGATTTTGAGTATATACACCAACTCTACCTGCTCTCACATGTAAAATACAGAAATTCTATATTTAAGAGAATCGGAAGAAATCTAAATAATATCTAGGCGCCCCAAAGATAAAGAAAATGGCTCTAAATATAGTCTGTTAGAGAAAATATACAATGTCTTATTCTAATTTGTTTTGGAATATATACACCAACTCCACATGCTGTCTCGTGTAAAATACATAAATTGTATATTTAAGCGAATCGAAGAAAATCTAAATATTATCTTGGCACCCCAATTTTAAAAGCAAAACTGCTCTAAATATAGTCTGTCAGAGAAAATATACAATGCCCTTTTCTACTCTGTTTTGTAGTATATACACCAACTTAATATGCTATGTCATGTAAAATATGGAAATTCTAATTATACGTGAATCAAAAAAAATCTAAATAATTACTAGGCGCCCCAAAGTTAAAAGAAAATGTCTCTGAATATAGGCTGTTAAAGAAATATACAATGTTATATTATACACTGTTTTGGAGTATATACACAAACTTCGTGTACTCTCTCATGTAAAATATAGAAATTCCAATTTTACCAGAATAGTTAAAATCTAAATATTACCTAGGCACCCCAATGTTTAAAACAAAATTTCTCTGAATATAATCTGTCAGAAAAAATATGCGATGCCCTTTTCTACTCTGTTTTGTAGTACATACACCAACTCCATATGCTCGCTCATAGAAAATACCAAAATTTTATATTTTAGCAAATCGAAAAAAATATAAATAATATCTAGGCGCCCCAAAGTTAAAAGAAAATGGTTCTAAATATAGTCTATAAGAAAAAATATACAATGCCTTATTCTTCTCTGTTTTGGAGTATATACACCAACTCCATATGGTCTCTCAAGTAAAATACAGTAATTCTATATTTAAGCGAATTGAAAAAATTCTAGATATTATCTAGGCACCCCAATGTGAAAAGCAAAATTGGTCTTAATATAATCTGTCAGAGAAAATATACAATGCCCTTTACTTCTCTGTTTTGTAGTATATACATCAACTCCATATGCTCTCTCATGTTAAATACAGAAATTCTAATTTTACCCGAATCAAAAAAATCAAAATATTATGTAGGCACCTCAATGTTTAAAACAAAATTTCTCTGAATATAATCTGTCAGAAAAAATATAAAATGCCCTATTCTACTCTGTTTTGGAGAATATACACCAACTCCATAAGCTCTCTCATGTAAAATACAGAAATTTTATATTTAAGCGAATCGAAAAAAATCTAAATATTATCTAGGCACCACAAGGTTAAAATCAAAATTGCTCTGAATGTAATCTGTCAGAAAAAATATATAATGCCCTTTTCTACTCTGTTTTGTACTATATACACCAAACCAATATGCTCTCTTATGTAAATTACAGAAATTATAATTCTACCCTAATCGAAAATATCTAAATATTGCCTAGGCACACCAATGTTAAAAACAAAATTGCTCTGAATATAATTTGTCAGAAAAAATAAACAATGCCCTATTCTACTCTGTTTTGGAGTATATACACCAACTCAGTATGCTCTGTAATGTAAAATACGGAAATTCTAATTTTACGTGAATCGAATAAAATCTAAATATTATCTATGCACCCTAATGTTAAAAGTAAAATTGCTCTGATAGTAATCTCTCAGAAAATATATACAATGCCCTATTCTACTCTGTTTTGGAGTATATACACCAACCCCATATGCTCTCTCATGTAAAATACAGAAATTATTTATGCAAATCGAAACAAATATAAATATTATATAGGCACCTCAGTGTGAAAAAAAATTGCTCTGAATATAATCTCTCAGAGTAAATATACAATGCCCTATTCTACTCTGTTTTGGAGAATATACACCAACTCCACATTCTCTCTCATGTAAAATACAGAAATTCAATATTTAAGTGAATCGAAAAATATCGACATATTATCTAGGAAACCCAATGTTAAAAGAAAAAGTGCTCTGATAGTAATCTCTCAGAAAATATATACAATCCCTTATTCTACTCTGTTCTAAAGTATATACACCAACTCCATATGCTCTCTCATGTAAAATACAGTAATTCTATATTTAACCGAATCGAAAAAATTCTAGATAGTATCTACGCACCCCAATGTGAAAAGTGAAATTGCTCCTAATATAATCTGTCAGATAAAATATACAATGCCCTTAACTTCTCTTTTTTGTAGTATATACACCGACTCAATATACTCTCTCATGTAAAATACAGAAATTTTAATTCTACCCAAATCGAAAAAATCTAAATATTATCTAGGCACCCTAATGTTAAAAACAAAATTGCTCTGAATAAATCTGTCAGAAATAATATACAATGCCCTATTCTACTCTGTTTTGGAGTATATACACAACTCCATATGCTCTCTCATATAAAATACCGAAATTCTAATTTTACGTGAATCGAAAAAAATCTAAATTATATCTAGGCGCCCCAAAGTTAAAAGAAAATGGCTCTGAATATAGTCTGTTAGAAAAATATACAATGCATTATTCTACTCTGTTTTGGAGTATATACACCAACTAAGTATGCTCTCTCATGTAAAATACAGAAATTCTAATTTTACCAGAATCAAAATAATCTAAATATTATCTAGGCACCCCAATGTTAAAAGCAAAATTGCTCTGAATATAATCTGTCAGAAAAAATATACAATGCCTTTTTCTACTCTGTTTTGTAGTATATACACCAACTCAATATGCTCTCTCATGTAAAATACAGAAATTCTAATTTTACGTGAATAAAATAATCTAAATATTATCTGGGCATCCCAATGTTAAAAACAAAATTGCTCTGAATATAGTCTGTCAGAAAAAATATACAATGCCCTCTTCTCCTTTGCTTCGTAGTATATACACCAACTCCATACGCTCTCTCATGTAAAATACAGAAATTCTATATTTAAGTGAATCAAAAAAAATCTAAATATTATCTAGAGACACCAACGTTAAAAGAAAATTGCTCTGAATATAATCTGTCAGATAAAATATACAATGCCCTATTCTACTCTGTTTTGGAGTATATTCACCAACTCCATATGCTCTCTCAGGTAAAATACAGAAATTCTATGTTTAAGTGAATCGAAAAAAATCTAAATATTATCTAGGAACCCCATTGTTAAAAGCAAAATTGCTCTGAATATAATCTGTCAGAGAAAACATACAATGCCCTTTTCTACTCTGTTTTCGAGTATATACACCAACTCAATATGCCCTCTCATGTAAAATACAGAAATTCAAATTTTACCCCAGTCGAAAAAATCTATATATTATCTAGGCTCCCGAATGATAAAAAAAATTGCTCTGAATATAATCTCTTAGAAAAAATATACAATGCCCTATTCTACTTAGTTTTGGAGTATATACACCAACTACATATGGTCTCTCATGTAAAATACAAAAATTCTAATTTTACGTGAATCGAAAAAAATCTAAATAATATCTAGGCGCCCCAAAGTTTAAAGAAAATGGCTCTGAATATAGTCTTTTAGAAAAAAATACAGAATGCCTTATTCTACTCTGTTTTGGAGTATATAAACCAACTCAGTATGCTCTCTCATGTAAAATACCGAAATTTTAATTTTAAGCAAATCGAAAAAAATCTAAATAATATCTAGGCGCCCCAAAGTTAAAAGAAAATGGCTCTGAATATAGTCTGTTAGAAGAAATGTCCAAAGCCTTATTCTACTCTGTTTTGGATTATATACACCAACTCAGTATGCTCTCTCATGTAAAATACAGAAATTCTAATTTTACGTGAATCGAAAAAAATCTAAATAATATCTAGTCTCCCGAAAGTTAAAAGAAAATGGCTGTGCATATACTCTGTTAGAAAAAATGTAAATTGCCTTATTCTACTCTGTTTTGGAGTATATACACCAACACAGTATGCTCTTCATGTAAAATATAGAAATTCTAATTGTACCCGAATTGAAAAAGTCTAAATATTATCTATGCACCCCTATGTTAAAGACAAAATTTCTCTGAAAATCGTCTGTAAGAAAAAATATACAATGCCCTATTCTACTCTGTTTTGGAGTATATACACCAACTCCATAGGCTCTCTCATGTAAAATACAATAATGCAATATTTAAGCAAATCGAAAAAAATCTAAATATTATCCAGGCAAACCAATGTAAAAAGCAAAATTGCTCTGAATAAATTCTGTCAGAAAAAATATACAATGCCTTATTCTACTCTGTTTTGGAGTATATATACCAACTCAGTGTGCTCTCTCATGTAAAATACCGACATTCTCAATTTACGTGAAACGAAAAAAACCTAAATAATATCTAGTCACCACCATGTTAAAAACAAAGTTGTTCTGAATATCATCTGTCATAAAAAATACACAATGGCCTATTCTACTTAGTTTTGGAGTATATACACCAACTACATATGGACTCTCATGTAAAATACAAAAATTCTATATTTAGGTGAATCAAAAAAAAATCTAAATATTATATAGGCACCCAAATTTTAAAAGAAAAATTGCTCTGAATATCATCTGTACGAAAAGATATACAATGCTTTTTACTACTCTGTTTCAGAGTATATACACCAACTCAATATGCTGTCTCATGTAAAATAACGAAATTCTAATTTTACGCGAATAAAAGAAAATTTAAATAATATCTAGTCACCCCAAAGTTAAAAGACAATAGCTCTGAATGTAGTTTGTTATATTAAATATACAATGACTTATTCTACTCTGTTTTGGAGTATATACACAAAGTCAGTATGCTCTCTCATGTAAAATACCGAAATTCTAATTTTACGCAAATCAAAAAAAATCTAAATAGTATCTAAAAGCCCCAAAGGTAAAAGAAAATGGCTCTGAATATAGTCTGTTAGAAAAAATATACAATGCCTTATTCTACGCTCTTTTGGAGTATATACACCAACTCAGTATGCTCTCTCATATAAAATACAGAAATTCTAACTTTACCCGAATCGACAATATCTAAATATTATGTAGGCACCCCAATGCTATAAACAAAATTGCTCTGAATATAATCTGTCAGAAAAAATATACAATGCTGTATTCTACTTTTTTTTGGAGTATATACACCAACTCCATATGCTCTCTCATTTAAAATACAGAAATTATAATTTAACAGAATCGAAAAAATCTAAATATTATCTAGGCACCCCAATGTTAAAAACAAAATTGCTCTGAATATAATCTGTCAGAAAAAATATACAAGGCCTATTCTACTATTTTTTGGAATGTATACACCAACTCCATATGCTCTCACATGTAAAATAAAGAAATTCTAATTTTACTCGAATTGAAAAAATCTAAATATTGTCTAGGCACCCCAATGTCAAAAACCAAAATTCTCTGAATATAATCTGTCAGAAAAAATATACAATGCCCTATTCTACTCTGTTTTGTAGTACATACACCAACTCAGTATGCTCTCTCTTGTAAAATACCGAAATTCTAAATTTACCTTAATCGAAAAAAATCTAAATACTATCTAGGCGCCCCAAAGTTAAAACGAAATAGCTCTGAATATAGTCTGTCAGAAGAAATATACAATGCCCTATTCTATTCTGTTTTGGAGAATATACACCAACTCAGTATGCTCTCTCATGTAAAATACAGAAATTCTATTTTTAACAAATCGAAAAAAATCTAAATATCATCTAGGCACCCCAATGTTAAAACAAAAATTGCTCTGAATATAATCTGTCAGAAAAAATATGCAATGTGTTTTTCTACTCTGTTTTGGAATATATACACCCACTCAATATGCTCTCTCATGTAAAATACCGAAATTCTAATTCTACATGAATGGAAAAAATTCTAAATATTATCTAGGCGCCCGAAAGTAAAAAGTAAATGGCTCTGAATATAGTCTGTTAGAAATAATATACAATGCCTTATTCTACTCTGTTTTGGAGTATATACACCAACACAGTATGCTCTCTCATGTAAAATACAGAAATTCTAATTTTACGTGAATCAAAAAAAATCTGAATATTATCTAGGCACCCCAATGTTAAAGCAAAGTGGCCCTGAATATAGT
Source organism: Callithrix jacchus (assembly GCF_049354715.1). Classification (NCBI taxonomy): domain Eukaryota; kingdom Metazoa; phylum Chordata; class Mammalia; order Primates; family Cebidae; genus Callithrix; species Callithrix jacchus. The sequence goes on from NC_133503.1 coordinate 1,079,118, forward strand.
CTGTCAGAAAAAATATACAAGGCCCTGTTTTTTCTATTTTGGAGTATATACACTAACTCAATATGCTCTCCCATGTAAAATACAGAAATTCTAATTATACCCGAATCGAAAAAGTCTAAATATTATCTAAACCCCCCAATGTTAAAAGCAAAATTGCTCTTAATATAATCTGTAAGAAAAAATATACAATTCCCTTTTCTACTCTCTTTTTTAGTATATACACGAACTGAATAGGCTCTCTCATGTAAAACACAGAAATTCTATATTTAAGCGAATCGAAGAAAATCTAAATTATATCTAGGTGCCCCAAATTTAAAAGATAATGGCTCTGAATATAGTCTGTTAGAAAAAAAATACAATGCCCTATTCTCTGTTTTGTAGTATATACACCAACTCAACTCACTATGCTCTCTCATGTAAAATAGAGAAATTATAATTTTACTCGAATCGAAAAAATATAAATATTATCTAGGCTTCCCAATGTTAAAAACAGGATTTCTCTTAATATACTCTGTCAGAGAAAATATACAATGCCCTATTCTCTGTTTTGTAGTATATACACCAACTCAACTCAATATGCTCTCTCATGTAAAATACAGAAATTCTATATTTAAGCGAATCCAAATAAATCGAAATATTATCTAGGCAACCCAAGGTTAAAAGCAAAATTGCTCTGAATATAGTCTGTCAAAAAAATATACAATGCCCTTTTCTACTGTGTTTTGGTGTATATACATTAACTGAGTATGCTCTCTCATGTAAACTACCAAAATTCTAATTTTACGCGAATCGAAAAAATTCTAAATAATATGTAGGCGCCCCAAAGTTAAAAGAAAATGGCTCTGAATATAGTCTGTTAGAAAAAATATACAATGCCTTATTTTACTCTGTTTTGGAGTATATACACAAACTCAGTATGCTCTCTCATGTAAAATACAGAAATTATAATGTTACCCGAATTGATAAAATCTAAATACTATCTAGGCACACCAATGTTAAAAACAAAATTGCTCTTAATATACTCTTTCATAAAAAATATACAATGCCCTATTCTACTCTGTTTTGGAGTATATAAACCAACTCTATATGCTCTCTCATGTAAAATACAGAAAATCTATATTTAAGCGAATCGAAAAAAATCTAAATATTATCTAGGCAGTCCAATGTTAAAAACGAAATTGCTCAGAAAATAATCTGTCAGAAAAAAGATGCAATTCCCTATTGTACTCTGTTTTGGAGAATATACACCAACTCCATATGCTCTCTCATGTAAAATACAAAATTCTATATTTAAGCGAATTGAAAAAAAGGTAAATATTATCTAGGCTCCCCAATGTTAAAAGCAAAACTACTCTGAATATAAGCTGTCAGAAAAAATATAGAGTACTGTTTTGTACTCTGTATTGGAGTATATTCACCAATTAAATATGCTCTCTCATGTAAAATACTGAAATTCTAATTTTACCCGAATCAAAAAAAACCTAAATAATATGTAGGTGCCCCAAAGTTTAAAGAAAATGGCTCTGAATATAGTCTGTTAGAAAAAATATACAATGCCTTATTCTACTCTGTTTTTGAGTATATACACCAACACAATATGCTCTCTTATGTAAAATAGAGAAATTCTAATTTTACCCAATTCAAAAAAATCTAAATGTAATCTAGGCACCCCGATGTTAAAAACAAAATTGCTCTGAATATAATCTGTCAGTAAGAATATACAATGACTTATTCTACTCTGTTTTCGAGTATATACACCAACTCAATATGCTCTCTCATGTAAAATACAGAAATTCTATTTTTAAGCAAATAGAAAAAAATCTAAATATTATTTAGGCACCCCAATGTTAACAACAAAACTGCTCTGAATATCATCTGTCAGAAAAAATATACAATGAACTATTCTTCCCATTTATGGAGTATATACACCAACTCCATATGCTCGCTCATGTAAAATACGAAAATTCTACACTTAAGTGAATTGAAAAAAATCTAAATATTTTCTAGGCACCCCAGTGTTAAAAATAAAATTGCTCTGAATATAATCTGTCAGAAAAAATATACAATGCCCTATTCTACACTGTTTTGGAATATATACACCAACTCAATATGCTCTCTCATGTAAAATACCGAAATTCTAATTTTACGTGAATCGAAAAAATCTAAATAATACCTGGGCGTCCCAAAGTTAAAAGAAAATGGCTCTGAATACAGTCTGTTAGAAAAAATATCCAATGCCTTATTCTATTCTGTTTTGGTGTATATACCCTAACTCAGTATGCTCTCTCACGTAAAATATCGAAATTCCAATTTTACGTGAATCGAAAAAAATCTAAATATTATCTAGGCACCCAATGTTAAAAACAAAATTGCTCTGAATATAATCTGTCAGAAAAAATATACAATGCAGTTTCCTACTCTGTTTTGGAGTATATACACCAACTCCATAGGCTCTCTCATGTAAAATACAGAAATTCTAATTTTCCGTGAATCGAAAAATATCTAAATATTATCTAGGCACCCCAATGTTAAAAGCAAAATTGCTCTGAATATAATCTGTCAGAGAAAATATACAAATTCTTTTTCTACTCAGTTTTGGAGTATATACACCAACTCCATATGCTCTCTCATGTAAAATACAGAAATTCTATATTTAAACGAATCGAAAAAAATCTAAACGTTATCTAGGCACCCCAATCTTAAAAGCAAAATTGCTCTGAATATAATCTGTCAGAGAAAATATACAATGCTTTTTTCTACTCTGTGTTGTAGAATATACACCAACTCAATATGCTCTCTCATGTGAAATACACAACTTCTAATTTTACCCAAATCGAAAAAATCAAAATATTATCTAGGCACCCCAATGATAAAAACAAAATTGCTCTGAATATAATCTCTCAGAAAAAATATATAATGCACTATTGTACACTGTTTTGAAGTATATACAGCAACTCAGTATGCTCTCTCATGTGAAATACCGAAATTCAAATTTTACGTGAATCGAAAAAAATCTAAATATTATATAGGCACTTCAATGTTAAAAACAAAATTTCTCTGAATATAATCTGGCAGAAAAAATATACAATGCCCTATTCTACACTGTTTTTGAGTATATACACCAACTCTACCTTCTATCTCATGTAAAATAAAGTAATTCTATATTTAATCAAATCGAAAATAATTTAAATATTATCTAGGCACCCCAATGTTAAAAGCAAAATTGCTCTGAATATAATTTGTAAGAAAAAATGTACAATGCCCTTTTCTATTCTGTTTTGGGGTGTATACACCAAATCAATATGCTCTCTCATGTACAATACCAAAATTATAATTTTACGTGAATCGAAATGAATCTAAATATTATCTAGGTGCCACAAAGTAAAAAGATAATGGCTCTGAATATAGTCTGTTAGAAAAAATATACAATGCCTGATTCTACTATGTTTTGGAGTATATACACCAACACAGTATGCTCTCTCGTGTAAAATACAGAAATTCTAATTTTACCCGAATCGAAAAAGTCTAAATGTTATCTAGGCACCCCAATGTTAAAAGCAACACTGCTCTGAATATAATCTGGCAGAAAAAAATACAACGCCCTATTCTACTCTGTATTGGAGTATATATACCAACTCAGTATTCTCTCTCAAGTAAAATACTGAAATTCTAATTTTACGCGAATCGAAAAAACCTAAATAATATCTAGGCGCCCCAATGTTAAACGAAATTGGCTATGAAAATGGTCTGTTAGAAAAAATATGCAATGCCTTATTCTACTCTGTTTTGGAGTATATACACCAACTCAGTATGCTTTCTTACGTAAAATAGAGCAATTCTAATTTTACGTAAATCAAAAAAACTCTAAAATATTATCTACGCACCCCAATGTTAAAAACAAAATTGCTCTGAATATAATCTGTCAGAAAAAATATACAATGCCCTATTCTAATCTGTTTTAATCTATATACACCAACTGCATATGCTCTCTCATATAAAATACAGAAATTGTAATTTTACACGAAACGAAAAAAATCTAAAAAATATCTAGGCACCTTAAAGTTAAAAGAAAGTGGCTGTGAATATAGTCTGTTAGAGAAAATATACAATGCCTTATTCTACTCTGTTTCGGAGTATATACACCATCTCAGGGTGCACTCTTATGTAAAATAGAGAAATTTTTTTTACTGGAATCGAAATTATCTAAATATTATCTAGGCACCTCAGTGTTAAAAAGATTGCTCTGAATATAATCTGTCAGAAAAAATATACAATGCCTTATTCTATTCTGTTTTGGAGTATATACACCAACTCCATATTCTCTCTCATGTAAAATACAGAAATAATATATTTAAGCGAATAGAAAAAAATCTAAATATTATGTAGGCACCCCAAAGTTAAAAGAAAAATTTCTCTGAAGGTAATATGCCAGAAAAAATATAGAATGCTTTTTTCTACTCTGTTTGGGAGTATATACGGCAACTCAATATGCTCTCTGATGTAAAATACCGAAATTCTACTTTTACGTGAATCGAAAAAAATCTAAATAATATCTACATGCCACAAAATTAAAAGAAAACGGCTCTGAATATAGTCTGTTAAATAAAATATACAACGCCTATTCTACTCTTTTCTGGAGTATATACACCAACTCAGTATGCTCTCTCATGTAATTTACAGAAATTCTAATTTTACATGAATCGAAAAAAATCTAAATATTATCTAGGCACCCCAATGTTTAAAACAAAATTTCTCTGAATAAAATCTGTCACGATAATTATACAATGCCCTATTCTACTCGGCTTTGGAGTATATACACCAACTCAGTATGCTCTCTGACGTAAAATACAGAAATTCTATATTTAAGCAAATCGAAAAAAATCTAAATATTATCTAGGCACCCCAATGTTAGAAGCAAAATTGCTCTGAATATAATCTTTCAGAAGAAATATACAATGCACCTTTCTACTCTGTATTGTAGTATATACACGAACTCAATATGCTCTGTCATGTAAAATACAGAAATTCGAATTCCACCGGAATCGAAAAAATCTGAGTATTATCTAGGCACCCCATTGTTAAAAGCAAAATTGCTCTGAATATAATCTGTCAGAAAAAATTTAAAATGCCCTATTCTACGCTGTTTTAAAGTATATACACCAACTCCATATGCTCTCTCATGTAAAATAGAGAAATTATAATTCTAACCGAATCAAAATAATCTAAATATTATCTAGGCACCCCAATGTTAAAATAAAAATTGCTCTGAGTATCATCTGGCAGAAAAAATATACAATGCCCTATTCTACTTTGCTTTGGAGTAAGCAAACCAACTCAGTATGCTCTCTCATGTAAAATACAAAAATTCTATGTTTAAGCGAATCGAAAGAAATCTAAATATTATCTAGGCACCCCAATGTTAAAAGGAAAATTGCTCTGAAAATAATCTGTCAGAAAAAAAATACAAGCCCTTTTCTACTCTGTTTTGTAGTATATACACCAACTCAATATTCTCTGTCATGTAAAATACAAAAATTCTAATTCTACCCGAATCGAAAAAATCTAAATATTATCTATGCACCCCAATGCTACAAGCAAAATTGTTCTTAATAAAATCTGTCAGAGAAAATATAGAATGCCCTTTTCTACTCTGTTTTGGACTATATATACCAACTCCATATGCTCTCTTACTTAAAATACTGAAATTCTAATTTTAGGCGAATCAAAAAAAATCTAAATAATATCTAGGCACTCCAAAGTTAAAAGAAAATGGCTCTGAATATAATCTGTTAGAAAAAATATACAATGCCTTATTCTACTTTGTTTTGGAGTATATACACCAACTCAGGGTGCTCTCTCATGTAAAATACAGAAATTCTAATTTTACCCGAATCGAAAAAATCTAAGTATTATCTAGGCACCTCAATGTTAAAAACAAAATTTCTCTGAATATAATCTGTCAGAAAAAATATACAATACCCTATTCTACTCTATTTTGGAGTATATACACCAACTCAGTATGCTCTCTCATGTAAAATACAAAAATTATATATTTAAGCAAATCGAAAAAAATCTAAATATTATCTAGGTACCCCAATGTTAAAAGCAAAATAGCTGTGAATATAATCTGTCTGAAAAAATATACAATACCATTTTCTACTAGGTTTTGTAGTATATACACCAATTACATATGCTCTATTATGTAAAACACAGAAATACTATATTTAAGCGGATCGAAACAAATCTAAATATTATCTAGGCATCCCAATGTTAAAAGCAAAATTTCTCTGAATATAATCTGTCAGAGAAAATATACAATGTTCTTTTCTACTCTGTTTTGTAGTATGTACACCAACTCAATATGCTCTCTCATATAAAATACCGAAATTCTAATTTTACGTGAATTGAAAAGAATCTAAATAATATCTAGGCGCCTCAAAGTTAAAAGAAAATAGCTCTGGATATATTCTGTTAGAAAAAATATACAATGCCTTATTCTACTCTGTTATGGAGTATATACACCAACTCAGGATGCTCTGTCATATAAAATACAGAAATTCTAATTTTACCCGAATTGAAAAATTCTAAATATTATCTAGTCACTTAATGTTAAAAACAAAATTGCTCTGAATATAATCTGTCATAAAAAATATACAATGCCCTATTCTACTCTGTTTTGGAGTATATACACCAACTTCATATGCTCTCTCATGTTAAATTCAGAAATTCTATATTTAAGCGAATCGAAAAAAATCTAAATATTATCTAGGCAACACAATGTTAGAAACAAAATTGCTCTGAATATAATCTGTCAGAAAAAATATACAATGTTCTATTCTACTCTATTTTGGACTATATACACAAACTCCGTATGGTCTCTCATGTAAAATGCCAAAATTATAATTTAAAATGAATCAAAAAAATGTAAATATTATCTAGGCTCCCCAAAGTTAAAAACAAAATTGCTCTCCATGAAATCTGTCAGAAAAAATATACAGTGCCCTTTTCTACTCTGTTTTGTAGTATATACACCAACTCAATATGCTCTCTCATGTATACTACTGAAATTCTAATTTTAGCGATTCGAAAAAAATCTAAATAATATCTAGGTGCCCCAACGTTAAAGGAAAATGGCTCTGAATATAGTATTTTAGAGAAGATATAAAATGCCTTATTCTACTCTGTTTTGGAGTATATACACCAACGCAATATGCTCTCTCATGTAAAATACAGAAATTCTAATCTTACGTGTATCGAAAGAAATCTAAATATTATCTAGGCACCCCGAGGTTAAAAACAAAATTGCTGTGAATATAAACTTTCTGAAAAATTGTACAATGCCCTATTCTACTCTGTTTTGGAGTATACACACGAACTCAGTATGCTCTCTCATGTAAAATACTGAAATTCTATATTTAAGAGAATCGAAAAAAATCTAAATATTATCCAGGCACCTTAATGTTAAAAGCAAAATTCCTCTGAATATAATCTTTCAGAAGAAATATACAATGCACTTTTCTACTCCGTTTTGGAGTATATAAACCAACTCAATATGCCCTCTCACGTAAAATACAGAAATTCTAATTTTACCCAAATCGAAAACATCTAAATATTATCTAGGCACCCCAATGTTAAAAACAAAATTTCTCTGAATATAATCTGTCAGAAAAAATATACAATGCTCTTTTCTACTCTGTTTTGTAGTATAAACACCAACTCAATATGCTCTGTCATGTAAAATACAGAAATTCGAATTCCTCCAGAATCGAAAAAATCTATGTATTATCAAGGCACCCCAATGTTAAAAGCAAAATTTCTCAGAATATTATCTGTCATAAAAAATATACAATGCCCTATTCTACTTTGTTTTGGCGTATATACACCAACATCATATGCTCTCTCATGTTAAATACAGTAATTCTATATTTAAACGAATCGAAAAAAATCTAAATATTATCTAGGCACGCCAATGTTATAAACAAAATTGCTCAGAATATAAACTGTCAGAAAAAATATACAATGTTCTATTCTACTCTGTTTTGGAGTATATACACAAACTCAGTATGCTCTCTCATGTGAAATACAGAAATTCTAATTTTATATGAATCGACAAAAATGAAAATATTATCTAGGCTCCCCAATGTTAAAAACAAAATTGCTCTGAATGCAATCTGTCAGAAAAAATATACAATGCCCTTTTCTACTCTGTTTTGTAGTATATACACAACTTCCATATGCTCTCTCATGTAAAATACCGAAATTCTAATTTTGCGCGAATCGAAAAAAATCTAAATAATATCTAGGCGCCTCAAAGTTAAAAGAAAATGTCTCTGAATATATTCTGTTAGAAAAAATATGCAATGCCTTATTCTACTCAGTTTTGGAGTATATATACCAACTCAATATGCTCTCTCATGTAAAATACAGAAATTCTAATTCTATCCGAATCGAAATAGTCTAAATATTATCTATGCACCCCAATGTTAAAAACAAAATTGCTCTGAATATAATCTGTCAGAAAAAATATACAATGCCCTATTCTAATCTGTTTTAACGTATATACACCAACTCCATATTCTCTCCCATGTAAAATACAGAAATTCAATATTTCAGCGAATCGAAAAAATTCTAAATATTATCTAGGCACACCTATGTTAAAAGCAAAGTTTCTCTGAATATAATCTGTCAGAAAAAATATACAAGGCCCTTTTCTACTCGGTTTTGTAGTATATACACCAACTCAATATGCTCTGTCATGTAAAATACAGAAATTCTAATTCTACTTGAATTGAAAAAACTAAATATTATCTAGAACCCCCAATGTTAAAAGCAAAATTACTCTGAATATAATCTGTAAGAGAAAATATACAATGCCCATTTCTACTCTGTTTTGGAGTATATTCACCAACTCCATATGCTCTCTCATGTAGAATACCGAAATTCTAATTTTACACGAATCCAAAAAAATATAAATAATAGCTAGGCGCCCCAATGTTAAAAGAAAATGGTTCTGAATATAGTCTGTTAGAAAAAATATATAATGCCTTATTCTACTCTGTTTTGGAGTACATACACCAACTCAGGATGCTCTCTAATGTAAAGTACCAAAATTCTAATTTTCCCCAAATCAATAATAATCTAAATATTATCTAGGCACCCCAGTGTTAAAAAAAATTGCTCTGAATATAATTTGTCCGAAAAAATATACAATGCTCTATTCTACTATGTTTTTGAGTATATACACCAACTAAATATGCTCTCTCATGTAAAATACAAAAATTCCAATTTTAGGCGAATCAAAAAAAATCAAAATAATATCTAAATGCCCCGAAGGTAAAATAAAATAGCTCTGAATATAGTCTGTAAGAAAAAATATACAATGCCTTAGTCTACTCTTTTTTGGAGGATATACACCAACTCAGGATGCTCTCGCATGTAAAATACAGAAATGCTGATTTTATTCAAATAGAAAAAATCTAAATATTATCTAGGCACCCCAGTGTTAAAAAAAATTGCTCGAAATATAATCCGTCAGAAAAAATATACAATGCCCTATTCTACTCTGTTTGGGAGTAAATACACCCACTCCATATGCTCTCTCATGTAAAATACAGAAATTCTATATTTATGCGAATCGAAATAAATCTAAATATTATCTAGGCATCCCAATGTTAAAAGCAAACTTTCTCTGAACATAATCGGTCAGAAAAAATATACAATGCCCTTTTCTACTCTGTTTTAGAGTATATACACCAACTCCATATGCTCTCTTTTTTAAAATACAGAAATTCAAATTGTACGCGTATCGAAAAATATATAAATAATATATAGGCGCCCCAAAGTTAAAAGAAATTGGCTCTGAATATAGTCTGTTAGAAAAAATATACAATGCCTTATTCTACTCTGTTTCAAAGTACATACACCATCTCATGGTGCACTCTCCTATAAAATACAAAAATTATAATTTTACTGGTATCGAAAATATCTAAATATTATCTAGGCACCTCAGTGTTAAAAAAAAATTGCTCTGAATATAATCTGTCAGAAAAAATACACAATGCCCTATTCTACTCCGTTTTGGAGTATATACACCAACTCCAAATGCTCTTTCATGTAAAATACAGATATTCTATATTTAAACGAATCAAAAAAAATCTAAATATTATCTAGTCACCCCAAAGTAAAAAGCAAAATCGCTCTGAATATAATCGGTCAGAAAAAATATACAATTCCCTATTGTACTCTGTTTTGAAGTATATACACGAACTCCATATGCTCTCTCATGTAAAATACAGAAATTCTATATTTAAGCGAATCGAAGAAAATCTGTGTATATCTAGACACCCCAAAGTTAAAAGAAAATAACTCTGAATATAGTCTGTTATATAAAATTTACAATGCCTCATTCTAATCTTTTTTGGAGTATATAAACCAACTCAGTATGCTCTCTAATGTAAAATAGAGAAATTCTAATTCTACCCGAATCGAAAAAATCTAAACATTATCTAGGCACTTCAATGTTAAAAAAAAATTGCTCTGAATATAATGTGTCAGAAAAAATATGCAATGCCCTATTCTACTCTGTTTTGGAGTATATTCACCAACTCCATATGCTCTCTCATGTAGAATACCAAAATTCTAATTTTACAAGAATCCAAAAAAATATAAATAATAGCTAGGCGCCCCAATGTTAAAAGAAAATGGCTCTGAATATAGTCTGTTAGAAAAAATATACAATGCCTTATTCTACTCTGTTTTGGAGTATATAAACCAACTCAGGATGCTCTCTAATGTAAAATATCGAAATTCTAATTTTCCCCAAATCAATAATAATCTAAATATTATTTAGGAACCCCAGTGTTAAAAAAAATTGCTCTGAATATAATTTGTCAGAAAAAATATACAATGCCCTATTCTACTCTGTTTTGATGTATATACACCAACTCCATATGCCCCCTCATTTAAAATACAGAAATTCTATATTTAAGCGAATCAAAAAAAATGTAAATATTATCTAGGCACCCCAATGTTATAAACAAAATTGCTCTGAATATAATCTGTCAGAAATAATATACAATGCCCTATTCTACTCTGTTTTGGAGTATAGACACCAACTCCATATGCTCTCTCACGTAAAATACAGAAATTCTATATTTAAGCGAATCGAAAAAAATCTAAATATTATCTAGGCACCCCAATGTTAAAAGCAAAATTGCTCTGAATATAATCTGTAAGAAAAAATATACAATGCCCCTTTCTACTCTGTTTTGTAGTATATACACCAACTCAATACGCTCTCTCTTATAAAATACCGAAATTCTAATTTTACGCGAATCGAAAAAAATCTAAATAATATCTAAGCGCCCCAAAGTTAAAAGAAAATGGTTCTAAATATAGTCTGTAAGAACAAATATAGAATGCCTTATTCTTCTCTGTTTTGTGGTATATAAACCAACAGACTATGCTCTCTCATGTAAAATACAGAAATTCAAATTTTACGCAAATCGAAAAAATCTAAATAAAATCTAGGGACCCCAAAGATAAAAGAAAATGACTCTGAATATAGTCTGTTAGAGAAAATATACAATGCCCTATTCTACTCTTTTTTGAAGTACATACATCAACTCAGTGTGCTCTCTCATGTAAAATACAGAAATTCTAATTTTACGTGAATCAAAAATAATCTAAATATTATCTAGGCACCCGAAGGTTAAAGCAAAATTTCTCTGAATATAATCTGTCAGAAAAAATATACAATGCCCTTTTCTACTCTGTTTTGGAGTATATACACCAACTCAATATGCTGTCACATGTAAAATATTGAAAGTCCAATTTTAGGTGAATCAAACAAGATCTAAATAATATCTAGGGGCCTCAAAGTTAAATGAAAATGGCTCTGAATATAGTCTGTTAGAAAAATATACAATGCCTTATTCTACTCCGTTTTGGAGTATATACACCAACTCAATATGCTCTTTCATGTAAAATAAAAAAAGTGTAAGTTAACTGGAATCAAAAAAATCTAAATATTATCTAGGCATTCCAATGTTAAAAACAAAATTCCTCTGAATATAATCTCTCAGAAAAAATACACACTGCCCTTTTCTACTCTGTTTTGGAGTATATAAACCAACTCCATATGCTCTCTTATCAAATACAGAAATTCTATATTTAAGTGAATCAAAAAAAATCTAAATATTATGTAGGCATTCCAATGTTAAAAACCAAATTCCTCTGAATATAATCTATCAGAAAAAATATACAATGCCTTATTCTACTCTGTTATGGAGTATATACACCAACTCAGTATGCTCTCACATGTAAAATTGAGAAATTCTAATTTTACGTGAATCGAAAAAAATTAAATATTATCTAGGAATCCCAATGTTAAAAACAAAATTGCTCTGAATATAATCTGTCAGAAAAAATATACAATGCCCTATTCTCTGTTATGTAGTATATACTCCAACTCAACTCAATATGCTCTCTCATGTAAAATACAGAAAATCTAATTTTACCAGAATCGAAAATATCTAAATATTATCTAGGCACCCCAATGTTAAAAACAAATTGCTCTGAATATAATCTGTCAGAAGAAGTATACAATGCCCTTTTCTAATTTGTTTTGGAGTATATACACCAAATCAATATGCTCTCTCATGTAAAATACCAAAATTCTAATTTTACGTGAATCGAAATAAATCTAAATAATACCTAGGCACCACAAAGTTAAACGAAAATGTCCCTGAATATAGTCAGTTAGAAAAAAATAGCATGCTTTATTCTATTCTATTTTGGAGTATATACACCAACTCCATATGCTCTCTCATGTGAAACACAGAAATTCTATATTTAAGCGAATCGAAAAAATCTAAATATTATCTAGACACCCCAATGTTAAAAACAAAATTGCTCTGAATATAATCTGTCAGAAAAAATATACAATGCCTTATTCTACTCTGTTTTGGAGTATATACACCAACTCCATTTGCTCTCTCATGTAAAATACAGAAATTCTATATTTAAGAGAATCGAAAAAACTCTAAATATTATCTAGGCACCCCAATGTTAAAAACAAAATTGCTCTGAGTATAATCTGTCAGAAAAAATATCCAATGCCCTATTATACTCTGTTTTGGAATATATACACCAACTGCATATGCTGTCTCATATAAAATAGAGAAACTCTATATTTAAGTGAATCGAAAAAAATCTAAATATTATCTAGGCACCCCTATGTTAAAAGCAAAATTGCTCTGAATATAATCAGTCAGTAAAAATATACAATGCCCTTTTCTACTCTATTTTGGAGTATATACACCAATTCCATATGCTCTCTCATGTAAAATACAGAAATTCTACTTTTAAGCGAATCGAAAAAAATCTAAATAATATCTAGGCACCCCAAAGTTAAAAGAAAATGGCTCTGAATAATATGTTAGAAAAAATATACAATGCCATATTTTACTATATTTTGGAGTATATACACCAACTCACTATGCTCTCTCATGTAAAATACAGAAACTCTAATTTTACCCGAATTGAAAAAATCTAAATATTATCAAGTCACCCAATGTTAAAAACAAAATTTCTCTGAATATAAACTCTCAGAAAAAATATACAATGCCTTATTCTACTCTTTTTTTGAGTATATATATCAACTCTACATGCTCTCTCATGAAAAATACACAAATTCTATATTTAAGCAAATCAAAAAAAATCTAAATAATATCTAGGCACCCCAAAGTTAAAAGAAAATGGCTCTGAATATAGTATGTTAGAAAAAATATACAATGCCTTATTCTACTATGTTTTGGAGTATATACACCAACTCAGTATGCTCTCTCGTGTAAAATAGAGAAATTCTAATTTTACCTGAATCGAAAAAATCTAAATATTATAAAGGCACCCAATGTTAAAAACAAAATTGCTCTGGATATAAACTCTAAGAGAAAATATACAATGCCCTATTCTACTCTGTTTTTGAGTATATACACCAACTCTACATGCTCTCTCATGTAAATTACAGAAATTCTATATTTAAGCGAATCGAAAAAAATCTAAATATTATCAAGGCACCCTAATGTTAAAAACAAAATTGCTCTCAATATAATCTGTCAGAAAAAATATACAATGCCCTTTTCTACTTTGTCTTGGAGTATATACACCAACTCAGTATGCTCTGTCATGTAAAATACAGAAATTCTAATTTTACGTGAATCGAAAAAAATCTAAATATTATCTAGGCACCCCAATGTATAAAGCAAAATCGCTCTGAATATAATCTGTCTGACAAAATATACAATGTTTTTGTCTACTTTGTTTTGGAGTGTATACACCAACTCAATATGCTCTCTCATGTAAAACACAGAAATTCTATATTTAAGCGAATCAAAAATAATCTAAATATTATCTAGGCACCCCAATGTTTAAAGCAAAATTGCTCTGAAAATAGTCTGTCAGAGAAAATATACAATGCCCTTTTCTACTTTGTTTTATAGAATACACACCAACTCAATATGCTCTCTCATGTAAAATACCGAAATTCTAATTTTCTGCGAATCAAATAAATCTGAATAATAACTAGGCGCTCCAAAGTTTAAAAAAATGGCTCTGAATATAGTCTATTAGAAAAACTATAGAATGCCTTATTCTACTTTGTTTTGGAGTATATACACAAACTCAGTATGCTCTCTCATGTAAAATACAGAAATTAGATATTTAAGCGAATCGAAAAAAATCTAAATATTATCTAGGCACCCAAATGTTAAAATCAAAACTGCTCTGAATATAATCTGTCAGAAAAGATATACAATGCGTTTTTCTCCTCTGTTTTGTAGTAGGTACACCAACTCAATATGCTCTCTCATATAAAATACAGAAATTCTAATTTTACCCAAATCAAAAAAATCTAAATACTATCTAGGCAACCCAATGTTAAAAACAAAATTACTCTGAATATAATCTGTCAGAAAATATATACAATGCCCTATTCTACACTGTTTTAAAGTATATACACAAACTCCATATGCTCCCTCATGTAAAATACCAAAATTCTAATTTTACAGAAATCGATAAAAATCTAAATAATATCTAGGCGCCCCAA
The DNA here is from genome assembly GCF_049354715.1 of Callithrix jacchus. Taxonomy (NCBI): domain Eukaryota; kingdom Metazoa; phylum Chordata; class Mammalia; order Primates; family Cebidae; genus Callithrix; species Callithrix jacchus. The sequence continues at coordinate 1,094,224 of NC_133503.1, forward strand.
AGTTAAAAGAAAATGGCTCTTAATATAGTCTGTTAGAAAAAATATACAATGTCCTATTCTACTCTGTTTTGCAGAATATACACCAACTCCATATGCTCTCTCATGTAAAATACAAAAATTCTATATTTAAGCAAGTCAAAGAAAATATAAGTATAATCTAGGCACCCCAATGTTAAAAACAAAATTGCTCTGAACATAATCTGTCAGAAAAAATATACAATGTCCTATTCTACTCTTTGTTGGAGTATATACACCACCTCCATATGCTCTCTCATGTAAATACAGAAATTCTATATTTAAGTGAATCAAAAAAAAGTCTAAATATTATCTAGGCACCCCAATGTTAAAAGCAAAATTGCTCTGAATATAATCTGTCAGATAAAATATACAATGCTTTTTTCTACTCTGTTTTGGAGTATATAAAACAACACAATATGCTCTCTCATGTAAAATACCGAAATTCTAACTTTACGTGAATCGAAAAAAATATAAATATTATCTAGGCACCTGAATGTTAAAAGCAAAATTGCTCTGAATATAATCTGTTAGAGAAAATAACGCAATTTTCTACTCTGTTTTGGAGTATATGCAACAACTCAATATGATCTCTCATGTAAAATACAGATATTCTAATTTTACGTGAATCGAAAAAAATCTAAATAATATCTAAGCGACCCAAAGTTAAAAGAAAATGGCTCTGAATATAGTCTCTTAGAAATAATATACAATGCCTTATTTTACTCTGTTTGGGAGTATATACTCCAACTCAGTATGCTCTCTCTTGTAAAATACAGAAATTCTAATTTTACCCATATCGAAAAAATCTAAAAGTTATCTAGGCACCCCAATGTTAAAAACAAAATTGCTCTGAATATAATCTGTCAGAAAAAATATACAATGTCCTGTTCTACTCAGTTTTGGAGTATCTACACCAACTCAATATGCTCTCTCATGTAAAATACAGAAATTCTATATTTGAGCGAATCGAAAAAAATCTCAATATTATCTAGGCACCCCAACGTTTAAAGCAAAATTGCTCTGAATATAATCTGTCAGAAAAAAATATACAATGCCTTTTTCTACTCTGTTTTGCAGTACATACACCAACTCAATACGCTCTTTCATGTAAAATACCGAAATTCTAATTTTACGCGAATCAAAATAATCTAAATAATATCTATGCACCCCAAAGTTAAAAGAAAATGGCTCTGAATATAGTCTGTTACAAACAATATACAATTCCTTATTCTGCTCTGTTTTGGAGTATATACACCAACTCGATAGGCTCTCTCAAGTAAAATACAGAAATTCTATATTTACGCGAATCGAAAAAAATCGCAATATTATCTAGGCAACCCAATGTTTAAAGCAAAATTTCTCTGAATATAATCTTTCAGAAAAAATATACAATGCCCTTTACTTCTGTGTTTTGCAGTATATTCACCAACTCAATATGCTCTCTCAGGTAAAATAGAGAAATTATAATTTACATGAATCGAAAAAATATATAGGCGACCCAAACGTAAAAGAAAATGCCTCTGAATATAGTCTGTTAGAAAAATATACAATGCCTTATTCTACTCCGTTTTGGAGTATATAAACCAACTCAGTATGCTCTCTCATGTAAAATACCGAAATTCTAATTTTGCGTGAATCAAAAAATATCTAAATATTATCTAGGCACCCCAATGTTAAAAACAAAATTGCTCTGAATATAATCTGTCAGAAAAAATATACAGTGCCCTATTCTACTCTGTTTTGCAGTATATACATTAACTCTATATGCTCTTTCATGTAAAATACAGAAATTCTATATTTAAGCGAATTGAAAAAATTCTAAATATTATCTAGGCACTCCAATGTTAAAAGAAAAATTGCTCTTAATATAATTTTTCAGAAAAAATATACAATGCCCTATTCTACTCTGTTTTGGAGTATATACACAAACTCAGTATGCTATCTCATGTAAAATACCGAAATTTTAATTTACGCGAATCAAAAAAAATATAAATAATATCTAGGCAATCCAAAGTTAAAAGAAAATGGCTCTGAATATACTCTGTTAGAAAAATATACAATGCCTTATTCTACTCTGTTTTGGAGTATATACACCAACTCAGTATTCTCTCTCATGTAATATACCGAAATTCTAATTTTACATGAATCGAAAAAAATCTAAATATTATCTAGGCACCCCAATGATAAAAGCAAAATTGCTCTGAATATAATCAATGAGAAAAAATATACAATGCCATTTTCTACTCTTTTTTGGAGTATATACACCAACTCAACATGGTCTCTTATGTAAAATACCGAAATTCTAATTTTACGTGAATCGTAACAAATCTAAATAATATCTAGGCACCCCAAAGTTAAAAGAAAATGGCCCTGAATGTAGTCTGTTAGAAAAAATATACAATGCCTTATTCTACTTTGTTTTGGAGTGTATACAACAACTCAGTATGCTCTCTCATATAAAGTACCGAAACTCTAAATTTACGTGAATCGATAAAAATCTAAATATTATCTAGGAACCCGAATGTTAAAAGAAAAATTACTCTGAATATAGTCTGTCAGAAAATATATACAATGCCCTTTTCTACTCGGTTTTGGATTAAATACACCAACTCAATATGCTCTCTCATGTAATACCGAAATTCTAATTTTACGCGAATCGAAAAAAATCTAAATAATATCTAGGCGCCACAAACTTAAAAGAAAATGGCTCTAAATATAGTCTGTCAGAGAAACTATAAAATGACTTACTCTACTCTGTTTTGGAGTATATACACCAACTCAGTATGCTCTCTCATGTAAAATATAGAAATTCTAATTTTACACGAATCGAAAAAATCTAAAAATTATCTAGGCACCCAAAAGTTAAAAACAAAATTGCTCTGAATGTAATCTGTCAGAAGAAATATACAATGCCCTATTCTACACTGTTTTGGAGTATATACACCAACTCCATATGCTCTCTCATGTAAAATACAGAAATTCAATATTTGAGAGAATTGAAAAAAATCTCAATATTATCTAGGCACCCCAATGTTAAAAGCAAAATTGCTCTGAATATAATCTGTCAGAGAAAATATACAATGCCCTTTTCTACTCTGTTTTGGAGTATATACACCAACTCAATACGCTCTCTCCTGTAAATTACCGAAATTATAATGTTACGCGAATCGAAAAAAATCTCAGTAATATCTAGGCGCCCCAAAGTTAAAAGAAAATGTCTCTAAATATAGTCTGTTATAAAAAATATACATTTCCTTATTCTACTCTGTTTTGAAGAATATACACAACTCAATATGCTTTCTGATGTAAAATACAGAAATTCTAATTTTACGTGAATCGAAAAAAATCTAAATATTATCTAGGCACCCGAATGTTAAAAACAAAATTGCTCTGAATAAAATCTGTCAGAAAAACTATACAATGCCCTATTATACTCTGTTTTGGAGTATACACACCAAATCCATATGCTCTCTCATGTAAAATAGAGAAATTCTATATTTGAGCAAATCGAAAAATATCTAAATAATATCTAGGCACCACAAATTTTAAAGAAAATGGCTCTAAATATAGTCTGTCAGAGAAAATATACAATAACTTATTCTACTCTCTTTTGGAGTATATACACCAACTCAATATGCTCTCTCATGTAAAATACAGAATTTCTAATTTTACGCGAATCGAAAAAAATCTAAATAATATCTAGGCGCCACAAATTTAAAAGAAAATGGCTCTAAATATAGTCTGTCAGATAAAATATACAATAAGTTATTCTACTCTCTTTTGGAGTATATACACCAACTTCATATGCTCTCTCATGTAAACTATCGAAATTCTAATTTTACCCGAATCGAAAAAATCTAAATATTATCTTGACACCCTAATGTTTAAAACAAAATTGCTCTGAATATAATCTGTCAGAAAAAATATAAAATGCCTTATTCTACTCTGTTTTGGAGTATATACACCAACTTCATATGCTCTCTTATGTAAAATACAGAAATTCTATATTTAAGTGAGTCAGAAAAAATCTAAATAATATCTAGGCGCCCCAAAGATAAAGAAAATGGCTCTAAATATAGTCTGTTAGAGAAAATATCCAATGTCTTATTCTACTTTGTTTTGGAATATATACACCAACTCCACATGCTGTCTTGTGTAAAATACATAAATTGTATATTTAAGTGAATCGAAGAAAATCTAAATATTATCTAGGCACCCCAATGTTAAAAGCAAAATTGCTCTGAATATAGTCTGTCAGAGAAAATATACAATGCCCTTTTCTACTCTGTTTTGTAGTATATACACCAACTTAATATGCTATCTCATGTAAAATACGGAAATTATAATTATACGCGAATCGAAACAAATCTAAATAATTACTAGGTGCCCCAAAGTTAAAAGAAAATGTCTCTGAATATAGTCTGTTAAAGAAATATACAATGTTTTATTATACACTGTTTTGGAGTATATACACAAACCTCGTGTACTCTCTCATGTAAAATATAGAAACTCAAATTTTACCAGAATAGTTAAAATCTAAATATTACCTAGGCACCCCAATGTTTAAATCAAAATTGCTCTGAATATGATCTGTCAAAAAAAATATACAATGCCATTTTCTACTCTGTTTTGGAGTATATACACCAACTCCATATGCTCTCTCATGTAAAATACCGAAATTATAAATTTAGGCGAATCGAAAAAAATCTAAACAATATCTAGGCACCCCAAAGTTAAAATAAAATGGCTCTTCATGTACTCTGTTAGTAAAAATATACAATGCCATACTCCACTCTGTTTTGGAGTATATACACCAACTCAGTATGTTCTCTCATAAAAAATACAGAAATTCTAATTTACGTGAATCGAAAAAAATCTAAATATTATCTAGGCACCCGAATGTTAAAAACAAAATTGCTCTGAATAAAATCTGTCAGAAAAAATATACAATGCCCTATTCTACTCTGCTTTGGAGTATATACACCAACTCCATATGCTCTCTTATGTAAAATACAGAAATTCTATATGTAAGCGAATCCAAAAAAAATCTAAATATTACCTAGGCACCCCAATGTTTAAAACAAAATTGCTCTAAATATAATCTGTCAGATAAAATATACAATGCCCTTTTCTACTCTGTTTTGGAGTATAAACACCAACTCAATACGCTGTCTCATGTAAAATACGGAAATTCTAATTATATGCGAATCAAAAATAATCTATATAATACCTAGGCGTTCCAAAGTTAAAAGAAAATGGCTCTTAATATAGACTGGTAGAAAAAATATACAATGCCTTATTCTACTCTGTTTTGGAGTATGTACACCAACTCAGTATGCTCTCTCATGTAAAATAACGAAATTCTAATTTTACGTGAATTGAAAAAAATCTAAATAATATCTAGGGGCCCCACAGTTAAAAGAAAATGGCTCTAAATATAGTCTGTTAGAAAAAATATACAATGTATTATTCTACTCTGTTTATGAGTATATACACCAACTTCGTGTACTCTCTCATGTAAAATACAGAAATTCTAATTTTACCGGAATAGTTAAAATCTAAATATTTCCTAGGCGCCCCAATGTTTAAAACAAAATATCGCTGTATATAATCTGTCAGAAAAAATGTACAATGCCCTATTCTACTCTGTTTTCAGGTATATAACCCAACTCCACATGCTCTCTCATGTAAAAAACAGAAATTCTATATTTAAGTGAATCGAACCAAATCTAAATATTATCTAGGCACCCCAATGTTAAAAGCAAATGTGCGGTGAATATTTTCGGTCAGAAAGAATATACAATGCCCGTTTCTACTCTGTTTTGTAGTATATACACCAACTCAATATGCTCTCTCATGTAAAATATAGAAATTCGAATTTTATTCGAATCAAAAAAATATAAATATAATCTAGGCACCCCAATGTTATAAACAAAATTGCTCTGAATATAATCTGTCAAAAAAATATACAATGCCAAATTCTACTCTGTTTTGGAATATATACACCAACTCAGTATACTCTCTCATGTAAAATACTGAAATTCTAATTTTACGTGAATCGAAAAAAATCTAAATAATATCTAGGCACCCGAATGTTAAAAGCAAAATTGCTCTGAATATAATCTGTCATAAAAATTATACAATGCCCTTTTTTACTCTGTATTGGAGTATATACACCAACTCAATATGCCCTCTCATGTAAAATACCCAAATTCAAATTTTACGTGAATCAAAAAAAATCTAAAAAATATCTAGGCTCCCCAAAGTTAAAAGAAAAAAGCTCTGAATATAGTCTGTTAGAACAAATATACAATGCCTTATTCTACTATGTTTTGGAGTATATACAGAAACTCAGTATGCTCTCTCCTGTAAAATAAAGATATTCAAATTTTACCGGAATCGAAAAAATCTAAATATTATCTAGGAACCCAATGTTAAAAACAAAATTGCTCTGAATATAATCTGTCAGAAAAAATATACAATGCCCTATTCTACTCTTTTTTTGAGTATATACACCAACTCTACCTGCTCTCTCATATAAAATACAGAAATTCTGTATTTAAGTGAATCGAAAAAAATCTAAATATTATCTAGGCACCCCAAAGTTAAACACAAAATTGCTCTGAATATACTCTGTCAGAAAAAATATACAATGCCCTCTTCTACTCTGTTTTCGAGTATATACACCAACTCCATATGCTCTCTCATGTAAAATACAGAAATTTTATATTTATGCGAATCGACAAAAATCTAAATATTATCTACGCACCACAACGTTAAAAGCAAAAGTGCTATGAATATATTCGGTCAGAAAAAATATACAATGCCCTTTTCTACTTTGTTTTGTAGTATATACACCAAATCAATATGCTCTCTCATGTAAAATACAGAAATTCAAATTTTACCCGAATCAAAAATATCTAAAAATTATCTAGGCACCCCAATGTTAAAAACAAAATTGCTCTGTATATAATCTGTCAAAAAAATATACAATGCCATATTGTCCTCTGTTTTTAAATATATACACCAACTCAGTAAACTCTCTCATGTAAAATACCGAAATTCTAATTTTACGTGAATCGAAAAAAATCTAAATATTATTTGGGCACCCCGATGTTATAAGCAAAATTGCTCTGAATATAATCTGTCAGAAAAAATATACAATGCCCGATTCTTCTCTGTTTTAAGGTATACACCAACTCCATATGCTCTCTCATGTAAAATACAGAAATTCTATATTTAAAAGACTCAAGAAAAATCTAAATATTATCTAAGCACCCCTATGTTAAAAACAAAATTGCTCTAAATATAATCTGTCAGAAAAAACATACAATGCCGTTTTCTACTCTGTTTCGTAATATATACACTAACTCAATATGCTCTTTCATGTAAAATACGGAAATTCTAATTATACGCGAATCGAAAAAAATCTAAATAATATCTAGGTGCCCCAAAGTTAATAGAAAATGGCTCTTAATATAGACTGTTAGATAAAATATACAATGCCTTATATTGCTCTGTTTTGGGGAATATACACCAACTCAGTATGCTCTCTAATGTAAAATACCGAAATTCTAATTATACGCGAATTGGACAAAATCTGAATAATATCTAGGCGCCCCAAAGATAAAAAAAAATGGCTCTAAATATAGTCTGATAGAGAAAATATACAATGTCTTATTCTACTTTGTTTTGGAATATATACACCAACTCCCCATGCTGTCTCATGTAAAACACATAAATTGCATATCTAAGTGAATCGAAGAAAATCTAAGTATTATCTAGGCACCCCAATGTTAAAAGCAAAATTGCTCTGAATATTGTCTGTCAGAGAAAATATACAATGCCCTTTTTTACTCTGTTTTGTAGTATATACACCAACTTAATATGCTATCTCATGTAAAATACGGAAATTATAATTATACGCGAATCGAAAAAAATCTAAATAAATACTAGGCGCCCCAAAGTTAAAAGAAAATGTCTCTGAATATAGTCTGTTAGAAAAATATGCAACGTTTTATTGTACACTGTTTTGGAGTATATACACAAACTTCGTGTACTCTCTCATGTAAAATATAGAAATTCTAATTTTACCAAAATAGTTAAAATGTAAATATTACCTAGGCACCCCAATGTTTAAATCAAAATTGCTCTGAATATAATTTGTTAGAAAAAATATACAATGCCCTTTTCTACTCTGTTTTGGAGTATATACACCAACTCCATATGCTCTCTCATGTAAAATACCGAAATTATAAATTTATGCGAATCGAAAAAAACATAAATAATATCTAGGCACCCCAAAGGTAAAAGAAAATGCCTCTTCATGTACTCTGTTAGTAAAAACATACAATGCCTTATTCCACTCTGTTTTGGAATATATACACCAACTCAGTATGTTCTCTCATGGAAAATACAGAAATTTTAATTTACATGAGTCGAAAAAAATCTAAATGTTATCTAGGCACCCGAATGTTAAAAACAAAATTGCTCTGAATAAAATCTGTCAGAAAAAATATACAATGCCCTATTCTAGTCTGTTTTGGAGTATATACACCAACTCCATATGCTCTCTCATGTAAAATACAGAAATTCTATATTTAAGCGAATTGAAATAAATCTAAATATTATCCAGGCACCCCAATGTTAAAAACAAAATTGCTGTAAATATAATCTGTCAGAAAAAATATAGAAGACCCTATTCTACTCTGTTTTGGAGTATATACACCAACTCCATATGCTCTCTCATGTGAAATACAGAAATTCTATATTTAAGCGAATTGAAAGAAATCTAAATATTATCTAGGCACCCCAATGTTAAAAGCAAAATTGCTCTGAATATAATCTGTCAGAAAAAATATACAATGCCCTATTCTACTCTGTTTTGGAGTATGTACACCAAGTTAATATGCTCTCTTATGTAAAATAACGAAATTCTAATTTTACGTGAATCGAAACAAATCTAAATTATATCCAGGGGGCCCAAAGTTAAAAGAAAATGGCTCTGAATATACTCTGTTAGAAAAATTATACAAGGCCTTATTCTACACTTTTTTGGAGTACATACACCAACTCAGTATGCTCTCTTATGTTAAATACCAAAATTCTAATTTTACGTGAATCGAAAAAAATCTAAATATTATCTAGGCACCCGAATGTTAAAGCAAAATTTCTCTGAATATAATCTTTCATAAAAAATATATAATGACCTAATCTAGTCTGTTTTGGAGTATATACACCAACTCAATATGTTCTCTCATGTAAAATACCGAAATTCTAATTTTACGCGAATCGAAATAAATCTAAAGGATATCTATGCGCCCCAAAGTTAAAAGAAAATGGCTCTGAATATTGTCTGTTAGAAAAAATATACAATGCCTTATTCTACTCTGTTTTGGAGTCTACACACCAACTCGGTATGCTCTCTCATGTAAAATACAGAAATTCTGTATTTAAGCAAATCGAATGTAATCTAAATATTATCTAGGAACCCCAATATTAAAAACAAAATTACTCGTAATATAATCTGTCAGAAAAAAAATACAATGCCCTATTCTACTTTGTTTTAAATTATATACACCAACTCGATATGCTCTCTCATGTAAAATACAGAAACTCTGTATTTAAGCAAATCGAATGTAATCTAAATATTATCTAGGCACCCCTATGTTAAAAGCAAAATTGCTCTGAATATAATCTGTCAGAAAAAATATACAATGCTCTTTTCTACTCTATTTTGGAGTATATACAGCAATTCCATATGCTCTCTCATGTAAAATACAAAAATTCTACTTTTAAGCGAATCAAAAAAAATCTAAATAATATCTAGGTGCCCCAAAGTTAAAAGAAAATTGCTCTGAATAATATGTTAGAAAAAATATAAAATGCCTTATTGTACTATATTTTGGAGTATATACACCAACTCACTATGGTCTCTCGTGTAAAAGACAGAAACTAATTTTACCGGAATCGAAAAAATCTAAATATTATCAAGGCACGCCAATGTTAAAAACAAAATTTCTCTGCATATAAACTCTCAGAAAAAATATACAATGCCTTATTCTACTCTTTTTTTGTGTATATACACCAACTCTACATGCTCTCTAATGAAAAATACAGACATTCTATATTTAAGCAAATCAAATAAAATCTAAATAATATCTAGGTTCCCCAGAGTTAAAAAAAAATGGCTCTGAATATAGTATGTTAGAAAAAATATACAATACCATGTTCTACTATGTTTTGGAGTATATACACCAACTCAGTATGCTCTCTCGTGTAAAATAGAGAAATTCTAATTTTACCCGAATTGAAAAAAATCTAAATACTATCAAGGCACCCCAATGTTAAAAACAAAATTTCTCTGGATATAAACTCTAAGAGAAAATATACAATGCCCTATTCTACTCTGTTTTGAGTATATACACCAACTCTACATGCTCACTCATATAAACTACAGAAATTTTATATTTATGCGAACAGAAAAAAATCTAAATATTATCTAGGCACCCTAATGTTAAAAACAAAATTGCTCTGAATATAATTTGTCAGAAAAAATATACAATGCCCTATTCTACTCTGTTTTGGAGTATATCCACGAACTCCATAAGGTCTCTAATAGAAAATACATAAATTCTATATTTAAGCGAATTGAAAAAAATATAAATATTATCTAGGCATCCCTATATTAAAAGCAAAATTGCCTAGAATATAATCAGTTAGAAAAAACATACAATGCCGTTTTTTACTCTGTTTTGGAGTATATACACAAACTCAATATGCTCTCTCATGTAAAATACTGACATTCTAATTTTACGCGAATCGAAAAAAATCTAAATTATATCCAGGGGGCCCAAAGTTAAAAGAGAATGGCTCTGAATATACTCTGTTAGACAAATTATACAATGCCTTATTCTACACTTATTTGGAGTATATACACCAACTCAGTATGCTCTCTTATGTAAAATACCGAAATTCTAATTTTATGTGAATCGAACAAATCTAAATATTATCTAGGCACCCGAATGTTAAAAGCAAAATTTCTCTGAATATAATCTTTCATAAAAAATATAAAATGACCTAATCTAGTCTGTTTTGGAGTATATACACCAACTCAATATGTTCTCTCATGTAAAATACCGAAATTCTAATTTTACGCGAATCGAAAAATATCTAAAGAATATCTATGTGACCCAAAGTTAAAAGAAAATGGCTCTGAATATAGTCTGTTAGAAAAAATATACAATGCCTTATTCTACTCTATTTTGGAGTATACACACCAACTAAGTATGCTCTCTCATGTAAAATACAGAAATTTTAATTTTTCCAGAATTGAAAAAATATAAATATTATCTAGGCACCCAAAGTTAAAAGAAAAATTTCTCTGAATATAATCTATCAGAAAAAATATACAATGCCTTATTTTACTCTGTTTTGGGGTATATACACCAACTCCATATGCTCTCTCATGTAAAATACAGAAATTATATATTAAAGCGCATCGAAAATAATCTAAATATTATCTAGGCACACCAATGTTAAAAGCAAAATTGCTCTGAATGTAATCTTTCAGAGAAAATATACAATGCCGTTTTCTACTTTGTTTTGTAGAATATACACCAACTCAATATGCTCACTCATGTAAAATACCGAAATTCTAATTTTATGCAAATAAAAAAATCTGAATAATAACTAGGCGTGCCAAAGTTTGAAGAAAATGGCTCTGAATATAGTCTATTACAAAAAATATACAATGCCTTATTCTAATTTGTTATGGAGTACATACACCAACTCAGTATGCTCTCTCAATAAAATACAGAAATTACACATTTAAGCGAATCGAAAAAAATCTAAATATTATCTAGGCACCCAAATGTTAAAATCAAAACTGCTCTGAATATCATCTGTCAGAAAAGATATACAATGCCCTTTTCTACTCTGTTTTGTAGTATGTACACCAACTCAATGTGCTCTCTCATATAAAATACAGAAATTCTAATTTTACCCGAATCGAAAAAATCTAAATCTTATCTAGGCACCCAAATGTTATAAACAAAATTGCTCTGAATATAATCTGTTAGAAAATATATACAATGCCCTATTCTACTCTGTTTTAAAGTATATAAACCAACTCCATATGCTCCCTTATGTAAAATACCAAAATTTTAATTTTACGCGAAGCGAAAAAAATCTAAATAATATCTAGGCGCCCCAAAGTTAAAAAAGAATGGCTCTGAATATAGTCTGTTAGAAAAAATATACAATGCCATATTCTACTCTGTTTTAAAGAATATACACCAACTACATATGCTCTCTCATGTAAAATAGAAAAATTCTATATTTAAGCGATTCAAAGAAAATGTAAGTATAATCTAGGCACCCCAATGTTAAAAACAAAATTGCTCTGAATATAATCTGTCAGAAAAAATATACAATGTCCTATTCTACTCTGTATTGGAGTATATACACCAACTCCATATGCTCTCTCATGTAAATACAGAAATTCTATATTTAAGTGAATCAAGTAAAATCTAAATATTATCTAGGCACCCCAATGTTAAAAGCAAAATTGCTCTGAATATAATCTGTCAGATAAAATAAACAATGCCCTTTTCTACTCTTTTTTGAAGTATATACACCAACTAAATATGCCCTCTCATGTAAAATATCGAAATTCTAATTTTACTTGAATCGAAATAATCTAAATATATTCTAGGCAACCCAATGTTAAAAGCAATATTTCTCTGAATATAATCTGACAGAAAAAATATATAATGCAGTTTGCTACTCTCTTTTGTTGTATATACACCACCTCAATATGCTCTCTCACGTAAAATACAGAAATTTGAAATTTACGTGATTCGAAAAAAATCCAAATAATATCTAGGCGCCCCAAAGTTAAAAGAAAATGGCTCTGAATATAGTCTGTTAGAAAAAATATACAATGCCTTATTCTTCTCTGTTTTACAGTATATACACCAACTCAGTATGCTCTCTCATGTAAAATATTGAAATTATAATATTACCGGAATCGAAAAAACCTAAACATTATCTAGGCACCCAAATGTTAAAAACAAAATTGCTCTGCATATAATCTCTCAGAAAACTTATAGAATGCCCTTTTCTACACTGTTTTAAAGTATATACACCAACTCAATATGCTCTCTCATGTAAAATAGCGAAATTCAAATTTTACGTGAGTTGAAATTAATCTAAATAATATCTAGGTGCCCCAAAGTTAAAATAAAATGGCTCTGAGTATAGTCTGTTAAAAAAAAAATGCCTGATTCTACTCTGTTTTGGAGTATATACACCAACTCAGTATGCTCTCTCCCGTAAAATAAAGAAATTCTAATTTTAGCCGAATCGAAAAAATCTAAATATTATCTAGGCACCCAAATGTTAAAAAAAAATTGCTCTGAATATAATCTGTCAGAAAAAATATACAATACCCTATTCTAATCGGTATTTGCGTATATACATCAAATCCATACGCTCTCTCATGTAAAATACAGAAATTCTATGTTTAAGTGAATCGACAAAAATCTAAATATTATCTAGGCACCCCAATGTTCAAAGCGAAATTGCTCTGAATATAATCTGTCAGAAAAAATATACAATGCCATTTTCTACACTTTTTTGCAGTATATACACCAACTCAATATGCTCTCTTAAGTAAAATACTGAAATTCTAATTTTACGAGAATCAAAAGAAACCTAAATAATATCTAGGCGCCCCAAAGTTAAAAGAAAATGGCTCTGAATATAGTGTGTTAGAAAAAATATACAATGCCTTATTCTAATCTGTTTTGGAGTATATACACCAACTCAGTATGCTCACTCGTGTAAAATACAGAAACTCTAATTTTACCCGAATCCGAAAAATCTAAATATTATCTAGGCACCCCAATGTTTAAAGCAAAATTGATCTGAATATAGTCTGCCAGAAAAAATATACAGTGTCCTTTTCTACTCTTTTTTCTAGTATATACACCAATTCCATAGGCTCTTTCATGTAAAATACAAAAATTCAAATTTTACAAGAATCGAAAGAATCTAAATAATATCTAGGCGCCTCGAAGTTAAAAGAAAATGGCTCTTAATATAGTCTGTTAGAAAAAATATAAAATGCCTTATTCTACTCTGTTTAGGAGTATATACGCCAACTCAATATGCTCTCTCATGTAAAATGCGGAAATTTTAATTTTACCTGAATCGAAAAAATCTAAATATTATTTAGGCAAACCAATGTTAAAAACAAAATTGCTCTGAATATAATCAGTCAGAAAAAATGTACAATGCACTATTCTACTCTGTTTTAAAGTATATACATTATCTCCATATGCTCTATCATGTAAAATACAGAAATTCTATATTTAAGGAAATGGAAAACAATTTAAATATTATCTCGGCACGCCAATGTTAAAAACAAAATTGCTCTGAATATAATCTGTCAGAAAAAATATACAATGCCCTATTCTACTCTGTTTTGGAGTATATACACCAACTCAATATGCTCTCTCATGTGAAATACTGAAATTCTAAATTTATGTGAATCAAAAAAAATCTAAATATTATTTAGGCACCCCAATGTTAAAAGAAAAATTGCTCTGAGTATATTCTGTCATAAAAAATATACAATGCCTTTTTCTACTTTGTTTTTGTGTATATACACCAACTCAATATGCTCTCTCATGTAAAATACCGAAATTCTAATTTGACTCGAGTTGAAAAATATCTAAATATTATCTAGGCACCCCAATGTTAAAAGCAAAATTGCTCTTAATATAGTGTGTCACAATAATTATACAATGCCCTATTCTACTCGGTTTTGAAGTATATACACCAACTCAGTATGCTCTCTCATGTAAAATACACAAATTCTATACTTAAGCAAATCGAAAAAAATCTAAATATTATCTATGCATCCCAATGATAAAAGCAAAATTGCTCTGAATATAATCGGTCAGAAAAAATATACAATGCCCTTTTCTACTCTGTTTTGTAGTGTATACATCAACTAAATATGCTTTCTCATGTAAAATACAGAAATTATAATTTTACCCGAACCGAAAAAATCTAAATATTATCTAGGCACCCCAATGTTAAAAGCAAAATTGCTCTGAATATAATCTGTCAGAAAAAATATACAATGCCCTATTCTATTCTGTTTTGTAGTATAAACACCAACTCAATATGCTCTGTCATGTAAAATACAAAAATTCTAATTCTACCCGAATTGAAAAAATATAAATATTATCTAGGCACCCCAATGTTAAAAGCAAAATTTCTCTGAATATAATCTGTCAGAAAAAATATACAATGCTCTTTTCTACTCTGTTTTGCCGTATATACACCAACTCAACATGGTCTCTCATGTAAAATACGGAAATTCTAATTTTAGTTAAATCAAAAAAAATCTAAATAATATCTAGGATCCCAAAGTTAAAAGAAAATGGCTCTGAATATAGTGTTTTAGAAAAAATATACAATGCCTTATTCCACTCTGTTTAGGAGTATATACACCAACTCAGGATG
This sequence comes from Callithrix jacchus, assembly GCF_049354715.1. NCBI lineage: Eukaryota > Metazoa > Chordata > Mammalia > Primates > Cebidae > Callithrix > Callithrix jacchus. The sequence goes on from NC_133503.1 coordinate 1,109,779, forward strand.
CTCTCTCATGTCAAATAACGAAATTCTAATTTTACCCGAATCGAAAATAATCTAAATATTATCTCGGCAACCCAGTGTTAAAAAAAAAATTGCTCTGAGTATACTTTGTCAGAAAAAATATCTAATGCTCTATTCTATTTTGTTTTGGAGTATATACAGCAACTAAGGATGCTCTCTCATGTAAAATATAGAAATTCTAATTTTACCCGAATCGAAAAAATCTAAATATTATCTAGGCACCCCAATGATAAAAAAAAAATTTCTGTGAATATAATCTTTAAGAAAAAAAATACAACGCCCTATTCTACTCTGTTTTGGAGTATATACAGAAACTCTATATGCTCTCTCATGTAAAATACAGAAATTCTAATTTTACGCGAATCGAAAAAAATCTAAATAATATCTAGGTGCCCCAACGATCAACAAAAATGGCTCTGAATATAGTCTGTTAGAAAAAATATACAATGCCTTATTGTACTTTGTTTTGGAGTATATACACAACTTTATATGCTCTCTCATGTAAAATACAGAAATTCTAATTCTACCCTAATCGAAAAAATATACATATTGTCTAGGCATCTGAATGTTAAAAACAAAATTGCTCTGAATATAATCTGTTATAAAAAATATTCAATCCCCTATTCTACTCTGTTTTGGAGTATATACACCAACTCAGTATGCTCACTAACGTAAAATAACGCAATTCTAATTTTACGTGAATCGAAAAAAATCTATACATTATCTAGGCACTTCAATGTTAAAAACAATATTGCTCTGAATATAATCTGAAAGAAAAAATATACAATGCCCTATTCTACTCTGTTTTGTATTATATACACCAACTCAATATGCTCTTTCATGTAAAATACAGAAATTCTATATTTAAGCGAATCGAAAATTATCTAAATATTATCTAGGCACCACAATGTTAAAGCAAAATTGCTCTGAATAGAATCTGTCAAAAAAAATACACAATGCCATTTTCTACTTTGTTTTGGAGTATATACACGAACTCATTATGCTCTGACATGTAAAATACAGAAATTCTAATTTTATAAGAATCGAAAGAATCTAAATATTATGTAGGCACGTCAATGTTAAAAACAAAATTGCTCTGAATATAATCTTTCAGAAAAAATATACAATGCCCTATTCTACTCTGTTTTGGAGTATGTACACCAACTCAGTATTGTCTCTCATGTAAAATACCGAAAATCTAATTTTACCCGTATCGAAAAAATCAAAATATTATGTAGGCAACCCAATGTTACAAACAAAATTGCTCTGAATATAATGTGTCACAAAAAATATTCAATCCCCTATTCTACTCTGTTTTGGAGTATATACACCAACTCAGTATGCTCTCTAATGTAAAGTACCGCAATTCTAATTTTAGGTGAATCGAAATAAATCTATATATTATCTAGGCACTTCAATGTTAAAAACAATATTGCTCTGAATATAATCTGTCAGAAAAAATATACAATGCCCTATTCTACTCTGTTTTGTATTATATACACCAACTCAATATGCTCTTTCATGTAAAAGACAGAAAACTCTAATTTTACCCGAATCGAAAAAATCTAAATATTTTATAGGCACGTTAATGTTAAAAACAAAATTGCTCTGCATAACATCTGTCAGAAAAAACATACAGTGCCCTTTTCTACTTTGTTTTGGGGTATATACACCAACTCCATAGACTCTCTCATGTAAAATACCGAAATTCTAATTTTACGCAAATCGAAAAAAATCTAAATGATATCTAGACGCCCCGAAGTTAAAAGTTAATGGCTTGAAATATAGTCTGTTAAAAAAAATATACAATGCCTTATTCTACTCTGTTTTGGAGTATATAAACCAACTCAGTATGCTCTCTCATGTAAAATACAGAAATTCTAATTTTACCCGAATTGAAAAAATCAAAATATTATCTAGGCACCCCAATGTTAAAAGTAAAATTTCTCTGAATATAATCTGTCATAAAAAATATACAATGCCGGAGGACTCAAGATGGCGCTGTGAGAACAACTTAGGATTGGAGCTCTTCTCGTTGAATCCGCAAACGGTGAGTCAGAGCAGCATTTTCCGACTGATCTTTGTTGCCCACAGAACGGGGAAACTCCCAAGTATAAAAAACACACGGGACGCCAGGCAGTAGGTCTGCCTGGCGAAGCCGGCAGCCCAGGCGGTGGCGGCCGGCCCTACCCAGCAATCCCCACAGGGCGTGCTTGTCCAGGTGCCCTGTTGAACCGGCAACCTGAGACTTGAGAGGGCTGGACTTGAGACTGAACGAGACTTGGACAATAGGCCAGCCCAGGGGATTTCAGGGATTGGGATACCCAGTGGGACGAACAAAACCGCGATTTCAAACTATCCCGAGCAGACGGTCCGAGACGCTCTGTGGGGGAGGGGTGTCCACCACTACCGAGGCAACCCACCCCAACTGAGATACACGCCCACTGCTGACGCAGCCAGCCATTGCCGAGGCAACCCGCCCCAACTGAGATACACGCCCACTGCTGACGCAGCCAGCCGTTGCCGAGGCAACCAGCCCCAACTGAGATACATGCCCATTGTGCAGCCAGCCATTGCCGAGGCAACCCGTCCCTACTGAGATACACGCCCACTGCTGACGCAGCCTGCCCTTGCTGAGGCAACACGCTACAACGAAGAGACTCCACAGCAGGGCGTGGCGGAGACCACAGCAAAGCCGGCAGGAACAGCACGAGTCACACAACAGCAGGGCAGAGCCTCGGAAGCCAAACAGTGGCTAGTCTGCCTTCTAGCTGGGCAGGACACCTGATCGGACATCCAAAAATAAAGCCCAAACCCCTCAACACAGAGCATTTGAGAAAAAAAAAAGGGTTTTTTAATGAGCTCTGTTGCAGCAGAATCAAACATAGCAGCCTAACAGCCCTGAATGAACAACAGAGTGCACAGCTCAGCAATTAAACCCCTATAAAGTACAAACTGTCTCCTCAAGCAGCTCCCTGACCCCTCTATATCCAAAAGACTGACATTAGGCAGGCATCATCCTGGGACAAAGAGAGCAGAAAAAGAAACTGGTAGCATTCCTCGCTGTGCCACAGATACTAGAGGTGCACCCCAGACAAGCAGGGTCTGGAGCGGACCTCAGCAGTCGTACAGCGAAGGGGCTAGACTGGTAGAAGGAAAACCAAGCAACAGAAATACTTCATCATCAACATTCTGGGTGTCCACTCAGAGACCCAAACGAAAAGTCAGCAACTACGCAGACGACCAGTGGACAAATCCACAAAGATGGGAAGAAACCAGCGCAAAAAGGAGGAGAACACCCAAAACCAGAACACCTCGCCTCCTAGAAAGGACCAAAACTCCTCACCAGCAAGGGAACAAAGCTGGACGGAGAATGACTGTGACGAAATGACGGAATTAGACTTCAGAAGATGGATAATGAGAAACTTTTGTGAGCTAAAAGATCATGTATTAAATCAATGCAAAGAAACTAAGAACCTTGAAAAAAGATTTGAAAAAAGATTCGAGGAAACGATAACAAGAATGGATACCTTAGAGAGGAATATGAATGAATTAAAGGAGCTGAAAAACACAATACGAGAACTTCGCGAAGCAAACGCAAGTTTCAATAGCCGAATTGACCAAGCAGAAGAAAGAATATCTGAAGTCGAAGACCAACTCAATGAAATAAAACGAGAAACCAAGATCAGAGAAAAAAGCGCAAAAAGGAATGAACAAACTCTCCAAGAAATGTGGGACTATGTGAAAAGACCTAACCTACGTTTGATAGGTGTACCAGAAGGGGACGAAGAGAATGAATCCAAGCTGGAAAATACTCTTCAGGACATCATCCAGGAAAATTTCCCCCACCTAGCAAGACAAGCCAACACTCAATTGCAGGAAATACAGAGAACACCACAAAGATATTCCGCAAGAAGAGCAACCCCAAGGCACATAATCGTCAGATTCAACAGGGTGGAAATAAAGGAGAGAATACTAAGGGCAGTCAGAGAGAAAGGTCGGGTCACCCACAAAGGGAAGCCCATCAGACTCACAGCAGATCTCTCGGCAGAAACACTACAAGCCAGAAGAGAGTGGGGGCCAATATTCAACATTCTTAAAGAAAAGAACTTTCAACCCAGAATTTCATATCCAGCCAAACTGAGCTTCAGAAGTGAAGGAAGAATAAAATCCTTTGTGAACAAGCAAGTACTCAGAGATTTTGTCACCACCAGGCCTGCTTTACAGGAGCTCCTAAAAGAGGCACTACACATAGAAAGGATCAATCAGTACCAGCCATTCCAAAATCACACTGAATGCTAAAGAGCTTCAACATAATGAAGAATCTACAACAACTAACAGGCAAAACAGCCACTTAGCATCAAAATGGCAGTATCAAATTCACACATAACAATATTAACCCTAAATGTAAATGGACTAAATGCACCAATCAAAAGACACAGACTGGCAAATTGGATAAAAATCCAAAACCCATCAGTGTGCTGTATCCAGGAAACCCATCTCACATGCAAGGATACACAAAGGCTCAAAATAAAGGGATGGAGGAAGATTTATCAAGCTAATGGAAAGCAAAAAAAAGCAGGAGTTGCAATTCTCATCTCTGATGAAATAGACTTTAAAGCAACAAAGATCAAAAGAGACAAAGAAGGCCATTACATAATGGTAAAAGGATCGATAAAACAAGAAGAGCTAACTATCCTAAACATATATGGACCCAACACAGGAGCACCCAGATACATAAGGCAAGTTCTTAATGACTTACAAAAGGACTTAGACTCCCACACAATAATAGTGGGAGACGTTAACACTCCACTGTCAATACTAGACAGATCAACCAGACAGAAAATCAACAAGGATATCCAGGGCTTGAACTCAGACCTGGAGCAAGCAAACCTGGTGGACATTTACGGAACTCTCCACCCCAAATCCACAGAATACACATTCTTCTCAGCACCACATCACACCTACTCTAAAATTGACCACATAATTGGAAGTAAAGCACTGCTCAACAAATGCAAAACAACTGAAATTATAACAAACAGCCTCTCAGACCATAGTGCAATCAAGTTAGAACTCAGAATTCAGAAACCGACCCAGAACCGCACAGCTTCACGGAAACTAAACAACTGGCTCTTGAATGTTGACTGGGTAAACAATGAAATGAAGGCAGAAATAAAGAAGGTCTTCAAAACCAATGAGAACGAAGACACAATGTGCCAGAACCTCTGGGACACATTTAAAGCAGTCTCTAGAGGAAAGTATATAGCAACAAGTGCCCATATGAGGAGAATGGAGAGATCCAAAATTGACACCCTATCATCAAAATTGAAAGAGCTAGAGGAGCAAGATCAAAAAAACTCAAAACCCAGCAGAAGACAAGAAATTACTAAGATCAGAGCTGAGCTGAAGGAGATTGAGACACAAAAAACCCTTCAAAAAATCAATAAATCCAAGAGCTGGTTTTTTGAAAAGATCAACAAAATAGACAGACCACTAGCCAGATTGATTAAAAAAAAAGAGAGAGAACAACCAAATAGATGCAATAAAAAATGATAAAGGGGAAATCACCACAGATTCCACAGAAATTCAAACCATCATCAGTGAATATTACAAACAACTCTATGCGCATAAACTAGTAAACCTGGAAGAAATGGATACATTCCTGGACTCCTGTGTCCTCCCAAGCCTAAACCAGGAGGAAGCTGAAACTATGAATAGACCAATAACAAGGTCTGAAGTCGAGGCAGCAATTAAGAGCCTACCTCACAAAAAAAGCCCAGGTCCAGACGGGTTCACAGCCGAATTCTACCAGACACACAAGGAGGAGCTGGTACCATTCCTTCTAAAACTATTTCAAACAATCCAAAAAGAGGGAATCCTTCCCAAATCATTTTATGAGACCAACATCATCCTGATATCAAAACCCGGCAGAGACCCAACGAGAAAAGACAACTTCAGGCAAATATCCATGATGAACATAGATGCAAAAATCTTCAATAAAATATTGGCAAGCCGATTGCAACAGCAAATCAAAAAACTTATTCATCATGATCAAGTAGGATTCATCCCAGGGATGCAAGGCTGGTTCAACATACGCACGTCTATCAACGTAATTCACCACATAAACAGAACCAAAAACAAAAACCACATGATTATCTCAATTGACGCAGAGAAGGCATTTGACAAAATTCAACAGCCCTTTATGCTAAAAACCCTCAATAAACTCGGTATCGATGGAACGTATCTCAAAGTAATAAAAGCTATTTACGACAAACCAACAGCCAATATCATACTGAATGGGCAAAAACTGGAAGCATTCCCTTTGAAATCTGGCACTAGACAAGAATGCCCTCTCTCACCACTCCTATTCAATATAGTACTGGAAGTTCTAGCCAGAGCAATCAGGCAAGAAAAAGAAATAAAGGGTATTCAAATAGGAAAGGTGGAAGCCAAATTGTCTCTATTTGCAGACGACATGATAGTATATACACCAACTCAATATGCTCTTTCATGTAAAATACGGAAATTCTAATTATACGCGAATCGAAAAAAATCTAAATAATACCTAGGCACCACAAAGCTAATAGAATATGGCTCTTAATATAGACTGTTAGTAAAAATATACTATGCCTTATATTACTCTGTTTTGGAGTATATACAACAATTCAGTATGCTCTCTCATATAAAATACCTAAATTATAATTTTACGCAAATCAAAAATTCTAAATAATATCTCGGCACCCGAAAGATAAAGAAAATGGCTCCGAATATAGTCTGTTAGAGAAAATATACAATGTCTTATTCTACTTTGTTTTGGAGTATATACACCATCTCAGTATGCTCTCAAATGTAAAATATAGAAATTTTAATTTAACCCGAATAGAAAAAATCTAAATATTATCTAGGCACCCCAATATTAAAAACAAAATTGCTCTGAATATTATCAGTCAGAAAAAATATACAATACCCTATTCTACTTTGTTTTGGGGTATATACACCAACTCTACCTGCTCTCTCATATAAAATACAGAAATTCTATATTTAAGCGAATCGAAAAAAATCTAAATATTATCTAGGCAACCCAATGTTAAAAGCAAAATTGCTCTGAATACAATCTGTCAGAAAAATACAATGCCCTCTTCTACTCTCTTTTGGAGTATATACACAAATCAATATGCTCTCTTATGTAGAATACAAAAATTCTAATTTTATGTGAATCGAAAAAAATCTAAATAATATCTAGGCACCCCAAAGTTAAAAGAAAATGACTCTGAATATAGTCTGTTAAAACAAATATACAATGGCTTTTTCTTCTCTGTTTTGGAGTATATACACCAACTCAATATGCTCTCTCATTTAAAATAAAAAAATTCTAAATTTACGTGAATCAAAAAAAATCTAAATATTATCTAGGCACCCCAATGTTAAAAGCAAAATTACTCTGAATATAATATGTCAGAAAAAATATACAATTCCCTTTTCTACTCTTTTTTGTAGTATATACAACGACTCAAATTGCTCTCTAATGTAAAAACAGAAATTCTAATTTTACACGAATAGAAAAAATCTAAATATTATCATGGCACACCAATGTTAAAAACACAATTTCTCTGAATATAGTCTGTTGGAAAAAATATACAATGCCTTATTCTACTCAGTTTTTGAGTACATACACCAACTCTACCTGCTCTCTCATGTAAAATACAGAAATTCTATATTTACGCGAATCGAAAAAAATCTAAATATTATATAGGTACCCCAATGTTAAAAGCAAAATTCCTCTGAATATAATCTGTCAGAAAAAATATACAATGCTCTTTTCTACGCTGTTTTGGAGTTTATACACCAACTCCATATGCTCTCTCATGAAAAATAGTGAAATTCTATATTTAAGCGAATCGAAGAAAATCTAAATATTATCTAGGCACCCAAATGTTAAAAACAAAATTGCTCTGAATATAATCTGTCATAAAAAATATACAATGCCCTTTTCTACTCTGTTTGGGAGTATATACACCAACGTTATATGCTCTCTCATGTAAAATACAGAAATTATATATGTAAGCAGATCGAAATAAATCTAAATATTATATATGCACCCATGTTCAAAACAAAATTGCTCTGAATATTATGTGTCAGAAAAAATATACAATGCCTTATTCTACTATGTTTTGGGGTATATACACCAACTTTATATGCTCTCTCATGTAAAATACAGAAATTCTATATGTAATCAAATCCAAAAAATCTAAATATTATCTAGGCACCCCCATGTTAATAGCAAAATTGCTCTGAATATAATCTGTCATAAAAAATATAAAATGTCGTTTTCTACTCTGTTTTGCAGTATATACACCAACTCCATATGCTCTCTCATGTAAAATACCGAAATTCTAATTTTACGCGAATCAAAAAAAATCTAATTAATTTCTAGGTGCCCCAATGTTAAAAGAAAATGGCTCTCAATATAGTCTGTTAGAAAAAATATACAATGCCTTATTCTACTTCGTTTGGGAGTATATACACCAACTCAGTGTGCTCTCTCATGTAAAATAGAAAAATTCTAATTTTACCCGAATCGAAAAAATCTAAATATTATCTAGGCACCCTAATGTTAAAAACGAAATTGCTCTGAATATAATCTGTCAGAAAAAATAAACAATGCCCTTTTCTACTCTGTTTTGGAGTATACACACCACCTCCATATGCTCTATCATGTAAAATACAGAAATTCTATATTTAAGTGAATCAAAAAAAATCTAAATATTATCTAGGCACCCCAATGTTAAAGGCAAAATTGCTCTGAAAATCATCTGTCAGAAAAAATATACAATAGACTATTCTACTCTGTATTGGAGTATATACACCAACTCAGTATGCTCTCTCATGTAAAATACCGAATTTCTAAATTTACGTGAATCGAAAAAAACTAAATATTATCTAGGCACCCCAATGTTAAAAGCAAAATTGCTCTGAATATAATCTGTCATAAAAATATACAATATTATATTTTACTCTGTTTTGTTTTATAAACAACAACACTATATGCTCTCTCATGTAAAATGCAGAAATTCTAATTTTACCCGAATCGAAAAAATCTAAATATATTCTAGGCAACCCAATGTTAAAAATAAACCTGGTCTGAATATAATCTGTCAGATAAAATATACAATGCCCTATTATACTCTGTTTCGGAGTGTATACACCAACTTTCTATGCTCTGTCATGTAAAATACAGAAATTCTGTATTTAAGCAAATCCAAAAAAATCTAAATATTATCTAGGCACCCCAATGTTAAAAGCAAAATTGCTCTGAATATAATCTGTCAGAAAAAATATACAATACCCTTTTCTACTTTGTTTTGTAGTATATAAACCAACTCAGTAAGCTCTCTCATGTAAAATACAGAAATTCGAATTTAACCCAAATTGAAAAAATCTAAATATTATCTAGGCACCAGAATGTTAAAAACAAAATTGCTCTGAATATAATCTGTCAGAAAAAATATACAATGCTTTATTCTACTCTGTTTGGGAGTGTATACACCAATACAAAATTGCTCTGAATATACTCTGTCAGAGCAAATATACAATGGCCTATTCTACTCTGTTTTGGAGTATATACACCAACTCCATATGTTCTCTCATGTAACATAAAGATATTCTATATCTAAGGGAATCGAAAAAAATCTAAATATTATCTAGGCTCACCAATGTTAAAAGCAAAATTGCTCTTAATATAATCTGTCAGAAAAAATATACAATGCTTTTTTCTACTCTGTTTTGTAGTATATACACAAACTCAATATGCTCTCTCATGTAAAATATCGAAATTCTAATTTTACGTGAATCGATAAAAATCTAAATGATATCTAGGCGCCCCAAAGTTAAAAGAAAATGGCTCTGAATATAGTCTTTTAGAAAAAATATAGAATGCCTTATTCTACTCTGTTTTGGAGTATATACACCAACACAATATGCTCTCTAGTTTAAAATACCGATATTCTAATTTTACGTGACTCGAAACATATCTAAATATTATCCAGGCACCCAATGTTAAAAGAAAAATTTCTCTAAATATAGTCAGTCAAAAAAAATACACAATGCCCTATTCTACGGTGTTTTGGAGTATATACACCAACTCAATATGCTCTCTCGGGTAAAATACAGAAATTCTATATTTATGCGAATCGAAAAAAATCTATATATTATCTAGGCACCCCAATGTTAACAACAAAATTGCTCTGAGTATAATCTGTCAGAAAAAAATATACAATGCCCTATTCTACTCTGCTTTGGAGTATATACACCAACTCTGTATGTTCTCTCATGTAAACTACAGAAATTCTATATTTAAGCGAATCGAAAAGAATCCAAATATTATCTAGGCACCCCAATGTTAATAGTAAAATTCCTCTGAATATAATCTTCAGAAACAATACACAATGCCCTTTTCTACTCTTTTTTGTAGTATATACACCAACACAATCTGCTCTCTCATGTAAAATACAGAAATTACAATTTTACATGAATCGATAAAAATCTAAATAATATTTAGGCTCCCCAAAGTTAAAAGAAAATGACTCGGAATATAGTGTGTTAGAGAAAATATACAATGCCTTATTCTACTCTGTTTTCGAATATATACACCAACTCAGTATGCTCTCTCATGTAAAATACCGAAATTCTAATTTGACATGAATCTAAAAAAAATCTAAATATTATCTAGGCAGCTCAATGTTAAAAGCAAAATTGCTCTGAATATAATGTGTCGGAAAAAATATACAATGCCCTATTCTACTCTCTTTTGGAGTATATACACCAACTTCATATGCTCTCTCATGTAAAATACAGAAATTCTAATTTTACGTGAATGGAAAATAATCTAAATAATATCTAGGCGCCCCAATATTAAAAGCAAAACTCCTCTGAATATAATCTGTCAGAAAAAATATACAATGCACTATTCGTCTCTGTTTTGGAGTATATAGCCCAACTCAGTATTCAGTCTCATGTAAAATACCGAAATTCTAATTTTACATGAATCGAAAAAAATCTAAATATTATCTAGGCACCCGAATGTTAAAAGCAAAATTTCTCTGAATATAGTCTGTCAGAAATAATATAAAATGCCCTCTTCTACTTTGTTTTGGAGGATATACACCAAGTCCATATGCTCTCTCATGTAAAATACCGAAATTATAATTTTACAAGAATCGAAAAAAATCTAAATAATATCTCGGTGCCCCAAAGTTAAAAGAAAATGGCTCTAAATATAGTCTGTTAGAAAAAATATACAATGCCTTATTCTACTCTGTTTTGGAGTATATACACCAACTCCATATGCTCATTACTATAAAATACAGAATTTCTATACTTAAGCGAATCGAAAAAAATCTAAATATTAATTAGGACCCCCAATGTTAACCACAAAATTGCTCTGAATATAATCTGTCAGAAAAAATATACAATGCCAACTTCTACTCTGTTCAGGATTATATACACCAACGTTATATGCTCTCTGAAATAAAATACCGAAATTCTAATTTTACATGAATCGAAAATAATCTAAATAATATCTAGGTGCCCCAGAGTTAAAAGAAAATTTCTCTGAATATAGTCTGTTAGAAAAAATATACAATGCATTATTCTACATTTTTTGGAGTATATACATCAACTCAGTATGCTCTCTCATGTAAAATACAAAAATTCTATATTTAGGCGATTTGAAAATAATCTAAATATTATCTACCCAGCCCAATGTTAAAAACAAAATTGCTCTGAATATAATCTGTCAGAAAAAATCTACAATGCCCTATTCTACTTTGTTTTGTACTATATACACCCACTCAGTATGCTCTCTCATGTAAAATACAGAAATTCTAAATTTACGTGAATCAAAAAAAATCTAAATATTATCTAGGCACCTCAATGTTAAAAGCAAAATATCTTTGAATATAGTCTGTCAGAAAAAATATAAAATGGTTTTTTCTACTCTGTTTTGGAGTATATACCCCAACTCAATATGCTCTCTCATGTAAAATACCGAAATCCTAATTTTACGTGAATCGAAAAAAATCTAAATAATATCTAGGCGCCCAAAAGTTAAAAAAAAATGGCTCTGAATATAGTCTGTTAGAAAAAATATACAATGCCTTATTCTAATTTGTTGTAAAGTATATACACCAACTCAGTATTTTCTCTCATGTAAAACACAGAAATTCTAATTTTACCTAAATCAAAAAAAATCTAAATATTATCTAGGGACCCCAATGTTAAAAACAAAATTTCTCTGAAGATAATTTGTCAGAAAAAATATAAAATGCCCAATTCTACTTTGTTTAGGGGTATATACACCAACTCAATATGCTCTTTCATGTAAATACCGAAATTCTATATTTAAGCGAATCGAAAATAATCTAAATATTATATAGGCACCACAATATCTAAAGCAAAATTGCTCTGAATATAATCTGTCAGAAAAAATATACAATGCGCTTTTCTACTCTGTTTGGTAGTATATACACCAACTCAATATGCTGTCTCATGTAAAATACAGAAATTCTAATTTTACAGGAATCGAAAAAATCTAAATACTATCTTGGCAGCCCAATGTTAAAAACAAAATTGCTCTGAATATAATCTGTCAGAAAAAATGTACAATGCCCTATTCTACTCTGTTTTGAAGTATATACACCATCTCAGTATTCTCTCTCATTTAAATTAGAGAAATTTTATATTTAAGCAAATCGAAAAAAATCTAAATATTATCTAGGCACCCCAATGTCAAAATAAAAATTGCTCTGAATATAATCTGTCAGAAAAAATATACAATGCCCTATTCTACTCTGTTTTGGAGTATATACACCAACTCAGTATGCTCTCTCATGTAAAATACCAAAATTCTAATTTTACGCGAATCGAAAAAAATCTAAACAATATCTAGGTGCCCCAAAGTTAAAAGAAAATGAGTCTGAATATATTCTGTTAAAAAAATATACAATGCCTTATTCTACTTTGTTTTGGTTTATATACACCAACTAAGTATGCTCTCTCATGTAAAATACAGAAATTCTAATTTTACGTAAGTCTAAAAAAATCTAAATATTATCTAGGCACCCTAATGTTAAAAGCAAAATTGCTGTGAATATAATCTGTCAGAAAAAATATACAATGCCCTATTATACTCGGTTTTAAAGTATATAAACCAACTTAATATGCTGTCTCATGTGAAATACAGAAATTCTATATTTAAAATATAGAATAAAATCTAAATATTATTTAGGCACCCCAATATTAAAAAAAAAATTGCTCTGAATATAAACTGTCAAAAATTATAGAATGCTCATTTCTACTCTGTTTTGGACTATATACACCAACACAATATGCTCTCAAATGTAAAATAGAGAAATTCTATATTTAAGAGAATCGAAAAAAAACCTAAATATTATGTAGGCACCTCAATGTTAAAAGCAAAATTGCTCTAAATATAATCTGTCAAAAAAATATACAATTTCCTTTTATACTCTGTTTTAGAGTATATACACCAACTCAATATGCTCTCTCATGTAAAATACCTAAATTCTAATTTTACGTGAATCGAAAAAAATCTAAATAATATCTAGGTGCCCTACAGTTTAAAGAAAATGGCTCTGAATATATTCTGTTATAAAATATATACAATGCCTTATTCTACTTTGTTTTGGAGTATATACACCAACTAAGTATGCTCTCTCATGTAAAATACAGAAATTCTAATTTTACGTAAGTCGAAAGAAATCTAAATATTATCTAGGCACCCTAATGTTAAAAGCAAAATTGCTCTGAATATAATCTGTCAGAAAAGATATACAATGCACTTTTCTAGTATTTTTTGTAGTATATAAAGAAACTCAATACGCTCTCTCATGTAAAATACCGAAATTCTAATTTTCTGTCAATCGAAAGAAATCTAAATAATATCTAGGCGCCCCAAAGTTAAAACAAAATGGTTCTGAATATAGTCTGTTAGATAAAACATATAACGCCTTATTCTACTCTGTTTTGGAGTATATACACCAACTCAGTATGCTCTCTCATGTAAAATACAGAAATTCTAATTTTATCCAAATCGAAAAGATCTAAATATTATCTAGGCACCCAAATGTTAAAAACAAAATTGCTCTTAATATAATCTGTCATAAAAAATATACAGTGCCCTATTCTACTCTGTTTTGGAGCATATACACCAACTCCATATGCTCTCTCATGTAAAATACAGAAATTCTATATTTAAGCGAATCGAAAAAATTCTAAATATTATGTAGGCACCCCAAAGTTAAAAGAAAATGGCTCTGAATATAATCTGTCAGGGAAAATATACAATGCCCTTTTCTACTCTGTTTTGGAGTATATACACCAATTCAGTATGCTCTCTCATGTAAAATATCAAAATTCTAAATTTACGGGAATCGAAAATAATCTAAATATTATCTAGGCACCTCAATGTTAAAAACAAAATTACTCTGAATATAAGCTGTAAGAAAAAAAATACAATGCCATATTCTACTCTGTTTTGGAGTATATACACCAACTCCATATGCTCTCTCATGTAAAATACAAAAATTCTATATTTAAGCGAATCGAAAAAAATCTAAATATTATCTAGGCACCTGAATGTTAAAAGCAAAATTGCTCTGAATATAGTCTTTCAGAGAAAATATACAATGCCCTTTTCTATTCTTTTTTGTAGTATATACACCAACTCAATACGCTCTCTCATGTAAAATACTGAAATTCAAACTTTACGTGAATCGAAATAAATCTAAATATTATCTAGGCACCGCAATGCTAAAAACAAAATTGCTCTGAATATAATCTGTCATAAAAATTATACAATGCCCTATTCTACTCGGTTTAGGAATATATACACCAACTCCATATGCTCTCTCATGTAAAATACAGAAATTGCATATTTAAGCATATCAAAAAAAATCTAAATATTATCTAGGTACCCCAGTGTTAAAAGAAATATTACGCTGAATATAATCTTTCAGAAAAAAATACAATGCCCGTTTCTACTCTGTTTTGTTGTATATACTCCAACTCCATATGCTCTCTCATGTAAAATACAGAAATTCTAATTTTACCCGAATCGAAAAAATCTAAATATTATCTGGGCACCCCAATGTTAAAAGCAAAATTGCTCTGAATATAGTCTGTCATAAAAAATATAGAATGCCATATTCTACTCTGTTTTGGAGTATATACACCAACTCCATATTCTCTGTCATGTAAAATACAATAATTCTATATTTAAGTCAATCGAAAAAACTCTATATATTATTTAGGCACCCCAATGTTAAAAGCAAAATTTCTCTGAATATATTCTGTCAGACAAAATATACAATGCCCTTTTCTACTCTGTTTTGTAGTATATACACGAACTCAATATGCTCTCTCATGAAAAATACAGAAATTCTAATTTTACCTGAATTTGTAAAATCTAAATTTTATCTAGGGACCCCCATTTTAAAAAAAAATTGCTCTGAAAATAATCTCTCAGAAAACATATAAAATTTTCTATTCTACTCTGTTTTAGAGTGTATACACAAACTCAGTATGCTCTCTCATGAAAAATACCGAAATTCTAATTTTACGTGAATTTAATAAAATCTAAATATTTTCTAGGCACCCAAATGTTAAAAGGAAAAATACTCTGATTATAATCTGTCAGACAAAATATACAATGCCCTTTTCTACTCTGTTTTGGAGTATATACACCACCGCAATATGCTCTTTCATATAAAATACAGAAATTCTAATAATACGCGAATCGAAAAAAATCTAAATAATATCTAGGCACGCCAAAGTATAATGACTCTGAATATAGTCTGTTAGAAAAAATATACAATGCCTTATTCTACTCTGTTTTAGACTATATACACCAAATCAGTATGCTCTCTCATGTAAAATACAGAAATTCTAATTTTACCCGAATCGAAAAAATATAAATATTATCTAGGCACTCCATTGTTAAAAACAAAATTGCCCTTAATATAATCTGTCAGAAAAAATATACAATGAACTATCCTACTTTGTTTTGGAGTATATATATCAACTCCATATGCTCTTTCATGGAAAATACCCAAATTCTATATTTAAGAAAATTGAATATAATCTAAATATTATCTAGGCACCCAAATGTTAAAAACAAAATTGCTCTGAATACAATCTGTCAGAAAAAATATACAATGCCTTATTCTACTCTGTTTCGGAGTATATACACCAACTCCATTTGCTCTCTAATGTAGAAAACAGAAACCCTATATTTAAGCAAATCAAATAAAATCTAAATATTATCTAGGCAACCCAATGTTAAAAGCAAAATTGCTCTGAATATAATCTGTCAGATAAAATATACAATGCCCTTTTCTACTTTGTGTTGGAGTATATACACCCACTCAATTGGCTCTCTCATGTAAAATATTGATATTCTTATTTTACACGAATCAAAAAAATCTACATAATATCTAGGCACCCCAAAGTTAAAAGAAAATGGCTCCGAATATAGTCTGTTAGAAAAAATATACAATGCCTTATTCTACTGTCTTTTGGAGTATATACACCAACTCAGTATGCTGTCTCATGTAAAATACAGAAATTCTAATTTTACACGAATCAAAAAAATCTAAATATTATCTAGGCACCCCAATGTTAAAAAAAAATTACTCTGAATATAATCTGTCAGAAAAAATATACAATGCCCTATTCTATTCCGTTTTGGAGTATATAGACCAACTCCATATGCTCTCTCATGTAAAATACAGAAATTCTATATTGAAGCAAATCGGAAATAATATAAATATTATCTAGGCACCAAAATGTTAAAAACAAAACTTCTCTGAATATAATTTGTCTGAAAAAATATACAATACCCTATTCTACTCTGTTTTGGAGTATATACACACACTCAATAGGCTATCTCATGTAAAGTATCGATATTCTTATTTTACACGAATCAAAAAAAATCTAAATAATATCAAGGCGCCCCAAAGTTAAAAGAAAATGGTTCTGAAAATAGTCTGTTAGAAAAAATATACAATGTTTTATTCTACTCTGTTTTGGAGTATATACACCAACTCAGTAAGCTCTCTCATGTAAAATACAGAAATTCTAATTTTACCCGAATCGAAAAAATCTAAATATTATCTAGGCATTGCAATGTTAAATAAAAAATTGCTCTGAATATAATCTGTCAGAAAAGATATACAATGCCCTATTCTACTTTGTTTTGGAGTATATACACCAACTACTTATTCTCTCTCATGTAAAATACAGAAATTCTATATTTAAGAGAATCGAAAGAAATCTTAATATTATCTAGGCACCCCAATGTTAAAAGCAAAATTGCTCTGAATATTATTGTCATAAAAAATATACAATGCCCTTTTCTGCTCTGTTTTGTAGTATATGCACCAACTCAATATGCTCTCTCATGTAAAATACCGAAATTCTAATATTACGTGAATCGAAAATAAACTTAATAATATCTAGACGCCTCAAGGAAAAAGAAAATGGCTCTGAATATAGTGTGTTAGAAAAAATATACAATGCCTTATTCTACTCTGTTTTGGAGTATATACCCCAATTCAGTATGCTCTCTCATGTAAAATACCGAAATTCTAATTTTATGTGAATCAAAAAAAATCTAAATATAATACAAGCACCCCAATGTTAAAAGCAAATTGCTCTGAATATAATCTGTTAGAAAAAATATACAATGACTTTTTCTACTTTGTTTTGGAGTATATACAGCATTCCAATTTGCTCTCTCATTTAAAATACTGAAATTCTAATTTTACGCGAATCGAAAAAAATCTTAATAATATCTAGGCGCCCCAAATTTAAAAGAAAATGGTTCTGAATTTAGTCTGTTAGAAAAAATATACAATGCCTTATTCTACTGTGTTTTGGAGTATATACACCAAATAAGTATGCTATCTCATGTAAAATAGCGAAATTTTAATTTTACCCGAATAGAAAATATCTAAATATAATCTAGGCACCCCAATGTTATAAACAAAATTGCTCTGAATATAATCTGTCAGAAAAAATATAAAATGCCTTATTCTTCTTTGATTTGGAGTATATACACCAACTCCACCTGCTCTCTCATGTAAAATACAGAAATCCTATATTTAAGCGAATCGAAAAAAATCAAAATATTATCTAGGAACCCCAATGTTAAAAGCAAAATTGCTCTAAATGCAATCTGGCAGATCAAATATACAATGCCCGATTCTACTCATTTTTGTAGTATATACACCAAATCAATATGCTCTCTCATGTAAAATACCGCAATTCTAATTTTACGCGAATCGATAAAAATCTAAATGATATCTAGGCGCCCCAAAGGTAAAAAAAAATGGCTCTGAATATAGTCTGTGATAAAAAACATACAATGATTTTTCTACTCTGTTTTGGAGTGTATACACCAACTCAGTATGTTCTCTCATGTAAAATAGACAAATTATAAATTTACGTGAATCTAAAAAAACCTAAATAATATCTATGAACCCGAATGTTAAAAGCAAAATGGCTCTGATTATAATCTGTTAGAGAAAATATACAATGCCTTATTCTACTTTGTTTTAGAATATATACAAAAACTCAGTATGCTCTCTCATGTAAAATACAGAAATTCTAATTTTACGTGAATTGAAAATAATCTAAATACTATCTAGGCACCCCAATGTTAAAAACAAAATTTTTATAAACATAATCTGTCAGAAAAAATATACTATGCCCTATTCTACTCTGTTTTGGAAGATATACACAAACTCAATATGCTCTCTCATGTAAAATACTGAAATTCTATATTTAAGCAAATCGAAAAACATCTATATATTATCTAGGCACCCCAATTATAAAGGTAAATTGCTCGGAATATAATGTGTCATAAAAAATATACAATGCCCTTTTCTACTCTGTTTTGTAGTATATACACGACTCAGTATGCTCTCTCATGTAAAATAAAGAAATACGAATTTTACCCGAATCGAAAAAATCTAAATATTATCTAGACACCCCAATGTTAAAAACAAAATTGCTGTGAATAAAATCTGTAAGAAAAAATATACAATGCCATATTCTGCTCTGATTTGGAGTATATACACCAAATCAGTATGCTCTCTCATGTAAAATACTGAAGTTCTAATTTTACGTAAATCGAAAAATATCTAAATATTATCTAGGCACCGCAATGTTAATAGCAAAATTGCTCTGAATATAATCTGTGAGAGAAAATATACACTGCCCTATTCTACTTTGCATTGGAATATATAAACCAACTCATATTCTCTCATGTAAAATACAGAAATTCTATATTTAAGCGAATCGAAAATAATCTATATATTATCTACGCACCCCAATGTTAAAAGAAAATGACTCTGAATACAGTCTGTTAGAAAAAATATACAATGCCTTATTCTACTCTATTTTGGAGTATATACACCAGTCAGTATGCTCTCTCATGTAAAACACCAAAATTCTAATTTACGTGAATCGAAAAAAATCTAAATATTATCTAGGAACCCAAATGTTAAAAAGAAAATTGCTCTGAATAAAATCTGTCAGACAGAATATACAATGCCCTATTGTACTCTGTTTTGGAGTATATAAACCAACTCAATATTCTCTCTCATGTAAAATACCGAAATTCTAATTTACGTGAATCGAAAGAAATCTAAATATTATCTAGGCAATTGAATGTTAAAAGCAAAATTGCTCTGATTATAATCTGTCTGACAAAATATACAATGTCCTCTTCTACTCTGATTTGAAGTACATACACCACCTACATATGCTCTCTCATGTAAAATACCGAAATTCTAATTTTACGTGAATTGAAATAAATCTAAATAATATCTAGGCTCCCCAAAGTTAAAAGAAAATGGCTCTGAATATAGCCTGTTTGAAAAAATATACAATGCCTAATTCTACTCTCTTTTGGAGTATATACACAAACTCAGTATGCTCTCTCATGTAAAATACAGAAATTCAAATTTTATTTGAATCGAATAAAATCTAAATATTATCTAGGCACCCCAATGTAAAAACAAAATTGTGCTGAATATAATCTGTTAGGAAAAATATACAATGTTCTATTCTACTCTGTTCTGGAGGATATACACCAACTCCATATGCTCTCTAATGTAAAATACAGAAATTCTATATTTACGTGAAATGAAAAAAATCTAAATATTATCTAGGCACACCAATGTTATAAACAAAATTGCTTTGAATATAATCTTTCATAAAAAATATACAATAAACTATTCTACTTTTTTTGGAGTATATACACCACTCAATATGCTCTATCATATAAAATACAGAAATTCTATATTTAAGCGAATCGAAAAAAATCTAAATATTATCTAGGCACCGCATTGTTAAAAGCAAAATTGCTCTGAATATAATCGGTCTGAAAAAATATACAATGCCCTTTTTTACTTTTTTTTTGTAGTATATACACCAACTGAGTATGCTCTCTCATGTAAAATATAGAAATTCTAATTTTACCCGTATCGAAAAAATCTAAATATTATATAGGCACCCCATTGTTTATAAAAATTGCTCTGAATATAATCTGTCATAAAAAATATACAATGCCCTATTCTAATCTGTTTTGGAGTATATACACCAACTTAGTATGCTCTCTCATGTAAAATACCGAAATTCTAAATTTACGTGAATCGAAAAAACTTTAATATTATCAAGGCACCCCAATGTTAAAAGCCTAATTTCTCAGAATATAATCTGTTAGAAAAAATATACAATGCCCTTTTCTACTTTTTGTTGGAATATATACACCAACTCCATATGCTCTCTCATGTAAAATACAGAAATTCAAATTTTACGTGAATATAAAAAAATCTAAATAATATCTAGGCACCCCAAAGTTAAAAGAAAATGGCTCTGAATATAGTCTGTTAGAAAAAATATACAATGCCTTATTCTACTCTGTTTTGGAGTATATATACCAACTCAGTATGCTCTCTCATATAATATACAGAAATTCTAATTTTACGTGAATCGAAAAAAATCTAAATATTCTCTCGACACCCCAATGTTAAAAACAAAATTGTTCTGAATATAATCTCTCAGAGAAAATATAGAATGCCCTGTTCGACTTTGTTTTGGAGGATATACACCAACTCCATATGCTCTCTCGTGTAAAATAAAGAAATTGTATATTTACGTGAATCGAAAAAAATCTAAATATTATCTAGGCACCCCAATGTTAAAAACAAAATTGCACTTAATAGAATCTGTCACAAAAAATATACAATGACCAATTCTACTCTTTTTTGGATTATATCCACCAACTCAATATGCTCTCACATGTAAAATACCGAAATTCAAATGTTACGCGAATAGAAAAGCTCTAAGTAATATCTAGGCTCCCCAAAGATAAAAGAAGATATCTCTGAATATAGTCTGTTAGAAAAAATATACAATGCCCTATTCTACTCTGTTTTAGAGTATATACACCAACTCAGAATGCTCTCTCATGTAAAATACGGAAATTCTAATTTTACGTGAATCGAAAAAAATCTGAATATTATCCAGGAACCCCAATGTTAAAAACAAAATTGCTCTGAATATAATCTGTAAGAAAAAATATATAAGGCCCTATTCTACTCTCTATTAGAGTATATACACAAACTCAGTATGCTCCCTCTTGTAAAATACCGAAATTCTAATTTTACGTTAAACGAAAATAATCTAAATATTATCTAGGCACCCCAATGTTAAGAATAAAATTGCTCTGAATGTAATCTGTCAGAAAAAATATACAATGCCCTAATCTACACTGTTCTGGAGTATACACACCAACTCACTTTGCTCTCTCATATAAAACACCGAAATTTTATATTTAAGCGAATCGAAAATATCTAAATATTATCTAGGCACCCCAATGTTAAAAGCAAAATTTCTCTGAATATAATTTGTCCTAAAAAATATACAATGCCACTTTCTACTCTATTTTGTAGTACATTCACCAACTCAACATGCTCTCTTATGAAAAATACAGAAATTCTAATTTTACCTGAATTGAAAAAATTAAAATATAATGTAGGCACCCCAATTTAAAAAACAAAATTGCTGTGAATATAATCTGTCAAAAAATATACAATTCTTTATTCTACTCTTTTTTACAGTATATAAACCACCTCAGTATGCTCTCTCATGTAAAATACCGAAATTCTAATTTTACGTGAATTGAAAAAAATCTAAATATTATCTATGCACCCGAATGTTAAAAACAAAATTGCTCTGATTTTAATCTGTCAGACAAAATATACAATGCCCTTTTCTAATCTTTTTTGGAGTATATACACCACCACAATATGCTCTCTCATGTAAAATACCGAAATTCTAATTTTACGCTAATAGAAAAAAATATAAATAATATCTAGGTGCTCCAAATTTAATAGAAAATGGATCTGAATATAGTCTGTTAGAAAAAATATACAATGCCTTATTCTACTCTGTTCTGGAGTATATAAACAAACTCAGTATGCTCTCTCATGTAAAATACAGAAATTCTAAATTTACGTGAATCGAAAAAAATCTAAATATTATCTAGGCACCCCAAGGTTAAAAACAAAATTGTTCTGAATATAATCTATCAGAAAAAATTTACAATGCCCTATTCTACTCTGTTTTGGAGGATATAAACCAACTCAATATGCTCTCTCATGTAAAATAGAGAAATTCTATATTTACGTTAATAGAAAAAAATCTAAATATTATTCAGGCACCCCAATGTTAAAAACAAAATTGGTCTGAATATATTCTGTCAGAAAAAATATACAATGCCCTATTCTACTCTGTTTTGAAGTATATACACCAACTCAGTGTGCTCTCTCGTGTTAAATATGAAAATTCTAATTTTACGTGAATGGAAAAAAATCTAAATATTATCTAGGCATCCCAATGTTAAAAGCAAAATTTCTGCGAACATAATCTGTCAGAAAAAATATACAAGGCTCTTTTCTACACTGTTTTGGAGTATAAACACCAACTTAATATGCTCTCTCAGGTAAAATACCAAAATTCTAATTTTACGCGAATTGAAAAAAATCTAAATAATATCGACGCACCCTAAAGCTAAAAGAAAAGAACTCTGAATATAGTCTGTTAGATAAAATGTACAATGACTTATTCTACATTATTTTGTAGTATATACACCAACTCAGTATGCTCTCTCATGTAAAATATCGAAATTCTAATTTTACTTGAATCAAAAAAAATCTAAATATTATGTAGGCACCCCAATGTTAAAAACAAAATTTCTCTGAATATAATCTGTCAGAAAAAACATAGAATGCCCTATTCTCGTCTGTTTTCGAGTATATACACCAACTCCATATTCTCTCATGTAAAATACAGAAATTCCATATTTAAGCGAATCGAAAAAAATCTATATATTATATAGGAACCCCAATGTTAAAAGCAAAATTGCTCTGAATATAAGCTGTCACAAAAAATATACAATGCCCTTTTCAACTCTGTTTTGGAGTATATACACCAAATCAATATGCTCTCTCATGTAAAATACCAATATTCTAATTTTATGCGAATCGAAAAAAATCTAAATAATATCTAGGCGCCCCAAAGTTAAAAGAAAATGGCTCTGAATATATTCTGTTAGACAAAATATACAATGTTTTATTCTACTCTGTTTTGAAGTATATACACCTACTAAGTATGCTCTCTCATGTAAAATAAAGAAATTCTAATTTTACGTGAATCAAAAAAATCTAAATATTATCTAGGCACCCCAATGTTAAAAACAAAATTGGTCTGAATATAATCTGTCAAAAAAAATATACAATGCCTTATTCTACTCTGTTTTGGAGTATATACACTAACTCAGTATGCTCTCTAATTTAAAATACAGAAATTCAAATTTTACCCAAATCGAAAAAATCTAAATATTATCTAGGCACCCGAATGTTAAAAGCAAAATTGCTGTGATTATAGTCTGTCAGATAAAATATACAATGCCCTTTTCTATTTTGTTTTAGTGTATATACACCACCTCAATATACTCTCTCATGTAAAATACCAAAATTCTAATTTTACACGAATTGAAAAAAATCCAAATAATATCTAGGCGTTTCAAAGTTAAAACAAAATGGCTCTGAATATAGTCTGTTAGAAAAAACATACAATGCCTTATTCTACTTAGTTTTGGAGTATATACACCAACTCAGTATTCTCTCTAGTGTAAAATACAGAAATTCCAATTTTACCCGAATTGAAAAAATCTAAATATTATATAGGCACCCCAATGTTAAAAGCAAAATTGCCCTTAATATAATCTGTTATAAAAAATATACAATGCCCTTTTCTATTATGTTTTGGAGTATATACACCAACTCAATATGCTGTCTCATGCCAAATACCGAAATTCAAATTTTATGCGAATTGAAAAAAATCTAAATAATATCTAGGCGCCCAAAAGTTAAAAGAAAATGGCTCTGAATATAGTCTCTTAGCAAAAATATACAATGCCTTATTCTAGTTTGTTTTGGAGAATATACACCAACTACGTATGGTATCTCATGTAAAATACCAAAATTCTAATTTTACGTGAACCAAAAAAAATCTAAATATTATCTAGGCACCCCAATATTGAAAGCAAAATTGCTCTGAATGTAATCTGTCAGAAAAAATATACAATGATGTTTTCTACTCTGTTTTGTAGTATATAAAGCAACTCAGTATGCTCTCTAATGTAAAATACAGAAATTCTAATTTTACCCAAATCAAAAAAAGCTAAATATTATATAGGCACCCCAATGTTAAAAACAAAATTGCTCTCAATATAAAGTGTCACAGAAAATATACAATGCCCTATTCTACTCTGTTTTTGAGTATATACACCAACTCAGTATGCTCTCTCATGTAAAATACCGAAATTCTAAATTTACGTGAATCGAAAAAAATCTAAATATTATCTAGGCACTCGAATGTTAAAAGCAAAATTACACTGAATATAATCTGTCAGAAAAAATATACAATGCCCTTTTTTACCCTGTTTTGTAGTATATACACCAACTCCATATGCTCTCTCATGTAAAATACAGAAATTATAATTTTACCCGAATCGAAATAATCTAAAGATTATCTAGGCAACCCAAAGTTAAAAACAAAATTGTTCTTAATATAATCTGTCAGAAAAAATATACAATGACCTATTCTACTCTGTTTTGGAGGATATACACCAACTCAGAATGCTCTCTCATGTAAAATACCGAAATTTTAATATTACGTGAATCGACAAAAATCTAAATATTATCTAGGCACCTCAGTGTTAAAAAAAATTTCTTCTGAAGTATAATCTGTTAGAAAAAATATACAGAGCCCTATTCCACTCTGTTTTGGAGTATATAAACCAACTCCATATTCTCTCTCATGTAAAATATAGAAATTCTATATTTAAGCAAAACGAAAAAATTTTATATATAATCTATGCACCCCAATGTTAAAAGCAAAATTGCTCTGAATATAATCTGTCAGAGAAAATATACAATGCCCTTTTCTACTCTGTTTTGGATTATATACACCAACTCAATACGCTCTCTCATGTAAAATACCGAAATAATAATATTATGCGAATCGAAAAAATTCTACATAATATCTTGGCTCCCCAAAGTTAAAAAAAAATGGCTCTGAATACACTCTGTTAGAGAAAATATACAATGCTTTATTCTACTTAGTTTTGGAGTATATAAACAAATGCAGAATGCTCTCTCATGTAAAATACAGAAATTCAAATTTTACCAGAATCGAAAAAATCTAAATATTATCTAGGCACCCCAGTGTTAAAAACTACGTTGCTCTGAATAGAATCTGTCAGAGAAAATATACAATGCCGTATTTTACTTTGTTTTGGAGTATATACAGCAACTCCATATTCTTTCTCATGTAAAATACAGAAATTCTATATCTAAGCGAATCCAAAAAAATCTAAATATTATCTAGGCACCTCAATGTTAAAAGCAAAATTGCTCTGAATATAATCTGTCAGAAAAAATATACAATGCCCTTTTCTACTCTGTTTTTTACTATATACACCAACTCAAATTGCTCTCTCATGTAAAATACAGAAATTCATTATTTAAGAGAATCGAAATAAATCTAAATATCATCTAGGCACCCCTATGTTAAAAGCAAAATTTCTCTGAATATAATCTTTCCGATAAAATATACAATGCCATTTTCTACTGTGTTTTGTGGTGAATACACCAATTCAATATGCTCTCTCATGAAAAATACAGAAATTCAAATTTTAACTGAATCGAAAATATCTAAATATTATCGAGGCTTCCCAATTTAAAAAAAAATTGCTCTAAAAATAATCTGTCAAAAACAATATACAATTCTTTATTCTATTCCGTTTTAGAGTATATACACCAACTCAGTATGGTGTCTCATGTAAAATACCGAAATTCTAATTTTACGTAAATTGAAAAAAATCTAAATATTATCTAGGCACTCGAATGTTAAAAGCAAAATTGCTCTGATTATAATCTGTAAGACAAAATATACAATGACCTTTTCTACTCTGTTTTCGAATATATACACCAACTCAATATGCTCTCTCATGTAAAATAACGAAATTATAATTTTACATGAATCGAAAAGAATCTTAATAATATCTAGGCGCCTCAAAGTTAAAATAAAATGGCTCTTAATATAGTTTGTTAGAAAAAATATACAATGCCCTATTCTACTCTGTTTTGCAGAATATACACCAACTCCATATGCTCTCTCATGAAAAATACAGAAATTCTATATTTAAGCGAATCAAAAGAAATCTATATATAATCTAGGCACCTCAATGTTAATAGCAAAATTGCTCTGAATATAATCTGTCAGAAAAAATATACAATGACCTATTCTACCTTGCTTTGGTGTATATACACCAACTCAGTATGCTCTCACATGTAAAATACCGAAATTCTAATTTTACGTGAATCAAAAATATCTAAATAATATCTAGGTGCCCCAAAGTTAAAAGAAAATGTCTCTGAATATAGCCTGTTAGAGAAAATACACAATGCCCTATTCTACACCGTTTTGGAGTATATACACCAACTCCATATTCTCTCTCATGTAAAATACAGGAATTCTATATTTAAGTGAAACGAAAAAATCTATATATTCTCTAGGCACCCCAATGTTAAAAGCAAAATTGCTCTGAATATAATCTGTCAGAAAAAATATAGAATGCCCTTTTCTACTTTGTTTTGGAGTATATACACCAACTCAATATTCTCTCTCATGTAAAATACCGAAATTCTAATTTAATGCGAATCAAAATAAATCTAAATAATATCCAGGAGCCCCAAAGTTTAAAAAAAATGGCTCTGAATATAGTGTGTTAGAGAAAATATTGAATGCCTTTTTCTACTCTCTTTTGGAGTATATACACCACCTCAGTAAACTCTCACATGTAAAATACAGAAATTTCAATTTTACGTGAATCGAAAAAAATCTAAATAATATCTAGGCACCCCAATGTTAAAAAAAAATTGTTTTGAATATAATCTGTCAGAAAAAATATACAATGTCTTATTCTACTATGTTTTGGAGGATATACACCAACTCCATATGCTCTCTCATGTAAAATACAGAAATTCTATATTTACGTGAATCGAAAAAAATCTAAATATTATCTAGGCACCCCAAAGTTAAAAACAAAATTGCTCTGAATATAATCTTTCAGAGAAAATATACAGTATCCTGTTCTACTCTGTTTTGGAGTATATACACCACTCAATATGCTCTATCGTGTAAAATACAGAAATCCCATATTTAAGCGAATCAAAAAAAATCTAAATATTATCTAGGCAGCACATTGTTCAAAGCAAAATTGCTCTGAATATAATCTGTCTGAAAAAATATACAATGCACTTTTTTACTCTGTTTTGTAGTATATACACGAACTAAGTTTGCTCTCTCATGTAAAATATAGAAATTTTAATTTTACATGAATCGAAAAAATCTAAATATTATATAGGCACCCCAATGTTAAAAACATAATTGCTCTGAATATAATCTGTCATAAAAAATATACAATGCCCTTTGCTAATCTGTTTTGGAGTATATACACCAACTCAGTTTGCTCTCTCATGTAAAATACCGAAATTCTAATTTTACGTGAATCGAAAAAAATTTAATATTATTTAGGCACCCTAATGTTAAAAGCATAATTTCTCAAAATATAATCTGTCAGAAAAAGTACACAATGCTTTTTTTTACTCTTTTTTGGAATATATAAACCAACTCCTTATGCTCTCTCATGTAAAATACAGAAATTCTAATTTTATGTGAATCGAAAAAAATCTAAATAATATCTAGGTGACCCAAAGTTAAAAGAAAATGGCTCTGAATATAGTCTGTTAGAAAAAATATACAATGCCTTATTCTACTCTGTTTTGGAGTATATACACCAACTCAGTATGCTCTCTCATATAAAATACAGAAATTCTAAATTTACATGAATCCAAAAAAATCTAAATATTATCTAGGCACCCCAATGTAATAAAAAATTGTTCTGTATAGTAGTATATACACCATCTGAATATGCTCTCTCATGTAAAATACCGAAATTAAAATTTTACGTGAATCGAAAAAAATATAAAAAATACCTAGGCGTTCCAAAGTTAAAAGAAAATGGCTCTGAATATAGTATGTGAGAAAAAATATACAATGCCCTATTCTACTCTTTTTTGGAGTATATACACCAACTCAAAATGCTCTCTCATGTAAAATAATCAAAGTCAAATTTTACGTGAATCGAAAAAATCTAAATAATATCTAGTCGCCCCAAAGTTAAAAGAAAATGGCTCTGAATATAGTCTGTTAGAAAAAATACACAATGCCTTAATCTATTCTGTTTTGGAGTATATACACCCACTCAGTATCCTCTCTCATGTAAAATACCGAAATTCTAATTTTACGTGAATCGAAAAAAAACTAAATATTATCTAGAAATCCCAATGTTAAAAACAAAATTGCTCTGAAAATAATCTGTCAGAAAAAATATACAATGCCCTATTCTACTTTTTTTTGGAGTATATAAATCAACTCCATATTCTCTGTTATGTAAAATACTGAAATTCTATATCTAAGTGAATCGAAAAAAATCTATATATTATCTAGGCACCCCAATGTTAAAAAGCAAATTTGCTCTGAATATAATGTATCAGAGAAAATATACAATGCCCTATTCTACTCTGTTTTAGAGTATATACACCAACTCAGTATGCTCTCTCATGTAAAATACCAAAATTCTAATTTTCCGCGAACCAAAAAAAATCTAAATAATATCTAGTCTTCCCAAAGTTAAAAGAAAATGGCTCTGAATATACTCTGTTAGACAAAGTATACAATGCCTTATTCTACTTTGTTTTGGAGTATATACACCAAGTCACTATGCTCTCTAGTGTAAAATACGGAAATTCTAATTTTACCTAAATCGATAAAATCTAAATAGTATCTAGGCACCCAAATGTTAAAAACAATATTGCTCTGAATATAATCTGTCAGAACAAATATACAATGCCCTATTCTACTCTGTTTTGGAGTATATACACCAACTCAATATGCTCTTTCATGTAAAATACCGAAATTAACATTTTATGCAAATCGAAAAAAATCTAAGTAATATCTAGGCGCCCAAAAGTTAAAAGAAAATGGCTCTGAGTATAGTCTGTTAGAAAAAATATACAATGCCTTATTTTACTCTTTTTTGGAGTATATACACCAACTACGTATGGTCTCTCATGTAAAATACCGAAATTCTAATTTGACGTGAATCGAAATAAAAGTAAATATAATCTAGGCATCCTAATGTTAAAAGCAAAATTGCTCTGAATATAGTCTGTCAGAAAAAATATACAATGCTCTTTTCTACACAGTTTTGAAGTATATACACCAACTCAGTATGCTTTCTCATGTAAAATACTGAAATGCTAATTTTACGTGAATCAAAAATAATCTTAATAATATCTAGGCGCCCCAAAGTTAAAAGAAAATGGCTCTGAATATAGTCTGTTAGAAAAAATATACAATGCCTTATTCTACTGTTTTGAAGTATATACACCAACTCAGTATGCTCTCTCGTGTAAAATACCGAAATTATTATTTCACCCGAATCAAAATAATCGAAATATTATCTAGGCACCCTAATGTTAAAAACAAAATTTCTCTGAGTATGATCTGTCAGAAAAAATATACAATACCCTATTTTACTCTGTTTGGAGTATATACACCAACACCATATGCTCTCTCATGTAAAATACAGAATTTCTATATTTAAGTGAATCGAAAAAAATATAAATATTATCTAGGCACCCCAATATTAAAAACAAAATTGCTCTGAATGTAATCTGTCAATAAAAAATATACAATGACCTTTTCTACTTTGTTTTGTAGTATATAAACCAAGTCAGAATTCTAATTTTACCCGAATCGAAAAAATCTAAATATTATATAGGCACCCCAATGTTAAAAAAATATTGCTCTCAATATAAACTGTCAGAGAAAATATACAATGCCCTATTCTACTCTGTTTTGGAGTATATACACCAACTCAATTTGCTCTCTCATGTAAAATAACTAAATTTTAAATTTACGTGGAGCGAAAAAAATCTAAATATTATCTAGACACCCGAATGTTATAAGCAAAATTGCTCTGATTATAATCTGTTAGACAAAATATAGAATGCCCCTTTCTACTCTGTTTTGGAGTATATACACCACCTCAATATGCTCTCTCATGTAAAATACCGAAATTCTAAATTTACGCGAATCAAAAATAATCTAAATAATATCTAGGAGCCCCAAAGTTACAATAAAATGGTTCTGAATATAGTCTGTTAAAAATAATATACAATGCCTTATTCTACTTTTTTTTGGAGTATATACACCAACTCAGTATGCGCTCTCATTTAAAATACAGAAATTTTAATTTTACGTGAATTGAAAAAAACCTAAATATTATCTAGGCACCCCAATGTTAAAAGCTAAATTTCTCTGAATATAATCTTTCAGAAAAAATATACAATGCCCTTTTCTACTCTGTTTTGGAGTATATACATCGACCCAATATGCTCTCTCATTTAAAATAAAAAAATTCTATATACACGTGAATCAAAACAATTCTAAATATTATCTAGGCAGCTCAATATAAAAAGAAAATGTATCATAAAATAATCTGTAAGAAAAAATATACAATGCCCCATTCTACTCTGTTTTGGAGTATATACACCAACTCAATATGCTCTCTCATGTAAATGACCAAATT
This sequence comes from Callithrix jacchus, assembly GCF_049354715.1. Classification (NCBI taxonomy): domain Eukaryota; kingdom Metazoa; phylum Chordata; class Mammalia; order Primates; family Cebidae; genus Callithrix; species Callithrix jacchus. The sequence goes on from NC_133503.1 coordinate 1,141,169, forward strand.
CTAATTTACGGGAATTAAAAAAAATCTAAATATTATCTAGGAACCCCAATATGAAAAGCAAAATTGCTCTGAATATAATCTGTAAGAAATAATATACAATGCCCTTTTCTACATTCTTTTGGGTAATATACACCAACTCAATATGCTCCCTCATGTAAAATGCCGAAATTCTAATTTTACGCGAATGTAATAAAATCTAAATATTATATAGGCACCCCAATGTTAAAAGCAAAATTGCTCTGAATATAATCTGTCAGAGAAAATACACAATGACCTAATCTACTCTGTCTTGGAGTATATAAATTAAGTCAGTATGCTCTCTCATGTAAAATACTGGAATTCTAATTTTAAGTGAATCGAAAATAATTTAATATTATCTAGGCACCCCAATGTTAAAGGCAAAATTGCTCTGAATATAATGTCACAAAAAATATACAATGCCCTTTTCTACTCTGTTTTGTAGTATATACACCAACTCAATATGCTCTCTCATGTAAAATGCCGAAATTCTAATTTTACGCAAATCGAAAAAAATCTAAACAATATCTAGGCGTCCCAAAGTTAAAAGAAAATTGCTCTTTATATAGTCTGTTAGAAAAAATATACAATGCCTTATTCTACTTTGTTTTGGAGTATATACACCAACTCAATATGCTGTCTCATGTAAAATACAGAAATTCTAATTTTACCCAAATTGAAAAAATCTAAATATTATCTAAGCACCCCAATGTTAAAAACAAAATTGCTCTGAATATAATCTGTCACAAAAAATATACAATGCCTTATTCTAGTGTGTTTTGGAGTATATACACCAACACAATATACTCTCTCATGTAAAATACAGAAATTCTATATTGAAGCGAATCGAAAAAAATCTAAATATTATCTAGGCACCCCAATGTTAAAAGCAAAATTACTCTGAATATAATCTGTCATAAAAATATACAATGACCTATTCTACTCTGTTTCGTAGTATATACACCAACTCCATATGCTCTCTCATGTAAAATACAGAAATTCTATATTTAAGCGAATCGAAAAAATTCTAAATATTATCTAAACAGTCCAATGTTAAAAGCAAAATTGCACTGAATATAACCTGTCAGAAAAAATATACAATGCCCTATTCCACTCTATTTTGTAGTATATACACCAACTCTATATGCTCTCTCATATAAAATATCGAAATTCTAATTTTGTGCGAATCAAAAAATATCTAAATAATATCTAGGCGACCCAAAGTTAAAATAAAATGGCTCTGAATATAGTCTGTTAAAATATATATACAACGCCTTATTGTACACTGTTTGGGAGTATAGACTCCAACTCAGTATGCTCTCTCAAGTAAAATACCGAAATTCTAATTTTACGCGAATAGAAAAAAATCTTATTAATATCTTGGTGCTTCAAAGTTAAAAGAAAATGGCTCTCAATATTGTTTGTTAGAAAAAATATACAATGCCTTATTCTAATCTGTTTTGGAGTACATACACCAACTCAGTATGCTCTCTCATTTAAAATACAGAAATTCTAATTTTACCCAAATTGAAAAAATCTAAATATTATAAAGTCACCCCAATGTTTAAAACAAAATTGCTCTGAATATCATATTTCAGAAAAAATATAAAATGCCTTATTCTACTCTGTTTTGGAGTATATACACCAACTCCTTACGCTCTTATATAAAATACAGAAATTCTATATTTAAGCGAATCGAAAATAATCTAAATATTATCTAGGCACCCCAATGTTAAAAGCAAAATTCCACTGAATATAATCTGTTAGAAGAAATATACAATGCCCTTTTCTACTCTGTTTTGTAGTATATACACCAACTCAATATGCTCTCTCATGTAAAATACCGAAATTGTAAATTTAAACTAATCGAAATAAATCTAAATATTATCTATGTACCCCAATGTTAAAATCAGAATTGCTCTGAATATAAACTGTAAGAAAGAATATACAATGCCCTTTTCTACTTTGTTTTCGAGTATATACACTAACTCAATATACTCTCTCATGTAAAATACCGAGATTCTAATTTACACGAACCAAAAAAAAATCTAAATATTATCTAGGCACCCCAATGTTAAAATAAAAATTGCTCGGAATATAATCTATCAGAAAAAAATATACAATGGCCATTTCTACACTGTTTGGGAGTATATACACCAACTCAATATGCTCTCTCATGTAAAATACCGAAATTCTAACTTTATGTGAACCGAAAAAATTCTAAATATTATCTTGGCTCACCAATGTTATAAGTAAAATTGCTTTGAATATAATATGTCATAAAAATTATGCAATGATTTTTTCTGCTCTGTTTTCGAGTATATACACCAACTCAATATGCTCTTCCATGTAAAATATCGAAATTCTAATTTACACAAACCGAAAAAAATCTAAATATTATCTGGAAACCCCAATATTAAAAGCAAAATTTCTCTGAATATAATCAGTCAGAAAAAATATACAATGCCCTTTTCTACTCTGTTTGCATTATATACACCAACTCAATATGCTCTCTCATGTAAAATACCGAAATTCTAAATTTACGCTAATCGAAAAAAATGTAATTATCTAGGCACCCCAATATTAAAAGCAAAATTGCTCTGAATATAATCTGTCAGAAATAATATACAATGCCCATTTCTACCTTGTTTTGGAGTATATACACCAACCCAATATGCTCTCTCATGTAAAATACAGAAATTCCATATACACGCGAATCAAAAAAAATGTAAATATAATCTAGGCACCCCAATGTGAAAAAAAAATTGCTCTGAATATAATGTGTCATAAAAAATATACAAAGCCCTTTTCTACTTTGTTTTGGGGAATATACACCAACTCCTTACGCTCTCATATAAAATACAGAAATTCTATATTTAAGCAAATCGAAAATAATCTAAATATTATCTAGGCACCCCAATGTTAAAGCAAAATTCCACTGAATATAATCTGTCAGACGAAATATACAATGCTTTTTTCTACTCTGTTTTGTAGTATATACACCAACTGAATATGCTCTCAAGTAAAATAGCGAAATTCTAAATTTACGCGAATCAAAAAAATTCTAAATATTATCTAGGCACCCCAATGATAAAAGCAAAATTGCTCTGAATGTAGTCTGTCAGAAAAAATATACAATGCCCTTTTCTACTCGGTTTTGGAGTATATACACCAACTCAATATGCTGTCTCATTTAAAATACCGAAATTCTAATGTTACAAGAATCGAAAAAAATCTAAATATTATTTATGTACCTCAATGTAAAAGAAAAATTGCTCTGAATATAACATGTCAGTAAAAATATACAATGCCTTTTTTACTACACTTTTTTGGAGTCTATACACACACTCAATATGCTCTCTTATAAAATATAAAGAAATATTAATTTTACGCGAAGCGAAAAAACTCTAAATATTATCTAGGCACCCCATTGTAAAAAGCAAATTTCCTCTGAATATAATGTTTCAGACAAAATATACATTGCTTTTTTCTACTCTGTTTTGGTGTATATAATCCAACCAAATATACTCTCTCATGTAAAATACTGAAATTCTATATACACGCGAATAGAAAAAAATATAAATATTATCTAGGCATTCCGATGTGGAAAGAAAATGGAACTGAATATATTCTGTCATAAAAAATATACAATGCCCTTTTCTACTCTGTTTTGGAATACATAAACCAACTCAATATGCTCTCTCATGTGAAATACAGAAATTCTAAATTTACGTGTAACGAAAAATTCTAAATATTATCTAGGCTCCCCAATGTTAAAAGCAAAATTGCTCTGAATATAATCTTTCAGAAAAAATATATAATGCCCTTTTCTACTCTGTTTTAAAATATATACACCAACTCAATATGCTCTCTCTTGTAAAATACAGAAATGCTATATAAAAGTGAATCGAACAATCTAAATATTATCTAGGCACCCCAATGTGAAAAAAAATTGCTCTGAACATAATCTGCCAGAAAAATTATACAATGCCCTATTCTATTATGTTTTGGTGTATATAGACCAACTGCATATGCTCTCTCATGTAAAATACAGAAATTCTATATTTAAGCGAATCGAAAAAAATCTAAATATTATCTAGGCACCCCAATTTTAAAAGCAAAATTGCTCTGAATATAATCGGTTAAAAAAATATACAATGCCCTTTTCTAATGTGTTTTGGAGTATATACACCAACTCAATATGCTCTCCCATGTAAAATACCGAAATTATAATTTTACACGAATCTAAAAAAATCTAAATAATATCTAGGCGCCCCAAAGTTAAAAGAAAATGGCTCTTAATATAGTTTGTTAGAAAAAATATACAATGCCTTATTCTACTTTGTTTTGGAGTATATACACTAACTCAGTATGCTCTCTCATGTAAAATACAGAAATTCTAATTTTACGTGAATCGAAAAAATCTAAATATATTCTATTCACTTGAATGTTAATAGCAAAATTGCTCTGAATATAATCTGTCAGAAAAAATATACAATGCCCTTATTTCCTCTGTTTTGTATTACATACACCAACTCAATATGCTCTCTCTTGTAAAATACTGAAATTCTAAATTTATGTGAATTGAAAAAAATCTAAATAATATCTAGGTGCCCCAAAGATAAAATAAAATGGCTCTGAATATAGTCTGTTAGAAAAAAAATACAATAGCTAATTCTACCCTGTTTTGGTGTATATACACCAACTCAGTATGCTCTCGAATGTTAAATACCGAAATAATAAATTTACGTGAATCAAAAAAAATCTAGATATTATCCAGGCACCCGAATGTTAAAAGCAAAATAGCTCTGAATATAGTCAGTTAGAAAAAATATACAATGCCCTTTTGTACTCTGTTTTGTAGTATATACACGAACTCAATATCCTCTCTCATGTAAAATAAAGAAATTCTAATTTTACTTGAATCGAAAAATTCTAAATATTATCTAGGCACCCCAATGTTAAAAACCAACTTGCTCTGAGTATAATCTGTCATAAAAAATATACAATGCCCTTTTCTACTCTGTTTTGCAGTATATAAATCAACTCAATATGCTCTCTCATGTAAAATATCTGAATTCAAATTTTACACGAATTGAAAAAATCTAAATAATATCTAGGTGCCCCAAAGTTAAAAAGAAATGGCTCTGAATATAGTCTCTTAGAGAAAATATACAATGCCTTATTCTACTCTGTTTTGGATTATATACACCAACTCCATATGCTCTCTAATGTAAAACATAGAAATTCTATACTTAAGCGAATAAAAAAAAATCTAAGTATTATCTAGGCACCCCAATTTTAAAATCAAAATTTCTCTGAATATAGTCTGTCAGAAAAAATATACAATGCCTTATTCTACTCTGTTTTGGAGTATACAGACCAACTCAGTATGCTCTCTAATGTAAAATAACGAAATTCAAATTTTCCCCGAATCGAAAAAATCTAATTATCTAGGCACCCCAATGTTAAAAACAAATTGCTCTGAATATAATCTGTCAGAAAAAATATACAATTCCCTATTCTACTCTGTTTTAAAGTATATACACCAACTCCATATACTCTCTGATATAAAATACAGAAATTCCACATTTAAACGAATCGAAAAAAGTCTAAATATTATCTAGGAACCCCAATTTTAAAAACAAAATTGCTCTGAATATAGCCTGTCAGAATAAATATACAATGCCCTATTCTACTCTGTTTTGGAGTATATACACCAACTCCATATGCTCTCTCACGTAAAATACAGAAATTCGATATTTAAGCGAATCAAAAAAAATCTAAATGTCTTATAGGCACCCCAATGTTAAAAGAAAAATTGGTCTGAATATAATTTGTCAGAAAAAATATAAAGTGCCGTTTTCTACTCTATTTTGGAGTATATACACCAACTCAATATGCTCTCTCTAGTAAAATACCGAAATTCTAATTTTACGTGAATCGAAAAAAATTTAAATAATATCTAGGCGCCCCAAAGTTAAAATAAAATGGCTCTGAATATAGTCTCTTAGAGAAAATATACAATTACTTATTCTACTCTGTTTTTGAGTATATACACCATCTCAGTGTGCTCTATCCTGTAAAATACAGAAATTTGAATTTTGCCCGAATCGAAAAAATCTAAGTATTTTCTAGGCACCTCAATGTTACAAACAAAATTACTCTGAATATAATGTGTCAGAAAAAATATACAATGCCCTTTTCTACTTTGTTCTGGAGTATATACACCAACTCAATATGCTCTCTCATGTAAAATACCGACATTCTAATTTTACACGAATAGAAAAAAATCTAAACAATATCTCGGCGCCCCAAAGTTAAAATAAAATGGCTCTGTATATAGTCTGTTAGAAAAAATATACAATGCCTTATTCCACTCTGTTTTGGAGTATATACACCAACTCAGTAAGCTCTCTCATGTAAAATACAGAAATTCTAATTTTACCTGAATCGAGAAAAATCTAAACATTATCTAGGCACCCCAATATTAAAAACAAAATTGCTCTGAATATAATCTGTCAGAAGAAATATACAATGCCCTATTCTACTCTGTTTTGGAGTATATACACCAACACAGTATTCTCTCACATGTAAAATTCAGAAATTCTGATTTTACCTGAATCGAAAAAATCTAAATATTATCTAGGCACCCCAATGTTCAAAACAAAATTCGCTGAATATAGTTGGTCCGAAAAAATATACAATGCCCTATTCTACTTAGTTTTGGTGTATATACACCAACTCCATATGCTCTCTCGTTTAAAATACAGAAATTCTATATTTAAGCGAATCGAAAAAAGTCTAAATATTATCTAGGCACCCCAATGTTAAAAGCAAAATTGCTCTGAATATATGGTCAGAAATAATGTACAATGCCCTTTTCACTCTGTTTTGTAATATATACAGCAACTCAATATGCTGTCTCATGTAAAATACCGAAAGTATAATTTTATGCGACTCGATAGAAATCGAAATAATATATAGGCGCCCCAAAGTTAAAAGAAAATGGCTCTGAATATAGTCTGTTTGAGAAAATATACAATGCCTTATTCTATTCTGTTTTGGAGTTCATACACCAACTCATTATGCTCTCTCATGTAAAATACCAAAATTCTAATTTTACGTGAATCGAAAAAATCCAAATATTATCGAGGCAACCCAATGTTAAAAGCAAATTTTCTCTGAATAAAATCTCTGAGAAAAAATATACAATGACCTCTTATACTTTGTTCTGGAATATATACAGCAACTCAATATGCTCTCTCATGTAAAATACCGAAATTCTAAATTTACATGAATCAAAAATAATCTAAATATTATCTAGGCACCCCTATGTTCAAGACAAAATTGCTCTGAATATAACTGACAGAAAAAATATACAATGCCATATTACATTCTGTTTTGGAGTATATACAGCAACTGAATATGCTCTCTCATGTAAAATACAGAAATTCTATATTTAAGCATATCAAAAAAATCTAAATATTATCTAGGCACCCCAATGTTATAACAAAATTGCTCTGAATATAATCTATCAATGAAAATATAAAATTACCTATTATACTTTGTTTTGGAGTATATAACAGAAATCAATATGCTCTCTCATGTAAAATACCCAAATTCAAATTTTACGCGAATCGAAAATATCTAAATAATATCTAGGTGCCCCAAAGATTAAAAAAAAATGTCTCTGAATATAGTCTGTTAGAGAAAATATACAATGCCTTTTTCTACTGTGTTTTGGATTATATACACCAACTCAATATGCTCTCTAATGTAAAATACAGAAATTCTATATTTAAGCGAATAAAAAAAAAATCTAAATATTATCTAGGCACCCCAATGTTAAAAACAAAATTGCTCTGAATATAGTCTGTCAGAAAAAATATACAATGCCCTATTCTACTCTGTTTTGGAGTATATACACCAACTCAGTATGCTCTCTCATGTAAAATACCGAAATTCTAATTTTACCCAAATCAAAAAAATCTAAATATTATCTAGTCACCCGAGTGTTTAAACCAAATTGCTCTGAATATAATCTGTCAGATAAAATATACAATGCCCTATTCTACTCTGTTTTGGAGTATATACACCAACTCCATATACTCTATCATATAAAATACAAAAATTCTATATTTAAGCGAATCAACAAAAATCAAAATATTACATAGGCACCCCAATTTTAAAAACAAAATTGCTCTGAATACAGTCTGTCAGAAATAATATACAATGCCCTATTGTACTCGGTTTTGGAATATGTACACCAACTCCATATGCTCTCTCACTTAAAATACAGATATTCAATATTTAAGTGAATCGAACAAAATCTAAATATTATCTAGGCTCCCCAATGTTAAAACCAAAATTGGTCTGAATATAATCTGTCAGAAAAAATATACAATGCCCTTCTCTACTCTGTTTTGGAGTATATACAGCAACTCAATATGCTCTCTCATGTAAAATACCGAAATTCTAATTTTACGCAAATAGAAAAAATTTTAAATAACATCTACACCCCCCAAAGTGAAAAGAAAATGGCTCTGAATATAGTCTGTTAGAGAAAATATACAATTTCTTATTTTACTCTGTTTGGGATTATAAACACCAACTCAGTATGCTCTCTCATGTAAAATACCAAAATTCTAATTTTACCCAAATCGAAAAAATTTAAATATTATTTAGGAACCCCAATGTTAAAAGCAAAATTGCTCTGAATATAATGTGTAAGAAAAAATATACAATGCCCTTTTCTACTCTTTTTTGGAGTATATACAACAACTAAATATGCTCTCTCATATAAAATACTGAAATTTTAATTTTACACGAATCAAAAAAAATCTAAATAATATCTGGGCGCCTCAAAGTTAAAATAAATTGGCTCTGTATATTCTATTAGAAAAAATATACAATGCCTTATTCTACTCTGTTTTGGAGTATATCACCAAGTCAGTGTGCTCTCTCATGTAAAATACAGAAATTCTAATTTTACTGGAATCGAAAAAATCTAAATATTATGTAGTCAGCCCAATGTTAAAAACAAAATTTCTCTGAATATAATCTGTCAGAGAAAATATACAATGCTCTTTTCTGCTTTTTTTGGAGTATATACACCAACTCCATATGCTCTCTCATGTAAAATAGAGAAATTCTATATTTAAGCAAATCAAAAAAAATCTAAATATTATCTAGGCACCCCAATGTTAAAAACAAAATTGCTCTGAACATAATCTGTCAGAAAAAATATAAAATGCACATTTCTAGTCTGTTTTGCAGTATATACACCAACTCAATACGCTCTCTCATGAAAAATACCGAAATTCTAATATTACACGAATAGAAAAAGTCTAAATATTATCTACTCACCCCAATGTTAAGAACAAAATTGCTCTGAATATAATCTGTCAGAAAAAAATACAATGCCCTATTCCACTCTATTTTCGAGTATATACACTAACTCCATATGCTCTCTCAAATAAAATACAGAAATGATATATTAAAGCGAATTGAAAAAAATCAAAATATTTTCTAGGCACCCCAATGTGAAAAACAATATTGCCCTGAGTATAATCTGTCAGAAAAAATATACAATGCCCTATTCTACTATGTTTTGGATTTTATACACCAACTCCATATGTCTCTCATGTAAAATACAGAAATTCTACATTTAAGCAAATCGAAAAAAATTTACATATTATCTAGGCACCCCAATGTTATAAGCAAAATTGCTCTGAATATAATCTGTCAAAAAAAATATACAATGCCGTTTTCTACTCTGTTTTCGAGTATATACACCAACTCAATATGCTCTCTCATTGAAAATACCAAAATTCAAATTTTACCCGAATTGAAAATATCTAAATATTATCTAGGCACCGCAACGTTAAAAACAAAATTACTCTGAATATAACCTGTCAGAGAAAATATACAATGCCATATTCTACTCTCTTTTGGAGTATATACACCAACTCAGTATGCTCTCTCAGGTAAAATACCGAAATTCTAATTTTACGTGAATCGAAAAAAATCTAAATACTATCTAGGCACCCGAAAGTTAAAAGCAAAATTGCTCTGAATATAATTTGTCAGAAAAAATACACAATGCCCTATTCTACTCTGTTTTGGAGTATATACACTAACTCAATATGCTCTCTCATGTAAAATACCGAAATTCTAATTTTACGCGAATCGAAAAAAATTGAAATAATATCTAGGCGCCGCAAAGTTAAAATCATATGGCTCTGAATATAGTCTGTTAGAAAAAATATACAATGCCTTATTGTACTCTGTTTTTGAGTATATACACCAACTCAGAATGCTCTCTCATGTCAAATACCGAAATTCAAATTGTACCCGAATCGAAATATCTAAATATTATCTAGGCACCGCAAAGTTAAAAAGAAAATTACTCTGAATATAATCTGTCAGAGAAAATATACAATGCCATATTCTACTCTGTTTTGGAGTATATACATTAACTGAATATGCTCTTTCATGTAAAATACAGAAATTCTAATATTACGCGAATCGGAAAAAAATCTAAATAATACCTAGGTGCCCAAAAAGTAAAAGAAAATGGCTCTAAATATAGTCTGTTAAAAAACATATACAATGCCTTATTCTACTCTGTTTTTGTGTATGTAAACCAACTCATTATGCTCTCTCATGTAAAATATAGAAATTAAAAATTTACCAGAATCTAAAAAATCTAAATATTATCTAGGCAACCCAATGTTAAAAACAAAATTTCTCCGAATATAGTCAGTCAGAAAAAATACACAATGCCCTATTCTACTATTTTTTCGAGTATATAGACCAAATCCATATACTCTCTCATGTAAAATACAGAAATTCTATATTTATGCGATCGAAAAAAATCTAAATATTATCTAGGCACCCCAATGTTAAAAGCATAATTTCTCTGAATATAATCTGTCAGAAAAAATATACAATGCCCTTTTCTACTCTGTTTTGTAGTATATACACCAACTCAATATGCTCTCTCATGTAAAATAACGAAACTCTAATTTACATGAATCGATAAAAATCTAAATAATATCTAGGCGCCCCAAAGTTAAAAGAAAATTGCGCTGAATATAGTCTGTTAGAAAAAACATGCAATGGCTTTTTCTACTTTGTTTTGGAGTATATACACCAACTCAGTTTGCTCTCTTATGTAAAATACCGAAATTCAAATTTTACGTGAATCGAAAAAAATCTAAATATTATCAAGGCACCCCAATGTTAAAAACAAAATTGCTTTGAATATAATGTGTCAGAAAAAATATACAATGCCCTATTCGACTCTGTTTTGGAGTATATACACCAACTCAATATGCTCTCTCATGTAAAATACAGAAATTTATTAGCAAATTGAAAAAATCTAAATATTATCTAGGCACCCCAATGTTAAAAGGAATATTGCTCTTAATATAATCTGTCAGAAAAAATATACAATGCCCTATTCTACTCTGTTTTGGAGTATATACCCCAACTCCATATTCTCTCTCATGTAAAATACAGAAATTCTATATTTAAGAGAATCGAAAAAAATCTAAATATTATTTAGGGACCCCAATGTTAAAGCAAAATTGCTCTGAATATATTCTGTAGAAAAAAATATACAATGCTATTTTCTACTCTGTTTTGGAGTATATACACCAACTGAATATGCTCTCTCATGTAAAATACTGAAATTCTAATATTACGTGAATCGAAAAAAAATCTAAATAATATCTAGGAGCCCCAAAGTTAAAAGAAAATTGCTCTGAATATATTCTTCTAGAAAAAATATAGAATACATTATTCTACATTGTTTTGGAGTATATATACCAACTCAGTATGCTCTCTCATGTAAAATACAGAAATTCTAATTTTACCCGAATTGAAAAAATCTAAATATTATCTAGGAACTTCAATATTAAAAGCAAAATTGCTCTGAACTTAATCCGTCCAAAAAATATACAATGCCCTATTCTACTCTGTTTTGGAATATATACACCAACTCAGTATGCTCTCTCATGTAAAATACAGAAATTGTAATTTTACCCTAATCGAAAAAATCTAAATATTATCTAGGAACCCGAATGTTAAAAGCAAAATTGCACTGAATATAATCTATCAGAAAAAATATACAATGCCCTATTCTACTTCGTTTTGGAGTATATACACCAACTCAGTATGCTCTCTCATGTAAAATACCGAAATTCTAATTTTACGTGAATCCAAAAAAATCTAAATATTATCTAGGCACCCCAATGTTAAAAGGAAAATTTCTCTGAATATAGTCTGTCAGAAAGAATATACAATTCCCTATTCTACTCTGTTTTGGAGTATATAAAACAACTCTGTATGCTCTCTTATGTAAAATACCGAAATTCTAAGTTTACGTGAATCGAAAAAAATCTAAATATTATCTAGGCAACTTAATGTTTAAAGCAAAATTTCTCTGAATATAATCTCTCAGAAAAAATATACAATGCCCTTTTCTACTCTGTTTTGAAGTATTTACACAAACTCAATATGCTCTCATGTAAAATATTGAAATTCTAATTTTACGTGAATTGAAAAAATCTAAATAATATCTAGGCGCCCCAAAGTTAAAATAAAATGGCTCTGAATATACTCTGTTAGAAAAAACATGCAATGCCTTTTTCTACTCGGTTTTGGAATATATACACCAACTCAGTATGCTCTCTAATGTAAAATACCGAAATTCTAATTTTACACGAATCGAAAAAAGCCTAAATAATATCTAGGTGCCCCAAACTTAAGAGAAAATTGCTCTGAATATAGTCTGTTAGAAAAAATATACAATGCCTTATTCTACTCTTTTTTGGAGTATATACACCAGTCAGTATGCTCTCTCATGTAAAATACCGAAATTCTAATTTTATGCATATCGAAGAAATTCTAAATAATATCTAAGCGCCCCAAAGTTAAAAGAAAATGGCTCTGAATTTAGTCTGTTAGAAAAAATACACAATGTCTTATTCTACTTTGTTTTGGAGTATATACACCAACTATGTATGCTCTGTCATGTAAAATAACGAAATTCTAATGTTACCCGAATCGAAAAAATCTAAATATAATCTAGGAACACCAATGTTAAAACAAAATTTCTCTGAATATAATCTGTAAGAAAAAATATAAAATGCCTTATTCTACTCTGTTTTGGAGTATATACACCAAATCCATATGCTCTCTCCTATAAAATACAGAAATTCTATATTTAAGCAAATCGAAATAAATCTGAATATTATCTAGGCACCGCAATGTTAAAAGCAAAATTGTTCTGAATATAATCTGTCAGAAAAAATATACAATGCCCTTTTCTAACCTTTTTAAAGTATATATACAACTCAATATGCTCTCTCATGTAAAATATTGAAATTCTAATTTTACGCAAATCGAAAAAAATCTAAATAATATATTGGCGCCACAAATTTAGAAAAAAATGGCTGTGAATATACTCTGTTGGAAAAAATATACAATGCCTTACTCTACTCTGTTATGGAGTATATACAATAACTCAGTATGCTCTCTCATAAAATATACCAAAATTCTAAATTTACATAAATTGAAAAAAATCTAAATATTATCTACGAAACCCAATGTTAAAAAAAATTGCTCTGAATATAATCTGTCAGAAATAATATACAATGCTGTATTCTACTCTGTTTTGTAGTACATTCACCAACTCAATATGCTCTCTCATTTAAAATACAGAAATTCTAATTTTACCTGAATCGAACAAATCTAAATATTATCTAGGCACACCAATGTTAAAAACAAAATTGCTCTGAATATAATCTGTCAGAGAAAATATACAATGCCCTATTCTACTCTATTTTGGAGTATATACACCAACTCAGTATGCTCTCTCATGTTAAATACCAAAATTCTAAATTTACGTGAATCGAAAAAAATCTAAATATTTTCTAGGCACCCCAATGTTAAAAACAAAATTGCTCTGAATATAATCTGTCAGAAAAAATATACAGTGGCCTCTTCTACTCTGTTTTGGAGTATATAAAACAACTCCATATGCTCTCTCATGTAAAATACAGAAATTCTATATTTAAGCGAATCGAAAACAATCTAAATATTATCTAGGCACACCAATGTTAAAAGCAAAATTGCTCTGTATATAATTTAGCAGAAAAAATATACAATGCACTTTTCTACTCTATTTAGTAGTATATACACCATCTGAATATGCTCTCTCATGAAAAATACCTAAATTCTAATTTTACGTGAATCGATAAAAATCTAAATGATATCTAGGCACCCCAAAGTTAAAAGAAAATGGCTCTGAATAAAGTCTTTTAGAAAAAATATACAATGCCTTTTTCTACTCTGTTTTGGAGTATATACACCAACTCGGTATGCTCTCTCATGTAAAATACCGAAATTCTAATTTTAAGTGAATTGAAAAAATTCTAAATATTATATAGGCATGCCAATGTTAAAAGGAATATTGCTCTAAATATAATCTGTCAGGAAAAATATACAATGCCCTTTTCTACTTTTTTTTGGAGTATGTACAACAACTCAATATGCTTTCTTGTGTAAAATATTGAAATTCTAATTTTACGTGAATCGAAACAAGTCTAAATAATATCTACGTGCTCCAAAGTTAAAATAAAATGACTCTGAATATAGTGTGTTAAAAAAATATACAATGCCTTATTCTACTCCCTTTTGGAGTATATACACAAACTCAGTATGCTCTCTCATGAAATATACCGAAATTCTAATTTTAAGTAAATCGAAAAAAATCTAAATATTATCTAGGCACCCCAACGTTAAAAACAAAATTGCTCTGAATATAATCTGTCAGGAAAAATATACAATGCCCTATTCTACTCTGTTTTGGAGTATATACTCCAACTCTATATTCTCTCTCATGTAAAATACCGAAATTCTAATTTTACGTGAATCGAAAAAAATCTAAATATTATCTAGCCCCCAATGTTAAAAGCAAAATTTCTCTGAATATAATCTGTCAGAAAAAATATACAATGCCCATTTCTACTCTGTTTTGGAGTATATACACCAACTCAATATGCTATCTCATGTAAATTATTGAAATTCTAATTTTACCCGAATTGAAAAAATCTAAATATTATCTAGGCACCCCAATGTTATAAACAAAATTGCTATGAATATAATCTGTCAGAAAAAATACACAAAGCCCTATTCTACTTTGTTATTAAGTATATACACCAACTCCATAAGCTCTCTAATGTAAAATACAAAAATTTTATATTTAAGCGAATCGAAAAAAATCTAAATATTATCTAGGCACCCCAATGTTAAAAACAAAATTGCTCTGAATATAATGTCAGAAAAAATATACAATGCCCTATTCTAATCTGTTTTAAAGTATATAAACCAACTTTCTATGCTCTCTCAAGTAAAATACAGAAATTCTATATTTACTTGAATCGAAAAAAACCTAATCAATATCTAGGCACTCCAATGTTAAAAACAAAATTGCTCTGAATATAGTCTGTCAGAAAAAATATACATTGACCTATTCTTCTCTGTTTTGAAGTATATACAGCAACTCAATATGCTCTCTCATGTAAAATAACGAAAATATAAATTTACAGGCACCGAAATAAATTTAAATATTATCTAGGCACCCCAAGGTTAAAATAAAATGTCTCTGAATTTAATCTGTTAGAAAAAATATACAATGCCTTATTCTACTCTGTTATGGAGTATATACACCAACTCAATATGCTCTCTCATGTAAAATAAAGAAATTCTAATTTTACATCAATCGAAATATATCTAAATATTATCTAAGCATCCCAATGTAAAATGCAAAATTTCTCTGAATATAGTCTTTCAGAAAAAATATACAATGCTCTTTTCTACTCTGTTTTGGAGTATATACAGCAACTGAATATTATCTCTAATGTAAAATACCGAAATTCTAATTTTACACGAACCGAAATATATCTAAATATTTTCATGCATTCCTATTTTAAAAGCAAAATTTTTCTGAATATAATCTGTCAGAAAAAATATACAATGCCCTTTTATATTCTGTTTTGGAGTATTTAAAGCAACTCAATATGCTCTCTCATGTAAAATACTGAAATTATAAATTTAAGCTAATTGAATGAAATCTAAATATTATCTAGGCACCCCAATGTTAACAGCAAAATTGCTCTGAATATGATCTGTCATAAAAAATATACAATGCCGTTTTCTACTCTTTTTTGGAGTATATACACCAACTCAATATGCTCTCTCATGTAAAATACCAAAATACTAAATTTACGCGAATCGAAAAAAATCTAAATATTATCTAGGCACCCCAATTTTAAAACTAAAATTTCTCTGTATAGAATTTGTCCGAAAAAATATACATTGCCCTTTTCTACTCTGTTTTGGAGGATATACAACATCTCAATATGCTCTCTCAGGTAAAATACAGAAATTCGAATTTTACCCGAATTGAAAAAATCTACATATTTTCCAGGCACCCCAATGTTAAAAACAAAATTGCTCTGAATATATCTGACAGAAAAAATATACAATGCCCTATTCTACTTTGTTTTGGAGTATATACACCAACTCAGTATGCTCTCTCATGTAAAAAACAGAAATTGGAATTTTACCCGAATTGAAAAAATCTACATATTTTCCAGGCACCCCAATGTTAAAAACAAAATTGCTCTGAATATAATCTGTTAGAAAAAGTATACAATGTCATTCTCTACTGTGTTTTGGAGTATATACACGAACTCCATATGCTCTCTCACGTAAAATACTGAAATTCTAATTTCACGTGAAACGAAAAAAATCTAAATATTATCTAGGCACCCCAATGTTAAAAGCAAAATTGCTATTAATATAATCTGTCAGAAAAAATAAACAATGCCCTATTCTACTCTGTTTTGGAGGATATACACCAACTCCATATGCCCCCTAATGTAAAATACAGAAATTCTATATTTATGTGAATTGAAAAATATCTAAATATTATCTAGGCACTCCAATGTTAAAAACAAAACGGCGCTGAATATAATCTGTTAGAAAAAATATACAATGCCCTATTCTACTCTGTTTTTGAGTATATACACCAACTCCATATGCTCTCTCACGTAAAATAGAGAAATTCTATATTTAAGCGAATCGACAAAAATCTAAATATTATCTAGGCACCCCAATGTTAAAAGAAAAATTACTCTGAATATAATCTGTCAGAGAAAATATAAAATGACCTTTTCTACTTTGTTTTGTAGTATATACACCAACTCAGTGTGCTCTCTAATGTAAAATACAGAAATTCTAATTTTACCTGAATCGAAAAAATCTAACTATTATCAAGGAACTCCAAAGTTAGAAACAAAATTCCTCTTAGTATAATCTCTCAGAAAAAATATACAATGCCCTATTCCATTCTGTTTTTATGAGTATATACACCAACTCAGTACGCTATAATATGTAAAATAAAGAAATTATAATTTTATGCGAATCAAAAAATATATTAATAATATCTAGGCGCCCCAAAGTTAAAAGAAAATGGCTCTGAATATAGTCTGTTATAAAAAATATACAATGCCTTATTCTACTCTGTTTTAAAGTATATACACCAACTCATAATGCTCTCTCATGTAAAATACACAAATTCTAATTTTACGTGAATCCAAAGAAATCTAAATATAATCTAGGCACCCGAATGTTAAAAGCAAAATTTCTCTGAATATAATCTGTCAGAAAAAATATACAATGCCCTTTTCTACTCTGTTTTTGAGTATATACACCAACTCAATATGCTCTCTCATGTAAAATACCGAAATTCTAATTTTACGCGTATCGAAATAAATCTAAATAATATCTAGGCGCCCCAAAGTTGAAAGAAAAAAGCTCTGAATATACTCTGTTAGAAAATATATACAATGCCTTATTCTACTCTGTTTTGGAGTACATACACCAACTCAGTACGCTCTCTTATGTAAAATACAGAAATTCTAAATTTACGTGAATTGAGAAAAATCTAAATATTATTTAGGCACCTTAATGTTAAAAACAAATTGTTGTGAATATAATCTGTCAGAAAAAATATACAATGCCCTATTCTACTCTGTTTTGGAGGATATACACAAACTCCACATCCTCTCTCATGTAAAATACACAAATTCTGTATTTACGTGAATCGAAAAAAATCTAAATATTATCTAGGCACTGCAATGTTAAAAACAAAAGTGCTCTGAATATAATCTGTCAGAACAAATATACAATGACCAATTCTACTCTGTTTTGGAGTATATACACCAACTCAATATGCTCTCTCATGTAAAATACAGAAATTCTATATTTTTGCGAATCGAAAAAAATCTAAATATTATCTAGGCACACCAATGTTAAAAGCAAAATTTCTCTGAATATAATCTGTCAGAGAAAATATACAATGCTTTTTTCTACTCTGTTTTTTACTATATACACCAACTCAGTATGCTCTGTAATGTAAAATACAGAAATTCTAATTTTACACGAATCGAAAAAATCTAAATACTATCTAGGCACCCCAATGTTAAAAACAAAACTGCTCAGAATATAATCTGTCATAAAAAATATACAATTCCCTATTCTATTTTGTATTGGAGTATATACACCAACTCAGTATTCGATATCATGTAAAATAAAAAAATTCTAATTTTACGTGAATCGAAAAAATCTAAATATTATCTATGCACCCCAATGTTAAAAGCAAAATTGCTCTGAATATAATCTGTCAGAAAAAATATACAATGCCTTTTTCTACTCTGTTTTTGAGTATATATACCATCTCAATATGCTCTGTCATGTAAAATACCAAAATTGTAATTTTAGCGTATCGAAGAAAATCTAAATAATATCTAGGCGCCTTATAGTTAAAAGAAAATGGCTCTAAATATAGTCTTTATAAAAAATATACAATGCCTTATTCTACTCTGTTTTGGAGTATATACACCAACTGAATATTCTCTCTCATGTAAAATAAAGAAATTCTAATTTTACATCAATCAAACTATATCTAAATATTATCTAAGCATCCCAATGTAAAATGCAAAATTTCTATGAATATAATCTTTCAGAAAAAATATACAATGCTTTTTTCTACTCTGTTTGGGAGTATATACTGCAACTGAATATGCTCTCTCATGTAAAATACCGAAATTCTAATTTTACACAAACCGAAATAAATCTAAATATTTTCTATGCATTCCAATGTTAAAAGCAAAATTTCTCTAAATATAATCTGTCAGAAAAAATATACAACGCCCTTTTTACTCTTTTTTGGAGTATATACACCAACTCAATATGCTCTCTCATGTAAAATACTAAAATTATAAATTTACGCTAACTGAATGAAATCTAAATATTATCTAGGCACCCCAGTGTTAATAGCAAAATTGCTCTGAATATGATCTGTCAGAAAAAATATAGAATGCCCTTTTCTACTCTGTTTTGGAGTATATACACCAACTCAATATGCTCTCTCATGTAACATACCGAAATACAAAATTTACGTGAATGAAAAAAATGTAAATATTATCTAGGCAACCCAATGTTAAATATAAAATTGCTATGAATATAATCTGTCCGAAAAAATATACAATTCCCTTTTCTCCTCTGTTTTGTAGTATATACACCATCTCAATATTCTCTCTCATGTAAAATACAGAAATTCTAATTTTACCCAAATTCAAAAAATCTACATATTATCTAGGCTCCATAATGTTAAAAACAAAATTGCTCTGAATATAATATGTCAGAAAAAATATACAATTTTCTATTCTACTCTGTTTTGGAGTATATACACAAACTCAGTTTGCTCTCTCATGTAAAATACAGAAATTCAATATTTAAGCCAATCAAAAAAATTATAAATATTATCTAGACACCGAAAAGTTGAAAGATAATTGCTCTGAATATAGTCTGTTAGAAAAAATATAAAATGCTTTATTCTACTATATTTTGGAATATATACACCAACTCAGTGTGCTCTCTCATGTAAAATACCGAAGTTCTAATTTTACATTAATCGAAAAAAATCTAAATAATACCTAGGCACCCCAATGTAAAAAACAAAATTGCTCTGAATATAATCTGTCAGAAAAAATATACAATGCCCTATTCTACTTTGTTTTATAGTATGTACACCAACTCAATATGCTCTCTCATGTAAAATACTGAAATTCTAATTATATGTGAATCAAAAAAAAATCTAAATAATATCTAGGCAGCCCAAAGTTAAAAGAAAACGGCTCTGAATATAGTCTGTTAGAGAAAATATACAATGCCTTATTCTACTGTGTTTTGGAGTATATACACCAACTACTAATGCTCTCTCATGTAAAATACCGAAATTCTAATTTTACCCGAATCGAAAAAATATAAATATTATCTAGGCACCCCAATGTTAAAAACAAAACTTCTCTGAATATAATCTGTCAGAAAAAATATACAATGCCCTATTCTACTCTGTTTTGGATTATATAGACCAACTCCATACGCTCTCTCATGTAATATACAGCAATTCTATATTTAAGCGTATCGAAAAAAATCAAAATATTATCTAGGCACCTTAATGTTAAAAGCAAAATTTCTCTGAATATAATCTTTCACAACAAATATACAATGCCATTTTCTACTCTTTTTTGTAGTATATACACCAACTCAATATCCTCTTCCATATATAATAGGGATATTCTAATTTTACACGAATCGAAAAAAATCTAAATAATATCTAGGCACTCCAAAGTTAAAAGAAAATGGCTCTGAATTTAGTCTGTAAGAAAATATATACAATGCCGTATTCTACTCTGTTTTGGAGTATATACACCAACTCACTATTCTCTCTTATGTAAAATACCGAAATTCTAATTTTACCCAAATTGAAAAAATCTAAATATTATTTAGGCACCACAATGCTAAAAACAAAATTTCTCTGGATATAATCTGTGAGAAAAAATATACAATGCCGTATTCTACTCTTTTTTGGAGTATATACACCAACTCCATATGCTTTATCATGTAAAATACAGAAATTCTAATTTTACGTGAATCGAAAAAAATCTAAATAATACCTAGGCCCCTCAAAGTTAAAAAAAATGGCTCTGAATATACTCTGTTAGAAGAAATATACAATGCCTTTTTCTACTCT
Source organism: Callithrix jacchus (assembly GCF_049354715.1). Classification (NCBI taxonomy): domain Eukaryota; kingdom Metazoa; phylum Chordata; class Mammalia; order Primates; family Cebidae; genus Callithrix; species Callithrix jacchus. Next base: position 1,162,362 of record NC_133503.1, read on the forward strand.
GTTTTGGAGTATATACACCAACTCAGTATGCTCTCTCATGTAAAATACCTAAATTCTAATTTTACGTGAATCGAAAAAAATCTAAATATTATCTAGGCACCCAAATGTTGAAAGCAAAATTGCTCTGAATATAATCTGTCAGAAAAAATATTCAATGACCTTTTCTACTTTGTTTTGTAATATATACATTAACTCAATATGCTCTCTCATGTAAAATACCGAAATTCTAATTTTACGTGAATCGAAAAAAATCTAAATAATATCTAGGTGCCCCAAATTTAAAAGAAAATGGCTCTGAATATAGTCTGTTAGAAAAAATATACAATGCCATATTCTACTTTGTTTTGGAGTATATACACCAAGTGAGTATGCTCTCTCATGTAAAATACCGAAATTCTAATTTTCCGTGAATCGAAAAAACATCTAAATATTATCTAGGCTCCCCAATGCTGAAACCAAAATTGCTCTGAATATAATCTGTCAGAGAAAATATACAATGCCCTTTTCTACTTTGTTTTGTAATATATACACCAACTCAATATGCTCTCTCATGTAAAATGCCGAAATTCTAATTTTACGCGAATCGAAAAAAATCTAAATAATATCTAGGCTCCCCAAAGTTAAAAGAAAATGGCTCTGAACATAGTGTGTTAGAAAAAAATATACAATGCCTTTTTCTATTCTGTTTTGGAGTATATACACCAACTCAGTATGCTCTCTCATGTAAAATACCAAAATTCTAATTTTACGCGAATCAAAAAAAATCTAAATTATATCTAGGTGCCCCAAAGTTAAAAGAAAATGGCTCTAAATATAGTCTGTTAGAAAAATATACAATGTTTTATTCTATTCTATTTTGGAGTATATACACCTACTCAGTATGCTCTCTCTTGTAAAATACCGAAATTCTAATTTCACGTGAAATGAATAAAATCTAAATATTATCTAGGCACCCCAATGTTAAAATCAAAATTACTCTGAATATAATCAGTCAGAAAAAATATAAAATGCCCTTTTCTACGCTGTTTTGGAGTATATACACCAACTCCATATGCTCTCTCATGTAAAATACCGAAATTCTAATTTTACGTGAATTGAAAAAAATATAAATATTATTTAGGCAACCCAATGTTAAAACCAAAATGGCTGTGAATATAATCTGTCAGAAAAAATATACAATGCCTCATTCTACTCTATTTTGGAGTATATACACCAACTCCTTATGCTCTCTTATGTAAAATACAGAAATTCTATATTTAAGCGAATCGAAAAAAATCTAAATATTATCTAGGCACCCCAATGTTAAAAGCAAAATTGCTCTTTATATACTCTGTCAGAAAAAATATACAATTACCCATTCTACTTTATTTTGTAGTATATACACCAACTCAATATGCTCTCTTATGTAAAATACCGAAATTCTAATTTTACACGAATCGAAAAAATCTAAATATTACCTAGGCACCCAATGTTAAAAACAAAATTGCTATGAATATAATCTGTCAGAGAAAATATACAATGCCCTATTCTACTCTGTTTTGGAGTATACACACCAACTCCATATGCTCTCTTATTTAAAATACAGAAATTCTATATTTAAGCAAATTGAAAATAATCTAAATATTATCTAGGCACCCCAATGTTAAAAACAAAATTGCTCTGAATATAGTCTTTCAGAAAAAATATACAAGGCCCTATTCTACTCTGTTTTGGAGTATATTTACCAACTCCATATGCTCTCTCATGTAAAATACAGAAGTTCTAAATTTAAGTGAATCGAAAAAAATCTACATATTATCTAGGCACCCCAATGTTAAAAGCAAAATTGTTCTGAATATAATCTGTCAGAAAAAATATACAATGCACTTTTATACTCTGTTTTGGAGTATATACACCAACTCAATATGCTCTCTCATGTAAAATACCGAAATTTTAATTTTACGTGAATCGAAAAAAATCTAAATAATATCTAGGCGCCCCAAAGTTAAAAGAAAATGGCTCTAAATATACTCGGTTAGATAAAATATACAATACCTTATTATACTCTGTTTTGGAGGTTATACACCAACTCAGTATGCTCTCTCATGTAAAATACCGAAATTCAAATTTTACGTGAATCGAACAAAAGCTAAATATTATCTAGGAAACCCAATGTTAAAAACAAAATTGGTTTGAATATAATCTGTCAGAAAAAATATACAATGCCCTATTCTACTCTTTGTGGGGATTGCTCCTGTGAAGGGCCCTTGACAGGACCCTCGCCATCTTGAACTTGAGCCCATACACGTTTCTCCTCTCCTGGAGGCTGTTGAGCTAAGGGAAAGGAGGAAGTCTAGTTGCACTGATTTTATAAACATCAATCTTTGCCTCTGACATTTGCAACAGAATGGCTGAGCTCAAGCCTTGTGGTCTAATGAGACATTGTATGGGTAGACATTGTGTGCCTCCTAGTTCCTTCTCTGCACAATAACTTTATGACTTCATTTACCTCTGCTAACTCAATCATATTGTTTGCATATGATCCTATATGAATAGGCAAGGTTAGAATGACATTTAGAAAGGTCCAGATATACCTTGTTAACAATCTTACTTGCTTAACTGATTTTAGAGAAACACATGTTTAGATATATGATCCCCTTTTTGTAAACTTTATTGTCCCTTTGCTGTACACCCTTTGATTAAGAGTCATACTTTCTGTATCTCTTTCTTATGATTTTTGTTCTTGATTTTATTTCAAGATACAATGGAATGTACGTCACTCCTCAAACACTGAAAGGTATATAACCTGTAGTTTGCACAAATAGACTTGCTGTCTTGGCACTTCTTGCTCCGGCATTGCCTGGCAGTCCTCCAGACCCCACTATCTATCTATCTTTTCTTCCGCGCCCTTTCTCTTCCAGGTTAAGAACACTTGAGTGGGGCTGAGGCTCTCCGCTGGTCGGAAAACCCCGGCAGACGTGCCGGACCCCCACATCTGGCACCCAACGTGGGGCCCTGGACATGAGGGATCAGAGTGACGCTCAAGTTATTAAGGTGAGGCTGCAGCAGTAAGTTTGGCTTTTCTCGTAAGTAAGCTCTCTACTTTTGATTTTGTATAATATTAATCAAATTTTTTCTCTCTTTGTTGTACATACAAGTCAAAGTAAACAGAATTTCTCAGTTTCATCTGGAGTAAAATATGGGGCATATAGAATCTAAGGAATGTAACTTGTTTATACAATTATTGCAAAAAATGATTAAGTCACATGGACATGATATTAAGCTAAAAACTGTGGAGGAATTTGTGCACATTATTCGTGAAATTTGCCCATGGGTTCCAGAAGGAGGAATGTTGGGGGAAACTGCATGGGATGAAATTGGTCAGAAAATTGAACAATATGCCTCTCATAATGAAGCTTTACCTCAAACCGAGGTTTTACTTTCTGTTTGGTCTAAACTTAAAGACAGTGTCTGCTCCTCTCAAGTGAAACCTGCTCACCCTTGCTCTCACAATGCTATTTTTTCCCCTGCTGCTGCTTTCTCCCCTCCTGCCTCTGAACTTAATCCTCTCGATCAAATGGAGCATGGTATTAACCATTCTTCTTCTAGACATTCACTCATGGATAGCTTCCAACTTGTAACAGAGGCTGTTTTAAAAGAGCCCGACAGGTATGTCTCCCCACCTAACACCCCTTGCCATGATCATAACCCAGTAACTCTTACCCTTCCCTCAGACCTCTCTGATCAAATCAGAGACTTACTTTCTCTTTGCTCTAAAGCACTCACCTTGCAACAACAACACTGCTTTCCTGTTGCTCAAGCACCGTCTTCTGTACCTTCTAATTCTTTGGTTATTAGTTCCACTCCCACTGCTCCCATTTCCCCCTTAACACAAGCCATGATGTCCATGCATAAAGGTTTTGTCGACGCTGATAGCATGTCATTATATCCTCTTATAGAAGTTACTGATAATGCAGGCAATGTTACCCGTCATTATGAAGCTATCCCTCCTAAGTTCCTGAAAGATCTTAAGGAAGCTGTCACGCATTATGGCCCAATAGCACCTTACACTTTGTCTATTTTAGAAAATTTTTCAACAGCTGCCTTGCCACCAGCTGAATGGATAAGACTAACTAGAGCTTGTCTTTCTGGTGGAGATTTTCTGTTATGGAAAGCCTATTATGATGAAGCTGCTTTCAATCAGTCTGAGCGCAATAGGCGTGCCAGTAGCCAGGTTACTTTAGATATGCTTGTAGGCAGAGGTGCTTTTGAAACTTTACAAAATCAAATTGCCCTTTCTGATGAAGCTTTGTTACAAATTAATACATTAGCTTTAAAAGCATGGTGCCAACTTCCATCCCAAGGAGCTAAAACAGAAGAGCTATCTAAAATTCGCCAAGGACCTGATGAACCATATCAGGAATTTGTTTCTCGTCTCTTAGAGGCAATTACTCGTCAGGTTGGCGATCAGGAAGCCAGCTCTATGGTGGCCAAACAATTGGCTTTTGAGAACGCTAATGCTGCATGTCAGGCTGCCATAAGACCGTGGCGACGTGCCACTATTTCTGATTATATTAGGATGTGTGCAGATATTGGCACAGCATATCAAAACGGCTTGGCTATGGCTGCTGCTCAGAATGGCATGACGGTGGCTGCCTTTTTAAAGAGACAGTCTCAAAATTCTAATATCAAGTGTTTTCGCTGTGGTTTACCTGGCCATGTAGCAAAGAAATGCCCATCTGGACAACAATTAGCTTTACCTGCCCCTGCACAACCATCTATGCAACTTTTAGCTCTCCCTGCACCACCCACATCAGAGAAATCTAAATCCGTTGTCATCGCGGAAACCACTGGGCCAATGAGTGCAGATCCAAACGGGATGCACGAGGTAATCCTTTGGTGCCCCGTTCGGGAAACTCCCAGAGAGGGTAGCCTCGGCCCCCACAACAAATCGGGGCACCTCTGGTACAAACCTCACAAGTCACCACAAATCCATTTCTGACCTCTGCCGTGCCACACCCAACAGTGCAGGACTTGACCTCTGTTCCTCCACCCGACAGGTATTGACACCTAACTCAGGTGTTCATTTAATATCAACTGGCATTTATGGCCCTCTCCCCTTTGGGTATGCAGGTTTAATTTTTGGATGTAGTTCCTCCTCCCTTCGAGGTTTACAGATTATACCTGGGGTTATTGATAATGACTATACTGGAGAAATCAAAGTTATTGCATGTTCTCCTTTAGGTGTTTGCACTATAGACCCAGCTCAGCCTTTTGCTAAGCTCTTGTTAGTTCCTGTTAATGTATCAATTGGACATCCTTTATCAAAGGAAACTAGAGGATCTAAAGGTTTTGGTTCCTCTTCTTATGCTTATTGGATTCAGTCCATCTCAGCTAACAGACCTGAGATGACTCTTAACATTAATGGTAAAACTTTTAAAGGACTTTTAGATACTGGTGCCGATGTTTCAGTCATCTCTTCTATACATTGGCCTTCTGCCTGGCCCCTTACTGTGGCAATAACCTCTTTACAAGGTATTGGCATGAGTTCCAATCCCCAACAGTCTGCTACTTTATTGTCTTGGACAGATTCTGATGGTCATTCCGGTACTTTTCGTCCCTATGTCCTCCCAGGCATTCCCATTAATTTGTGGGGCAGAGACATTTTGGAAGCTATGGGGACTCACCTAGTTACACATAGCCCTGCTTTAAACATTATGCTTAAACAAGGATTCCATCCGGCTAAAGGTCTTGGTAAAAATCTACAGGGCTCTTCTGAGTCCCTGTCTGTACAGGTGAAAACTGACCATGCCGGGCTTGGGTGTTTTTAGAGGGGGCCACTGTAACTCCCGATACTCATGCTGATCCCATCACTTGGATATCTGATGCACCCGTATGGGTAGAGCAGTGGCCCCTTCCTTCTGAAAAAATTTTAGCAGCTCGCAGGTTGGTTCGGGAGCAACTTGAAGCGGGCCATATCAGACCCACTAATAGTCCTTGGAATTCTCCTATTTTTGTTATCAAGAAAAAGTCTGGCAAATGGAGATTGTTGCAGGACCTGAGAAAAGTTAATGACACCATGGTGGTTATGGGGGCACTTCAACCTGGACTGCCCTCCCCTGTTGTGGTTCCACAGGAATGGCATATGTTAGTTATTGATTTAAAGGACTGTTTCTTTTCCATTCCATTAGCTCCTCAGGATTGTAAACGTTTTGCCTTTAGCATACCAGCTACCAATTATGACAGACCTTATGAAAGATTTGAATGGGTTGTCTTACCTCAAGGTATGGCAAATAGTCCTACTTTGTGTCAGTCCTATGTTGCTAAAGTACTCTCTCCACTTCGTCATCAGTTTCCTGAGGCCTTACTGTTACATTACATGGATGACTTACTCTTAGCAGCACCCACAGAAGGGCTTCTTTTTGAAATCTATAACTCTTTGCAGGCATGTTTATTAAGTGCTAATCTTGTTGTTGCTACTGACAAGGTTCAGCTAGTTACTCCTTATCATTATCTAGGCAGACTTATTGATTCTCATCAGGTGTCCTTTAAAACTCCTATATTGGTTACAAGTCATTTAAAAATTCTTCATGATTTCCAGAAGTTTCTTGGAGACATTAATTGGATACGCCCTAGTTTAAAATTATCTACTGGTCAATTGAAACCTCTGTTTGATATTCTTAAGGGTTCCTCTGATCCCAAGTCTCCTAGACAACTGACAGAACCAGCTAAGCAGGCTCTACAGTTGGTTAGTGAGTCTCTAAGACAACAAAAACTTACCAGAATTTCTGTGAAAACTTCTTGGTGTTATTGTGTACTTCGCACACAGTACACCCCCACTGGAGTTTTTTGGCAACAGGGAGTGTTAGAGTGGCTCCATCTGCCGGCTAGAAGAAGCAAAGTCATCACCCCTTTTTTTTGACCTTGTAGCCACTCTGGTCGCCAAAGGCCAATCCAGAGCCCTAACACTCTTTGGTTATGAACCATCAGAAATTATTTTTCCTTATAATAATTCACAACAACAATGGCTTTGGACATTTTCTGATTCTTGGCAGATTGCCTTTGCTGGATATCCTGGTAAAATTTTATGTCATTATCCTACTGATAAATTTCTTCAATTTTATTCTCAATGCTCTCTTATTTTTCCACAAGTTTGTGTAAAAAACACCTTGCCTTCTGCTTATTTAGCCTTTACTGATGGATCAGCATCTGGCATTGCTGCTGGAGTAGTTAATGATCAATCCTTTTCTTTTCAGACTGAGGAACGCTCTGCGCAAAGAGTAGAATTACTTGCTGTTCAACATGTGCTTTCAAATTGGGATTTCCCTTTAAATTTATATTCTGATAGCCAATATGTTGTTAACTTAGTTCAGAACCTTGAAACAGCTCCATTATCTTTCTCAGACTCTTCTTCCATAATTTCCTTGCTCTTACCTCTCCAAAAGGTTCTTAGACGCCGTTTCCATTCTTTATTTATAGGGCATATCAGAGCCCACTCTAACCTACCTGGACCCTTAGCTACTGGAAATTCTGCTGCTGATGCCCTAACTCAAAATATTCTTCCTGTTCTTTCTCCTATACAACAGGCAGAGTCTTCCCATGCTATACATCACCAAAATGCAAAGAGCCTCCGACTACAGTTTCACATTACCAGGGAACAGGCAAGACAAATAGTTAAACAATGCCCTGCCTGTGTTTCTTTTCTCCCACAGACCATTCATCTTGGAGTTAACCCGCGCGGTTTGCAACCTGCTCATGTTTACCAGATGGATGTTACACATTTTATTCCTTTTGGCAAGCTTAAATTTATTCATGTGACCATTGATACCTTTTCCCACTTTCTTGTAGCTTCGGCCCACACCGGAGAAGCAGTTAAGGATGTTATTTCTCATTGCCTCTTGGTCTTCTCTATTATTGGACCTCCTAAAATTTTAAAAACTGACAATGGTCCTGCATACACTAGTAAAAGTTTTCAGTCATTTTGTTCACAATTTCAAATCTCCCATCGTACAGGTATTCCTTACAACCCTCAAGGCCAAGGCATTGTTGAACGTTCTCATGCTGTTCTCAAAAATTTGCTATCTAAACTGAAACATGATTCTAATACTGTGTCTTTTTCCAAGTCTCCACATGACTGGCTTCGTCATGCACTCTATGTACTAAACTTTCTCACTTTGGATGACAACAACTGTTCTGCTGCTGATCGCTTTTGGCATCCTGATCATAAGGCTCGCCCCGAAGTTATCTGGAAAGACGCCCTTTCTAATCAGTGGCATGGCCCGGATCCAGTCCTTATATGGGGACGAGGACACGTTTGTGTTTTTCCTAGGTCTGCTGATTCACCTATTTGGGTTCCTGAACGCCTTGTGAAGCATGAACATAAACAACAAACGAAGTCCAAACTCCTTGATCCCAAGATTTCATCAACTGCGAGTGATGACTTCTGCTCGTCGCAGACGCCGGTCCCGACAGAACAACAGACGTAATTCATCATATCATGATGTATTTCTACCTTCCTGGAATCAACTTCGCCGTCTTAGTGCTGAAGCCTCTAATCTTGTTCGGCGACAAGGACATTCTAGAAATCCTGTTACCTTGTTTCTTGCTATGCTTACTATTTTGGCTTGTGAACAAGCTACTCCCTTTCCTGTGCCTCATTCTCCCCCCTCTACCCATCAAACTCTGTGGGCTTATGTTCCTGATCCACCTGTCTTAAGACTTGTTACTTGGGATGATCCTGCTTTTCCTGTTTACATTAATGATACCTCTATGCTTGGTTTTCCTTCTTCCTCTCATATCACTCCTCAAATGGCCAATTATACATATACAGCTCAGGCCATTGCTCCTCCTATGTGTTTTTATGCTTCTTTCATATATGATAAATATTCTCACAGTGATTATGTCTCTTTACAACCTTCCCCTCCTCCGCCTATTCCTGGAGACTTTTGTTTTCCTGTAGGAGTTAAACAATTAAAAATATACAATGACCCTTCCACTCTCTTCCCTACTGAGTCTATTGCTCAAAGAGATTGGATATTACTTTAGCCTAGTATTCAGGAATCTTCTAACATTTGTTCTCCTAATTTTCCTTCCATGGAACTACAACCTTGTCACTCTAGCAACATTCCCTTTAATCCTCCTCCCCCATGGCAATTTTGTTATCCTAATCAAAATCAAGCTCTGAATTATACTCTGCCTTCTGGTTTTACTTTGTATGACTGGTCCGTCCCAAACCTTTTAAGAGAAGATCTAACTCATTATAAAATATCCGGTGGGTGGAGCACTCCTATTTTTACCACTAATAAAGGCACAATTTACACCTCTCTTTGGAAATTGTTTTTATCTATATACCCCAGTTATTATTTTGCTGGCTCTCGTAGCCGTGCCTATCCAGCTAAAGGTCATGTATACGTTCAATCTTGTGTTGCATCCCCCTACGCTATTTTACTTGGTAATGTTTCTTTTTCTGAAAACAATGGACATTATTCAATTTCTTGCATTAATTGTACTCTTACCAATTGTATGGACTCCTCTATGTTTCCTACTTCTACAATATTGATTGTCTATCAACCTCCTTATGTTTTGCTTCCTGTTAACATTTCTGGTGATTGGTATGATGAAAAAGCCTTACAAATTTTTCATGAAGTTCATGAACTTCTGTTAAGACCCAAACGATTTATTGGTATTCTCATTGCTAGTATTATAGCTATTGTTTCTGTTGTGGCTACTGCTGACACTGCGGCTGTTAGTCTTGCTCATAGTGTTCAAACTGCTTCTTATGTTAATCATTTGGCAAAAAATATTTCAGTTACTATGGGAACTCAAATAGACATTGAAAAGGAAATTGAAGTTAAACTTAATGCTTTAGAAGAAACTGTTGACATAATTGGAGATAAGGTGTATAATATTCAAAACCGTCTTACCCTTCGTTGTCATGTGGATTTTAAATATATTTGTGTTACTAATACTCCCTATAATGACACTCAGTGGAAATGGCCCTTAGTTAAGGCTCACTTGCAAGGTATATGGAGTCATAATAATATGTCATTGGATATTCTTAAACTGCAGCAAGAAATTCATGCTATTGACTTTTCCCACAGAGAACTTCCTGAGGATGCCACAATAGCTCATGACATTGTTAACACCCTGTCTTCTTGGACCCAGAGCTTCCACCTGCCATCATTTCCTTCCATCATTGCAGTTGGAAGCTGTGTTCTTTTACTAATCCTGTGCCTACCTTTCATCTTTCGCCTTGTGTTCTCCTCCCTCCAGAAGATGCAGCTTAAACATTTTGAGTTGCATTTAAAATCTAAAAATGGAGGAAATGTGGGGATCGCTCCTGCGAAGGGCCCTTGACAGGATCCTCGCCATCTTGAGCTTGAGCCCATACACGTTTCTCCTCTCCTGGAGGCTGTTGAGCTAAGGGAAAGGAGGAAGTCTAGTTGCACTGATTTTATAAACATCAATCTTTGCCTCTGACATTTGCAACAGAATGGCTGAGCTCAAGCCTTGTGGTCTAATGAGACATTGTATGGGTAGACATTGTGTGCCTCCTAGTTCCTTCTCTGCACAATAACTGTATGACTTCATTTACCTCTGCTAACTCAATCATATTGTTTGCATATGATCCTATATGAATAGGCAAGGTTAGAATGACATTTAGAAAGGTCCAGCTATACCTTGTTAACAATCTTACTTGCTTGCTTAACTGATTTTAGAGAAACACATGTTTAGATATATGATCCCCTTTTTTGTAAACTTTATTGTCCCTTTGCTGTACACCCTTTGATTAAGAATCATACATTCTGTACCTCTTTTCTTATGATTTTTGTTCTTGATTTTATTTCAAGATACAATGGAATGTACGTCACTCCTCAAACACTGAAAGGTATATAACCTGTAGTTTGCACAAATAAACTTGCTGTCTTGGCACTTCTTACTCCGGCATTGCCTAACAGTCCTCCAGACCCCGCTCTCTATCTATCCTTTCTTCCGCGCACTCCCTCTTCCAGGTTAAGAACACTTGAGTGGGGTTGAGGCTCTCCGCTGCTCAGAAGCCCCCTGGAAGACGTGCCGGACCCCCACAACTCTGTTTTGGAGTATATATACCAACTCCATATGCTCTCTCATGTAAAATACAGAAATTCTATATTTAAGCGAATCGAAAAAAATCTAAATATTATCTAGGTACCCCAATATTAAAAGCAAAATTTCTCTGAATATAATCTGTCAGAAAAAATATACAATGACCTTTTCTACTCTGTTTTGTAGTATATAAACCAACTCAATATCCTCTCTCATGTAAAATACGGAAATTCTAATTTTATTCGAATCGAAAAAATCTAAATATTTTCTAGGCATCGTAATGTTAAAAGCAAAATTGCTCTGAATATAATCTGTTAGAAAAAATCTACAATACCCTTTTCTACTCTGTTCTGGAGCATATACACCAACTCAATATGCTCTCTCATGTAAAATACCGAAATTCAAATTTTACGTGAATGGAAAAAAATCTAAATAACATCTAGGTACCCCAATGTGAAAAACAATATTGCTCTGAATATAATCTGTCAGAAAAAATATACAATGCCCTATTCTACTCTGCTTTGGAGTATATACACCAACTCAGTATGCTCTCTCATATAAAATACCAAAATTCTAAATTTACATGAATCATAAAAAATCTAAATAATATCTAGGTCCCCTTAAGTTAAAAGAAAATGGCTCTGAATATAGTCTGTTAGAAAAAATATACAATGGCTTATTCTACTCTGTTTTAAAAAATATACACCAACTCAGTGTGCTCTCTCATGTAAAATACCAAAATTCTAATTTTACGTGAATCAAAAAAAATCTAAATAACATCTGGTACCCCAATGTGAAAAACAATATTACTTTGAAAATGTTCTGTCAGAAAAAATATACAATACCCTATCCTACTTTGTTTTGGAGTATATAAACCAACTCAGTATGCTCTCTCATATAAAATACAGAAATTCTATATTTAAGCGAATCTAAAAAAATCTAAATATTATTTAGGAACCCCAATGTTAAACGTAAAATTGCTCTGAATATAATCAGTCAGAAAAAATATGAAATGCCCTTTTCTACTCTCTTTTGTAGTATATACAACAACTCAATATGGTCTCTCATGTAAAACACCGAAATTCAAATTTTACACGAATCGAAAGAAATCTAAATAATATCTAGGCGCCCCAAAGTTAAAAGAAAATGTCTCTGAATATAGTCTGTTAAAAAAAATATACAATGCCTTATTCTACTCTGTTTTGAAGTATATACATCAACTCAGTATGCTCTCTCCTGTAAAATACAGAAATTATAATTTTACGTGAATCAAAAAAAACTAAATATTATCTAGGCATTTCAATGTTAAAAACAAAATTGTTCTGAATATAATCTGTCAGAGAAAATATACAATGCTCTATTCTACTATGTTTTGGAGTATATACACCAATTCAGTATGCTCTCTCACGTAAAATACAGAAATTATAATTTTACTCGAATCGAAAAAATCTAAATATTATCTAGGCAACCGAATGTTAAAAGCAAAATTTCTCTGAACATAATCTCTTAGAAAAAATATACAATGTTCTATTTTACTCTGTTTTCGAGTATATACACCAACTCTGTATGCTCTCTCATGTAAAATACCGAAATGTAAATTTTACGTGAATTGAACAAAATCTAAATATTATCTAGGAAACCCCAATGTTGAAAGCAAAATTTCTCTGCATATACTCTGTCAGTAAAAATATACAATGCCCTTTTCTACTCTGTTTTGGGGTTTATACACCAACTCAATATGCTATCTCATGTAAAATACCGAAATTCTAATTTTACAAGATTCGATAGAAATCTAAATAATATCTAGGCGCCACAAACTTAAAAGAAAATGGCTATGAATATAGTCTGTTAGAAAAAATGTACAATGCCTTTTTCTACTCTGTTTTGGAGAATAAACACAAACTCAATATGCTCTCTCATGTAAAATACCGATATTCTAATTTTACATGAATTGATAAAAATCTAAATAATATCTAGGCGCCCCAAAGTTAAAATAAAATGGATCTGAATATAGTCTGTTAGAAAAAATATACAGTGCCTTTTTCTACTCTGTTTTGGAGTATATAAACCAACTCAGTATACTCTCGCATGTAAAATACCGAAAATCTAATTTTACGTGGATCAAAAACAATCTAAATATTATCCAGGCACCCAAACGTTAAAAGCAAAATTGCTCTGAATATAATTTGTCGGAAAAAATATACAAAGCCCTAATCTACTCTGTTTTGGAGTATATACACCAACTCAGTATGCTCTCGTATGTAAAATACCGAAATTCTAATTTTACATGAATCGAAAAAAATCTAAATATTATCTAGGCACCCCAATGTTTAAAGCTAAATTGCTCTGAATATAATCTGTCAGAAAAAAAATACAATGCCCTTTTCTACTTTGTTTTGGAGGATTTAAACCAATTCAATATGCTCTCTCATGTAAAATACCAAAATTCTAATTTTACCCGAATCGAAAAAATCTAAATATTATCTAGGCACACCAATGTTAAAAACAAAATTGCTCTGAACATAATCTGTAAGAATAAATATACAGTGCCCTATTCTAATATGTTGTAGTGTATAAACACCAACTCAGTATGCTCTCTCAAGTTAAATACAGAAATTCTAAAGTTACGTGAATCGAAAAAAATCTAAATATTATCTAGGCACCCCAACGTTAAAAACAAAATTGCTCTGAGTATAATATGTCATAAAAAATATAAAATGCCCTATTCTACTCTGTTTTCGAGTATATACACAAACTCAGTATGCTCTCTCATGTAAAATACAGAAATTATAATTTTACCCGAATCGAATAAATGTAAATATTTTGTAGGCACCCGAATGTTAAAAGCAAAATTGCTCTGAATATAATCTGTCAGAAAAAATATACAATGCCCTAATTTACTCTGTTTTAGAGTATATACACAAACTCAGTATGCTCTCTCATGTAAAATACCGAAATTCTAATTTTAAGCGAATTGAAAAATATCTAAATATTATCTAGGCACCCCAATGTTTAAAGCAAAATTGCTCTGAATATAATCTGTCAGTTAAAATATACAATGGCCTTATCTACTCTGTTTTGGAGTATATACACCAACTCAATGTGCTCTCTCATGTATAATACCGAAATTCTAATTTTACGTGAATCGGAAAAAGTCTAAATAACATCCAAGTACCCCAAGGTTAAGAACAAAGTTGCTCTGAATATGATCTGTCAGAAAAAATATACAATGCCCTATTCTACTATGTTTTGGAGTATGTACATCAACTCAGTATGCTCTCTCCTGTAAAATACAGAAATTATAATTTTACTCGAATCGAAAAAATCTAAATATTATCTAGGCACCAGGATGTTAAAAGAAAAATTGCTCTGAATATAATCTGTCAGAAAAAATATACAATGCTCTTTTATATTCTGTTTTGGAGTATATACACCAATTCAATATGTTCTCTCAAGTAAAATACAGAAATTCAAATTTTACGTGAATCAAAAAAATCTAAATAATATCTAGGCGCCCCAATTTTAAAAGAAAATGGCTCTGAATATAGTCTTTTGGAAAAAATATACAATGCCTTATTCTACTCTGTTTTGGAGTATATACACCAACTCATTATGCTCTCTCATGTAAAATACAGAAATTCTAATTTTACCCGAATCAAAAAAATCTAAATACTATCTAGGCATTCCAATGTTAAAAACAAAATTTCTCTGAATATAATCAGTCAGAAAAAAAAAACAATGCCCTATTCTACTTTCTTTTGGAGTATATACACGAACCCCATATGCTCTCTCATGTAAAATACAGAAATTCTATGTTTAAGCTAATCGAAAACAATCTAAATATTATCTAGGCATTCCAATGTTACAAGTAAAATTGCTCTGAATATAATCTGTCAGAAAAAATATACAATGTTCTTTTCTACACTGTTTTGTATTATATACACCAACTCAATGTGCTCTCTCATGTAAAATACCGAAATTCTAATTTTACGTGAATCGATAAAAATCTAAATAATATCTAGGCGCTCCAAAGTTAAAAGAAAATGTCTATGAATATAGGCTGTTATAAAAAACATGCAATGCCTTTTTCTACTCTGTTTTGGAGTATATACACCAACTCAGTATGCTCTCTTATGTAAAATACAAAAATTCGAATTTTATGTGAATCAAAAAAATCTAAATATTATCTAGGCACCCAATGATAAAAAAAAATTGATCTGAGTATAATCTATCAGAAAAAATATACAATGCCCTATTCTACTCTGTTTTGGAGTATAAACACCAACTCAGTATGCTCTCTCATGTAAAATACAGAAATTCTAATTTTTCCCGAATCGAAAAAATCTAAATATTATCTAGGCACCCGAATGTTAAAAGCAAAAATGCTCTGAATATAATCTGTCAGAAAATATATACAATTCCCATTTCTACTCTGTTTTGGTATATATACACCAACACAGTATGCTCTCTCATGTAAAATACAGAAATTCTAATTTTACCCGAATCGAATAAATCTAAACATTATCAATGTGCCCCAAAGTTAAAAGAAAATGGCTCTGAGTATAGTCTGTTAGAAAAAATATTCAATGCCTTATTCTGCTTTGTTTCAAAGTATATACACCAAAACAGTATGCTCTCTCATGTAGAATACCGAAATTCTAATTTTACGTGAATCGAAAAAAATCTAAATATTATCTAGGGAACCCATTGTTAAAAACAAAATTGCTCTGAATATAATCTGTCAGATAAAATATACAATACCCTATTCTACTTTGTTTTGGAGTACATACACCAACTCCACTGGTCTCTCATGTAAAATACAGAAATTCTACTTTTACATGAATCGAAGAAACTCTAAATATTATCCAGCCACCCCAATGTTTAAAGCAAAATTGCTCTGAATATAATTTTTCAAAAAAATATACAATGTCCTTTTCTACTCTGTTTTGGAGTATATACACCAACTCAATATACTCTCTCATGTAAAATATCGAAATTCAATTTTACGTGAATCGAAAATATCTAAATATTATCTAGGCGCCCAAAAGTTAAAAGAAAATGGCTCTGAATATAGTCTGTTAGAAAAAATATACAATGCCTTATTCTACTCTCTTTTGGAGTATATACACCAACTCAGTATGCTCTTTCATGTGAAATACAGAAATTCTAATTTTACCCGAATCGAAAAAATTTAATTATTATCTAGGCACCCCAATGTTAACAACAAATTTGCTCTAAATATAATCTGTCAGAAAAAATATACAAGGCCCTATTCTACTCTGTTTTGGAGTATATACACCAACTCAGTATGCTCTCTCATGTAAAATAAAGAAATTATAATTTTACCCAGATCGATAAAATGAAAATAATATCTAGGCACCCGAATGTTAAAAGCAAAATAGCTCTGATTGTAGTCTGTCAGAAAAAATATACAATGCCCTTTCTACTCTGTTTTGAAGTATATACACCACATCAATATGCTCTCTCATGTAAAATACCGAAATTCTAATTTTACATGAATCGATAAATATCTAAATGATATCTAGGCGCCCCAAAGTTAAAAGAAAATGGCTCTGAATATGGTCTGTTAGAAAAAATGTACAATGCCTTATTCCACTCTGTTTTGGTGTATATACACCAACTCCATATGCTCTCTCATGTAAAATACAGAAATTCAATATTTAAGCGAATCGAAAAAAATCTAAATATTATCTAGCACACCAATGTTAAAAGCAAAATTGCTATTAATATAATATGTCAGAAAAAATATACAATGCGCTTTTCTACTTTTTTTTGTATAATATACTCCAACTGAATATGCTCTCTCATTTAAAATACCGAAATTCTAATTTTATGTGAATCGATTAAATTCTAAATGATATCTAGGTGCTGCAAAGTTAAAAGAAGATGGCTCTGAATATAGCCTGTTAGAATAAATGTACAATGCCTTATTCTACTCTGTTTTGGTGTATATACACCAGTCAGTATGCTCTCTCATGTAAAACCCCGAAATTCTAATTTTACGTGAATCAAAAAAAAATCTAAATAGTATCTAGGGACCACAATGTTAAAAGAAAAATTGCTCAGAATATAATATGTCAGATAAAATACACAATGCCCTTTTCTACTCTGTTTACAGGTATATACACCAACTCAATATACTCTCTCCTGTAAAATACAGAAATTCTATATTTATGTGAATCGAAAAAAATCTAAATATAATCAAGGCACCCCAATGTTAAAAGCAAAATTGCTCTGAATATGATCTGTTAGAAAAAATATACAATGCTCTTTTCTACTCTGTTTTGCAGTATATACACCAACTCAGTATGCTCTATCATGTAAAATACCGAAAATCAAATTTTACCCAAATCAAAAAAATCTAATTATTATCTAGGCACCTTAATGTTAAAAACAAAATTTCTGTGCATATAATCTGTCAGAAAAAGTATACAATGCTCTATTCTACTCTATTTTAGAGTATATAAACCAACTCAGTATGCTCTCTCATGTAAATACCGAAATTCTAATTCTCTGAGAATCGAAAGAAATCTACATATTATCTAGGCACCCCAATGTTGCAAGAAAAATTGCTCTGAATATAATCTGTCAGACAAAATATACAATGCCCTTTTCTACTCTTTTTTGGAGTATGTACATCAACTCATTATGCTCTCTCATGTAAAATACCGAAATTCTAATTTTGTGTGAATCGATAAAATCTACATAATATTTAGGCACCCCAAAGTTAAAATAAAATGGCTCTCAATATAGTCTGTTACAAAAAATATACAATGCCTTACTCTATTCTCTTTTGGAGTATATACACCAACTCAGTATGCTCTCTCATGTAAAATACCGAAATTCTAATTTTACATTAATAGAAAAAAATCTAAATATTATCTAGGCACCCAAAAGTTAAAAACAAAATTGCTCTTAATATAATCTGTCAGAAAAAATATGCAATGCCCTATTCTACTTTGTTTTGGAATATATACAGCAACTCCATATGTTCTCTCATGTAAAATACAGAAATTCTATATTTACTTGAGTGGAAAAAAATCTAATTAATATCTAGGCACTCCAATGTTAAAAACAAAATTGCTCTGAATATAATCTTTCAGAAAAAATATACAATGACCTATTCTACTCGGTTTTGGAGTATATACAGCAACTCAACATGCTCTCTTATGTAAAATAACGAAAATATAAATTTTCACGAACCGAAACAAATCTAAATATTATCTAGGCACCCCAAGGTTAAAAGAAAATGTCTCTGAATCTAAACTGTTAGAAAAAATATACAATGCCTTATTCTACTCTGTTTTAAAGTATATACACCAACTCAATATGCTCTCTCATGTAAAATAAAGAAATTCTAATTGTACATCAATCAAAAAATATCTAAGTGTTATCTGAGCATCCCAATGTAAAATGCAAAATTTCTCTGAATATAATCTTTCAGAAAAAATATACAATGCTCTTTTCTACTCTGTTTAGGTGTATATACAGCAACAAAATATGCTCTCTCATGTAAAAACCGAAATTCTAACTTTACACGAACCGAAATAAATCTAAATATTTTCTATGCATTCCTATGTTAAAAGCAAAATTTCTCTGAATATAATCTGTCAGAAAAAATATACAATGCCCTTTTCTACTCTGTTTTGGAGTATATACACCAACTCAATATGATCTCTTATGTAAAACACTGAAATTATAAATTTACGCTAATTGAATGAAATCTAAATATTATCTAGGCACCCCAATGTTAATAGCAAAATTGCTCTGAATATGATCTGTCAAAAAAAATATACCATGTTCTTTTCTACTCTGTTTTGGAGTATATAAACCAAGTCAATATGCTCTCTCATGTAACACACCGAAATACTAAATTTACGCGTATCAAAAAAAATCTAAATATTATCTAGGCACCCCAATGTTAAAATTAAAATTGCTCTGTATATAATCTGTCCGAAAAATATACAACGCCCTCTTCTACTCTGTTTTGTAGTATATACACCATCTCAATATGCTCTATCATGTAAAATACAGAAATTCTAATTTTACCCGAATTGAAAAAATCTACATATTATCTAGGCACCCCAATGTAAAAAACAAAATTTCTCTGAATATACTCTGTCAGAATAAATTTACAATGCCCTATTCTACTCTGTTTTGAAGTATATACACCAACTCCGTATGCTCTCTCATGTAAAATACAGAAATTCTATATTTAAGCAAATCGAAAAAATTATAAATATTATCTCGGCACCGCAAACTTAAAAGAAAACGACCCTGAATATAGTCTGTTAGGAAAAATATACAACGCTTTATTCTACTCTGTTTGGGAATATATACACCAACTCAGTATGCTCTCCCATGTAAAATACCGAAGTTCTAATTTTACGTGAATCGAACAAAATCTAAATAATATCTAGGCACCCCAATGTTAAAAACAAAATTGCTCTGAATTTAATCTGTCAGAAAAAATATACAATGCCCTATTCTACTGTGTTTTGGATTATATACAACAAACCCGTATGCTCTCTCATGTAAAATACAGAAATTCTATATTTAAGCGAATCGAAAAAAATCTAAATATTATCTAGGCACTCCAATGTTAAAAGCAAAATTGCTCTGAATATAATCTGTCAGAAAAAATATACAATGCCTTATTCTATTTTGTTTTGGAGTATATACACCAACTCAGAATGCTCTCTCACGTAAAATAAAAAAATTCTAATTTTACGTGAATCGAAAATAATCTAAATATTATCTAGGCACACGAATGTTAAAAGCAAAATTGCTCTTAATATAATCTGTCAGAAATAATATACAATGTCCTTTTCTACTTTGTTTTGGATTACATACACAAACACAATATGCTCTCTCAAGTAAAATATAGAAATTCTAAATTTACGTGAATCGAAAAAAAATCTAACTATTATCTAGGCACCCCAATGTTAACAACAAAATTGCTCAGAATATAATCTGTCAGAAAAAATATACAATTCAATATTCTACTCTGTTTTAAAGTATATACACCAAATCCATATGCTCTCTCAAATAAAATACCGAAATTCTAATTTTACGTGAATCGAAAAAAATCTAAATAATAACTAGGCGCCCAAAAGTAAAAAAAAATGGCTCTGAATATAGTCTGTTATAAAAAATATACAATACCTTATTCTACTATGTTTTGGAGTATATACACCAACTAAGAATGCTCTCTCATGTAAAATACAGAAATAATACTTTGACGTGAATCGAAAAAAATCTAAATATTATTGAGGCAACCCAATGTTAAAAACAAAATTGTTCTGAATATTATCTGTCAGAAAAATATACAATGCCTTATTCTCCTGTGTTTTGGACGATATACAATACCTCCATATGCTCTCTCATGTAAAATACCAAAATTCTAATTTTACATGAATCAAAAAATATCTAAATATTATCTAGGCACCCCAATGTTAAAAGCAAAATAGCTCTGAATATACTCTGCCATAAAACATATACAAAGAACTTTTCTACTCTGTTTTGGGGTATATACAGCAACTCAATATGCTCTCTCATGTAAAATAGCAAAATTCTAATTTTACGTGAATCGAAATAAATCATAATAATATGTAGGTGCCCCATAGTTAAAAGAAAATGGCTCTGAATATAGTCTGTTAGAGAAAATATACAATGCCTTATTATACTCTGTTTTGGAGTATATACACCAACTAAGTATGCTCTCTCATATAAAATACCAAAATTCTAATTTTACTCGTATCGGAAAATTCTAAATATTATCTAGCCACAGCAATGTTAAAAACAAAATTGCTATGAATATAATCTGTCATAAAAAATATAAAATGCCCTTTTCTATTCTGTTTTGGAGTATATACACCAACTCAATATGCTCTCTCATGTAAAATTCAGAAATTCTAATTTTACCCGAATCGAAAAAATTCTTAATAATATAAACGTGCCCCAAAGTTAATAAAAAATGGCTCTGAATATAGTCTGTTAGAGAAATATAGAATGCCTTATTCTACTCTGTTTTAGAGAACATACACCAACTAAGTATGCTCTCTCATGTAAAATACCGAAATTCTAATTTTATCCCTATGGGAAAAATCTAAATATTATCTAGGCACGTCAATGTTAAAAACAATATTGCTCTGAATATAATCTGTCAGGAAATATTTAAAATGCCCAATTCTACTCTGTTTTGGAGTATATACACCAACTCCATATGCTCTCTCATGTAAAATACAGAAATTCTATATTTAAGCGAATCGAAAAAAATCTAAATATTATCTAGGCACCCCAATGTTAAAAACAAAATTACTCTGAGTATAATCTGTCAGAAAAAATATACAATGCACTATTTTACTCTGTTATGGAGTATAGACACCAACTCAATATGCTCTCTCATATAAAATTCAGATATTTTATATTTAAAAGAATCGAAAAAAATCTAAATAATATCTAGGCACCGCAATGTTAAAAGAAAAATTTCTCTGAATATAATTTTTCAGAAAAAATATACAATGCCCTATTCTACTCTGTTTTGGAGTATATACACCAACTCCATATGCTCTCTCATGTAAAATACCGAAATTCTATTTTTACGCGAATCGAAAAAATGTAAATAATATCTAGGCGCCCCAAAGTTAAAAGAAAATGGCTCTAAATATAGTCTTTTAGAAAAAATATACAATGCTTTATTCTACTTTCTTATGGAGTATATAAACCAACTCAGTATGCTCTCTCATAAAAAATACTAAAATTCTAAATTTACGTGAAGTGAAAAAAATCTAAATATTATCTAGGCACCCCAATGTTAAAAACAAAATTCCTCAGAATATAATCTGTCAGAAAAAATATACAAATCCCTTTTCTTCTCTGTTTTGTAGTATATACAACAACTCAATATTCTCTCTCATTTAAAATACAGAAATTCTAATTTTACATGAATCGAAAAAATATAAATATTATCTAGGTACCCCAATGTTAAAAACAAAATTTCTCTGAATATAATCTGCCAAAGAAAATACACAATGCCCTATTCTAGTTTGTTTTGATGTATATACACCAACTCAGTTTGCTCTCTCATGTACAGTGCCGAAAATCTAATTTTACACGAATCAAAAATAATCTAAATATTATCTGCGCATTTTAATGTTAAAAAAAAATTGCTCTGAATATAGTCTGTCAGAAAAAATATACAATACCCTTTTCTACTCTGTTTTGGAGTATATACACGAACTCAATATGCTCTCTCATGTGAAATAGCGAAATTTTAATTTTACGTGAATCAGAAAAATCTAAATAATACCTAGGCGCCCAAGGTTAAAAGAAAATGGCTCTGAATATAGTCTGTTAGAAAAAATATACAATGCCTTATTCTACTGTGTTTTGGAGTATATACACCAGCTCAGTATGCTCTCTCATGTAAAATACAGAAATTCTATATTTAAGCGAATCAAAAAATATCTAAATATTATCTAGGAACCTTAATGTTAAAAACAAAATTGCTCGGAGTATAATCTGTCAGAAAAAATATACAATGCACTATTCTACTTGGTTATGAAGTATATAAACCAACTCCATATGCTCTGTCATGTAAAATTCAGAAATTCTATATTTAAGAGAATCGAAAAAAATCTAAATATTATCTAGGCACCCCAATGTTAAAAGCAAAATTGCTCTGAATATGATCTGTCAGAAACAATATACAATGCCCTTTTCTACTCTGTTTTGGAAAATATACACCAACTCAGTATTCTCTCTCATATAAAATACCGAAATTCTAAATTTACATCAATCGAAAAAAATCTCAATGTTATCTAGGCACGCCAATGATAGAAACAAAATTTCTCTAAATATAATCTGTCCAAAAAATATACAATGCCCTATTCTACTCTGTTTTGGGGTATATCCACCAACTCCATTTGCTCTCTCATGTAAAATACCGAAATTCTATATTTAAATGAATCGAAAATAATCTAAATATTATCTAGGCACCCCAATGTTAAGAGCAAAATTGCTTTGAATATAATCTGTCATAAAAACTATACAATGCCCTTTTCTACTCTGTTTTGTAGTATATACCCCAACTCAATATGCTCTCACTTGTAAAATATCGAAATTCTAATTTTATGTGAATCAAAAAAAATCTAAATAATATCTAAGCATCCTAAAGTTAAAAGAAAATGGCGCTGAATATACTCTTTTAGAAAAAATATACAATGCCTTACTCTACTCTGTTTTGGAGTATATAAACACACTCAGTATGCTCTCTCATTTATAATACCGAAATTCTAATTTTACGTGAATCAAAAAAATCTAAATATTATCTAGGCACCCCAAAGTTAAAAGCAAAATTGCTCTGAATGTAATCTGTCAGAAAAAATATACAATAACTTTTCTACTCTGTTTTGGAGTATATACACCAACTCAATATGCTATCTCATGTAAAATACCGAAATTCTAATTTTACACGAATCGACAAAAACCTTAATAATATCTAGGCGCCCCAAAGTTAAAAGAAAATTGCTCTAAATATAGTCTGTTTGAAAAAATATACAATGCCTTATTTTACTCTGTTTTGGAGTATATACACCAACTCAGTATGCTCTCTCATGTAAAATACCGAAATTCTAATTTTACCCGTATCGAATAAATCTAAATATTATCTAGGCACCCCAATGTTAAAAACAAAATTGCTCTGAATACAATCTGTCAGAGAAAAAATAAAATGTCCAATTCTACTCTATTTTGGAATATATAAACTAACTCTATTTGCTCGCTCATGTAAAATACAGAAATTGTATATTTAAGCGAATCGAAAAAAATCTAAACATTATCTAGGCACCCCAATGTTAAAAACAAAATTGCTCTGAGTATAGCCTATCAGAAAAAATATACAATGCCCTATTCTACTCTGTTATTGAGTATATACACCAACTCCATCTGCTCTCTCATATAAAATATCGAAATTCTAATTTTATGCAAATGGAAAAAATCTAAATAATATCAAGGGCCCCCAAAGTTAAAAGAAAATGGCTCTGAATATAGTTTGTTCGAAAAAATATACAATGCCTGATTCTACTCTGTTTTGGAGTATATACGCCAACTAGGTATGCTCTCTCATGTAAAATACCGAAATTCTAATTTTACGCGAATCAATAAAATCTAAACATTATCTAGGAACCCCAATGTTAAAAAGATAATTGCTCTAAATAAAATCTGTCAGAAAAAATATTCAATGCCAAATTGTACTCTGTTTTTGAGTATATATACCAACTCAATATGCTCTCTTATGTAGAATACCAAAATTCAAATTTTACGTGAATCAAAATAAATCTAAATAATATTTGGGCACCCCAATGTTAAAAGAAAATGGCTCTGAATATAGTATGTTAGAAAAAATATACAATGCCTTATTCTACTCTGTTTTAAAGTATATACACCAACTCAGAATGCTCTCTCATGAAATATACCGTAATTGTAATTTTATGTAAATCAATAAAAATCTAAATATTATCTAGGAACCCCAATGTTAAATACAAAATTGCTCTGAATATAATCTGGCAGAAAAAAATATACAATGCCCTTTTCTACTCTTTTTTGTAGTATATACACCAACTCAATAACTCTGTCATGTAAAATACAGAAATTCTAATTTTACCCAAATCGAAAAAATCTAAATATTATCTAGGCACCCTAATTTTAAAGACAAAATTGCTCTGAATATAATTATTCAGAAAAAATGTACAATGCTTTATTCTACTCTGTTTTGCAGTATATACACCAACTCAGTATGCTCTCTCATGTAAAATACCGAAATTCTAAATTTACATGCATCAAAAAAAATCTAAATATTATCTAGGTACCCCAACGTTAAAAACAAAATTCCTCTAAATATAATCTGTCAGAAAAAAATATACAATGCCCTATTCTACTTTGTTTTGGAGTATATACACTAACTCAATATGCTCTCTCATGTAAAATACCGAAATTCTATATTTAAACAAATCGAAAGAAATCTAAATATGATCTAGGCATTCCAATGTTAAAAGCCAAATTACTCTGAATATAATCTGTCAGAAAAAATATACAATGCCCTTTTCTAATCTGTTTTGGATTATATACACAAACTCAATATGCTCTCACATGTAAAATACCGAAATTCTAATTTTACGTGAATCGAAAAAATCTAAATGATATCTAGGCACCCCAAAGTTAAAAGAAAATGGCTCTAAATATAGTCTGTTTGAAAAAATATACAATGCCTTATTCTACTCTGTTTTGGAGTATATACACCAACTCAGTATGCTCTCTCATGTAAAATACCGAAATTCAAATTTTATGCGAATCGAAAAAAATCTAAATATTATCTAGGCACCACAATGTTAAAAAGAAAATTGCTCTGAATAAACTCTGTCAGAAAAAATATACAATGCCCTATTGTACTCTTTTTTGGAGTATATTCACCAACTCAATATGCTCTCTCATATAAAATACCGAAATTATAATTTTACGCAAATCGAAAAACACCTAAATAATATCTAGGCGCCAAAGTGTTAAAAGAAAACTGCTCTGAATATAGTCTGTTAGAAAAAATATACAATGCCTTTTTCTACTCTGCTTTGTAGTATATACACCAACTCAGTATGCTCTCTTATGAAATATACCGAAATTCAAATTTTACGTAAATCAAAATTAATCTAAATATTATCTAGGCACCCCAATGTTAAAAACAAAATTGCTATGAATATAATCTGTCCGAAAAAATATACAGTGCCCTTTTCTACTCTGTTTTGTAGTATATACACCATCTCAATATGCTCTCTCATGTAAAATACAGAAATTATAATTTTACCCAAATTGAAAAATCTACATATTATCTAGGCTCCCCAATGTTAAAAACAAAATTGCTCTGAATATAATCTGTCAGAAAAAATATTCAATGCCCTATTCTACTCTGTTTTGGAGTATATACACCAACCGAGTATGCTCTATCATTTAAAATACAGAAATTCTATATTTAAGCAAATCGAAAAAATTATAAATATTATCTAGGCACCGCAAAGTTAAAAAACAATTGCTCTGAATATAGTCTGTTAGAAAAAATATGCAATGCTTTATTCTACTCTGTTTTGGAATATATACACCAACTCAGTATGCTCTCTCATGTAAAATATCGAAGTTCTAATTTTACGTTAATCGAAATAAATCTAAATAATATCTAGGCAGGCCAATGTTAAAAGCAAAATTGCTCTGAATATAATCTTTAAAAAAAAACAATGACCTCTTCTACTCAGTTTTGGAGTATATATATTAACTCAATTTGCTCTCATGTAAAATTCAGAAATTCTAATTGTACGCAAAATTAAAAAAATCTAAATGATATCTAGGCGCCCCAAAGTTAAAAGAAAATGGCTCTAAATATAGTCTGTTAGAAAAAATATACAATGCATTATTCTACTCCGTTTTGCATTATATACACCAACTCATTTTGCTCTCTCATATAAAATACCGAAATTCATATATTACCCCAATTGAAACAATCTAAATATTATCTAGGCACCCCAATGTTAAAACAAAATTGCTCTGAATATAATCTGTCAAAAAAATATAAAATGCTTTATTCTACTCTGTTTTGGAGTATATATACCAACTCCATATGTTCTCTCATGTAAAATACACAAATACTAATTTTACACTAACCAAAAAAAATCTAATACCTAGGCGCCCTAAAGTTAAAAGAAAATGGCTGTGAATATATTTTCTATGAAAAAATATATAATGCCTTATTCTACTTTTTTTTGGAGTATATACACCAACTCAGTATGCTCTCTCATGTAAAATACCGAAATTCTATATTTAAGCGAATTGAAAAACATCTAAATATTATCTAGGCACCCCAATGTTTAAAACGAGATTGCTCTGAATATAATCTGTCAGAAAAAATATACAATGCCCTATTCTACTGTTTTGGAGTGTATACACCAACTCCATATGCTCTCTCTTGTAAAATATAGAAATTCTATATTTAAGCGAATCTAAAAAAATCTAAATATTATCTAGGCACCCCAATGTTAAAAGAAAAATTGCTCTGAATATAATCTGTCAGAACAAATATACAATGCCAGATTCTACTCTGTTTTGTAGTATATACACCAACTCAATATGCTCTGTCATGTAAAATACTGAAATTCTAAATTTACGCGTATCGATAAAAATCTAAATAATATCTAGGAGCCCCAAATTTAAAAGAAAATGGCTCTAAATATAGTCTGTGACAAAAAATATACAATGCATTTTTCTACTCTGTTTTGGAGTATATACACCGACTCAGTATGCTCCCTCATGTAAAATACGGAAATTCTAAATTTACGTGAATCGAAAGAAATCTAAATATTATCTAGGCACCCCAATGTTAAAAGCAAAATTGTTCTAAATATAATCTGTCATAAAAAATATACAGGGGGAGGACTCAAGTTGGCGCTGTGAGAACAACCCAGGATTGGAGCTCTTCTCATTGAATCCGCAAACGGTGAGTCAGAGCGGCATTTCCAGGCTGATCTTTGTTGCCCACAGAACGGGGAAACTCCCAAGTATAAAAAAAACACGGGATGCCAGGCAGTAGCTCTGCCTGGTGAAGCTGGCAGCTGGGGCAGCGGCGGCCGGCCCTACCCAGCAATCTCCACAAGGCGTGCTTATTCAGGTGCCCCGTTGAACCGGCAACCTGATACTTGAGAGGGCTGGACTTGAGACTGAACGAGACTTGGACAGTAGGCCAGCCCAAGGGATTGCAGAAATTCGGATACCCAGTGGGACGAACAAAACCGCGATTTCAAACTATCCCAAGCAGATGGTCCTAGACGCTCTGTGGGGGAGGGGCGTCCACCACTACCAAGGCAACCCGCTTCAACTGAGATACATGCCCACTGCTGACGCAGCCAGCTGTTGCCGAGGCAACCCGCCCCAACTGAGATACACGCCCACTGCTGATGCAGCCAGCTGTTGCCAAGGCAACCCGCCCCAACTGAGATACACGCCCATTGCTGACGCAGCCAGCCATTGCCGAGGCAACCCGTCCCTACTGAGATACACGCCCACTGCTGACACAGCCTGCCGTTGCTGAGGCAACACGCTACAATGAAGAGACTCCGCCGCAGGGCATGGCGGAGACCACAGCAGAGCCGGCAGGAACAGCGCGAATCACACAACAGCGGGGCGGAGCCTCGACAGTCAAACAGTGGCTAGTCTGCCTCCTAGCTGGGCAGGACACCTGATCGGACATCCAAAAATAAAGCCCAAACCCCTCAACAAAGAGCATTTGAGGAAAAAAAAAAGGGTTTTTTAATGAGCTCCGTTGCAGCAGAATAAAACATAGCAGCCTAACAGCCCTAAATGAACAACAGAGTGCACAGCTCAGCAATTAAACCCCTATAAAGTACAAACTGTCTCCTCAAGCAGCTCCCTGACGCCTCTATATCCAAAAGACTGACATTAGGCAGGCATCATCATGGGACAAAGAGAGCAGAAAAAGAAACTGGTAGCATCCCTCGCTGTGCCACAGCTGCTAGAGGTGCACCCCAGACAAGCAGGGTCTGGAGCGGACCTCAGCAGTCGTACAGTGAAGGGGCTAGACTGGTAGAAAAAAAACCAAGCAACAGAAATACTTCATCATCAACATTCTGGGTGTCCACTCAGAGACCCAAACGAAAAGTCAGCAACTACACAGACGACCAGCGGACAAATCCACAAAGATGGGAAGAAACCAGCGCAAAAAGGAGGAAAACACCCGAAACCAGAACACCTCGCCTCCTAGAAAGGACCAAAACTCCTCACCAGCAAGAGAGCAAAGCTGGACGGAGAATGACTGTGATGAAATGACGGAATTAGACTTCAGAAGATGGATAATGAGAAACTTTTGTGAGCTAAAAGATCATGTATTAAATCAATGCAAAGAAACTAAGAACCTTGAAAAAAGATTTGAAAAAAGATTCGAGGAAATGATAACAAGAATGGATACCTTAGAGAGGAATATGAATGAATTAAAGGAGCTAAAAAACACAATACGAGAACTTCGTGAAGCAAACACAAGTTTCAATAGCCGAATTGACCAAGCAGAAGAAAGAATATCTGAAGTCGAAGACCAACTCAATGAAATAAACGAGAAACCAAGATCAGAGAAAAAAGCGCAAAAAGGAATGAACAAAGTCTCCAAGAAATGTGGGACTATGTGAAAAGACCTAACCTACGTTTGATAGGTGTACCAGAAGGAAACAAAGAGAATGAATCCAAGCGGGAAAACACTCTTCAGGACATCATCCAGGAAAATTTCCCCCACCTAGCAAGACAAGCCAACACTCAATTGCAGGAAATACAGAGAACACCACAAAGATATTCCGCAAGAAGAGCAACCCCAAGGCACATAATCGTCAGATTCAACAGGGTGGAAATAAAAAAGAGAATACTAAGGGCAGCCAGAGAGAAAGGTCGGGTCACCCAATAAGGGAAGCCCATCAGACTCACAGCAGATCTCTCGGCAGAAACACTACAAACCAGAAGAGAGTGGGGCCCAATATTCAACATTCTTAAAGAAAAGAACTTTCAACCCAGAATTTCATATCCAGCCAAACTGAGCTTCAGAAGTGAAGGAAGAATAAAATCCTTTGCAAACAAGCAAGTACTCAGAGATTTTGTCACCACCAGGCCTGCTTTAAAAGAGCTCCTAAAAGAGGCACTACACATAGAAAGGATCAATCAGTACCAGCCATTCCAAAATCACACTGAATGCTAAAGAGCTTCAACATAATGAAGAATCTACAACAACAGGCAAAACAGCCACTTAGCATCAAAATGGCAGTATCAAATTCACACATAACAATATTAACCCTAAATGTAAATGGACTAAATGCACCAATCAAAAGACACAGACTGGCAAATTGGATAAAAATCCAAAACCCATCAGTGTGCTGTATCCAGGAAACCCACCTCACATGCAAGGATACACAAAGGCTCAAAATAAAGGGATGGAGGAAGATTTACCAAGCTAATGGAAAGCAAAAAAAAGCAGGAGTTGCAATTCTCATCTCTGATAAAATAGACTTTAAAGCAACAAACATCAAAAGAGACAAAGAAGGCCATTACATCATGGTAAAAGGATCGATACAACAAGAAGAGCTAACGATCCTAAACATATATGGACGCAACACAGGAGCACCCAGATACATAAGGCAAGTTCTTAATGACTTACAAAAGGACTTAGACTCCCACACAATAATGGTGGGAGACTTTAACACTCCACTGTCAATACTAGACAGATCAACCAGACAGAAAATCAACAAGGATATCCAGGGCTTGAACTCAGACCTGGAGCAAGCAAACCTGGTGGACATTTACGGAACTCTCCACCCCAAATCCACAGAATACACATTCTTCTCAGCACCACATCACACCTACTCTAAAATTGACCACATCATTGGAAGTAAAGCACTGCTCAACAAATGCAAAACAACTGAAATCATAACAAACAGCCTCTCAGACCATAGTGCAATCAAGTTAGAACTCAGAATTCAGAAACAGACCCAGAACCGCACAGCTTCATGGAAACTGAACAACTGGCTCTTGAATGTTGACTGGGTAAACAACGAAATGAAGGCAGAAATAAAGAAGTTCTTCGAAACCAATGAGAACGAAGACACAATGTGCCAGAACCTCTGGGACACATTTAAAGCAGTCTCTAGAGGAAAGTATATAGCAACAAGTGCCCATATGAGGAGAATGGAGAGATCCAAAATTGACACCCTATCGTCAAAATTGAAAGAGCTAGAGGAGCAAGATCAAAAAAACTCAAAACCCAGCAGAAGACAAGAAATTACTAAGATCAGAGCTGAGCTGAAGGAGATTGAGACACGAAAAACCCTTCAAAAAATCAATGAATCCAAGAGCTGGTTTTTTGAAAAGATCAACAAAATAGACAGACCACTAGCCAGATTGATAAAAAATAAAAGAGAGAACAACCAAATAGATGCAATAAAAAATGATAAAGGGGAAATCACCACAGATTCCACAGAAATTCAAACCATCATCAGAGAATATTACAAACAACTCTATGCGCATAAACTAGTAAACCTGGAAGAAATGGATAAATTCCTGGACTCCTGTGTCCTCCCAAGCCTAAACACGGAGGAAGCTGAAACTATGAATAGACCAATAAAAAGCTCTGAAGTCGAGGCAGCAATTAAGAGCCTACCTCACAAAAAAAGCCCAGGTCCAGACGGGTTCACAGCCGAATTCTACCAGACACACAAGGAGGAGCTGGTACCATTCCTTCTAAAACTATTTCAAACAATCCAAAAAGAGGGAATCCTTCCCAAATCATTTTATGAGACCAACATCATCCTGATACCAAAACCCGGCAGAGACCCAACGAGAAAAGAAAACTTCAGGCCAATATCCATGATGAACATAGATGCAAAAATCTTCAATAAAATATTGGCAAGCCGATTGCAACAGCAAATCAAAAAACTTATTCATCATGATCAAGTAGGATTCATCCCGGGGATGCAAGGCTGGTTCAACATACGCAAGTCTATCAACGTAATTCACCACATAAACAGAACCAAAAACAAAAACCACATGATTATCTCAATTGATGCAGAGAAGGCATTTGACAAAATTCAACAGCCCTTTATGCTGAAAACCCTCAATAAACTCGGTATCGATGGAATGTATCTCAAAGTAATAAAAGCTATTTATGACAAACCAACAGCCAATATCATACTGAATGGGCAAACACTGGAAGCATTCCCTTTGAAATCTGGCACTAGACAAGGATGTCCTCTCTCACCACTCCTATTCAATATAGTACTGGAAGTTCTAGCCAGAGCAATCAGGCAAGAAAAAGAAATAAAGGGTATTCAAATAGGAAAGGTGGAAGTCAAATTGTCTCTATTTGCAGACCACATGATAGTATACCTAGAAGACCCCATGGCCTCAGCCCAAAAATTCCTGAAACTGATAAGCAACTTCAGCAAAGTCTCAGGATATAAAATCAATGTGCAAAAATCACAAGCATTCGTCTACACCAATAACAGACTTAAAGAAAGCCAAATCAAGAGCGAACTGCCATTCGCAATTGCTACAAAAAGAATAAAATACCTTGGAATACAACTCACAAGGAACGTAAGGGACCTCTTCAAGGAGAACTACAAACCACTGCTCAACGAAATCAGAGAGGACACAAACAGATGGAGAAACATTCCATGTTCATGGTTAGGAAGAATTAATATCGTGAAAATGGCTATACTGCCCAAAGTAATTTACAGAATCAACGCTATCCCCATCAAGCTACCATTGACTTTCTTCACAGAACTGGAAAAAACCACCATGAACTTCATATGGAACCAAAAGAGAGCCCGCATAGCCAAGTCAATTCTAAGCAAAAAGAACACAGCGGGGGGCATCACACTACCGGATTTCAAACTATACTACAAGGCTACAGTAAACAAAACAGCATGGTACTGGTACCAAAACAGAGATATAGGCCAATGGAACAAAACACAGGCACCGGAGGCAACACAACATGCATACAACTATACAATATTTGATAAACCTGACAAAAACAAGCAAGGGGCAAGGATTCCATGTTTAACAAATGGTGTTGGGAAAACTGGCTAGCCATGTGCAGAAAGCAGAAACTGGACCCCTTCCTGACACCTTACACTAAAATTAACTCCAGATGGATTAAAGACTTAAACATAAGACCTGGCACCATAAAAACCCTAGAAGGAAATCTAGGCAAAACCATCCAGGACATAGGAGTAGGCAAGGACTTCATGAACAAAACACCAAAAGCATTGGCAACAAAAGCCAAAATAGACAAATGGGACCTAATCAAACTCCACAGCTTCTGCACGGCAAAAGAAACAGTCACTAGGGTGGATCGGCAACCAACAGAATGGGAAAAAATTTTCGCAGTCTACCCATCTGACAAAGGGCTGATATCCAGAATTTACAAAGAACTCAAGCAGATTTACAGGAAAAAAACAAACAAGCCCATTCAAAAGTGGGCAAAGGATATGAACAGATACTTTACGAAAGAAGACATATATGAGGCCAACAATCATATGAAAAAATGCTCATCGTCACTGGTCATCAGAGAGATGCAAATCAAAACCACATTGAGATACCATCTCACGCCAGTTAGAATGGCGATCATTAAAAAATCTGGAGACAACAGATGCTGGAGAGGATGTGGAGAAAAAGGAACACTTTTACACTGTTGGTGGGAGTGTAAATTAGTTCAACCATTGTGGAAGACAGTGTGGCGATTCCTCAAGGCCTTAGAAATAGAAATTCCATTTGACCCAGCAATCCCATTACTGGGTATATATCCAAAAGACTATAAATCGTTCTACTATAAGGACACATGTACACGAATGTTCATTGCAGCACTGTTTACAATAGCAAAGACCCGGAATCAACCCAAATGCCCATTGATGATAGACTGGATTGGAAAAATGTGGCATATATACACCATGAAATATTATGCAGCAATCAGAAATGATGAGTTCGTGTCGTTTGTAGGGACATGGATGAATCTGGAGAACATCATCCTCAGCAAACTGACACAGGAACAGAAAATGAAACACCGCATATTCTCACTCATAGGTGGGTGATGAAAAATGAGAACACATGGACACAGAAAGGGGAGTACTAAACACTGGGGTCTATTGGGGGGAAAAGGGGAGGGCCAATGGGAGGGGGAGGTGGGAAGGGATAGCCTGGGGAGAAATGCCAAATGTGGGTGGAGAGAAGAAAAGCAAAGCACACTGCCATGTGTGTACCTACGTAACTGTCTTGCATGCTCTGCTCATGTACCCCAAAACCTATAATCCAATAAAAAATTAAAAATATATATATATATATATAATGCCCTTTTCTGCTCTGTTTTGGAGTATATACACCAACTCAGTATGCTCTCTCATGTAAAATACCGAAATTCTAATTTTACGTTAATCGAGAAAAATCTAAATAATATCTAGGCACCCGAAAGTTAAAATAAAATGGCTCTGAATATAGTCTGTTAAAAAAAATATAGAATGCCTTATTCTACTTTGTTTTGGAGTATATACACAACTCAGTATGCTCTGTCATGTAAAATACCGAAATTAAAATTTTACCTGAATCGAAAAAAATCTAAATATTATCCAGGAACCCCAATGTTAAACAAAATTGCTCTGAATATAATCTGTCAGAGAAAATATACAATGCTTTTTTCTACTTTGTTTTGGAGTATATAAACCAAATCCATATGCTCTCTCATGTAAAATACAGAAATTCTATATTTAAGCGAATCGAAAATAATCTAAATATTATCTAGGCACCCCAATGATAAAAACGAAATTGCGCTGAGTATATTCTGTCAGAAAAAATATACAATGCCCTATTCTACTCTGTTTTGGAATATATACACCAACTCAGTATGCTCTCTCATGTAAAATACCGAAATTCTATATTTAAGCGAATCAAATAAAATCTAAATATTATCTAGGCACCCGAATGTTAAAAACAAAATTGCTCTTAATATAATCTGTCAGAAGAAATATAAAATGCCCTGTTGTACTCTATTTTCGAGTATAAACACCAACTCAGTATGCTCTCTCATGTAAAATACTGAAATTCTATATTTAAGCAAATCGAAAAAAATCTAAATAAAATCTACGAGCCCCAATGTTAAAAGCAAAATTGCTCTGAATATAATCTATCCGAAAAAATATACAATGTTCTTTTCTACTCTGTTTTGTAGTATATACACCAACTCAATATAATCTCTCATGTAAAATACAGAAATTCTAATTTTACCTGAATCGAATAATTCGAAATATTATCTACTCACCCCAATGTTAAAAACAAAATTGCTCTAAATATAGTCTGTCACAAAAAATATACAATGCCCTATTCCACTCTGTTTTGGAGTATATACACAAACTGGGTATGCTCTCTAATATAAAATACCAACATTCTAATTTTACGTGAATCAAAAAAAATTTAAATATTATCAAGGCACCCAAATGTTAAAAGCAAAATTTCTCGGATTATAATCTGTCAGAAAAAATATACAATGCCCTATTCTACTTTTTTTGGAGTGTATACACCAACTCAATATGCTCTCTCATGTAAAATACCGAAATTCTAATTGTACGTGAATCAAAAATAATCTAAATAATATCTAGGCAGCCCAATGTTAAAAGCAAAATTGCTCTGAATATAATCTGTCCGAAAAAATATACAATGCTCTTTTCTACTCTCTTTTGTAGTATATACACCAACTCAATATACTCGTTAATGTAAAATACAAAAATTCTAATTTTATGTGAATCAAACAAAATCTAAATAATAGCTAGGCGCCCCAATGTTAAAAACAAAATTGCTCTAAATATAGTCTGTCAGAAAAAATATACAATGCCCTATTCCACTCTGTTTTGGAGTATATACACCAACTCAGTAAGCTCTCTCATATAAAATACCAACATTCTAATTTTACGTGAATTGAAAAATATTTAAATATTATTAAGGAACCCGAATGTTAAAAGCAAAATTGCTCGGATTATAATCTGTCAGAAAAAATATACAATGTTTTTTTCTACTTTGTTTTGGAGTATATACACCAAATTCATATGCTCTCTCATGTAAAATACCGTAATTCTAAATTTACGCGAATCAAAAAAAATATAAATAATATCTAGGCCCCCCAAAGTTAAAAGAAAATGGCTCTGAATATAGTCTGTTAGAAAAAATATACAATGACCTATTCTTCTCTGTTTTGGAATATATACACCAACTCAATATGCTCTCTAATATAAAATACAGAAATTTTTTATTTAAGCGAATCGAAAATATCTAAATATTATCTAGGCACCCCAATGTTAAAAGTAAAATTGCTCTGAATATAATCGGTCAGAAAACATATACAATGCCCTTTTCTACCTTGTTTTGTAGTATATACACCAACTCAGTATGCTCTCTCATGTAAAATACAGAAAATCTAATTTTTTCCAAATCAAAAAAATCTAAATATTATCTAGGCACCCCAACGTTAAAAACAAAATTGCTCTTATTATAATCTGTCAGAAAAAATATACAATGCCCTATTCTACTTTGTTTGGAATATATACAAAAACTCAGTATGCTCTCTCATGTAAAATAACGAAATTGTAATTTTGCGGGAATCGAAAAAATCTAAATATTATCTAGGCACCCAATGTTAATAGCAAAATTGCTCTGAATATAATCTGTCAGAAAAAATATACAATGCTTTTTTCTACTCTGTTTTGGAGTATATACACCAACACAATATGCTCTCTCATGTAAATGCCGAAATTCTAATTTCACGTGAATTGAAAAAATTTAAATTTTATCTAGGCACCCCAATGTTAAAGGCAACATTATTCTGAATATAATCTCTCAGAAAAAATATACAATGCCCTTTTCTAATCTGTTTATTTTTTAATATTTTATTGGATTATAGATTTTGGGGTACATGAGCAGAGCATGCAAGACAGTTGCATAGGTACACACATGGCAGTGTGCTTTCTTTTCTTCTCCTTTTCACCCACATTTGGCATTTCTCCCCAGGCTATCCCACCCCACCTCCCCCTCCCACTGGCCCTCCCCTTTTCCCCCCAATAGACCCCACTGTTTAGTACTCCCCTTTCTGTGTCCATGTGTTCTCATTTTTCATCACCCACCTATGAGTGAGAATATGCGGTGTTTCATTTTCTGTTCTTGTGTCAGTTTGCTGAGGATGATGTTCTCCAGATTCATCCATGTCGCTACAAATGACACAAACTCATCATTTCTGATTGCTGCATAATATTCTATATTTACTTGAACTGAAAAAAATCTAATTAATATCTAGGCACTCCAATGTTAAAAACAAAATTGCTCTGAATATAATCTGTCAGAAAAAATATACAATGACCTATTCTACTCTGTTTTGGAGTATATACAGCAACTCAATATGCTCTCTCATGTAAAATACCGAAAATATAAATTTACACGAACCGAAATAAATCTAAGTATTATCTAGGCACCCCAAGGTTAAAAGAAAATGTCTCTGAATCTAATCTGTTAGAAAAAATATACAATGCCTTATTCTACTCTGTTTTGGAGTATATACACCAACTCAATATGCTCTCTCATATAAAATAAAGCAATTCTAATTTTACATCAATCGAAAAATATCTAAATATTATCTAAGCATCCCAATGTAAAATGCAATATTTCTCTGAATATTGTCTTTCAGAAAAAATATACAATGTTCTTTT
The DNA here is from genome assembly GCF_049354715.1 of Callithrix jacchus. Classification (NCBI taxonomy): domain Eukaryota; kingdom Metazoa; phylum Chordata; class Mammalia; order Primates; family Cebidae; genus Callithrix; species Callithrix jacchus. The sequence goes on from NC_133503.1 coordinate 1,199,774, forward strand.
CTACTTTGTTTTGGAGCATATACAGAAACTGAATATGCTCTCTCATGTAAAATACCGAAATTCTAATTTTACACAAACCGAAATAAATCTAAATATTTTCTATGCATTCCTATGTTAAAAGAAAAATTTCTCTGAATATAATCTGTCAGAGAAAATATACAACACCCTTTTCTACTCTGTTTTGGAGTATACACCAACTCAATATGTTCTCTCATGTAAAATACTAAAATTATAAATTTACACTAATTCAATGAAATCTAAATATTATCTAGGCACCCCAATGTTAATAGCAAAATTGCTCTGAATATGATCTGTCAGAAAAAATATACAATGCCCTTTTCTACTGTTTTGGAGTATATACACCAACTCAATATGCTCTCTCATGTAACACACCGAGATACTAAATTTACGTGAATCGAAAAAAATCTTAATATTATCTAGGCACCCCAATTTTAAAATTAAAATTGCTCTATATATAATCTGTCCAAAAAAATATACAATGCTTTTTTCTACTCTGTTTTGGAGTATATACACCAAGTCAATATGCTATCTCATGTAAAATACCAAAATTCTAATTTTACCCGAATTGAAAAAATCTACATATTATCTATGCACACCAATGTAAAAAACAAAATTGCTCTGAATATAATCTGTCAGAAAAAATACACAATGCCCTATTCTACTCTGTTTTGGAGTATATACACCAACTCAGTGTGCTCTCTCATGTAAAATACAGAAATTCTATATTTAAGTGAATCGAAAAGATTATAAATATTATCTAGGCACCACAAAGGTAAAAGAAAATGGCTCTGAATATAGTCTGTTAGGAAAAATATATAATGCTTTATTCTACTCTCTTTTGGAATATATACACCAACTCAGTATGCTCTCTCATGTAAAATACCAAAGTTCTAAATTTACGTGAATCGAAAAAATCTAAATAATATCTAGGCACTCCAATGTTAAAAACAATATTGCTCCTAATATAATCTGTCAGAAAAAATATACAACGCCCTATTCTACTGTGTTTTGGAGTATATAAAACAACTCCGTGTGCTCTCTCTGTAAAATACAGAAATTCTATATTTAAGCAAATCGAAAAAAATCTAAATATTATCTAGGCACTCCAATGTTAAAAGCAAAATTGCTCTGAATATAATGAGTCAAAAAAAATATACAATGCACTTTTCTACTATGTTTTGTAGTATATACACCAACTCAATATGCTCTATCATGTAAAATACCGAAATTCAAATTTTATGTTAATTGAAAAAAAATCTAAGTAATACCTAGGAGCCCCAAAGTTCAAAGACAATGGCTCTGAGTATTGTCTGTCAGAAAAAATATAAAATGCCTTATTCTACACTGTTTAGGAGTATATACACAAACTCAGTATGCCCTCTCATGTAAAATACCGAAATATTAATTTCACGTGAATCGAAAAAATTCTAAATATAATCCAGGAACCCGAATGTTAAAAGCAAAATTGCTCTGAATATAATCTGTCAGAAAAAATATACAATGCCCTTATCTACTCTGTTTTGGAGTATATACACCAACTCATTATGCTCTCTCATGTAAAATACAGAAATTCGATTTTTACCAGAATCAAAAAAATCTAAATATTATCTAGGTGCCCCAAAGTTAAAAGAAAATGGCTCTGAATATAGTCTGTAATAAAAAATATACAATGCCTTATTCCACTTTGTTTTGGAATATATACACAAACTCAGTATGCTCTCTCATGTAAAATACTGAAATTATAATTTTACGTGAAATGAAAAAAATCTAAATATTATCTAGGCACCCCAATGTTAAAAGTAAAATTGCTCTGAACATAATCTGTCAGAAAAAATATACACTGCCCTTTTTTACTCTGTTTTGTACTATATACACGAACTCAATATGCTCTTTTATGTAAAATACAGAAATTCTAATTTTACCCGAATCGAAAATATCTAAATATTATCTACGCACCCAAATGTTAAAAACAAAATTGCTCTGAATATAATCTGTCAGAAAAAATATATAATGCACTATTCTACTCTTTTTTAGAGTATATACACCAAATAAGTATGCTCTCTCATGTAAAATACCGAAATTCTAATTTTACGTGAATCGAAAAAAATCTAAATATTATCAAGGCACCCCAATGTTAAAAGAAAAATTTCTCTGAATAAAATCTGTCAGAAGAAATATACAATGCCTTTTCTACTCTGCTTTGGATTATATACATCAAGTTAATATGCTCTCTCATGTAAAATACAAAAATTTTAAATTTACGCATATCAAAAAAAATCTAAATAATATGTAGGCGCTCCAAAATTAAAAAAAATCGCTCTCAATATAGTGTGTTAGAAAATATATACAATGCCTTATTCTACTTTGTTTTGGAGTATATACACCAACTCAGTATTCTCTCTCATGTAAAATACAGAAATTCAAATTTTACGTGAATCGAGAAAATTCTAAATATTAGCTAGGCAACCAAATGTTAAAAGCAAAATTGCTCTTACTATAATCTGTCAGAAAAAATATACAAAGCCCTTTTCTACTTTATTTTGGAGTATATGCACCAACTCAATATGCTCTCTCATGTAAAATACCGAAATTCTAATTTTACACGAATTGAATAAAATCTAAATAATATCTAGGTGCCCCAAAGTTAAAAAAAAATTGTTCTGAATATAGTCTCTTAGAAAAAATATACAATGCATTATTCTACTCTGTTTTTGAGTATATACGCCAACTCAGTATGCTCTCTCATGTAAAATACCGAAATTCAAATTGTACCCGAATCGAAAAATCTAAATATTATCTAGGCACCCCAATGTTAAAAACAAAATATCTCTAAATATAATCTGTCAGAAAAAATATACAATGAGTTATTCTACTTTGTTTTGGAGTATATACAGCAACTGAATATGCTCCCTCATGTAAAATACACAAATGCTAATTTTACGCGAATCAAAAAAAATCTAATATCTAGGCGCCCTAAAGTTAAAAGAAAATGGCTGTGAATATATTTTCTATGAAAAAATATAAAATGCCTTATTGTACTTTTTTTTGGAGTATATACACCCACTCAGTATGCTCTCTAATGTAAAATATCGTAATTCATATATTACCCGAATTGAAACAATCTAAATATTATCTAGGGACCCCATGTTAAAACAAAATTGCTCTGAATATAATCCGTCAAGAAAAATATATAATGCTTTATTCTACTCTGTTTTGGAGTATATATAAAAACTCCATATGCTCTCTCATGTAAAATACACAAATTCTAATTTTACGCGAATCAAAAAAAATCTAATATCTAGGCGCCTTTAAAAGAAAATGGCTGTGAATATATTTTCTATGAAAAAATATAAAATGCCTTATTCTACTTTTTTTTGGAGTACATACACCAACTCAGTATGCTCTCTCATGTAAAATACTGAAATTCTAATTTTACGTGAATCGAAAAAAATCTAAATATTATGTAGGCACCCCAATGTTAACAAAAAAATTGCGCTGAAAATAATCTGTCAGAAAAAATATACAATGCCCTATTCGACTCTGTTTTGGAGTATATACACCACCTCCATATGCTCTCTCATGTAAAATAAAGAAATTCTATATTTAAGCGAATCGAAAAAAATCTAAATAATATCTAGGCTCCTAAAAGTTAGAAAAAAATGGCTCTGAATATAGTCTGTTAGAAGAAATATACAATGCCTTATTCTACTCTGTTTTGGAGTATATACACAAACTCAGTATGCTCTCTCATGTAAAATAAAGAAATTCTAAATTTACGTGAATCGAAAAAAATCCAAATATTATCTAGGCACGCCAATGTTAAAGCAAAATTGCTCTGAATATATTCTGTAAGAAAAAATATACAATGCCCTTTTCTACTGTGTTTTGTAGTATATACACCAACTCAATATGCTCTCTAATGTAAAATACCGAAATTCTAATTTTACCCGTATTGAAAAAAATCTAAATATTATCTAGGCACCAGAATGTTAAAAAAAAATTGCTCTGAATATAATTTGTCAGAGAAAATATACAATGTTCTATTCTACTCTGTTTTGGAGTATATACACCAACTCCATATGCTCTCTCATGTAAAATACAGAAACTCTATATTTAAGAGAATCGAAAAAATCTAAATATTATCTAGGCACCCCAATGTAAAAAACAAAATTGCTCTTAATATAATCTTTCAGAAAAAATATAAAATGCCCTATTCTAGTTTGTTTTGGAGTATATACACCAACTCCATATCCTCTCTCATGTAAAATACAGAAATTCTATATTTAAGCGAATTGAAAAAATCTAAATATTATCTAGGAAACCCAACGTTAAAAACTAAATTGATCTGAATATAATCTGTCAAAACAAATATACAATGCCTCATTCTACTCTGTTTTGTAGTATATACACCAACTCCATATGCTCTCTCGTGTAAAATACCGAAATTCTAATATTACGTGAATCGAAGAAAATCTAAATAATATCTAGTCGCCCCAAAGTTTAAGAAAAAAGGCTCTGAATATAGTCTGTTAAAAAAATACACAATGCCTTATTCTACTCTGTTTTGGAGTATATATACCAACTCAGTATGCTCTCTCATGTAAAATCCAGAAATTCTAATTTTACCCGAATCAAAAAAATCTAAATATTATCTAGGCATCCCAATGTTAAAAAAAATAACTCTGAATACAATCTATCAGAAAAAATATACAATGCCCTATTCTTCTTTGTATTGGAGTATAGACACGAACTCCATATGCTCTCTCATGTAAAATACAGAAATTCTATTTTTAAGCAAAAGGAAAAGAATCTAAATATTATCTAGGCACCCCAATGATATAAACAAAATTGCTCTGAATATAATCCATCAGAAAAAATATACAATGCCCTATTCTACTCTGTTTGGAGTATATACACCAACTCAGTATGCTCTCTCATGTAAAATACAGAAATTCTAATTTTTCAGTATCGAAATAATCTAAATAATTTCTACGCACCCCAATGTTAAAAACTAAATTAGTCTGAATATAACCGGTCAGAAAAAATATACAATGCCCTATTCTTCCCTTTTTTGGTGTATATACACCAACACCATATGCTCTCTCATGTAAAATACAGAAATTCAATATTCAAGTGAATGGAAAAAAATGTAAATATTATCTAGGTACCCCAATGTTAAAAACAAAATTTCTCTGAATATAATCTGTCAGAAAAAATATACAATGCCTTATTCTACTCTGTTTTGGAGTAAATACACCAACTCAATATGCTCTCTGATGTAAAATACAGAAATTCTATATTTAAGCGAATCGAATAAAATCTAAGTATTATCTAGGCACCCGAATGTTAAAAGCAAAATTGATCTGAATATAATCTGTCAGAAAAAATATACAATGCCCTTTAGTACTCTGTTTTCAAGTATATACACCAACGCAATATGCTCTCTCATATAAAATATAGAAATTCTAATTTTACATGAATCGAAAAAAATCTAAATAATATCTAGGCGCCCGAAAGTTAAAAGAAAATAACTCTAAATATAGTCTGTTAGAAGAAATATACAAACCTTACTCTACTCTGTTTTCGAGTATATACACCAACTCAGTATGCCCTCTAAGGTAAAATAACAAAATTCTAATTTTACCCGAATCGAAAAAAATCTAAATAATATCTAGGCGTTTCAAAGTTAAAGGAAAATGGCTCTGAATATAGCCTGTTAGAAAAAATATACAATGCCTTACTCTAGTCTGTTTTGGAGTATATAGACAAACTCAGTATTCTCTCTCATGAAATATACAGAAATTCTAATTTTACGTGATTCGAAAATAATCTAAATATTATCTAGGCACCCCAATGTTTAAAGCAAAATTGCTCTGAATATAGTCTGTCAGATAAAATATACAATGCCCATTTCTACTTTGTTTTGGAGTATATACACCAACTCTGTATGCTCTCTAATGTAAAATACAGAAATTGCAATTTTACCCAAATCGTAAAAATCTAAATATTATCTAGGCGCCCCAAAATTAAAAGAAAATGGCTCTAAATATAGTCTGTTAAAAATATATACAATGATTTATTCTACTCTGTTTTTGAGAAGATACACCAACTCCTAAGGCTCTCTCATGTAAAATACAGAAATTCTATATTTAAGCAAATCGAAAAAAATCTAAATATTATCTAGGCACCCCAATGTTAAAAGCAAAATTGCTCTGAATATAATCTGTCAGAAATAATATACAATGCCCTTTTCTACTCTGCTTTGTAATATGTAAACCAACTCAATATTCTCTCTTATGTAAAATACCGAAATTCTAAATTTACCCGAATGGAAAAAAATCTAAATAATATCTAGGGGCCCAAAAGTTAAAAGAAAATGGCTCTGAATATAGAATGTTAGAAGAAATATGCAATGCATTATTCTACTCTTATTTGAAGTATACACACCAACTCAGTATGCTCTCTCATGTAAAATACCGAAATTCTAATTTTATGTGATTCGAAAATAATCTAAATATTATCTAGGCACCCCAATGTTTAAAGCAAAATTTCTCTGAATATAATCTGTCAGAAAAAATATACAATGCTTTTTTCTACACTGTTTTGGAGTATATACGCCAACTCAATATGCTCTCTCATGTAAAATACCGAAATTCTAATTTTACGCGAATCGAAAAAAATCTAAATAATATCTAGGCGCCCCAAATTTAAAAGAAAATGGCTCTGAATATAGTCTGTTAGTAAAGATATACAATGCCTTATTCTACTCTGTTTTGGAGAATATACACCAACTCAGTATGCTCTCTCATGTAAAATACAGAAATCCTAATTTTACACGAATCGAAAAAATCTAAATATTATCTAGGCACCCCAATCTTAAAAACAAAATTGCTCTGAATATAATCCGTCAGAAAAAATATACAATGCCCTATTCTACTCTGTTTTGGAGTATATACAACTACTCAATATGCTCTCTCATGTAAAATACAGAAATTTTATATTTAAGCGAATCCAAAAACATCTAAATATTATCTAGGCATCACAATGTTAAAAGCAAAATTTCTCTGAATATCATCTGTCAGAAAAAATATACAATGCCTGTTTCTACTCTGTTTTGTAGTATATACACCAATTCAATATACTCTCTCATGTAAAATACAGAACTTCTTATTTTACCCGAATCAAAAAAATCTAAATATTATCTAGGCATTCCAATGTTAAAATCAAAATTTCTCTGAATATAATCTGTCAGACAAAATATGCAATGCCCTATTCTACTTTGTTTTGGAATATATAGATCAACTCAATATCCTCTCTCATGTGAAATACAGAAATTCTAATTTTACGTGAATCGAAAAAAATCTAAATACTATCAAGGCACCCCAATGATAAAAGGAAAATTTCTCTGAATATAATCTGTCAGAAAAAATATACAATGCCATTTTCTACTCTGTTTTGGAGTATATACACAAACTCAACATGCCCTCTCATGTAAAATACCGAAATTCTAATTTTACGAGAATCAAAAAAAATCTAAATGATATATAGGCGAACCAAATTTAAATGAAAATGGATCTGAATATATTCTGTTAGAAAAAATATACAATGCCTTATTCTACTCTATTTTGGAGTATATACACCAACTCAGTATGCTCTCTCATGTAAAATACCAAAATTCTAAATTTATGTGAATCGAAAAAAATATAAATATTATCTATGCACCCCAATGTTATAAGCAAAATTGTTCTGAATATAATCTGTCAGAAAAAATATACAATGCACTTTTCTACTCTTTTTTGGAGTATATACACCAACTCAATATGCTCTCTCATGTAAAATACCGAAATTATAATTTTACGTGAATCAAAAAAAATCTAAATAATATCTAGGTGCCCCAAATTTAAAAGCAAATGTCTCTGAATATAGTCTGTTATCACAAATACACAATGCCTTTTTCTACTCTGTTTTGGAGTTTATACACCAACTCAGTATGCTGTCTCATGTAAAATACAGAAATTATAATTTTACCTGAATCAAAATAATCTAAATATTATCTAAGAACCCCAATGTTAAAAACAAAATTTCTATGAATATAATCTGTCAGAAGAAATATACAATGCCCTATTCTACTCTTTTTTGGAGTATATACACCAACTCCATATGCTCTCTCATGTAAAATACAGATATTCTGTATTTAAGCGAATCGAGAAAAATCTAAATATTATCCAGGCACCCCAATATTAAAAGCAACATTGCTCTGAATATTATCTGTCAGAGAAAATATACAATGCCCTTTTCTACTCTGTTTAAATGTATATACACCAACTCAGTATGCTCTCTCATGTAAAATACAGAAATTCTAAATTTACGTGAATCGAAAAAAATCTAAACATTATTTAGGCACCTTAATGTTAAAAACAAATTGTTGTGAATATAATCTGTCAGAAAAAATATACAATGCCCTTTCTACTCTGTTTTGGAGGATATACACCAACTCCACATGCTCTCTCATGTAAAATACACAAATTTTGTATTTACGTGAATTGAAAAAAATATAAATATTATCTAGGCCCCCCCAATGTTAAAAACAAAATTGCTCTGAATATAATCTGACAGAAAAAATATACAATGACGAATTCTACTCTGTTTTGGAGTATATGCACCAACTCAATATGCTCTCTCATGTCAAATACAGAAATTCTAATTTTACCAGAATCGAAAATATCTAAATACTATCTAGGCACCCCAATGTTAAAAACAAAATTGCGCTGAATATAATCTGTCAGAAAAAATATACAATGCTTTATTCTACTCTGTTTTGGAGTATATACACCAACTCAGTATGCTCTCTCATGTAAAATAACAAAATTCTAAGTTTACGTGAATCGAAAAAAATGTAAATATAATCTAGGCACCCCAAAGTTAAAAAAAAAATTGCTCTGAATATAATCGGTCAGGAAAAATATACAATGCCCTTTTCTACTCGGTTTTAAAGTATATACGACAACTCAATATGCTCTCTCATGTAAAATACCGAAATTCAAATCGTACCCCATTGAAAATATCTAAATATTATCCAGGCACACGAATGTTAAAAACGAAATTGCTCTTAATATAATCTGTCAGAAAAAAATATACAATGTTGTATTCTACTCTGTTTTGGAGTATATACACCAAGTCAGTATGCTCTCTCATGTAAAATAACGAAATTCCAATTTTACGTGAATCAAAGAAAATCTAAATATTATCTAGGCACCCAATGTTAAAAACAAAATTTCTCTGAATATAATCTCTCAGAAAAAATATACAATGTCCTATTCTACTCTGTTTTGGACTATATACACCATCTCCATATGCTCTCTCATGTAAAATACTGAAATTATATATTTAAGCATATCGAAAGAAATCTAAATATTATCTAGGCACTCCAATGTTAAAAGCAAAATTGCTGTGAATATAATTTGTCAGAAGAAATACACAATGCCCTATTCTTCTCTGTTTTCGAGTATATGTGCCAACTCAGTATGCTCTCTCATGTAAAATACCAAAATTCTAATTTTACGTGAATTGAAAAAAATCTAAATATTATCTAGCCATCTTAATGTTAAAAGAAAAATTGCTCTAAATATAATTTGTCAGAAAAAATATACAATGCCCTTTTCCACTCTGTTTTGGAGTATATACACTAACTCAACATGCTCTCTCATGTAAAATACCGAAATTCTAATTTTACGCGAATTGAAAAAAATCTAAATATTATCTAGGCGCTCGAAAGTTAAAAGAAAATGTCTCTGAATATAGTCTGTTAGAAAAAATATACAATTCCTTATTCTACTCTGTTTTGGAGTATATACACCAACTCAGTATGCTCTCTAATGTAAAATACAGAAATTCTAATTTTACCCGAATCGAAAAAAATCTAGATATTATCTAGGCACCCCAATGTTAAAAACAAAATTGCTCTGAATATAATCTGTCAGAAAAAATATATAATGCCCTATTCTACTCTGATTTGGAGTATATACACCAACTCAGTATGCTCTCTAATGTAAAATACAGAAATTATAATTTTACCCGAATCGAAAAAATCTATATATTATCTAGGCACCCCAATGTTAAAAGCAAAATGGCTTTTAATATAATCTGTCGAAAAAAATTTACAATGCCCTTTTCTACTCTGTTTTGGAGTATATACACAAACTCAATATGCTCTCTCATGTAAAATATTGACATTCTAATTTTACGCAAATCGAAAAAAATCTAAATAATATCTAGGTGCCGCAAAGGTAAAAGAAAATGGCTCTGAATATAGTCTGTTAGAAAAAATATACAATGCCTTATTCTTTTTTTTTTTTTTTGAGACGGAGTTTCGCTCTTGTTACCCAGGCTGGAGTGCAATGGCGCAATCTCGGCTCACCGCAATCTCCGCCTCCTGGGTTCAGGCAATTCTCCTGCCTCAGCCTCCCGAGCAGCTGGGATTACAGGCACGCGCCACCATGCCCAGCTAATTTTTTGTAATTTTAGTAGAGACGGGGTTTCACCATGTTGACCAAGATGGTCTCGATCTGTTAACCTCGTGATCCACCCGCCTCGGCCTCCCAAAGTGCTGGGATTACAGGCTTGAGCCACCGCGCCCGGCCCTACAATGCCTTATTCTACTCTTTTTTGGAGTATATACAGCAACTCAGTATGCTCTTTCAGGTAAAATACCGAAATTCTAATTTTAAGTGAATTGAAAAAAATCTAAATAATATCTAGCCACCACAATATTTAAAGAAAAATTGCTCTGAATATAATTTGTCAGAAAAAACATACAATGCCCTATTCTACTCTGTTTTTGAGTATATACACAAACTGAATATCCTCTCTCATGTAAAATACCGAAATTCTAATTTTACGCGAATCGAAAAAAATCTAAATAAAATCAAGGCGCTTAAAAGGTAAAAGAAAATGGCTCTAAACATCGTCTGTTAGAAAAAATTTACAATGCCTTATTCTATTTTATTTTAGAGTATATACACCAACTAAGTATGCTCTCTCGTGTAAAATATTAAAATTCTAATTTTACCCGAATCGAAAAAATCTAAATATTATCTAGGCACCCCAATTTTAAAAGCAAAATTGCTCTGAATATAAATAGTCAGAAAAATTATACAGTGCCCTATTCTACTCTGTTTTGGAATATATACACCAACTCAGTATGCTCTCTCAAGTAAAATACCAAAATTCTAATTCTACGTGAATTGAAAAAAATCTAAATATTATTTAGCCATCTTAATGTTAAGAGAATAATTGCTCTGAATATAATTTTTCAGAAAAAATACACAATGCCCTTTTCTACTCTGTTTTGGAGTATATACACTAACTAAATATGCTCTCTCATGTAAAATAACGAAATAATAATTTTACACGAATCGAAAAAAATCTAAATAATATCTAGATGCCCGAAAGGTAAAAGAAAATGGCTCTAAATATAGTCTGTCAGGAAAAATATAGAATGCCTTATTCTACTCTGTTTTGGTGTATATAGAGCAACTCAGTATACTCTCACATATAAAATACAAAAATTCAAATTTTACCCAAATAGAAGAAATCTAAATATTATCTAGGCATCCCAATATTAAAAACAAAATTGCTCTAAATATAATCTTTCAGAAAAAAATTCAATGCTTTTTTCTACTCTGTTTTGGAGTATATACACCAACCACATATGCTCTCTTCTATAAAATACAGGAATTCTAATTTTACGTGAATCGAAAAAAATCTAAATATTATCTAGGCACCCCAATGTTAAAAGCAAAATTTCTCCGTATATAATCTGTCAGAAAAAATATACAATGCCCTATTCTACTCTGCTTTGGAGTATATACACCAACTCAGTATGCTCTCTCATGTAAAATACAGAAATTCTAGTTTTACGTGAATCGAAGAAAATCTAAATGACATCTAGGCACACCAAAGTTAAAAAAAAATGGGTCTGAATATAGTGTGTCAGAAGAAATATAGAATGCCTTATTCTACTCTGTTTTGAAGTATATACACCAACTCCATATGCTCTCTCATGTAACATACAGATATTCTATATTTAAGTGAATCGAAAAAAATCTAAATATTATCTAGGCTCACCAATGTTAAAAGCAAAATTGCTCTAAATATAATCTGTCAGAAAAAATATACAATGCTTTTTTCTACTTTGTTTTGTAGTATATACACAAACTCAATATGCTCTCTCATGTAAAATACCGTAATTCAAATTTTACGCGAATCAATAAAAATCTAAATGATATCTAGGCGCCCCAACGTTAAAAGAAAATGGCTCTGAATATAGTCTTTTAGAAAAAATATACAATGCCTTATTCTACTCTGTTTTGGAGTATATACACCAACTCAATATGCTCTCTCGTTTAAAATACCGTAATTCTTATTTTACGTGAATCAAAAAAAATATAAATATTATCTAGGCACCCAATGTTAAAAGCAAAATTTCTCTGAATATAGTCTGTCAAAAAAAATATACAATGCCCTATTCTACTGTGTTTTGGAGTATATACACCAACTCAATATGCTCTCTCATGTAAAATACACAAATTATATATTTAAGCGAATCGAAAAATATCTAAGTATTATCTAGCCACCACAATGTTGAAAGCAAAATTGCTCTGAATATAGTCTGTCAGAAAGAGTATACAATGCACTTTTCTACTCTGTTTTGGAGTATATACATTAACTCCATATGCTTTCTAACTGTAAAATAGAGAAATTCCATATTTAAGCGAAACGAAAATAATCTAAATATTATCTAGGCACCCAAATGTTAAAAACAAAATTGCTCTGAGTGTAATATCTCAGGGAAAATATACTACGCCCTATTCTACTCTGCTTCGAAAAATATACACCAACTCCATATGCTCTCTCATGTAAAATACCGAAATTCTAATATTACGTGAATCAATAAAAATCTAAATGATATCTAGGCGCCCCAAAGTTAAAAGAATATGGCTCTGAATACAGTCTTTTAGAAAAAATATACAATGCCTTATTCTACTCTGTTTTGGAGTATATACACCAACTCAATATGCTCTCTCGTTTAAAATACAGAAATTGTAATTTTACATGAATCGAAAAATATCTAAATATTATCTAGGCTCCCAATGTTAAAAGCAAAATTTCTCTGAATATAGTCTGTCAAAAAAAATATACAATGCCCTATTCTACTGTGTTTTGGAGTATATACACCAACTCAATATGCTCTCTCATGTAAAATACACAAATTATATATTTAAGCGAATCGAAAAATATCTAAATATTATCTAGGCACCCCAATGTAAAAAGCAAAATTGCTCTGAATATAGTCTGTCAGAAAAAGTATACAATGCCCTTTTCTACTCTGTTTTGGAGTATACACATTAACTCCATATGCTCTCTAATGTAAAATAGAGAAATTCCATATTTAAGTGAATCGAAAATAATCTAAATATTATCTAGGCACCCAAATGTTAAAAACAAAATTGCTCTAAGCGTAATATCTCAGTAAAAATATACTATGCCCTATTCTACTCTGCTTCGAAGAATACACACCAACTCCATATGCTCTCTCATGTAAAATACAGAAATTCTAATTTTACGCTAATCGAAAAAAATCTAAATATTATCTAGGCACCCCAATGTTTAAAGCAAAATTGCTCTGAATATAATCTGTCAGAAAAAATATACAATGCCCTATTCTACTCTGTTTTGGAGTATATACACCAACTCAGTATGCTCTCTCATGTAAAATACCGAAATTTTAATTTTACGTGAATCGAAAAAAGTCTAAATATTATCTAGCAAACCCAATGTTAAAAACAAAACTGATCTGAATATAATCTGTCAGAAAAAATATACAATGCCCTATTCTGCTCTGTTTTGGAGTATATACACCAACTCCATATGCTCTCTCAGGTAAAATACAGATTTTCTATATTTAAGCTCATCGAAAAAAATCTAAATATTATCTTGGCACCTCAATGTTAAAAACAAAATTTCTCTGAGTATAATCTGTCCGAGAAAATATACTATGCCCTATTCTACTCTGTTATGGAGTATATACACCAACTCAATATGCTCTCTCATGTAAAATACCGAAATTCTAATTATACGCAAATTGAAAAAATCTAAATGATATCTAGGCGCCCAAGGTTAAAAGAAAATGGCTCTCTATAAAGTCTGTTATAAAAAATATACAATGCCTTATTCTACTCTGTTTTGGAGTATATAAACCAACTAAGTATGCTCTCTCAGGTAAAATACCGAAATTCTAATTTTACGTGAATCAAAGAAATCTAAATATTATGTAGGCACCACAATGTTAAAAGCAATATTGCTCTGAATAAAATCTGTCAGATAAAATATACAATGCCCTATTGTACTTTGTTTTGGAGTATATAAACTAACTCAATATGCTCTCTCATATAATATAACAAAATTCTATATTTAAGCGAATCGAAAAAAATCTGTATATTATCTACGCACCTCAATGTTAAAAACAAAATTGTCCTTAAATTAATCTGTCAGAAAAAATATACAATGCCCTTTTCTACTCTCTTTTGTAGTATATACACCAACTCAATAAGCACTCTAATGTTAAATACAGAAATTCTAATTTTACCCGAATCAACAAAATCTAAATATTATCTAAACACCCCAATGTTAAAAACCAAATTGCTCTAAATATTATCTGTGAAAACAAATATACAATTTTCTATTCTACTCTGTTTTGGAGTATATACACCAACTCCCTATGTTATCTCATGTAAAATACCGAAATTCTAATTTTATAGCAATCGAAAAAAATCTAAATATTATCTAGGCACCCCAATGCTAAAAACAAAATTGCTCTAAATATAATCTGTCAGAAACAATATACAATGCCTTATTCTACTGTGTTTTGAAGAATATACACCAACTCCATAAGCTCTCTCATGTAAAATATCGAAATTCTATATTTAAATGAATCGGAAAAAGTCTAAATATTATCTAGGCACCCCAATGTTAAAAGCGAAATTGCTCTGAATATAATCTGTCAGAAAAAATATAAAGTGCCCTTTTCTACTTTGTTTTAAAGTATATATACCAACTCAATATGCTCTCTCATGTAAAATAACGAAATTCTAATTTTACGACAATCGAAAAAATCTAAATACTATCTAGGCGCCCCAAAGTTAAAAGAAAATGGCTCTGAAATAGTCTGCTAGAAAAAATATACAATGCCTTATACTACTCTGTTTTTGAGTTCATAAACCAACAAAGTATTCTCTCTCATGTAAAATAACGAAATTCTAATTTTACCCGTATCGGAAAAATCTAAATATTGTCTAGGCACCCCAATGTTAAAAACAAAATTGCTCTGAATGTAATCTGTCAGGAAAAATATAAAATGCCTAATTCTACTCTGTTTTGGAGTATATACACCAACTCCATATGCTCTCTCATGTAAAATACAGATATTCTATATTTAAGTGAATCCAAATAAATCTAAATATTATCTAGGCACCCCAATGTTAAAAACAATATTGCTCTCAGTATAATCTGTCAGAAAAAATATACAATGCCCTATTCTACTCTGTTATGGGGTATATACACCAACTCCGTATGCTCTCTCATGTAAAATTCAAAACTTCTATATTTAACCGATTCGAAAAAAATCTAAATATTATCTAGGCAACCCAATGTTGGAAACAAAATTGCTCTGAATATAATCTGTCAGAAAAAATATATAGTGCCCTTTTCTACTCTGTTTAGTAGTATATAAACCAACTCAATATGCTCTCTCATGTAAAATACCGAAATTCTAATTTTACGCGAATCGATAAAAATCTAAATAATATCTAGGCACCCCAAAGTTAAAAGAAAATGGCTCTGAATATGGTCTGTTAGAGAAAAAATACAATACCTTATTCTACTTTGTTTTGGATTATATACACCAACTCAGTTTGCTCTCTCATGAAATATACCGAAATTCTAAATTTACATAAATCTAAAAATAATGTAAATATTATCTAGGCACCCCGATGTTTAAAGCAAAATTGCTCTGAATATAATCTGTCAGAAAAAATATACAATGCCCTATTCTACTTTGTTTTGGAGTATATAAACCAACTAAGTATGCTCTCTCATGTAATATACCGAAATTTTAATTTTACGTGAAACGAATAAAATATGAATATTATCTAGGCAGCCCAATGTTAAAACAAAATTGCTCTGAATATAATCTGTCAGAAAAAATATACAATGCCCTATTCTACTTTGCTTCGGAGTATATAAACCAACTAAGTATGCTCTCTCATGTAATATACAAAAATTTTAATTTTACATTAAACGAATAAAATCTAAATATTATCTAGGCATCGCAATGTTAAAAACAAAATTGCTCTGAATACAATCTGTAAGAGAAAATATACAATATTTTATTCTACTTTTTTTGGAGTATATACACCAAATCCATATGCTGTCTCATGTAAAATACCGAAATTCTAAATTTACGTGAATCGAAAAAAATCTAATTAGTATCTAGGCACCCCAATGTTAAAAGCAAAATTTCTGTGAATATAATCTGTCAGAAAAAATATAAAATGTTCTATTCTACTCTGTTTTGGATTATATACACCAACTCCATATGCTCTCTCATGTAAAATACAGAAATTCTATATTTAAGCACAACGAAAAAAATCTAAATATTATCTAGGCACCCCAATGTTATAAACAAAATTGGTCTTAGTATAATCTGTCAGAAAAAATTTACAATGCCTTATTCTACTCTGTTTTGCAGTATATACACCAGTCAGTATGCTCTCTCATGGAAAATACCGAAATTCTAATTTTACGTGAATCAAAAATAATTTAAATATTATCTAGGCACCACAATCTTAAAAAAAAATTGCTCTAAATATAATCTGTCAGAAAAAATACACAATGCCCTATTCTACTCTGTTTTGGGGTGTATACACCAACTCCATATGCTCTCTCATGTTAAATACAGAAATTCTATATTTAAGCGAATCGAAAAAAATCTAAATATTATCTAGGCACACCAATGATAAAAACAAAATTGCTCTGAGGATAATCTGTCCGAAAAACTATACAATGCCCTATTCTACTTAACTTTGGAATATATACACCAACTCCATATGCTATCTCATGTAAAACACAGAAATTCTATATTTAAGCGAATCGAAAAAAATCTAAATATTATCTAGGCATGCCAATGTTAAAAGCAAAGTTGCTCTGAATATAATCTGTCAGAAAAAAGATACAATGCCCTTTTCTACTCTGTTTAGGAGTATATACACCAACAAAATATGCTGTCTCATGTAAAATACAAAAATTCAAATTTGACCAGAATCGAAAAAATCTAAATATTATCTAGGCACCCCATTGTTAAAAAAAAAATTGCTCTGAATATAATCTGTCCGAAACAATATACCATGGCCTATTCTACTCTGTTTTGGAGTATATACACCAACTCAGTATGCTCTCTAATGTGAAATACACAAATTCCAAATTTATGTGAATCGAAAAAAATCTAAATATAATCAAGGCAGCCCAATGTTAAAAGCAAAATTGCTCTAAATATAATCTGTCAGAAAAAATATACAATGCCCTTTTCTACTCTAATTGTAGTATATACACAAACTCAGTATGCTCTGTCATGTACAAACCCGAAATTCTAATTTTACGTGAATCGATAAAAATCTAAATAATATCTACGCACCCCAAAGTTAAAAGAAAATGGCTCTAAATATAGTCTGTTAGAAAAAATATACAATCCATTTTTCTACTCTGTTTTGGAGTATATAAAACGACTCAGTATGCTCTCTCATGTAAAATACCGAAATTCTAATTTAACGTGAATCAAAAAGAATCTAAATATTATATTGGAACGACAATGTTAAATGCAAAATTGTTCTGAATATAATCTGTCAAAAAAAATATACAATGCCCTTTTCTACTCTTTTTTGGAGTATATACATCAACTCCATATGCTCTCTCATGTAAAATACAGAAATTCTAATTTTACGTGAATCGAAAAAAATCTAAATAATATCTAGGCGCCAGAAAGTTAAAAGAAAATGGCTCTGAATATAGTCTGTTAGAAAAATTATAGAACGCCTTATTCTACTTTGTTTTGGAGTATATACATAACTCTATATGCTCTCTCATGTAAAATACAGAAATTCTATATTTAAGCAAATCGAAAAAAATCTAAATATCATCTAGGCACACCAATGATAAAAACAAAATTGCTCTGAGTATAATCTGTCATAAAAAATATACAATGCCCTATTCTATTCTGCTTTGGAATATATAAACCAACTACATATTCTCTCTCATGTAAAATACAGAAATTGCATATTTAACCGAATCGAAAAAAATCTAAATATTATCTAGGCACCCCAATGTTAAAAGCAAAATTGCTATGAATATAATCTGTCAGAAGAAATATACAATGCCCTTTTCTACTTTGTTATGTAGTATATACACCAACTCAATATGCTCTCTCATGAAAATACCGAAATTGTAATTTTACACGAAACGAAAAGAATCTAAATAATATCTAGGCGCCCCAATGATAAAAGAAACTGGCTGTGAATATACTCTGTTGGAAAAAATATACAATGCCTTATTCTACTCTGTTTTGGAGTATATACACCAACTCAGTATGCTCTCTCACGTAAAATACCGAAATTCTAAATTAACGTGAATCGAAAAAAATATAAATAATATCTAGGCGCCATAAATTAAAAGAAAATGGCTCTGAATATAGTCTGTTAGAAAAAATATACAATGCCTTATTCTACTTTCCTTTGGAGTATATACACCAACTCAATATGCTCTCTAATGTAAAATAAAGAAATTCTTAATTTATGCGAATCAAAAGAAATCTAAATATTATCTAGGCACCCCAATTTTAAAAGCAAAATTGCTTTGCATATAATCTGTCAGATAAAATATAAAATGCTTTTTTCTACTCTGTTTTGGAGTATATACACCATCTCAGTATTCTCTGTCATGTAAAATACCGAAATTCTAATTTTCCGTGAATCGAAAAAAATCTAAATATTACCTAGGCACCCCAATGTTAATAGCAAAATTGCTCTGAATATAATCTGTCAGAAAAAATATACAATGCCCTTTTCTACTCTGTATTGTAGTATATACAGAACCTCAATATGCTCTCTCATGTAAAATACCAAAATTCTAATTTTATGCTAATCGATAAAAATCTAAATAATATGTATGCACGTCAAAGTTAAAAGAAAATGGCTCAGAATATAGACTGTTAGAAAAAATATAAAATGCCCTATTCTACTCTGTTTAGGAGTATTTACACCAACTCAGTATGCTCTCTCATGTAAAATACCGAAATTCTAATTTTACGTGAATTGAAAAAAATCTAAATATTACCTAGGCACCCCAATGTTAATAGCAAAATTGCTCTGAATATAATCTGTCAGAAAAAATATTCAATGCCCTTTTCTACTCTGTATTGTAGTATATACAGAACCTCAATATGCTCTCTCATGTAAAATACCGAAATTCTAATTTTACGCTAATCGATAAAAATCTAAGTAATATGTAGGCGCGTCAAAGTTAAGAGAAAATGGCTCAGAATATAGTCTGTTAGAAAAAATATATATTGCCTTATTCTACACTGTTTTGGAGTATATACACCAACTAAGTACGCTCTCTCATGTAAAATACTGAAATTCAAATTTTACCCATATCGGAAAAATCTAAACATTGTTTAGGCACCCCAATGTTAAAAAGAAAATTGCTCTGAATGTAATCTGTCAGACAAAATATAAAATGTCCAATTCTACTCTGTTTTGGAGTATATACACCAACTCAATATGCTCTCTTATGTAAAATACACATATTCTATATTTAAGCGAATCGAAAAAAATCTAAGTATTATCTAGGCTCCCCAAAGTTAAAAGAAAATGGTTCTAAATATAGTCTGTTACAAAAAATATACAATGCCTTATTCTACTTTGTTTCGGAGTATATACACCAAGTAAGTATGCTTTCTCATGTAAAATAACGAAATTCTAATTTTACCTGAATCGAAAAAATCTAAATATTATCTAGGCAACCCAATGTGAAAAACAAAATTGCTCTGAATATAATCTATCCGAAAAAATATACAATGTTCTATTCTACTCTGCTTTGGAATATATACACCAACTCCATATGCTCCCTCATGTAAAACACAGAAATTCTATATTTAAGAGAATCGAAAAAAATCTAAATATGATCTAGGCACCCCAATGTTAAAAGCAAAATTGCTCTGAATATAATCTGTCAGAAAAAATATACAATGCCCTTTTCTACTCGGTTTTATAGTATATACACAAACTCAATATGCTCTCTCATGTAAAATACCAAAATTCTAAATCTACGTGAGTCGAAAAAAATCTAAATAATAACTAGGCGCCCCAAAGTTAAAAGAACATGGCTCTGAATATAGTCTGTTAGAAAAAATATACAATGCATTATTCTATTCTGTTTTGGAGTATATACACCACTCAGTATGCTCTCTCATGTAAGATACAAAAATTCTAAATTTACGTGAATGGAAAAAAATCTAAATACTATCTAGTAACCCGAATGTTAAAAGCCAAATTTCTCTGAATATTATCTGTCAGGAAAAATATACAACGCCCTTTTCTACTTTGTTTTGTAATATACACCAACACTATATTCTCTCTCATGTAAAATACAGAAATTCTATATTTCAGCAAAACGAAAAAATCTAAATAATATCAAGACACGCAAAACTTAAAAGAAAATGGCTCTGAATATAGTCTGTTAGAAAAAATATACAATGCCTTATTCTACTCTCTTTTGGAGTATATACACCAAGTAAGTATGCTTTCTCATGTAAAATAACGAAATTCTAATTTTACCTGAATCGAAAAAATCTAAATATATTCTAGGCACCCCAATGTTAAAAACAAAATTGCTCTGAATAAAATCTGTCAGAAAAAATATATAAATCCATATTCTACTCTGTTTTGAGTATATACACCAACACAATGTGCTCTCTTATGTAAAATACCGAAATTCTCATTTTACGTGAATCGAAAAAAATCTAAATAAT
This sequence comes from Callithrix jacchus, assembly GCF_049354715.1. NCBI lineage: Eukaryota > Metazoa > Chordata > Mammalia > Primates > Cebidae > Callithrix > Callithrix jacchus. The sequence goes on from NC_133503.1 coordinate 1,220,934, forward strand.
ATCCAGGCCCCCGAAAGTTAAAAAAAATGGGTCTGAATATAGTGTGTTACAAAAAATATACAATGCCTTATTATCCTCTGTTTTGGAGTATATACACCAACTCAGTATGCTCTCTCATATAAAATACAGAAATTCTAATTTTATGTGAATCAAAAAAAATCTATATATTATCTAGGCACTTCAATGTTAAAAACAAAATTTCTCTGAATATAATCTGTCAGAAAAAAGATACAATGCCCTATTCTACTCAGTTTTGGAGTATATACACCAACTCCATATGCTCTCTCATGTAAAATACAGAAAATCTATATTTAAGCAAATCTAAAAAAATTTAAATATACTCTAGGTACCCCAATGTTAAAAGCAAAATTGGTCTGAATATAGTCTTTCAGAAAAAATATACAATGCCCATTTCTACTCTGTTTTGGAGTATATACACCAACTCAATATGATCTCTTATGCAAAAGAGAGAAATTCTAATTTTACGTGAATCGAAAAAAATCTAAATAATATCTAGGCACCCCAAAGTTAACATAAAATGTTCCTGAATATAGTCTGTTAGAAAAAACATACAATGTCTTATTCTACCTATTTTTTGAGTGTATACACCAACTCAGTATGCTCTCTCATGAAAAATACAGAAATTCTAATTATAGCCGAATCGAAAAAATTTAATACTATCTCGGCACCCCAATGTGAAAAACAAAACTGCTCTGAATATAATCTGTCAGAAAAAATATACAATTCCCTATTCTACTCTGTTTTGGAGTATATACACCAACTCAGTATGCTCTCTCATGTAAAATACCGAAATTCTAATTTTACGCGAATCGAAAAAAATCTAAATAATACCTGGGCGCTTGAAAGTTAAAAAAAAAATGGCTCTGAATATATCCTCTTAGAGAAAATATACAATGCCTTATTCTACTCTGTTTTGGAGTATATACACCAACTCAGTATGCTATCTCATATAAAATACAGAAACTCTAAATTTAAGTGAATCGACTAAAATCTAAATATTATCTAGGCACCCCAATGTTAAAAGCAAAATTGCTCTGAATATAATTTGTCAGAAAAAACACACAATGCCCTTTTCTACTCTGTTTTGGAGTATATACACCAAGTCAGTATGCTATCATGTAAGATACAGAAACTCTAAATTTAAGTGAATCGACTAAAATCTAAATATTATCTAGGCACCCCAATGTTAAAAACAAAATTGCTCTGAATATAATCTGAGAGAAAAAATATAAAATGCCCTATTCTACTCTGTTTTGCAGTATGTACACCAACGCAGTATGCTGTCTCATTTAAAATACTGAAATTCTAATTTTACGTGAATCGAACAAAATCTAAATATTATCTAGGCACCGCAATGTTAAAAGCAAAATTGCTCTGAATATAATATGTGAGAAAAAATATACAATGCCCTTTTCTACTTTGTTTTGGAGTATATACACCAACTCAATATGCTCTCTCATGTAAAATACCGAAATTCAAATTTTACATGAATCGAAAATTATCTAAATAATATCGAGGTGCCCCAAAGTTAAAGGAAAATGGCTCTGAATATAGAATGTTAGAAAAAATATACCATGCCTTATTCTAATTCGTTTTGGAGTATATACACCAACTCAGTATGCTCTCTCATGCAAACTACAGTAATTCTAATTTTACCCAAATCGAAAAAATCTAAATATTACCTAGGCACCCCAATGTTAAAAGCAAAATTGCTCTGAATATAATCTGTGGGAAAAAATATACAATGCCTTATTCTATTCTGTTTTGGAGCATATACACCAACTCAGTTTACTGTCTCATGTAAAATACAGAAATTCTAACTTTTCCCGTATCGAAAAAATCTAAATATTATCTAGGCACCCCAATGATAAAAACAAAATTGCTCTGAATATAATCTATCAGAAAAAATATACAATGCCCTCTTCTACTCTGTTTTGGAGTATATACACTAACTCCATATGCTCTCTAATGTAAAATACAGAAATTCTATATTTAACAGAATCGAAAAAAATCTAAATATTATCTAGACCCCACAATGTTAAAACGAAAATTGCGCTAAATATAATCTATCAGAAAAAATATACAATGCCCTTTTCTACTTTGTTTTGTAGTATATACACTAACTCAATATGCTCTCTCATGTAAAATACCGAAATTCAAATTTTACACAAATCGAAAAAAATGTAAATAATATCTAGGCACCCCAAAGTTAAAAGAAAATGGCTCTGAATATAGTTTGTTAGAAGAAATATACAATGCCTTATTCTACTCTGATTCGGAGTATATAAACCAACTCACTATGATCTCTCATGTAAAATACTGAAATTATAATTTTACGTGAATCGAAAAAAAATCTAAATATTATGTAGGCACCCCATTGTTAAAAACAAAATTGCTCTGAATATAATCTGTCAGAAAAAATATACAATGCCCTATTCTACTCTATTTTGGATTATACACACCAACTCAGTATGCTATCTCATGTAAAATACAGAAATTCCAATTTTACCCTAATCAAAAGAATCTAAATATTATCTAGGCACCCCAATGTTAAAAACAAAATTTCTCTGAATATAATCTGTCAGAAAAAATATACAATGCCTTATTCTACTTTGTTTTGGAGTATATACACCAACTCCATATGCTCTCTCATGTAAAATACAAAAATTCTATATTTAAGCGAATCGAATAAAATCTAAATATTTTCTAGGCACCCCAGTGTTAAAAGCAAAATTGTTCTAAATATAATCTGTCAGAAAAAATATACAATGCCCTATTCTACTCTGTTTTAGAGTATATACACCAACTCCATATGCTCTCTCATGTAAAATACAGAAATTCTATATTTAAGCGAACCGATTTAAATCTAAATATTATCTAGGCACCCAAATGTTAAAAACAAAATTGCTCTGGATATAAACTGTCAGAAAAAATATACAATGCCTAATTCTACTCTGTTTTGGAGTATATACACCAACATTATGCTCTCTCATATAAAATAACGAAATTCTAATTTTACGTGAAGTGAAAAAAATCTAAATATTATCTAGGCACTTCAATGTTAAAAGCAAAATTGCTCTTAATATAATTTGTCAGAAAAAAATATACAATGCCCATTTTTACTCTGTTTTGGAGTATATACACCAACTCAATATGCTTTCTCGTGAAAAATAAAGAAATTCTAATTTTACCCGAATCGAAAAAATCTAAATATTATCTAGGCACACCAATTGTTAACAACAAAATTTCTCTGAATATAATCTGTCAGAAAAAATATACAATACCCTCTTTTACTCTCTTTTGGAGTATATACACCAACTGACTAAGCTCTCTCATGTAAAATACTGAAATTCTAAATTCACGTGAATCGAAAAAAATCTAAATATTATCTAGGCACCCCAGTGTTAAAAGCAAAATTGATCTGAATATAATCTGTCAGAAAAATTATACCATGCTTTTTTCTACTCTGTTCTGGAGTATATACACCAACTCAATATGCTCTCTCATGTAAAACACCGAAATTCAAATTCTACGCGAATCCAAAAATATCTAAATAATATCTAGGCGCCCCAAACTTAAAAAAAAATGGCTCTGAATATAGTCTGTTATAAAAAATATACAATGCATTATTCTACTCTGTTTTGGAGTACATACACCAACTCTGTATGCTCTCTCATGTAAAATACCGAAATTCTAATTTTACGCAAATCTATAAAAATCTAAATATTATTTATGCACCCCAACGTTAAAAACAAAGTTACTGGTTTCTGTGAATATAATCTGTCAGAAAAAATATACAATGCCCTATTCTACTCTGTTTTGGAGTATATACACCAACTCTATACGCTCTCTCATGTAACATACAAAAATTCTATATTTAAGGAAATCGATTGGAATCTAAATATTATGTAGGCACCCCAATGTTAAAAACAAAATTGCTCTGAATATAATCTGTCAGAAAAAGATATACAATGCCCTATTCTACTCTGTTTCGAAGTATATACACCAACTCAGTATGCTCTCTCCTGTAAAATACAAAAATTCTAATTTTACGTGAATCGAAAAAAATCTAAATATTATCTAGGCACACCAATGTTAAAAACAAAATTACTCTGAATTAATCTGTCAGAAAAAATATACAATGCCCTATTCTACTCTGTTTAGGGGTATATACACCAAATCAGAATGCAATCTCATGTAAAATACAGTAATTCTAATTGTACCCGCATTGAAAAAATCAAAATATTTAGGCACCCCAATGTTTAAAGCAAAATTGCTCTGAATATAATCTGTGAGAAAAAATATACAATGCCCTTTTCTACTCTGTTTTGTTGTATATACACAAACTGAATATGCTCTCTCATGTAAAATACAGAAATTCTAATTTTACCCGAATTGAAAAAATCTAAATATTATCTAGGAACCCCAATGTTAAAAGCAAAATTGCTCTAAATATGATCTGTCAGAAAAAATGTACAATGCCCTATTGTACTCTGTTTTGGAGTATATACACGAACTCAATATGCTCTCTCATGTAAAATACTGAAATTATAATCTTACGCAAATCGAAAAAAGTTTAAATAATATCTAGGTGCCCCAAAGTTAAAAGAAAATGGCTCTGAATACACTCTGTTAGAAAAAATATACAATGCCTTATTCATCTCTGTTTTGGTGTATATACACAAACTCAGTATGCCCTCTCATATTGAATACAGAAATTATAATTTTGCCCGAATTGAAAAAATCTAAATATTATATGGGCACCCCAATGTTAAAAACAAAATTTCTGTGAATATTATCTATCAGAAAAAATATACAATGTTCTATTCTACTCTGTTATGGGATATATACACCAACTCCATATGCTCGCTGATGTAAAATACAGAAATTCTATATTTAAGCGAATCCATTAAAATCCTAATATTATCTAGGCACCCCAAAATTAAAAACAAAATTGCTCTGAATATAATTTGTCAGAAAATAATATACAATGCCCTTTTCGACTCTTTTTTGGAGTATATACACCAACTTCATATGCTCTCTTATGTAAAATACAGAAATTCTATTTTTAAGCGAATCCATTAAAATCTACATATTATCTAGGCACACCAATGTTAAAAACAAAATTTCTCTGAATATAATATGTCAGAAAACAATATACAATGCCCTATTCTACTCTGTTTTAAAGTATATACACCCACTCCATACGTTCTCTCATGTAAAATACAGAAATTCAATATTTAACAGAATCGAAAAAGTTCAAAATATTATATAGGCACCCCAAGGTTAAAAGAAAATGTCTCTGAATCTAATCTGTTAGAAAAAATATACAATGCCTTATTCTACTTTGTTTTGTAGTATATACACCAACTCAATATGCTCTTTCATGTAAAATACCGAAATCCTAATTTTACGCAAATCGAAAAAAATCTGAATAATATCTATGCGCCCCAATGTTAAAATAAAATTTCTCTGAATATAGTCTGTTATAAAAAATATACAATGCCTTATTCTACTATGTTTTGGAGTATAGACACCAACTGAGTATTCTCCCTCGTGTAAAATACAGAAATTCTAATTTTACCCGAATTGAAAATAACTAAATAATATCAAGGCACCCAAATGTTAAAAGCAAAATTGCTCTGAATATAAACTGTCAGAAAAAATATACAATGCCCTATTCTACTCTGTTTTGGAGTATATACACCAACATCATATGCACTCTCATGTAAAATAGAGAAATTCTATATTTAAGCAAATCGAAAAAAATCTAAATATTATCTAGGTACCCCAATGTTAAAAGCAAAATTGCTCTGAATATAATCTGTCAGAAAAAATATACAATGTCCTTTTCTACTCTGTTTTGGAGTATATACACCAACTCCATATGCTCTCTCATGTAAAATAGAGAAGATATATATTTATGCAAATCGAAAAAAATCTAAATATAATCTAGGCTCTCCAAAGCTAAAAGCAAAATTGCTCTGAATATAATCTCTCAGAAAAAATATACAATGCCTTTTTCTACTCTGCTTTGGAGTATATACACCAAATCAATATGCTCTCTCATGTAAAATACTGAAATTCTAATTGCACGCAAATCGAAAAAAATATAAATAATATCTAGGCACCCCAACGTTAAACGAAAATGGGTATGAATATAGTCTGTTAGAAAAAATATACAATGCCTTATTCTACTCTGTTTTGGAGTAAATACACCTACTCCGTATGCTCCCTCATGTAAAATACTGAAATTCTAATTTTTCCCGAGTCGAAAAAAATCTCAATATTATCTAGGCACCCCAATGTTAAAAACAAAATTGCTCTGAATATAATCTGTCATAAAACATATACAATACACTATTCTACTCTGTTTTGGAGTATATACACCAACTCCATATGCTCTCTCATTTAAAATACAGGAATTCTATATTTAAGTGAATCGAAAAAAATCTAAATATTATCTATGCACCCCAATGTTAAAATCAAAATTGCTATGAATATAGTCTGTCTGAAAAAATATAAAATGCCCTTGTCTACTCTGTTTTGGAGTATATACACCAACTCAATATGCTCTCTCAAGTAAAATACCGAAATTCTAATTTTACGTGAATCGAAAAAATTCTAAATAGTATCTAGGCACCCCAATGTAAAAGCAAAATTGCTCCGAATATAATCTGTCAGAAAAAATATACAATGCCCTTTTCTACTACGTTTTGGAGTATATACATTAACTCCATATGCTCTCGCATGCAAAATACAGAAATTCAATATTTAAGGGAATCGAAGAAATCTAAATATTATATATGCACCCCAATGTTCAAAACAAAATTGCTCTGAATACTATCTGTCATAAAAAATATACAATGCCCTATTCTACTTCGTTTTGGAGTATATACACCAACTTTATATGCTTTTTCATGTAAAATACAGGAATTCTATATGTAAGCAAATGGAAAAAAATCTAAATATTATCTAGGCACCTTAATGTTAAAAGCAAAATTGTCCTGAATATAATCTGTCATAAAAAATATACAATGTCGTTTTCTACTCAGTTTTGTAGTATATACCACAACTCCATATGCTCTCTCATGTAAAATACTGAAATTCTAATTTTACGTGAATCGAAAAAAATCTAAATAATATCTAGGCGCCCCAATGTTAAAAGAAAACGGCTCTGAATATAGTCTGTTATAAAAAATATACAATGCCTTATTCTACTGTGTTTTGTAGTATATACACCAACTCAGTATCCTCTCTTGTGTAAAATACAGAAATTCTAATTTTACCAGAATCGAAAAAATCTAAATATTATCTAGGCACCCCAATGTTAAAAGCAAAATTGCTCTGAATATAAACTGTCAGAAAAAATATACAATGCCGTATTCTACTCTGTTTTTGAGTATATACACCAACTCTACCTGCTCTCTAATGTAAAATACAGAAATTCTATATTTAAGCGAATCGAAAAAAATCTAAATATTATCTAGGTACCCCAATGTTAAAAACAAAATTGCTCTGAATAAAATCTGTCAGAAAAAATATACAATGCCCTATTCTACTCTGTTTTGGAGTATATACACCAACTCCATATGCACTCTCATGTAAAATAGAGAAATTCCATATTTATGCACATCGAAAAAAATCTAAATATAATCTAGGCACCCCAAAGTTAAAAGCAAAATTGCTCTCAATATAATCTGTCAGAAAAAATATACAATGCCCTTTTCTACTCTGCTTTCGAGTATATACACCAAATCAATATGCTCTCTCATGTAAAATACCGAAACTATAATTTTACGAGAATCGAAAAAAATGTAAACAATATCTATGTGCCCCAAAGTTAAAAGAAAATGGGTATGAATATAGTCTGTTAGAAAAAATATAAAATACCTTATTCTACTCTGTTTTGGAGTAAATACAACTCCGTATGCTCTCTTATGTAAAATAGAAAAATTTAATTATACCAGAATCCAAAAAATCTAAATATTATCTAGGCACCCCAATGTTAAAAACAAATTGCTCTGAATATAATCTGTCAGAGAAAATATACAATGCCCTTTTCTACTGCGTTTTGGAATATATACACCAACTCAATATGCTCTCTCATGTAAAATACCAAAATTCTAATTTTACGCGAATCGAAATAAATCTAAATAATATCTAGGCACCACAAAGTTATAGGAAAATGTCTCTGAATATAGTCAGTTAGAAAAAATATAGAATGCTTTATTCTACTCTATTTTGGAGTATATACACTAACTCCATATGCACTCTCATGTAAAATACAGAAATTATTTAAGCAAATCGAAAAAATCTAAATATTATCTAGACACCCCAATGTTCAAAGCAAAATTGCTCTGGATATAATCTGATAGAAAAAATATACAATGCCATTTTCTACTCTTTTTTGGAGTATATACACCAACTCAATATGCTCTCTAAAGTAAAATACTGAAATTCCAATTTTACGAGAATCAAAAAAATCTAAATAATATCTAGGAGCCCCAACGTTAAAAGAAAATGGCTCTGAATATAGTCTGTTACAAAAAATATACAATTCCTTATTCTATTCTGTTTTGGAGTATATACACCAACTCGATATGCTCTCTTAAGGAAAATACAGAAATTCTATATTTACGCGAATCGAAAAAATTCTAAATATTATCTAGGCAACCCAATGGTAAAAGCAAAATTTCTCTGAAGATAATCTTTCAGAAAAAATATACAATGCCCTTTACTACTGTGTTTTGCAGTATATACACCAACTCAATATGCTCTCTTGTAAAATACAGAAATTCTAATTTACGTGAATCAAAAAAATCTAAATAATATCTAGGCGACCCAAACGTAAAAGAAAATGCCTCTGAATATAGTCTGTTAGAAAAATATACAATGCCTTATTCTACTCTGTGTTGAAGTATATAAACCAACTCAGTATGCTCTCTCGTGTAAAATACCGAAATCCTAATTTTGCTTGAATCGAAAAATATCTAAATATTATCTAGGCACCCCAATGTTAAAAACAAATTTTTTCTGAATATAATCTGTCAGAAAAAATATACAATGCCCTTTTCTACTCTGTTTTGTAGTATAAACACCAACTCAATATGCTCTGTCATGTAAAATACAGAAATTTGAATTCCACCGGAATCGAAAAAATGTAATTATTATCTAGGCACCGCAATGTTAAAACAAAAATTGCTCTGAATATAATCTGTCAGAAAAAATAGACAACGCCGTATTGTACTCTGTTTTAAAGTATATACACCAACTCCATATGCTCTCTCATGTAAAATACAGAAATTCTAATTCTACCTGAAACGAAATTATCTAAATATTATCTAGGCACCACAATGTTAAGAAAAAATCTCTCTGAATATAATCTGTCGGAAAAAATATACAATGCCCTATTCTACTCTGTTTTAAAGTATATGCACCACCTCAGTATGCTCTCTCATATAAAATACCAAAATGCTAATTTTACGTGAATCCAAAAAAATCTAAATATTATGTATGCACCCCAACGGTAAAAGCAAAATTGCTCTCAATATATTCTGTCAGAGAAAATATGTAATGCCCTATTGTACTCTGTTTTAGAGTATATACACCAACTCAGTATGCTCTCTCATGTAAAATACCGAAATTCTATATTTAAGCGAATGGAAAAAAATCTAAATATTATCTAGGCACCCCAATGTTAAAAGCAAAATTGCTCTGAATATAATCTGTCAGAAAAAATATACAATGCCCTTTTATAGTCTGTTTTGTAGTATATACACCAACTCAATATACTCTCTCTTATAAAATAACGAAATTTTAATTTTATGCATATCGAAAAAATTCTAAATAATATCTAGGCGCCCTAAGATAAAAGAAAATGGTTCTAAATATAGTCTGTAAGAAAAATATAGAATGCCTTATTCTTCTCTGTTTTAAGGTATATACACCAACAAAGTATGCTCTCTCATGTAAAATACTGAAATTCTAAATTTACGTGCATCCAAATAAATCTAAATATTATCTAGGCACCCCAATGTTAAAAATAAAATTGCTCTGAATGTAATCTGTCAGAAAAAATATACAATGCCCTATTCTACTCTCTTTTAAAGTATTTACACAAACTCCATATGCTCTCTCATGTAAAATACAGAAATTCTAATTCTACCCGAATCGCAAAAATCTTAATATTATCTAGGCACCCTAATGTTAAAAACAAAATTGCTCTGAATATAATCTGACAGAGAAAATATACAATGCCCTATTCTACTCTGTTTTGGAGTATATACACCAACTCAATATGCTCTCTCATGTAAAATACCAAATTCTAATTTTAGGCGAATCAAAAAAAATCTAAATAATATCTAGGCGCCCCAAAGTTAAAAGAAAATGGCTATGAATATAGTCTGTTAGAAAAAATATACAATGCCCTATTCTACTCTGTTTTGGAATATATACACCAACTCAGTGTGCTCTCTTATGTAAAATACAGCAATTCTTATTTTACGTGAATCAAAAAAAATCTAAATATTATCTAGGCACCCCAATTTTAAAAGCGAAATTGCTCTGAATATAATCTGTCAGAAAAAATATACAATGCCCATTTCTACTCGGTTTTATAGTATATATTCCAACTCAATATGCTCTCTCATGTAAAATACAGAAATTCTAACTTTACGCGAATTGAAAAACATCTAAAAAATATCTAGGTGCTCTAAAGCTAAAAGAAAATGTCTGTGAATATAGTCTGTTAGAAAAAATATACAATGCCTTATTCTACTCTGTTTCGGAGTATATACACCATCACAGGGTGCACTGCATTGTAAAATACAGAAATTATAATTTTACGTGAATCGAAAAAATCTAAATATTATCTAGGCACCTCAGTGTTAAAAAAAATTGCTCTGAATATAATCTGTCAGAAAAAATATACAATGCCTTATTCTACTCTGCTTTGGAGTATATACACCAACTCAACATTCTCTCTCATGTAAAATACAGAAATTCTATATTTATGCGAATCGAAAAAAATCTAAATATGATCAAGGCACCCCAAAGTTAAAAACAAAATCGCTCTGAATATAATCTGTCAGAAAAAATCTACAATACCCTATTCTACTCTGTTTTCTAGTATATAAACCAACTCCATATGCACTCTCATGTAAAATACAGAAATTAGACATTTAAGCAAATCGGAAAAAATCTGAATATTATCAAGGCACCCCAATGTTAAAAGAAAAATTCCTCTGAATAAAATCTGTCAGAAAAAATAAACAATGCTTTTTTCTACTTTGTTTTGGTGTACATATATTAACTCAATATGCTCTCTCTTGTAAAATACCGAAATTTTAATTTTAGGTGAATCAAAAATAATCTAAATAATATCTAGGCACCCCAAAGTTAAAATAAAATGGCTCTGAATATAGTCTGTTAGAAAAAATATACAATGCCTTATTCTACTCTGTTTTAGAGTATATACACCAACTCAGTATGCTCTCTCATGTAAAATACAGAAATTCTAAATTTATGTGAATTGAAAAAAATCTAAATATTATCTAGGCACCCCAATGTTAAAAGCAAAATTGCTTAGAATATTATCTGTCAGAAAACATATACAATGCCCTTTTCTACTCTGTTTCGTAGTATATACACCAACTCAATATGCTCTCTCATGTAAAATACAGAATTTCTAAATTTACCCGTACCGAACAAATACAAATATTATATAGGCACTGCAATGTTAAAAGCAATATTTCTCTGAATATAATCTGTCAGAAAAAATATACAATGCCATCTTCTATTCTGTTTAGTAGTATAAACACCAACTCAATATGCTCTGTAATGTAAAATACAGAAATACTAATTCTAACCGAATCGAAAAAAATCTAAATATTATCTAGGCACCCCAATGTTAAAAGCAAAATTGCTCTAATATAATCTGTCAGAAAAAATATACAATGCCCTTTTCTACTTTGTTTTGGAGTATATACACCAACTCAATATGCTCTCTCATGTAAAATACGGAAATTCTAATTTTAGGTGAATCAAAATAATCTAAATAATATCTAGGCGCCCCAAAGTTAAAAGAAAATGACTCTGAATATAGTCTGTTAGAAAAAATATACAATGCCTTATTCTACTCTGTTTTGGAGTATATACACCAACTCAGTATGCTCTCTCATGTAAAATACAGAAATTCTAATTTTACGTGAATCGAAAAAAATCTAAATATTATTTAGGCACCCCAATGTTAAAAACAAAATTGCTCTGAATAAAATCTGTCAGAAAAAATATTCAATGCCCTTTTCTACTCTGTTTTGTAGTATATACACCAACTCAATATGCCCACTCACGTAAATACAGAAATTCAAATTAACACGATTCGAAATAAATCTGAACAAATTCTAGACGCCCCAAAAATAAAAGAAAATGGCTCTGAATATATTCTGTTAGAAAAAAAATACATCGCCTTATTCTACTCTTTTTTGAAGTACATACACCAACTCAGTGTGCTCTCTCATGTAAAATACAGAAATTCTAAATTTACGTGAATCAAAAATAATCTAAATATTATCTAGGCACCCCAACGTTAAAAAAAAATTGCTCTGAATATAGTCTGTCAGATAAAATATACAATGCCCTATTCTACTCTGTTTTAAAGTATATACACCACCATCATATGCACTCTCATGTAAAATACAGAAATTCGATATTAAAGCGAATCGAATAAAATCTAAATATTATCTAGGCACTTGAATGTTAAAGCAAAATTTCTCTGAATATAATCTGTCAGAAAAAATATACAATGCCCTTTTCTACTCTGTTTTGGAGTATATACACCAACTCAATATGCTGTCTCATGTAAAATACCGAAAGTCTAATTTTAGGCGAATCAAAAAAGATCTAAATAATATCTAGGCGCCCCAAAGTTAAAAGAAAATGGCTCTTAATATATTCTGTTAGAAAAAATATACAATGCCTTATTTTACTCTGTTTTGGAGTATATACAGCAACTCAGGGTGTTCTCTCATGTAATATATAAAATTCTAATTTTACCCAAATCGAAAAAATCTAAATATTATCTAGGCACCTCAATGTTAAAAACAAAATTGCTCTGAATATAATCTGCCAGAAAAAAGATACAATATCCTATTCTACTTTGTTTTCGAGTATATACAACAACTCCATATGCTCTCTCATGTAAAATACAGAAATTCTATATTTAAGCGAATCGAAAAAAATCTAAATATTATCTAGGCACCCCAATGTTAAAAACAAAATTGCTCTGAATGAAATCTGTCAGAAAAAATATACAATGCCCTTTTCTACTCTGTTTTGTAGTACATACACCAATTCAATATGCTCTCTCAAATAAATTACCGAAATTCTAATTTTAGGCGAAACGAAAATAATCTAAATAATATCTAGGCGCCCCAAAGTTAAAAGAAAATGGTTCTACATATAGTCTGTAAGAGAAAAAATACAATGCCTTATTCTTCTCTGTTTTGAAGTATATACACCAACTCCATATGCTCTCTCAAGTAAAATACAGATATTCTATATTTAAGCGAATCAAAAAAATTCTAGATATTATCTAGGCAACCCAATGTGCAAAGCAAAATTGCTCTTAATATAATCTGTCAGATAAAATATACAATGTCCTTTACTTCTCTGCTTTGTAGTATATACACCAACTCAAAATGCTCTCTCATGTAAAATACAGAAATTCTAATTCTACACAAATCGAAAAAATCTAAATATGATTTAGGCACCCCAGTGTTAAAAACAAATTGCTCTAAATATAATCCGCCAGAAAAAATATACAATGCCCTATTCTACTCTGTTTTAAAGTATATACACCAACTCCATATGCTCTCTCATGTAAAATAAAGAAATTCTATATTTAAGCGAATCAAAATAAATCTAAATATTATCTAGAAACCGCAATGTTACAAACAATATCGCTCTGAATATAATCTGTAAGAAAAAATATACAATGCCCTTTTCTACTCTGTTTTGGAGTATATACACCTACTCAATATGCTCTTTCATGTAAAATACCGAAATTCTAATTTTAGGTGAATCAAAATAATCTAAATAATATCTAGGCGCCCCAAAGCTAAAAGAAAATGACTCTGAATATAGTCTGTTAGAAAAATTATACAATGCCTTATTCTACTCTGTTTTGGAGTATATACACCAACTCAGTATGCTCTCTCACGTAAAATACAGAAATTCTAAATTTACGTGAATCGAAATAAATCTAAATATTATCTAGGCAACCCAATGTTAAAAACAAAATTTCCCTAAATATAATCTTTCACAATAATTATAAAATGCCTTATTCTACTCGGTTTTGGAGTATATACACCAACTCAATATGCTCTCTCATGTAAAATACCGAAATTCTAATTTTAAGTGAATTGATAAACTTCTAAATATTATCTAGGCACCGCAATGTTAAAAACAAAATTTCTCTGAATAAAATCTGTCAGAAAAAAATGTACAATGCCCTTTTCTACTCTGTTTTGCAGTATATACACCAACTCCATATGCTCTCTCATGTAAAATACAGAAATTCTAATTTTCCGCAAATCGAAAAAAATGTAAATAATACCTAGGCTCCTAAAAGTTCAACGAAAATGCCTCTGAATATAGTCTGTTAGAAAAAATATACAATGCCTTATTCTACTCTGTTTTGGAGTATATACACCAACTCAGGATGCTCTCTCATGTAAAATACAGAAATTCTAATTCTACCCGAATTGCAAAAATCTAAATATTATCTAGGTACCCCAATGTTAATAACAAAATTGCTCTGAATATAATATGACAGAGAAAATATACAATGCCCTATCCTACTCTGTTTTGGAGTATATACACCAACTCAATATGCTCTCTCATGTAAAATACGGAAATTCTAATTTTAGGCGAATCAAAAAAAGTCTAAATAATATCTAGGCACCCCAAAGTTAAAAGAAAATGGCTCTGAATATAGTCTATCAGAAAAAATATACAATGCCCTATTCTACTCTGTTTTGGAATATATACACCAACTCAGTATGCTCTCTCATGTAAAATACAGAAATTCTAATTTTATGTGAATCGAAGAAAATCTAAATATTATGTAGGGACCCGAATGTTAAAAACAAAATTGCTCTGAATAAAATCTTTCAGAAATAATATACAATGCCCTATTCTCTATTTTGCAGTATATACACCAACTCAACTTAATATGCTCTATCATGTAAAATACAGAAATTCTAATTTTAATGAATCGAAAAAATCTAAATATTATCTAGGCCCCCCAATGTTAAAAACAAGTTTGCTCTTAATATATTCTGTCAGAAAAAAGATACAATGCCGTATTCTACTCTGTTTTGGAGTATATAAACCAACTCAATATGCACTCTCATGTAAAATACCGAAATACTAAGTTTACGCAAATCGAAGAAAATCTGAATAATATCTAGGTGCCCCAAGGGTAAAAGAAAATGGCTCTAAATATAGTCTGTTAAAAAAATATACAATGCCTTATTCTGTTTTGTTTTGGAGTATACACACTAACAGTATCCTCTCTCATGTAAAATACAGAAATTCTATATTTAAGCGAATCAAAAAATAACTAAATATTATCTAGGCACCCCAATGTTAAAAACAAAATTGCTCTCAGTATAATCTGTCAGAAAAAATATAAAATGCCCTATTCTACTCATTTTTGGAGTATAAAAACCAACTCCATATGCCCTCTGATGTAAAATACAGAAATTCTATATTTAAGTGAATCGAAAAAAAAACCTAAATATTATCTAGGCACTCCAATGTTAAAAACAAAATTGCTCTGAATATAATCTGTCAGAAAAATATATACAATGCCCTATTCTACTCTGTTTTGGAGTATATAAACCAACTCAATATGCTCTCTCATGTAAAATACAGAAATTCTAAATTTACCAGAACCGAACAAATCCAAATATTATCTAGGCACTGCAATATTAAAAGAAAAATTGCTCTGAATATAATCTGTCAGAAAAAATATACAATGCCCTCTTCTATTCTGTTTTGTAGTAAAAACACCAACTCATTATGCTCTGTCATGTAAAATACAGAAATTCTAATTCTACCCGAATCAAAAAAAATCTAAATATTATCTAGGAACCCCAATGTTAAAAGCAAAATTGCTCTGAATATAATCTGTCAGAAAAAATATACAATGCCCTTTTCTACTCTGTTTTGGAGTATATACACCAACTCAATATGCTCTCTCATGTAAAATACCAAAATTCTAATTTTAGGTGAATCAAAATAATCTAAATAATATCTAGGTGCCCTAAATATTATTTAGTCAACCCAATGTTAAAAAGAAAATGACTCTGAATATAGTCTGTTAGAAAAAATATACAATGGCTTATTCTACTCTGTTTTAAAGTATATACACCAACTCAGTATGCTCTCTCATGTAAAATACAGAAATTATAGATTTACGTGAATCGAAAAAAATCTAAATATTATCTAGGCAGCCCAATGTTAAAAACAAAATTTCTCTAAATATAATCTGTCACAATAATTATAAAATTCCCTATTCTACTCGGTTTTGGAGTATATACACCAACTCAGTATGCTCTATCATGTAAAATACAGAAATTCTAATTTAAAGTGAATCAATAAACTTCTAAATATTATCTAGACACCGCAATGTTAAAAACAAAATTTCTTTGTATAAAATCTGTCAGAAAAAAATGTACAATGCCCTTTTCTACTCTGTTTTGTAGTATATACACCAACTCCATATGCTCTCTCATGTAAAATACTGACATTCTAATTTTCCGCGAATCGAGAAAAATCTAAATATTATCTAGGCACCCCAATGTTAAAAGAAAAATTGCTCTGAATATAATCTGTCAGAGAAAATACACAACGCCATTTTCTACTCTGTTTTGTAGTATATACACCAACACAATATGCTCTCTCATGTAAAATACAGAAATTCTAATTTTACCCGAATCGAAAAAATCTAAATATTATGAAGGCACGCCAATGTTAAAAACAAAATTGCTCTAAATATAGTCTGTCACAAAAAATATACAATGCCCTATTCTACTCTGTTTTAGAGTATATACACCAACTCCATATGCTCTATCATGTAAAATACAGAAATTCCATATTTAAGCAAATTGAAAAAAATCTATATATCATCTAGGCACCCGAATGTTAAAATAAAAATTCCTCTGAATATAGTGTGTCAGAAAAAATAAACAATGCTTTATTCTACTCTGTTTTGGAGTATATAGATCAACTCAGTATGCTCTCTCATATAAAATACAGAAAATCTAATTATACGTGAATCGAAAAAAATCTAATATTATCTAGGCACCCCAATGTTAAAAGCAAAACTGCTCTTAATATAATCTGTCAGATAAAATATACAATGTCCAATTCTACTCTGATTTGTAGTATATACACCAGCTCCATATGCTCTCTCATGTAAAATACAGAAATACTAATTTTACGCGAATCGAAAAAAATCTAAATAATATCTAGGCACCACAAAGTTAAAGAAAATTGCTCTTAATATAGTCTGTTAGAGAAAATATACACTGCCTTACTCTACTATGTTTTGGAGTATATACACCAACTCAGTATGCTCTCTTATGTAAAATACAGAAATTCTAATTTTACCCAAATCGAAAAAATCTAAATATTATTTAGTCAACCCAATGTTAAAAACAAAATAGCTCTGAATATAATCTGTCAGAAAAAATATAGAATGCCCTATTCTACTCTGTTTTGGAGTATGTACACCGACTCCATATGCTCTCTCATCTAAAATACAGAAATTCTATATTTAAGCAAATCTAAAAATATCTAAATATTATCTAGGCACCCCAATGTTAAAAGCAAAATTGCTATGAATATAATCTGTTAGAAAAAATACACAATGTCATTTTCTACTCTGTTTTTTAGTATATACACCAAATCAATATGCTCTGATATGTAAAATACAGAAATTTTAACTTTGTCCGAATTGAAATAATCTAAATATTATGTAGGCACGTCAATGTTAAAAACAAAATTGCTCTGAATATAATCTTTCAGAAAAAATATACAATGCCCTATTCTACTCTGTTTTGGAGTATATACACCAACTCAGTATGCTCACTCATGTAAAATACCGAAATTCTAAATTTACCCGAATCGAAAAAATCAAAATATTATGTAGGCAACCCAATGTTACAAACAAAATTGCTCTGAATATAATCTGTCAGAAAAAATATTCAATTTCCTATTCTACTCTGTTTTGGAGTATATACAGCAACTCCATATTCTCTCTCATGTAAAATACCAAAATTCCAATTTTACGCACATCGAAAAAAATCTAAATAATATCTAGGCGCCCCAAAGTTCAAAGAAAATGGCTCAGAATATAGTCTGTTAGAAAAAATATACAATGCCTTATTCTACTCTGTTTTGGAGTATATAAACCATCTCAGGATGCTCTCTTATGTAAAATACAGAAATTCTAATTTCACCCGAAACGGAAACATCTAAATATTATCTAGGCGACACAATGTTAAAAACAAAATTGCTCTGAATAGAATCTGTCAAAAAAAAATACAATGCCCTATTATACTCTGTTTTTGAGTATATACACCAACTCCATATGCTCTCTTATGTAAAATACAGAAATTCTATATTTAAGCAAATTGAACAAAATCTAAATATTATCTAGGCACCCCAATGTTAAACACGAAATTGCTCTGAATACAATCTGTGAGAAAAAATATACAATACACTACTCTACTCTGTTTAGGAGTATACACACCAACTCAATATGCGCTCTCATTTAAAATACAGAAATTATATATTAAAGCGAATTGAAAAATATCTAAATATTATCTAGGCACCCCAATGTTAAAAGTAAAATTGGTCTGAATATAATCTCTCAGAGAAAATACACAATGCCATTTTCTACTCTGTTTTGTTTATATACAGCAACTCAATATGCTCTTTCATGTAAAATACTGTAACTCTAATTTTACCCGAATCGAAAATATCTAAATATTATGTAGACACGCCAATGTTAAAAACAAAATTGCTCTGAATATAATGTGTCAGAAAAAATATACAATGTCCTATTCTACTTTGTTTTGGAGTATATACACCAACTCAGTATGCTCTCTCATGTTATGTACCGAAATTCTCATTTTACGTGAATCGAAAAAAATCTAAATATTATCGAGGCACACCAATGTTAAAAACAAAACTGCTCTGAATATAATCTGTCAGAAAACTTTTACAATGCCCTATTCTACTCTTTTTTGGAGTATATACACCAACTTCATATGCTCTCTCATGTAAAATAAGAAATTCTATATTTAAGCAAATCGAAAAAAATCTAAATATTATCTAGGCACCTCAATGTTAACAGCAAAATTTCTGTGAATATAATCTGTCAGAAAAAATATACAATGCCCTATTCGACTCTGTTTTGGAGTATATACACCAACTCAGTGTGCTCTCTCAAGTAAAATACAGAAATTCAAATTTTACGCAAATGGAAAAAAATCTAAATAAAATCTAGACGCCCCAAAGATAAAAGAAAATGGCTCTGAATATAGTCTGTTAGAAAAAGAAATACATCGCCTTATTCTACTCTTTTTTGAAGTACATACACCACCTCAGTGTGCTCTCTCATGTAAAATACAGAAATTCTAATTATACGTGAATCAAAAATAATCTAAATATTATCTAGGCACCCCCATGGTAAAAACAAAATTTCTCTGAATATAATCTGTCAGAAAAAATATACAATGCTTTTTTCCACTCTATTTTGTTGTATATACACCAACTCAATATGCTCTCTCACATAAAATACAGAAATTCTAATTTTAACTGAATCGAAAAAATCTAAATATTATCTCGGCACCCCAATGTTACAATCGAAATTATTCTGAATATAATTTGTCAGAAAAAATATACAATGCCCTATTCTACTCTGTTTTTGAGTATGTACACCAGCTCAGTATGCTCTCTCATGTAAAATACCGTAATTAAAATTTTACGTGAATCGAAAAAAATCTAAATATTATCTAGGCACCCAAATGTTAAAAGAAAAATTTCTCTGCATACATTCTGTCAGAAAAAATATACAGTGTCTTTTTCTACTCTGTTTTGGAGTATATACACCTACTCAATATGCTCTCTCATGTAAAATACCGAAATTCTAATATTACGCGAATCGTAATATTACAGAAATTCAAATTTTACGCAAATGGAAAAAAATCTAAATAAAATCTAGACGCCCCAAAGATAAAAGAAAATGGCTCTGAATATAGTCTGTTAGAAAAAGAAATACATCGCCTTATTCTACTCTTTTTTGAAGTACATACACCACCTCAGTGTGCTCTCTCATGTAAAATACAGATATTCTAATTTTACAAGAATCGAAAAAAATCTAAATAATATCTAGGCACCTCGAAGTTAAAAGAAAATGGCTCCTAATATAGTCTGTTAGAAAAAATATACAATGCCTTATTCTACTCTGTTTTGGAGTATATACACCAACTCAGTATGCTCTCTCATGTAAAATACAGAAATTCTAATTTTACCTGAATCGAAAAATCTAAATATTATTTAGGCAATCCAATGTTAAAAACAAAATTGCTCTGAATATAATCAGTCAGAAAAAATATACAATGTACTATTCTACTCTGTTTTGGTGTATATACACCAACTCCATATGCTCTATCATGTAAAATACAGAAATTCTATATTTAAGCGAATGGAAAACAATTTAAATATTATCATGGCACGCCAATGTTAAAAACAAAATTTCCCTGAATATAATCTGTCAGAAAAAATATACAAGGCCCTATTCTACTCTGTTTTTGAGTATATACACCTACTCAATATGCTCTCTCATGTAAAATACCGAAATTCTAATATTACGCGAATCGAAAAAAATCTAAATAATATCTAGGCACCCCAAAGTTAAAAGAAAATGGCTCTGAATATAGTCTGTTAGAAATATTACACAATGCCTTATTCTACTCTCTTTTGGAGTATATACACCTACTCAGTATGCTCTCACATGTATAATAACGAAATTCTAATTTTACGTGAATTAAAAAAAATTAAATATTATCTAGGCACCCCAATGTTAAAGCAAAATTGCTCTGCATAAAATCTGTCAGAAAAAATAAACAATGCCCTATTCTACTCTGTTTTGGAGTATGTACACCAACTCAGTATGCTCACTCATGTAAAATACAGAAATTCTAATTTTACCCGAATTGAAAAAATCTAAATATTATGTAGGCACGGCAATGTTAAAAACAAAATTTCTCTGAGTATAACCTTTCAGAGAATATACACAATGCCATTTTCTACTCTGTTTTCTTTATATACACAAACTAAATATGCTCTTTCATGTAAAATACAGAAATTCTAATTTTAAACGAATCGAAAACATCTAAATATTATCTAGGCAACCCAATGTTAAAAACAAAATTGCTCTGAATACAGTCTGTTAGAAATAATATACAATGCCTTTTTCTACTCTGTTTTGGAGTATATACACCAACTCAGTATGCTCTCTGATGGAAAATACCGAAATTCAAATTTTACGTGAAGCGAAATAAATCTAAATATTATCTAGGCACCCCTATGTTAAAACCAAAATTGCTCTCAATATAATCTGTTAAAACAAATACACAATGCCCTTTTGTACTCTGTTTTTTAGTATATACAGCATCTCAATATGCTCTCTCATGTAAAATACCGAAATTCTAATTTTACACCAATCAAAAAAATCTAAATAATATCTAGGCGCCCCAAAGTTAAAAAAAAATAGCTCTGAATATAGTGTGTCAGAAAAAATATACAATGCCCTATTCTACTCTGTTTTGGAGTATATACACCAACTACATATGCTCTCTCATATAAAATACAGAAATACTATATTTAAGCGAATCGAAAAAAATCTAAATATTATCTAGGCACCCCAATTGTTAAAAGCAAAGTGGTCCTGAATATAGTCTGTTATAAAAAATATACAATGCCTTATTCTACTCTTTATTGGAGTATATACACCAACTCACTATGGTCTCTCATGTGAAATACCATAATTCTAATTTTATGTGAATTGAAAATAATCTAAATATTATCTAGGCACCCCAATGTAAAAACAAAATCGCTCTGAATATAATATGTCAGAAAAAATATACAATGCCCTATTCTACTCTCTTTTGGAGTATATACACCAACTAAATATGCTCTCTCATGTAAAATACAGAAATTCTATATTTAAGCATATTGAGAAAAATCTAAATATCATCTAGGCACCTCAATGTTAAAAAGAAAATTGCTCTGAATATAATCTGTCAGAAAAAATATACACTGCCCTTTTCTACTCTGTTTTGGAGTATATAAATCAACTCTATATGCTCTCTTATCAAATACAGAAATTCTATAATTAAGCGAATCAAAAAAAATCTGAATATAATCTGTCAGAAAAAATATACAATATTCTAGTCTGTTTGGAGCATATACACCAAATCCATATGCTCTCTCATGTAAAATACAGAAATTCTATATTTAACCGAATCAAAAAAATCTAAATATTATTTAGGCACCCCAATGTTAAAAACAAAATCGTTCTGAATATAATCTGCCAAAAAAATATACAATGCCCTCTTCTACTCTGTTTTGGAGTATACACACCAACTCCATATGCTCTCTAATGTAAAATACTGAAATTCAAATTTTACGTGAATCCACAAGAATCTAAATAATATCTAGGCACCCCAAAGTTAAAAGAAAATGGCTCTGAATATAGTCTGTTAGAAAAAATATACAATGCCTTATTCTACTCTATTTTGGAGTATATACAACATCTCAGGATGCTCTCTCATGTACAATACAGAAATTCTAATTTTACCCGATTCGAAAAAATCTAAATATTATCTAGGCACCTCAGTGTTAAAAAGAAATTTGCTCTGAATATAATCTGTCAGAAAAAATATACAATGCCCTATTCTACTCTGTTTTGGAGTATATACATTAACTCCATATGCTCTCTCACGTAAAATAGAGAAATTCTATATTTAAGCAAATCGAGAAAAATTTAAAGATCATCTAAGCACCCCAATGTTAAAAGAAAAATTGCTCTGAATATAATCTGTCAGAAAAAATATACAATGCTGTTTACTTCTGTTTCTTGTAGTATATACACCAACTCAATATGCTCTCTCATGTAAAATAAAGAAATTTTAATTTTACTCCAATTGAAAAAATCTAAATATTGTCTAGGCACCCCAATGTTAAAAACCAAAATGCTCTGAATATAATCTGTCACAAAAAATAGACAATGCCTTTTCTACTGTGTTTTGGAGTATATACACCAACTCAGTATGCTCTCTCTTGTAAAATACCGAAATTCTAAATTTACGTGAATCGAAAAAAATCTAAATACTATCTAGGCGCCACAAAGTTAAAAGAAAATAGCTCTGAATATAGTCTGTCAGAAAAAATATACAATGCCCTATTCTACTCTGTTTTGGAGTATATACACCAACTCAGTATGCTCTCTCATCTAAAATACAGAAGTTCTATATTTAAGCAAATCGAAAAAAATCTAAATAATATCTAGGTGCCCCAAAGTTAAAAAAAAATGGCTCTGAATATAGCCTGTTAGAAAAAAGATACAATGCCCTATTCTCTGTTTTGTAGTATATACACCAACTCAACTCAATATGCTCTCTCATGTAAAATAAAGAAATTTTAATTTTACCCAAATCGAAGAAATCTAAATATTATCTAGGCTTCCCAATGTTAAAAACAAGATTGCTCTTAATATATTCTGTCAGACAAAATATACAATGCCCTATTCTCTGTTTTGTAGTATATACAGCAACTCAACTCAATATGCTCTCTCTTGTAAAATACAGAAATTATAATTTTACCCGAATTAATAAAATCTAAATACTATCTAGGCACCCCAAAGTTAAAAACAAAATTGCTCTGAATATACTCTGTCAGAAGAAATATACAATGCCTTTCTACTCTGTTTTGGAGTATATAAACCAACTCCATATGCTCTCTCATGTAAAATACAGAAAATCTGTATTTAAGAGAATCAAAAAAGATCTAAATATTATCTATGCAGTCCAATGTTAAAAACAAAATTGCTCAGAATATAATCTGTCAGAAAAAATATACAATTTCCTATTGTACTCTGTTTTGGAGTATATACACAAACTTTCTATGCTCTCTCATGTAAAATACAAAATTCTATATTTAAGCGAATCGAAAAAATGGTAAATATTATCTAGGCTCCCTAATGTTTAAAGCAAAACAACTCTGAATATAAGCTGTCAGAAAAAATATAGAGTACTGTTTTCTACTCTGTATTGGAGTATATTCACCAACTAAATATGCTCTCTCATGTAAAATGCTGAAATTTTCATTTTACCCAAATCAAAAAAAATCTAAATAACATGTAGGTGTTCCAAAGTTTAAAGAAAATGGCTCTGAATATAGTCTGTTAGAAAAAATATACAATGCCTTATTCTACTCTGTTTTGGAGTATATACACCAACACAGTATGCTCTCTTATGTAAAATACAGAAATTCTAATTTTACCCAATTCAAAAAAATCTAAATATAATCTAGGCACCCCAATGTTAAAAACAAAATTGCTCTGAATATAATCTGTCAGTAAGAATATACAATGCCTTATTCTACTCTGTTTTCGAGTATATACACCAACGCAATATGCTCTCTCATGTAAAATACAGAAATTCTATTTTTAAGCGAATAGAAAAAAATCTAAATATTATTTAGGCACCCCAATGTTAACAACAAAATTGCTCTGAATATAATCTGTCAGAAAAAATATACAATGAACTATTCTTCCCATTTATGGAGTTTATACACCAACTCCATATGCTCGCTTATGTAAAATACGGAAATTCTATACTTTAGTGAATTGAAAAAAATCTAAATATTATCTAGGCACCCCAATGTTAAAAATAAAATTGCTCTGAATATAGTCTGTCAGAGAAAATATACAATGCCCTATTCTACACTGTTTTGGAATATATACACCAACTCAATATGCTCTCTCATGTAAAATACCGAAATTCTAATTTTACGCGAATCGAAAAGAATCTAAATATTATCTGGGCACCCCAATGTTAAAAGCAAAATTGCTCTAATATAATCTGTCAGAAAAAATATACAATGCCCTTTTTAACTCTGTTTTGTAGTATATACACCAACTCAATATGCTCTATCATGTAAAATACCGAAATTCTAATTTTACGTGAATCGAAAAAAATCTAAATAATACCTGGGCGTCCAAAGTTAAAAGAAAATGGCTCTGAATATAGTCTGTTAGAAAAAATATCCAATGCCTTATTCTATTCTGTTTTGGTGTATATACCCCAACTCATTATGCTCTCTCAGGTAAAATATCGAAATTCAAATTTTACATGAATCGAAAAAAATCTAAATGTTATCTAGGCACCCAATGTTAAAAACAAAATTGCTCTGAATATAATCTGTCAGTAAAAATGTACAATGCCTTATTCTACTCTGTTTTGGAGTATATACACCAACTCAGTATGCTCTCTCCTGTAAAATACAGAAATTCTAATTTTACCCAAATCGAAAAAATTTGAATATTATCTAGTCACCTGAATTTTAAAAACAATATTGCTCTGAATATAATTTGTCAGAAAAAATATACAATGCCCTATTCTACACTATTTTGGAGTATATACAACTCAGTATGCTCTCTCATGTAAAATACCGAAATTCTAATTTTACGCGAATCGAAAAAATCTAAACATTATCTAGGCACCCCAATGTTAAAAAATATTGCTCTGAATATAATCTGTCAGAAAAAAAAGACTATGCGCTATTCTACTCTGTTTTGGAGTATTCACCAACTCCATATGCTCTCTCCCGTAAAATATAGAAATTCTGTATTTACGCGAATTGAAAAAAATCTAAATTTTATCTAGGAAACCCAATGTTAAAAGAAAAATTGCTCTGAATATAATCTGTCTGAAAAAATATACAATGGCCTTTTCTACTTTGTTTTGGAGTATATAAACCAACTCAATATGCTCTCTCATATAAAATACCGAAATTCTAATTTTACATAAATCGAAAAAAATCTAAATAATATCTAGGCTCTCCAAAGTTAAAAGAAAATGGCTCTGAATATAGTCTGTTGAAAAAAACATACAATGCCTTATTCTACTCTGTTTTGCAGTATATACACCGACTCAGTATGCTCTCTCATGTAAAATACCAAAATCATAATTTAAAGCGAATCGAAAAAAATGTAAATATCTAGGCGCCCCAAATTTAAAACAAAATGGCTCTGAATATAGGCTTTTAGAAAAAATATACAATACCTTATTCTATTTTGTTTTGGAGTATATACACTAACTCAGTATTCTCTCTCATGTAACATACAGAAATTCAAATTTTACCTGGACCGATAAAATCTAAATATTATCTAGGCATTCCAATGTTGAAAACAAAATTGCTCTGAGTATAATCTGTCATAAAAAATATACAATGCCCTATTCTACTCTTTTTTGAAGTATAAATACCCACTCCATATGCTCTCTCATGAAAAATACAGAAATTCAATATTTAAGTCAATAGAAAAAAAACCTAAACATTATCTAGGCACTCCAATGTTAAAAACAAAATTTATCTGAATATATTCTGTCAGAAAAAAATATACAATGTCCTATTCTACTCTGTTTTAAACTATATACACCAACTCCATAGGCTCTCTCATGTAAAATACAGAAATTCTGTATTTAAGTAAATTGAAAAAAATCTAAATATCATCTAGGCACCGCAATGTTAAAAGCAAAATTGCTCTGAATATAATCTGTCAGAAAAAATATACAATGCCGTTTTCTACTCTGTTTTGGAGTATATACACCAACTCAATATGCTCTCTTATGTAAAATAGCGAAATTCTAACGTTACACAAATCGAAAAAAATCTAAACAATATCTAGGTGCCCCACAGTTAAAAGAAAATGGCTCTGAATATAGACTGTTATAAAAAATATACAACGCCTTATTTTACTCTGTTATGAAGTGTATACACCAACTCAGTATGCTCTCTCATGTAAAATACCGAAATTCTAATTTTACCCAAATCGAAAAAATCTAAATATTATTTAGGCACCCCAATGTTAAAAACAAAATTGCTCAGAATATAATCTGTCAGAATAAATATACAATGCCCTATTCTCTGTTTAGTAGTATATACACCAACTCAACTCAATATGCTCTCTCATGTAAAATAACGAAATTCTAATTTTACGCAAATCGAAGAAAATCTAAATAATATCTAGGCGCCCGAAAAATAAAAGAAAAAGGCGCTGAATATAGTCTGTTATAAAAAATATACAATGCCTTATTCTACTCTGTTTTGGAGTATATACACCAATTCAGAATGCTCTCTCATATAAAATACAGAAATTCTAATTTCACCCGAATTGAAAATGTCTAAATATTATCTAGGCACCCAAATGTTAAAAACCAAATTGCTCTGAATATAATCTGTCAGAAAAAATATACAATGCCCTATTCTAGTCTGTTTTGGAGTATATAAACCAACTCAATATGCCCTCTCATGTAAAATACAGAAATTGTATATTTAGGTGAATCAAAAAACAACCTAAATATTATCTAGGCACCCCAGTGTTAAAAGCAAAATTGCTCTGAAAATAATCTGCCAGAAAAAATATACAGTGCCCTCTTCTACTCTGCTTTGGAGTATATACACGAACTAAATATGCTCTCTCATGTAAAATATCGATAATCTAATTTTATGCGAATCGAAAATAATCTAAATAATATCTAGGCGCCCCAAAGTTAAAATAAAATGGCTCTGAATATAATCTGTCAGAAAATATATACAATGCCTTATTCTACTCTGTTATGGAGTATATACACGAAC
The DNA here is from genome assembly GCF_049354715.1 of Callithrix jacchus. Lineage (NCBI taxonomy): Eukaryota > Metazoa > Chordata > Mammalia > Primates > Cebidae > Callithrix > Callithrix jacchus. The sequence continues at coordinate 1,248,954 of NC_133503.1, forward strand.
TCAGTATGATCTCTCATGTAAAATTGAGAAATTCTAATTTTACCTGAATCGAAAAAAATTAAATATTATCTAGGAACCCCAATGTTCAAAACAAAATTTCTCTGAATATATTCTGTCAGAAAAAATATACAATGCCCTATTCTCTGCTATGTAGTATATACTCCAACTCAACTCAATATGTTCTCTCATGTAAAATACAGAAAATCTAATTTTACCCGAATTTAAAAAATCTAAATATCATCTAGGCCCCCCAATGTTAAAAACAAAATTGCTCTAAATATATTCTGTCACAAAAAATATACAATGCCCTATTCTACTCTGTTTTGGAGTATATACACCAACTCAGTATGCTCTCTCATGTAAAATACAGAAATTCTAACTTTAACCGAATTGAAAAAATCAAAATATTATCTATGCACCCCAATGCTAAAAACAAAATTGATCTGAATATAATCTGTCAGAAAAAATATACAATGCCCTATTGTACTCATTTTTGGAGTATATACACCAGCTCCATATGTTCTCTCATGTAAATTACAGAAATTCTAAATTTATGCGAATCGAAAAAAACCTAAATAATATCTAGGCACCCCAATGTTAAAAAAATAATTGCTCTGAATATAATCTGTTAGAAAAAATATACAATGCCCTATTCTACTCTGTTTTGGAGTATATACACCAACTCCATATGCTCTCTCATGTAAAATACATAAAATCGAATTTTACCTGAATAGAAAAAAATCTAAATAATATCTATGCACCCTAAAGTTAAAAGAAAACGGCTATGACTATAGTCTGTTAGAAATAATAAACAATGCCTTATTCTACTCTGTTTTGGAGTAAATACACCAACTCAGTATGCTCTCTCATGTAAAATTTTGAAATTCTAATTTTACGTGAATCGAAAAAAATATAAATATTATCTAGGCAACCCAATGTTAAAAGTTAAATTGCTCTGAATATAATCTGTCCGAAAAAATATACAATTCTTTTTTCTACTTTGTTTTGGGGTATATACACCAACTCAGTATGCTCTCTCATGTAAAATACAGAAATTCTAATTTTACCCAAATCGAATAATTCTAAATATAATCTAGGCACCCCAATGTTAAAAACAGAATTGCTCTGAATATAATCTGTCAGAAAAAATATACAATGCCTTATTCTACTCTGTTTTTGAGTATATACACCAACTCAGTATGCTCTCTCATGTAAAATACAGAAACTCTAATTTTACGTGTACTGAAAAAATCTAAATATTATCGAGGCACCCCAATGTTAAAAGCAAAATTGCTCTGAATATAATCTCTCAGAAAAACTATACAATGCAGTTTACTACTCTCTTTTGGTGTATATACACCAACTGAATATGCTCTCTCATGTAAAATACCAAAATTTTAATTTTACGTGAATCGAAAAAAATCTAAATAATATCTAGGAACACCAAAGGTAAAAGAAAATGGCTCTGAATATAGTCTGTTAAAAAAAATACACAATGCTTTATTCTACTCTGTTTTGGAGTATATACACCAACTCAGTATGCTCTCTCATGTAAAATACCAAAATTTTAATTTACCCGAATCGAAAAAATCTAAATATTATCTAGGCACCCCAATGTTAAAAACCAAATAATTCTTAATATAGTCTGTCAGAAAAAATATACAATGCCCAATTCTACTCTGTTTTCCAGTATATGCACCAATTCCATATGCTCTCTCATGTAAAATACAGAAATTCTATATTTAAGAGTATCGAAAAAAATCTAAATATTATCTAGGCACCCCAACGTTAAATGCAAAATTGATCTGAATATAGTCTGTCAGAAAAAATATACAATGCCCTTTTCTAGTCTGTTTTGTAGTATTTACATCAACTCAATATGCTCTCTCATGTAAAATACAGAAACTCTAATTTTACCCGAATTGAAAATATCTAAATATTATCTAGGCAACCCAATGTTAAAAACAAAATTCATCGGAATATAATCTTTCATAAAAAATATAAAATGCCCTATTCTACTCTCTTTCGGACTATATACACCAACTTAGTATGCTCTCTCATGGAAAATACAGAAATGCTAATTTTACGCGAATCGAAAAAAATCTAAATATTATTTGGCACCCCAACGTTAAAAGCAAAATGGCTGTGAGTATAATTTGTTGGAACAAATATACAATGCCTTATTCTACTATGTTTTGGAGTATATACAACAGCTCAATATGCTCTCTCATGTAAAATAGAGAAATTATAATTTTAACCGAATCGAAAATATCTAAATATAATCTAGGCACTCCAATGTTAAAAACAAAATTGCTCTGAATAGAATCTGCCAGAAAAAATATACAATGCCCCATTCTACTCTGTTTTGGAGTATATACACCAACTCCATTAGCTCTCTCATGTAAAATACAGAAATTCTATATTTAAGCGAAGCGAAAAAAATCTAAATATTTCTACGCACCCCAATGTTAAAACCAAAATTGCTCTGAATATAATCTGTCAGAAAAAATATACAATGCCGTTTTCTACTCTGTTTCATTAGCATACACACCAACTAAATACGCTCTCTCATTTAAAATACCGAAATTCTAATTTTACGTGAATCGAAAAAAATCCAAATAATATCTAGGCGCCCAAAATATAAAGAAAAATTGCTCTGAATATAGTCTGTTAGAAAAAATATACAATGCCTTATTCTACTTGGTTTTGGAGTGTATACACCAACTCAGTATGCTCTCACATGTAAAATACAGAAATTCTAATTTTACCTGAATCGAATAAATCTAAATATTATCTAGGCACCAAAATGTTAAAATCAAAACTGCTCTAAATATAATCTGTCAGAAAAGATATACAATGCCCTTTTCTACTCTGTTTTGTAGTATGTACACCAACTCAATATGCTCTCTCCTATAAAATACAGAAATTCTAATTTTACCCCAATCAAAAAAATCTAAATATTATCTAGGCTCCCCAATGTTAAAAACAAAATTTCTCTGAATATAATCTGTCAGAAAAAATATACAATTCCCTATTCTACTCTGTTTTGGAGTATATACACCAACTTCATATGCTCTCTCATGTAAAATACAGAAATTCTATATTGAGCGAATCGAAAAAAATCTAAATATTATCTAGGCACCCAAATATTAAAAACAAAATTGCTCTGAATATAATCTGTCAGAAAAAATATATAATACCCTATTCTAATCGGTTTTTGCGTATATACACCAACTCCATATGCTCTCTCATGTAAATTACAGAAATTCTATATTTAAGCGAATCGAAAAAAATCTAAATATTACCTAGGCACCTCAATGTTAAAAATAATATTGCTCTGTGTATAGTCTGTCAGAGAAAATATACAATGCCCTTTTCCACTCTGTTTTGGAGTATATACACCAAATCCATACGCTCTCTCATGTAAAATACAGAAATTCTATATTTAAGTGAATCGACAAAAATCTAAGTATTATCTAGGCACCCCAATGTTCAAAGCAAAGTTGCTCTGAATATAATCTGTCATAAAAAATATACAATGCCATTTTCTACACTTTTATGGAGTATATACACCAACTCAATATGCTCTCTCTTGTAAAATACCAAAATTCTAATTTTATGTGAATCGAAATATATCTAAATAATATCTAGGCTCCCCAAAGGTAAAAATAATGTCTCCGAATATAGTCTGTTAGAAAAAATATACAATGCCTTATTCTACTCTCATTTCAAGTATATACACCAACTCTGTATGCTCTCACAAGTAAAATACCGAAATTCTAATTTTACATGAATCGAAAAAAATCTAAATGTTATCTAGGCTCCCCAATATTAATAGCCAAATGGCTCTAAATAAAATCTGTCAGAAGAAATGTACATTGCCCTTTTCTACTCTGTTATGGAGTATATACAACAACTCAATATGCTCTGTCATGTAATATACCTAAATTCTAATTTTACGAGAATAAAAAAAATCTAAATAATATCTAGGCATCACTAAGTTAAAAGAAAATGGCTCTGAATATAGTCTGTTAGAAAAAATATACAATGCCTTATTCTACTCTGTTTTGGAGTATATACACTAACTCAGTTTGCGCTCCCATGTAAAATAGAGAAATTCTAATTTTACCCGAATCGAGTAAATCTAAATAATATCTAGGCACCCCAATGTTAAAAGCAAAATTGCTCTGAATATAATCCGTCAGAAAAAATATACAATGCCGTATTCTACCCTGTTTTGGAGTATATACATCAACTCCATAGGCTCTCTCATGAAAAATACATAAATTTTATATTTAAGCGAATTGAAAAAAATCTAAATATTATCTAGGCACCCCAATGTTAAAAGCAAAATTGCACTGAATATAAAGGGTCAGAAAAAATATTCAATGTACTTTTCTACTATGTTTTTGAGTATGTACACCAACTCCATATGCTCTCTCATGTCAAATACTGAAATTCTATATTTAATTGAATCGAAACAAATCTAAATATTATCTAGGCACCCCAATGTTAAAAGCAAAATTGCTCTGAATATAATCTGTCAGAAAAAATATACAATGTTTTTTTATACTCTGTTTTGAAGTATATACACCAACTCAATATGCTCTTTCATGTAAAATATGGAAATTCTAATTATACGTGAATCAAAAAAAATCTAAATAATATGTAGGCGCCCCAAAGTTAATAGTATATGGCTCTAAATATAGACTGTTAGAAAAAATATACTATGCCTTATATTACTCTGTTTTGGAGTACATACACCAACTCAGTATGCTCTCTCATGTAAAATAACGAAATTCTAATTTTACACGAATCGAAAAAAATCTAAATAATATCTAGGCTCCCCAAAGATAAAGAAAATTGCTCTGAATATAGTCTGTTAGAGAAAATATACAATGTCTTATTCTACTTTGTTTTGGAGTATATACACCAACTCAGTATGCTCTATCATGTAAAACACACAAATTCTAATTTTACTCAAATCGAAAAAATCTAAATATTTTCTAGGCAACCCAATGTTAAAGATAAAATTTCTCTGAATATAATCTTTCAGAGAAAATATACAATGCTTTATTCTACTCTGTTTTGGTGTATATACACCAACACCATATGCTCTCTCATGTAAAATACAGAAATTATATATTTAAGCGAAGCAAAAAAATTCTAAATATTATCTACGCACCCCAACGTTAAAAGCAAAACTGCTGTTAATATATTCAGTGAGAAAAAATATACAATGCCCTTTTCTACTCTGTTTTGTAGTATATACACCAATTCAATATGCTCTCTCTTGTAAAATAAAGAAATTCTAAGTTTACACGAATCGAAGAAAATCTAAATAATATCTAGACGCCCAAAGTTAAAAGAAAATGGCGCTAAATATAGTCTGTTGAATAAAATTTACAATGCCTTATTCTACTCTTTTTTGGAGTATATACACCAACTCAGTATGCTCTCTCATGTAAATTACAGAAAGTCTAAATTTACGTGAATAAAAAGAAATCTAAATATTATCTAGGCACCCCAATGTTAAAAACAAAATTGCTCTGAATATAATCTGTCAGAAAAAATATACAATGCCTTTTTCTACTCTGTTTTGAAGTATATACACCAACTCCATATGCTCTCTCAGGTAAAATACAGAAATTCTATATTTAACCGAATCGAAAAAATTCTAGATAGTATCTAGGCACCCCAATGTGAAAAGAAAAATTGCTCCTAATATAATCTGTCAGATAAAATATACAACGCCGGTTACTTCTCTGTTTTGTAGTATATACACCAACTCAATATACTCTCTCATGTAAAATACAGAAATTCTAATTTTACCCGAATCATAAAAATCTAAATATTATCTAGGCACCCCAATGTTAAAAGCAAAATTGATCTGAATATAATCTGTCAGAAAAAATATACAGTGTCCTTTTCTACTCTGTTTTGCAGTATATACACCAGTTCCATAGGCTCTCTCATGTAAAATACAGAAATTCTAATTTTACAAGAATCGAAAGAATCTAAATAATATCTAGGCGCCTCGAAGTTAAAAGAAAATGGCTCTTAATATAGTCTGTTAGAAAAAATATAAAATGCCTTATTCTACTCTGTTTTGGAGTATATACACCAACTCAGTATGCTCTCTCATGTAAAATACAGAAATTCTAACTTTACCTGAATCGAAAAAATCTAAATATTATTTAGGCAAACCAATGTTAAAAACAAAATTGCTCTGAATATAATCAGTCAGAATAAATATACAATGCACTATTCTACTCTGTTTTAAAGTATATACATTAACTCCATATGCTCTATCATGTAAAATACAGAAATTCTATATTTATGGGAATCGAAAACAATTTAAATATTATCTCCGCACGCCAACGTTAAAAACAAAATTGCTCTGAATATAATCTGTCAGAAAAAATATACAATGCCCTATTCTACTCTGTTTTGGAGTATACATACCAACTCCTTATGCTCCATCATGTAAAATACAGAAATTCCATATTTAAGCAAATCGATAAAAATCTATATATCATCTAGGCATCCGAATGTTAAAATAAAAATTCCTCTGAATATAATATGTCAGAAAAAATAAACAAGCCCTATTCTACTTTGTTTTGGAGTATGTACACCAACTCAGTGTGCTCTCTCATATAAAATACAGAAATTCTAATTTTACATTAATCGAAAAAAATATAAATATTATCTAGGAACCCCAATGTTAAAAGGAAAATTGCTCTGAATATAATCTGTCAGAAAAAATATACAATGTCCGATTCTACTCTGTTTTGGAGTATATACACCAGGTCCATATGCTCTCTCATGTAAAATACAGAAATACTAATGTTACACGAATCGAAAAAAATCTAAATAATATCTAGGCGCCACAAATTTACAAGAAAATGGCTCTTAATATAGTCTGTAAGAGAAAATATACACTGTTTTATTCTACTCTGTTTTGAAGTATATACAGCAACTCAGTATGCTCTCTTATATAAAATACAGAAATTCTAATTTTACCCGAATCGAAAAAATCTAAATATTATTTAGTCAATCCAATGTTAAAAACAAAATTGCTCTGCATATAATCTGTCAGAAAAAAATATAGAATGCCCTATTCTACTCTGTTTTGGAGTATATACACCGACTCCATATGCTCTCTCATCTAAAATACAAAAATTCTATATTTAAGTGAAACGAAAAATATCTAAATATTACCTAGGCACCCCAATGTTAAAAGCAAAATTGCTCTGAATATAATCTGTCAGAAAAAATACACAATGCCATTTTCTACTGTTTTGTTGCATATACACCAACTCAATATGCTCTGATATATAAAATACATAAATTCAAATTTTATCCGAATCGAAAAAATCAAAATATTATGTAGGCAACGCAATGTTACAAACAAAATTGCTCTGAGTATAAGCTGTCAGAAAAAATATACAATGCCCTATTCTACTCTGTTTTGGAATATATACAGCAACTCCATGTGCTCTCTCATGTAAAATACAGAAATTCCAATTTTACGTGAATTGAAAGAAATCTAAATAATATCTAGGCGCCCCAAAGTAAAAAGAAAATGGTTCTAAATATAATCTGTAAGAAAAAATACACAATGCTTTATTCTTTTCTATTTTGGAGTATATAAACCAACTCCAAATGGTCTCTCATATAAAATACAGAAATTCAATATTTAAGCGAATTGAAAAAATTCTAGATATTATCTAGGCACCCCAATGTGAAAAGCAAAATTGCTCTTAATATAATCTGTCATATATAATATACAATGCCCTTTAATTCTCTGTTTTGTAGTATATGCACCAACTCAATATGCTCTCTCATGTAAAATACAAAAATTCTATTTCTACCCAAATGGAAAAAATCTAAATACTATCTAGGCACCCCAGTGTTAAAAAAAAAATGCTCTGAATATCATCCGTCAGAAAAAATATACAATGCCGTATTCTACTCTGTTTTGGAGTATATACACCAACTCAGTGTGCTCTCTCATGTAAAATACAGAAATTCTAATTTTACGTGAATCAAAAAAATCTAAATAATATATAGGCAACCCAATGTTAAAAACAAAATTACTCTGAATATAATCTGTCACAATAATTATACAATGCCCTATTCTACTCGGTTATGGAGTATATACACCAACTCAGTATGCTCTCTCATGTAAATCACATAAATTCTAAATTTACGTGAATCAAAAGAAATCTAAATATTATCTAGGCACCTTAATGTTAAAAACAAAATTGCTCTAAACATAATCTGTCAGAAGAAATATACAATGCCCTATTCCACTCTGTTTTAAAGTATATGCCCCAACTCCTTATGCTCTCTCATGAAAAATACAGAAATTATATATTTAAGCGAATCGCAAAAATTCTAGATATTATCTATGCACCCCAATATTAAAAGCAAAATTGCTCTTAATATAATCTGTCAGAGAAAATATACAATGCCCTCTACTTCTCTGTTTTGTAGTATATACACCAACTCCATATGCTCTCTCATGTAAAATACAGAAATTCCAATTCTACCCAAATCGAAACGATCTAAATATTATCTAGGCAAACCAATGTTAAAAAATAAATTGCTCTGAATATAGTCTGTCAGAAAAAATATACAATGCCCAATTCTACTCTGTTTTGGAGTATATACAACAACTCAGTATGCTCTCTCATGTAAAATACCGAAATTCTCATTTTAAGTGAATCGATAAATTTCTAAATATTATCTAGGCACCGCAATGTTAAAAACAAAATTGCTCTGAAAAAAATCTGTCAGAAAAAAGGTACAATGCCCTTTTCTACTCTGTTTTGTAGTATATACACCAACACAATATGCTCTGTCATGTAAAATACAGAAATTCTAATTCTACCCTAATCGAAAAATCTAAATATTATTTAGTCAACCCAATGTTAAAAACAAAATTGCTCTGAATATAACCTGTCAGAAATAATATACAATGCCCTATTCTACTCTGTTTTGTATTATATACAACAACTCAATATGCTCTTCCATGTAAAATACAGAAATTCTAATTTTACCCGAATCGAAAAAATGTAAATATTATGAAGTCACGCCAATGTTAAAAACAAAATTTCTCTGAATATAATCTGTCAGAGAAAATATACAATACCCTATTCTACTCTATTTTGGGGTATATACACCAACTGCATATGCTCTCTCATGTAAAATACAGAAATTCTATATTTAAGCGAATCAAAAAATATCTAAATATTATCCAGGCACCCCAATGTTAAAAGCAAAATTGCTCTGAATATAATCTGTCAGAGAAAATACACAATACTCCGAAGTTAAAAGTTAATGTCTCGGAATATAGTCTTTTAAAAAAAATATAGAATGTCTTATTCTACTCTGTTTTAGAGTATATAAACCAACTCAGTATGCTCTCTCTTGTAAAATAGAGAAATTCTATATTTAAGCGAATCGAAAAAAATTTAAATATTATCTAGAAACCCGAAGGTTAAAAGAAAAATACCTCTGAATATAATCTCTCAGAAAGAATATACAATGCCCTATTCTACTCTGTTTTGGAGTATATACACCAATTCAGTATGCTCTCTCCAGTAAAGTAAAGAAATTCTATATTTAAGTGAATAGAAAAAAATTTAAATATTATCTAGGCACCCCAGTGTTAAAAGCAAAATTGCTCTGAATATAATCTTTCAGAAAAAATATACAATGCCCTTTTCTACTCTGTTTTGTAGTATATACAACAACTCAATATGCTCTCTCATGTAAAATACGGAAATTCTAATTTTATCCGAATCGAAAAAATCTAAATATTATGTAGGCACGCTAATGGTAAAGAACAAATTACTCTGAATATAATCTGTCATAAAAAATATACAATGCCCTATTCTACTCTGTTTTAAAGTATATACACCAACTCAGTATGCTCTCTCACTTAAAATACCGAAATTCGAATTTTACGTGAATCGAAAAAAATCTAAATATTATCTAGGCATCCAATGATAAAATAAAAATTTCTGTGAATATAATCTGTCAGAAAAAATATACAGTGTCCTTTTCTACTCTGTTTTGGAGTATATACACCAACTCAATATGCTCTCTCATGTAAAATACAGAAATTCTAATTTTAGGCAAATCGAAAAAATCTCAATAACACCTAGGCGCCTCGAAGTTAAAATAAAATGGCTCTTAATATAGTCTTTTAGAATAAATATAGAATGCCTTATTCTACTTTGTTTTGGAGTATATACACCAACTCAGTATGCTATACCATGTAAAATACTGAAATTATAATTTTACCCGAATACAAAAAAAATCTAAATATTAATTATTCAACCCAATGTTAAAAACAAAACTGCTCTGAATATAATCAGTCAGAAAAAATATACAGTGCCCCATTCTACTCTGTTTTGGAGTATATACAGCAACTCTATATGCTCTCTCATGAAAAATACAAATATTCTAATTTAACGCGAATCGAAAAAAATCTAAATAATATCTAGGCGCCCCAATGATCAAAAAAAATGGCTCTTAATATAGTCTGTTAGAAAAAATATACAATGCCTTATTCTACTTTGTACTGGAGTATATACACAATTCCATATGCTCTCTCATGTAAAATACAGAAATTCTAATTCTACCCTAATCGAAAAAATATACATATTGTCTAGGCACCTGAATGTTAAAAACAAAATTGCTCTAAATATAATCTGTCAGAAAAAATATACAATGCCCTATAATACTCTGTTTTGGAGTATATACACCAACTCAGTATTCTCTCTCATGTAAAATACCGAAATTCTAATTTTACATGAATCGAAAAAAATCTAATTAATATCTAGGTGCCCCAAAGTTAAAACGAAATAGCTCTGAATATAGTCTGTTAGAAAAAATATACAATGCCTTATTCTACTCTGTACTGGAGTATATACACCAACTCACTATGATCTCTCATGTAAAATACGGAAATTCTATATTTAAGCGAATCGAAAAAAATCTAAATATTATCCAGGCACCCCAATGTTAAAGCAAAACTGCTCTGAATATAATCTGTCAGAAAAAATATATAATGCCCTTTTCTACTCTGTTTTGTAGTATATACATCAACTCAATATGCTCTCTCATGTAAAATACAGAGATTCTACTTTTACCCAAATCGAAAAAATCTAAATAATATCTAGGCGCCCCAAAGTTAAAAGAAAATGCCTCTGAATATAGTCTCCTAGAGAAAGTATACAATGCCATTTTCTACTGGGTTTTGGAGTATACAAACCAACTCCATATGCTCTCTCATGTAAAATACAGAAATTCTATATATAAGTGAATCAAAAAAAATCTAAATATTATCAAGGCACCCCAATGTTAAAAACAAAATGGCTCTTAATATAAACTGTCAGATAAAATATACCATGCCTTATTCTACTCTGTTTTGGAGTGTATACAACAACTCAGTATGCTTTCTCATGTAAAATACCAAAATTTTAATTTTACGTGAATCGATAAAAATCTAAATATTATCTAGGCACCCCAATGTTAAAAGCAAAATTACTCTGAATATAATCTGTCATAAAAAATATACAATGCCCTTTACTACTCGGTTTTGGACTATATACACCAACTCAATATGCTCTCTCATGTAAAATACCGAAATTCTAATTTTACGCGAATCGAAAAAAATCTAAATAATATCTAGGAGCCACAAACTTAAAAGAAAATGGCTCTAAATATAGTCTGTCAGAGAAAATATACAATGACTTATTCTACTCTGTTTTGGAGTATATACACCAACTCAGTGTGCTCTCTCATGTAAAATATAGAAATTCTAATTTTACACGAATCAAAAACATCTAAAAATTATCTAGGCACCCCAAAGTTTAAAACAAAATTGCTCTGAATGTAATCTGTCAGAAAAAATATACAATGCCCTATTCTACTCTGTTTTTGAGTATATACACCAACTCCATATGCTCTCTCATGTAAAATACAGAAATTCAATATTTTAGAGAATTGAAAAAAATCTCAATATTATCTACGCACCCCAATGTTAAAAGCAAAATTGCTTTGAATATAATCTGTCACAGAAAATATACAATGCTTTTTTGTACTCTGTTTTGGAGTATATACACCAACTCAATACGCTCTCTCATGTAAATTACCAAAATTTTAATTTTACGCGAATCGAAAAAAATCTAAGTAATATCTAGGCGCCCCAAAGTTAAAAGAAAATGTCTCTAAAAATAGTCTCATATAAAAAAATATACAATTCCTTATTCTACTCTATTTTGGAGGATATACACCAACTCAATATGCTCTCTGATGTAAAATACAGAAATTCTAACTTTACGTGAATCGAAAAAAATCTAAATATTATCTAGGCACCCGAATGTTAAAAGTACAATTGTTCTGAATAAAATCTGTCAGAAAAAATATACAATGCCCTTTTCTACTCTGTTTTGGTGTATATACACAAACTCAATATGCTCTCTCATGTAAAATACAGAAATTCTAATTTTACGTGAATCGAAAAAAATCTAAATAATACCTAGGCGCCCCAAAGTGAAAAGAAAATGGCTCTTAATATAGATTTGTAGGAGAAATATACAATGCCTTATTCTACTGTGTTTTCGAGTATATACACCAACTCAGTATTGTCTCTCATGTGAAATAATGAAATTCTAATTTTACGTGAATCGAAAGAAATATAAATAATATCTAGGGGCCCCAAAGTTAAAAGAAAATGGCTCTGAATATAGTCTGTTAGAAAAAATATACAATGTTTTATTCTACTCTGTTTATGAGTATATACACCAACTTCGTGTACTCTCTCATGTAAAATACAGAAATTCTAATTTTACCAGGATAGTTAAAATCTAAATATTACCTAGGCACCCCAATGTTTAAAACAAAATTACTCTCTATATAATCTGTCAGAAAAAAATATACAATGCCCTATTCTACTCTGTTTTTGAGTATATACACCAACTCCACATGCTCTCTCATGTAAAAAACAGAAATTCTATATTTAAGCGAATCGAACAAAATCTAAATATTATCTACGCACCCCAACGTTAAAAGCAAAAGTGCGGTGAATATATTCTGTCAGAAAAAATATACAATGCCCGTTTCTACTCTGTTTTGTAGTATATACACCAACTCAATTTTCTCTCTTATGTAAAATAGAGAAATTCTAAGTTTACCCGAATCAAAAAAATATAAATATAATCTAGGCACCCCAATGTTATAAACAAAATTGCTCTGAATATAATCTGTCAAAAATAATATACAATGCCCTATTCTACTTTGTTTTGAAATATATACACCAACTCAGTATACTCTCTCATGTAAAATACCGAAATTCTAATTTTACGTGAATCGAAAAAAATCTAAATATTATTTAGGCACCCCAATGCTAAAAGCACAATTGCTCTGAATATAATCTGTCATAAAAATTATGCAATGCCATTTTTTACTCTGTATTGGAGTATATACACCAACTCAATATGCTCTCTCAGGTAAAATACCCAAATTCAAATTTTACGTGAATCAAAAAAAATGTAAAAAATATCTAGGCTCCCCAAAGTTAAAAGAATATAGCTCTTAATATAGTCTGTTAGAACAAATACACAATTCCTTATTCTACTATGTTTTGGAGTATATACAGGAACTCAGTATGCTCTCTTTTGTAAAATAGAGATATTCAAATTTTACCCGAATTGAAAAAATCTAAATATTATCTAGGCAACCCAATGTTAAAAACAAAATTGCTCTGAATATAATCTGTCAGAAAAAATATACAATGCCCCATTCTACTCTGTTTTTGAGTATATACACCAACTCTACCTGCTCTCTCATGTAAAATACAAAAATTCTATATTTAAGCGAATCGAAAAAAATCTAAATATTATCTAGGCACCACAAAGATAACCAAAAAATAGCTCTGAATATAATCTGTCAGAAAAAATATACAATGCCCTCTTCTACTCTGTTTTCGAGTATATACACCAACTCCATATGCTCTCTCATGTAAAATACAGAAATTCTATATATAAGCGAATCGACAAAAATCTAAATATTATCTACGCACCACAACGTTAAAAGAAAAAAGGGTTATGAATATATTCGGTCAGAAAAAATATACAATACCCTTTTCTACTCTGTTTTGTAGTATATACACCAACTCAGTATGCTCTCTCAGGTAAAGTACAGAAATTCTACTTTTACCCGAATCGAAAAAATCTAAAACTTATCTAGGCACCCCAATGTTCAAAACAAAATTGCTCTGTATATAATCTGTCAAAAAAAATATGCAATGCCATATTGTCCTCTGTTTTTGAATATATACACCAACTCAGTATACTCTCTCATGTAAAATACCGAAATTCTAATTTTATGTGAATCGAAAAAAATCTAAATATTATCTAACCACCCCGATATTAAAAACAAAATTGCTCTGAATATGATCTGTCATAAAAATTATACAATGCCATTTTCTAGTCTGTATTGGAGTATATACACCAACTCAGTATGCTCTCTCATGTAAAATACTGAAATTCTAATTTTACGCGAATCGAAATAAATCTAAATAATACCTAGGCGACCCAAATTTAAAAGAAAGTGGCTCTGAATATAGTCTGTTAGACAAAATATAGAATGCCTTATTCTACTCTGTTTTGGAGTATATACACCAACTCAGTATGCTCTCTCATGTAAAATACTGCAATTAAAATTTTACCCGAATCGAAAAAATCTAAATATTATCTACGCTTTCCAATGTTAAAAACAAAATTGCTCTGAATGTAATCTGTCATTAAAAATATACAATGCCCTTTACTACTCTGTTTTAGAGTATATACACCAACTCCATATGCTCTCTCATGTAAAATACAGAAATTCTAATTTTAAGCGAATCGAAAAATATCTACATAATAACCTGGCACCACAAAGTTAAAAGAAAATGGCTCTGAATATAGTCTGTTAGAACAAATATACAATGCCCTATTCTACTATGTTTTGGAGTATATACACCAACTCAAAATGCTCTCTCATGTAAAATAACGAAATTCTAATTTTACGGGAATCGAAAAAAATCTAAATATTATCTAGGCACCCCAATGTTAAAATAAAAATTTCTCTGAATATAATGTGTCAGAAAAAATATGGAATGCCTTATTCTACTCTGTTTTGGAGTATATACACAAACTCAATATGCTCTCTCATGTAAAATATATAAATTATTTTATTTGAGCGAATCAAAAAAACTCAATATTATCTAGACACTCCAATGTTAAAAGCAAAATTGCTCTGAATATAATCTGTCAGAAAAGATATACAATCTCCTATTCTACTCTGATTTAAAGTATATACACCAACTCAGTATGCTCTCTCATGTTAAATACCGAAATTCTAATTTTACGCGAATCGTAAAAAATCTAAATAATATCAATTTGCTTCAAAGTTAAAAGAAAATGGCTCTAAATATAGTCTGTTAGAAGAAATATACAATGCCTAACTCTACTATGTTTTGGAGGATATACACGAACTCAGTATGCTCTCTCATGTAAAATACATAAATTCTAATTTTACCCGAATTGAAAAAATCTAAATATTATCTAGGCACCCCAATGTTAAAAACAAAATTTCTTTGTATATAATCTGTCAGAAAAAATATACAATGCAGTTTCCTACTTTGTTTTGGACTATATTCACCTACTCAATATGCTCTCTCATGTAAAATACAGAAATTCTAATTTTACGTGAATCGAAAAATATCTAAATATTATCTAGGCACCGATTGTTAAAAGCAAAATTGCTCTGAATATAATCTTCCAGAAAAAATATACAATGCCATATTCTACTATGTTTTGGAGTATGTACACCAACCCAATATGCTCTCTCATGTAAAATAACGAAATTCTAAATTTACGCTAATCAAATGAAATATAAATATTATCGAGGCACCCCAATGGTAGTAGCAAAATTGCTCTGAATATAATCTGTCAGAAAATATATACAATGCTTTTTCTACTCAGTTTTGGATTATATACACCATCTCAATATGCTCTCTCATGTAAAATACCAAAATTCTAAATTTACGTGAATTGAAAATATCTCAATATTATCTAGGCATTCCAATGTTAAAAGCAAAATTGCTCTTAATATAGTCTGTCATAGAAAATACACAATGCCCTTTTCTGCACGGTGTTGGTGTATATACACCAACTAAATACGCTCTCTCATGTAAAATACTGAAATACTAATTTTACGCGAATCAACAAAAGTCTAAATATTATTTAGGGACCCCAATTTTAAAAGTAAAATTGCTCTGAATATAATCTATCAGAAAAAATACAAAATGGCCTTTTCTAGTCTGTTTGGGAGTATATACACCAGCTCAACATGCTCTCTCATGTAAAATATCGAAATTCTAATTTTACATGAACCGAAAAAATTTAATTTTATCTTGGCACCCCAATGGTAAAAGTAAAATTGCTCTGAATATAATTTGTCAGAGAAAATATACAATGACCTTTTCTACTCAGTTTTGGAGTATATACACCAACTCAATATGGTCTTCCATGTAAAATACCGATATTCTAATTTACACGAATCGAAAAAAATCTACATATTATCTAGGAACCCCAATATTAAAAGCAAAATTGCTCTGAATATCATCTGTCAGAAGAAATATGCAATGCCCTTTTATACTCTGTTTTGGGGTATATACACCAACACAATATGCTCTCTCATGTAAAATACCGAAATTCTAAACTTACGTGAATCGAAAAAAATCTAAATATTACCTACGAATCCCAATATTAAAAGCAAAATTGCTATGAATATTATATTTCAGAAAAAAATATACAATGCCTTTTTCTACCCTGTTTTGGAGTATATACACCAACCAAATATGGTCTCTCATGTAAAACACTGAAATTCTATATATACTCGATCGAAAAAATCTAAATATTATCTAGGCACCCAAATGTTGATAAAAAATGGCTCTAAATATAATCTGTCAAAAAAAAATTCAATGCCGTTTCTACTCTGTTTCGGAGTACATATACCAACTCAGAATGCTCTCTCATGTAAAATACCAAAATTATAAATTTACGTTAATCAAAGGAAATTTAAATATTATCTAGGCACCCCAATGTTAATAGCAAAACTGTTCTGAATATAAAATGTCATAAAAAATATACAATGCCATTTTCTACTTTGTTTTGGAGTATATACACTAACTCAATATGCTCTCTCATGTAAAATACAGAAATTCTAAATTCACTCGAATTGGAAAAAATCTAAATATTAATTTGGCATCCCGATGTTAAAAGCAAAATTTCTCGGAATATTATCTGTCAGAAATAATACACAATGCTTTATTCTACTCTGTTTTGGAGTATATACACCAACTCAGTATGCTCTCTCATATAAAATACAAAAATTCTAATTTTACGGAAATCGAAAAAAATCTAAATAATATCTAGGCGCCCCAAAGTTAAAAAAACTTGGCTCTGAATATAGTCTGTTAGAGAAAATATACAATGTCTTATTCTACTCTGTTTTGTTGTATATACACCAACTCAGGATGCTCTCTCATGTAAAATAGAGAAATTCTAATTTTACCCAATTCGAAAAAATCTAAATATTATCTATGCAACACAATGTTAAAAACAAAATTGTTCTGAATATAATCTGTCAGAATAAATATACAATGCCCCATTTTACTCTGTTTTGGAGTATATACAACAACTCAATATGCTCTCTCAAGTAAAATATAGAAATTCATTATTTAAGCGAATAGAAAAAAATCTAAATATTATCTATGCACCCCATGTTAAAAAAAAAATTGCTGTGAATATAATCTGTCAGAAAAAATATACAATACCCTATTCTACACGGTTTTGGGGTATATACAGCAACTTCATATGGTCTCTCATGTAAAATACAGAAATTCTATATTTCAGCGAATCGAAAAATATCTAAATATTATCTAGGCACTCCAATGTTGAAAGAAAAATTGCTCTGAATAAAATCTGTCACAGAAAATACACAATGCCATTTTCTACTCTGTTTCGTTTTATATAAACCAACTCAATATGCTCTTTCATGTAAAATACCGAAACTAAAATTTTACCCAAATCGAAAAAATCTTAATATTATGTAGGGACGCCAATATTAAAAACAAAATTGCTCTGAATATAATCTGTCAGAAAAAATATACAATGCCCTATTCTACTCTGTTTTGGAATATATACACCAACTAAGTATGCTCTCTCATGTAAAATACCATAATTCGATATTTACGTGAATCGAAAAAAATCTAAATATTATCTAGGAACTTCAATGTTAAAAACAATATTTCTCTGAATATAATTCATCAGACAAACTATACAATGCCCTATTCTACTCTGTTTTGGAGTATATACACCAACTCCATATGCTCTCTCATGTAAAATACAGAAATTCTATATTTAAGGAAAACAAAAAATATCTAAATATTTCCTAGGCACACCAATGTAAATAGAAAATTTATCTGAATATAATGTGTCAGAAAAAATACACAATTGCATTTTCTACTTCCTTTTTAGTATATACACAAACTCAATATGCTCTCTCATGTAATATTCTGAAATTCTAATTTTACGCGAATCGAAAAAAATCTAAATAATATCTAGGCACCTCAAAGTTTAAAGAAAATGGCTCTTAATATAGTCTGTTAGACAAAATATACAATGCCTTATTCTACTCTGTTTTGGAGTATATACACCAACTCAGTATGCTCTTTCATGCAAAATACAGAAATTGTATATTTAAGCGAATTGAAACAAATCTAAATATTATCTAGGCACCCGTATGTTAAAAGCAAAATTCCTCTGAATATAAACTGTCAGAAAAAATATACAATGCCCTTTTCTACTCAGTTTTTAGTATATACACCAACCCAATATGCTCTCTCATGTAAAATAAAGAAATTCTAATTTTAGCCGAATCGAAAAAATCTAAATATTATGTAGGCACCCCAATGTTAAAAAAAAAATTGCTCTGAATATAATCTGTCAGAAAAAATATACAATGCCCTATTCTACTCTTTTTTGGAGTACATACAGAAATTCCATATGCACTCTCATGTAAAATACCGAAATTCTAATTTTACGCGAATTGAAAAAAATCTAAATAATATCTAGGCACCACAACGTTCCAAAAAAATAGCTCTGAATATAGTCTGTTAGAAAAAATATACAATGCGTTATTCTACTTTGTTTTGGAGTATATAAACTAACTCCATAAGCTCTCTCCTGTAAAATACAAAAATTCTAATTCTACCCGAAATGAAAAAATATAAATATTGTCTAGGCACCGCAATGTTAAAAACAAAATTGCTCTGAATATAATCTGTCAGAAAAAATATACAATGCCCTATTCTACTCTGTTTTGGAGTATATAAACCAACTCCATATGCTCTCTCATGTAAAATACAGAAATTCTATATTTAAGGGAATCGAAAAAAATCTAAATATTATCCTGGCACCCCAATGTTAAAAGCAAAATTGCTCTGAATATAATCTGTCAGAAAAAATATACAATGCCCTTTTGTACTCTGTTTTGTTGTATATACACCAACACAGTATAGTCTGTCATGTAAAATACAAAAATTCTAATTTTACCCGAATCGAAAAAATCTAAATATTATTTAGGCAACCCAATGTTAAAAACAAAGTATCTCTGAATATAATCTGTCAGGGAAAAATATACAATGCACTATTCTACTCTGTTTTGGAGTATATACACCAACTCCATATGCTCCATCATGTAAAATACAGAAATTCTATATTTAAGCGAATTGAAAACGATTTAAATATTATCTAAGCACCCCAATGTTAAAAACAAAATTTCTCTGAATATAATCTGACAGAAAAAATAAACAATGTCCTATTCTACTCTGTTTTGGAGTATGTACACCAACTCAGTATGCTCTCTCATGTAAAATACAGAAATTCTAATTTTACGTGATTCGAAATAAATGTAAATATTATCTGGGCACCCCAATGTTAAAAGAAAAATTTCTCTGAATATAATCTGTCAGAAAAAATATAGAATGCCCTATTCTACTCTGTTTTGGAGTATATACACCGACTCCATATGCTCTCTCATCTAAAATACAGAAATTCTATATTTAAGTGAATCGAAAAATATCTAAATATTACCTAGGCACCCCAACGATAAAAGAAAAATTGCTCTGAATATAATCTGTCAGAAAAAATACAGAATGCCACTTTATACTGTGTTTTGTAGTATATACACCAACTCAATATGCTCTGATATGTAAAATACAAAAATTCAAATTTTATCTAAATCGAAATAGTCTAAATATTATGTAGGCACGTCAATGTTAAAAACAAAATTGCTCTGAATATAATCTTTCAGAAAAAATATACAATGTCCTATTCTACTCTGTTTTGGAGTATATATACCAACTCAGTATTCTCTCTCATGTAAAATACCGAAATTCTTATTTTACCCGAATCAAAAAAATCAAAATATTATGTAGGCAACGCAATGTTACAAACAAAATTGCTCTGAATATAATCTGTCAGAAAAAATATTCAATTCCCTATTCTACTCTGTTTTGGAGTATATACACCAACTCAGTATGCTCTCTCATGTAAAATCCCGAAATTCTAATTTTACGTGAATCGAAAAAGATCTAAATATTATCTAGGCACTTCAATGATAAAAACAAAATTGCTCTGAATAAGAGCTTTCATAAAAAATATACAATGCCCTATTCTACTCTGTTTTGGTTTATATACAGCAACTTTATATGCTCTCTCATGTAAAATACCGAAATTCCAATTTTACGCGAATCGAAATAAATCTAAATAATATCTAGGCGCCCCAAAGTAAAAAGAAAATGGTTCTAAATATAGTCTGTAAGAAAAAATATACAATGCTTTATTCTTCTCTGTTTTTGAGTATATACACCAACTCCATATGGTCTCTCAAGTAAAATACAGAAATTCTATATTTAAGCGAATCGAAAGAATTCTAGAAAATATCTAGGCACCCCAATGTGAAAAGCAAAATTGCTCCTAATATAATCTTTCAGATAAAATATACAATGCCCTTTACTTCTCTGTTTTGTAGTATATACACAAACGCAATATGCTCTCTAACGTAAAATACAAAAATTCTAATTCTACCCAAATCGAAAAAATCTAAATATTATCTAGGGAACCCAGTGTTGAAAAAAAAAATTGCTCTGAATATCATCCGTCAGAAAAAATATAGAATGCCCTATTCTACTCTGTTTTGGAGTATATACACCAACTCCCTATGCTCTATCATGTAAAATACAGAAATTCTATATTTAAGCGAATTGAAAAAAATCTAAATATTATCTAGGCACCGCAATGTTAAAAACAAAATCGCTCTGAATATAATCTGTCAGAAAAAATATACAATGCTCTATTCTACTCTGTTTTGGAGTATATACACCAACTCAGTATGCTCTCTCATGTAAAATACAGAAATTATTTATGCGAATCGAAAAAAATCTAAATATAATCTAGGCACCCCAATGTTAAATGCAAACTTGCTCTGAATATATTCTGTCAGAAAAGATATACAATGCCTTTTTCTACTCTGTTTTGGAGTATATACACCAACTCAGTATGCTCTCTTATGTAAAATACAGAAATTCTAACTTTACCCGAATCGAAAAAATCTAAATATTATTTAGTCAACCAAATGTTAAAAACAATATTGCTCTGAATATAATCTGTCAGAAAAAATATAGAATGCCCTATTCTACTCTGTTTTGGATTATATACACCGACTCCATATGCACTCTCATCTAAAATACAGAAATTCTATATTTAAGTAAATCGAAAAATATCTAAATATTACCTAGGCACCCCAATGTTAAAAGAAAAATTGCTCTGAATATAATCTGTCAGAAAAAATACACAATGCCATTTTCTACTGTGCTTTGTAGTATATACACCAACTCAATATGCTCTGATATGTAAAATACAGAAATTCAAATTTTATCCGAATCGAAATAATCTAAATATGATTTAGGCACGTCAATGTTAAAAACAAAATTGCTCTGAATATAGTTTTTCAGTAGAAATACACAATGCCCTATTCTACTGAGTTTTGGAGTATATACACCAACTTAGTATGCTCTCTCATGTAAAACACTGAAATTCTAATTTTACCCGAATCGAAAAAATCTAAATATTATCTAGGCACCTCAGTGTTAAAAAAAATTGCTCTGAATATAATCTCTCAGAGAAAATATACAATGCCCTATTCTACTCTGTTTTGGAGTATATACACCAACTCCACATTCTCTCTCATTTCAAATACAGAAAGTATATATTTAAGTGAATCGAAAAAAATCTAAATATTATCTAGGCACCCCAAAGTTAAACACAAAATCGATCTGAATATAATCTGTCAGAAAAAATATACAATGCCCTATTCTACTCTGTTTTGGAGTATATACACCTACTCCATATGCTCCCTCATGTAAAATACAGAAATTCTATATTTAAGCAAATCGAAAATAATCGAAATATTATCTAGGCAACCCAATGTTAAAAGAAAAATTGCTCTGATAGTAATCTGTCAGAAAAAATGTACAATGCTTTTTTCTTCTCTGTTTTGTAGTATATACACAAACTCAATATGTTCTCTCATGTAAAATACCGAAATTCTAATTTTACGTGAATCGAACAAAATCTAAATAATATCTAGACAACCCAAAGTTAAAAGAAAATGTCTCTGAATATAGTCTGTTAGATAAAATTCACAATGCCTTATTCTACTCTTTTTTGGAGTATAAACACCAACTCAGTATGCTCTCTCATGTAAATTACAGAAATTCTAATTTTACGTGAATCAAAAATATCTCAATATTATCTAGGCACCCCAATGTTAAAAACAAAATGGCTCTGAATATAATCTGTCAGAAAAAATATACAATGCCCTATTCTACTCTTTTTTAAAGTATATACACCAACTCCATATGCTCTCTCATGTAAAATAGAGAAATTGTATATTTAACCGAATCTAAAAAATTCTAGATAGTATCTAGGCACCACAATGTGAAAAGCAAAATTGCTCCTAATATAATCTGTCATATAAAATATACAATGCCCTTTACTTCTCTGTTTTGTAGTATATACACGAACTCAATGTACTCTCACATGTAAAATACAGAAATTCTAATTCTGCCCAAATCGAAAAAATCTAAATATTATCTAGGCACCCTAATGTTAAAAACAAAATTGCTCTGAATATAATCTGTCACAAAAATATACAATGCCCTATTCTACTCTTTTTTGGAGTATATACACCAACTCAATATGCTCTCTCATGTAAAATACAGAAATTCTATATTTATGTGAATCGAAAAAAATCTAAATATTATCTAGGCACCCCAATGTTAAAAGCAAACTTGCTCTGAATATAATCTGTCAGAAAAAATATACAATGCCCTATTCTACTCTGTCTTGGAGAATATACACCAACTCCGTATGCTCTCTCATGTAAAATACAGAAATTCTATATTTAAGCGAATCGAAAAAAATATAAATATTATCTAGGCACCACAATGTTAAAACCAAAATCGCTCTGAATATAATTTGTTATAAAAAATATACAATGCCCTATTCTACTCTATTTTTGAGTATATACACCAACTCAATATGTTCTCTCATGTAAAATAAAGAAATTCTATATTTATGCGATCGAAAAAAATCTAAATATTATCTAGGCACCCCAATGTTAAATAAAAAATTGCTCTTAATATAATCTGTCAGAAAAATTATACAATGCCTTATTCTACTCTGTTTTCGAGTATATACACCAACTCCATATGCTCTCTCATGTAAAATACTGAAATTGTGTATTTAAGCGAATCGACAAAAATCTAATTTTTATCTAGGCACCTCAATTTTAAAAGCAAAATTTCTCTGAATATAATCTGTCAGTAAAAATATACAGTGCCCTACTCTACTCTGTTTTGGAGTATATAACACAACTCAGTATGCTCTATCATGTAAAACACAGCAATTCTATATTTAAGCAAATTGAAAAAAATTTAAATATTATCTAGGCACCCGAATCTTAAAAGCTAAATTGCTCTGAATATAATCTGTCAGAAAAAATATAGAATGCCCTTTCTACCCTGTTTTTAGTATATACACCAATTTAATATGCTCTCTCATGTAAAATACAGAAATTCTAATTTTACCCGTATCGAAAAAAACAAAATATTATGTAGGCACCCCAATGTTTAAAACAAAATTGCTCTGAATATAATCAGTCAGAAATAATATAAAATGCCGTATTCTACTTTGTTTTGGAGAATATAAACCAACTCCATATGCTCCCTCATGTAAAATACAGAAATTCTAATTTTACCCGAATCAAAAATATCTAAATATTGCCTAGGCACCCCAATGTTAAAAACAAAATTGCTCTGAATATAATTTGTCAGAAAAAATAAACAGTGCCCTATTCTACTCTGTTTTGGAGTATATACACCAACTCAGTATGCTCTGTCATGTAAAATACAGAAATTCTAATTTTACGTGAATTGAGAAAAATCTAAATATTGTCTATGCACCCCGATGTTAAAATTAAAATTGCTCTGAATATAATGTGTCAGAAAAAATATACAATGCCCGATTCTACTCTGTTTTGGAGTATATACACCAACTTCATATGCTCTCTCATGTAAAATACAGAAATTCTAATTTTACGTGAATTGAAATATATCTTAATAATATCTAGGCGCCCCAAAGTTAAAAGAAATTGGCTCTGAATATAGTCTGTTAGAAAAAATATACAATGCCTTATTCTAGTCGGTTTTGGAGTATATACACCATCTCAGTAGGCTCTCTTATGTAAAATACAGCAATTCTAATTTTACGTGAATCAAAAAAAATCTAAATATTATCTACGCACCACAATGTTTAAAACAAAATTGCTCTGAATATAAACTGTCAGATAAAATATACAATGCCCTATTCTAACCTGTTTTAAAGTTCATACACCAACTCCATATGCTCTCTCATGAAAAATACAGAAATTCTAATTTTACTTTAATTGAAAAAATCTAAATATTATCTAGGCACCTCAGTGTTAAAAAAATTGCTCTGAATATAATCTCCCATAGAAAATATACAATGCCCTATTCTACTCTGTTTTGGAGTATATACACCAACTCAACATTCTCTCTCATGTAAAATACAGAAATTCTATATTTATGCGAATCGAAAAAAATCTAAATATTATGTAGGCATCCCAAAACTAAAAACAAAATCGATCTGAATATAATCTGTCAGAAAAAATATACAATGCCCTATTCTACTCTGTTTGGGAGTATATACACCAACTCCATATGCTCTCTCATGTAAAATACAGAAATTCTATATTAAAGCAAATCGAAAAAAATCGAGATATTATTTAGGCAACCCAAAGTTAAAAGAAAATGGCTCTAAATATAGTCTGTTAGAAAAATATACAATACCTTATTCTACTCTGTTTTGGAGTATATACTCCAACTCAGTATGCTCTCTCATGTAAAATAAAGAAATTCTATTTTTACCCGAATCGAAATAATCTAAATATTATCTAGGCACCCCGATGTTAAAAGCAATATTGCTCTAAATATAAACCGTCAGAAAAAATATACAATGCCTTTTTCTACTCTGTTTTGTAGTATAGGCACCAACTGAATATGCTCTCTCATGTAAAATACAGAAATTCCAATTTTACGTGAATCAAAAAAATCGAAATATCATCTAGGCAACCCAGTGTTAAAAACAAAATTGCTCTGAATATAATCTGTCACAATAATTATACAATGCCCTATTCTACTCGGTTTTTGAGTATATACACCAATTCAGTATGCTCTCTCATGTAAAATACAGAAATTCTATATTTAAGCAAATCAAAAAAAATATAAATATTATCTAGGCACCCCAATGTTAAAAACAAAATTGCTCTGAATATAATCTGTCAGAAAAAAATATACAATGCCCTTTTCTACTCTGTTTTGGAGTATATACACCACTTCAATACGCTCTCTCATAGAAATTACCGAAATTCTAATTTTAGGTGAATCAAAAAAAATCTAAATAATATCTAGGCGCCCCAAAGTTAAATGAAATGGCTCTGAATATAGTCTGTTAGAAAAAATATACAATGCCTTATCCTACTCTTTTTTGGGGTATATACACCAACTCCGTATGCTCTCTCATGTAAATCACATAAATTCTAATTTTACGTGAACCAAAAGGAATCTAAATGTTATCTATGCACCCCAATGTTAAAAGCAAAATTGCTCTGAATATAATCTGCCAGAGAAAATAAACAATGCCCTTTACTTCTCTGTTTTGTAGTATATACACCAACTCAATATTCTCTCTCATGAAAAATTCAGAAATTCCAATTCTACCCAAATCGATAAAATCTAAATATTATCTAGTTACCCTAATGTTAAAAAATAAATTTCTCTGAATATAGTCTGTCAGAAAAAATATACAATGCCCTATTCTACTCTGTTTTGGAGTATATAGAACAACTCAGTATGCTCTCTCATGTAATATACCGAAATTCTAATTTTACATGTATCGAAAAAAATCTAAATGATATCCAGGCACCCCAAAATTAAAAGAAAATGGCTCTGAATATATTGTATTAGAAAAAATATACAATGCCCTATTCTACTCTGTTTTGGAGTATATACACCAACTCAGTATGCTCTGTCATGTAAAATACCGAAATTCTAATTTTACGCAAATTGAAAAAAATTTAAATAATATCTAGGTTCCCCAAAGTTAAAAGAAAATGGCGCTGAATATAGTCTGTTAGAAAATATATACAATGCCTTATTCTACTCTGTTTTGGAGTATATACACGAACTCAGTATGCTCTCTCATGTAAAATACAGAAATTCTAATTTTACCCAAAGCGAAAAAATCTAAATATTATCTAGGCACCCCAATGTTAAAAAAAATATTGCTCTGAATATAATCTGTCAGAAAAAATATACAATGCCCTATTCTACTGTGTTTTGGAGTACATACACCAACTCGGTATGCTCTCTCATGTAAAATACAGCAATTCTATATTTAAGAGGATCAAAGAAAGTCTAAATATTATCTAGGCACCTTAATGTGATTAAAAAAATTGCTCTGAATATCATCTGTCATAAAAAATATACAATGCCATATTCTACTGTGTTTTAAAGTATATACACCAACTCAGTACGCTCTCTCATGTAAAATACAGAAATGCTATATTTAAGCGAATGGAAAAAAATCTAAATATTATCTAGGCATCACAATGTTAAAAACAAAATTTCTCTGAATATAATCTGTCAGAAAAAATATAAAATGCCCTTTTCTACTCTGTTTTGTAGAATATACACCAACTCAATATGCTCTCTCATGTTAAATAACGAAATTCAAATTTTACAAGAATCGAAAATAATCAAAATATTTTCTATGCACCCCAATGTTAAAAGCAAAATTGCTCTGAATATAACCAGTCAGGAAAAATATACAATGCTGTAATCTACTGTGTTTTAGAGTATATACACAAACTGAGTATACTCAATCATGTAAAATACCAAAATTCTAATTATACGCGAATCGAAAAGGATCTAAATATTATCTAGGCACCCCAATGTTAAAAGAAGAATTGCTCTGAATATAATCTGTCAGAATAAATATACAATGCCCTATTCTACTCTGCTTTGGAGTATATAAACCAACTCAATATGCTTTCTAAAGTAAAATACAGAAATTCTATATTTAAGCGTATCGCATAAAATCTAAATATTATCTAGGCACCCCAATGTTAAAGGCAAAATTGCTCTGAATATAATCTGATAAAAAAAACATACAGTTCCCTTTTCTATTCTGTTATGGTGTATATACACCAACTCCGTATGCTCTCTCATGTAAAATACCGAAATTCTAATTTTACGTGAATCGAAAAAAATCTAAATATTATCTAGGCACCCCAATGTTAAAAACAAAATTGCTCTGAATATAACCTGTCAGAAAAAATATACAATGCTTATTCTACTCTGTTTTGGACTATATACACCAACTCCATATGCTCTCTCCTGTAAAATACAGAAATTCTATATTTACGTGAATCGAAAAAAATCTAAATATTATCTAGGCACCCTGATGTTAAAAACAAAATTTCTCTGAATATAATCTGTCAGAATATTCAATGCGTTTTTCTACTCTGTTTTGAAATATATACACCAACTCAATATGCTCTCTCATGGAAAATACCGAAATTCTAATTTTATGCAAATCGATAAAAATCTAAATAATATCTAGGCTCCCCAAAGTTAAAAAAAAATTGCTCTGAATATAGTCTGTTGGAAAAAATATACAATGCCTTATTCTACTCTCTTTTGTAGGATATACACTAACTCAGTGTGCTCTCTCATGTAAAATACAGAAATTCTTATTTTACCCGAATCGAAAAAATCTAAATATTATCTAGGCACCCCCATGTTAAGATCAAAATTTCTCTGAATATAATCTGTCATAAATAATATACAATGCCCTTTTCTACCTTGTTTTGGAGTATATACACCAACTCAATATGCTCTTTCATTTAAAATACCGAAATTCTAATTTTACGTGAATCTAAAGATATCTAAATAATATCTAGGCGCCCCAAAGTTACAAGAAAATGGCTCTCAATATACTCTGTTAGAAAAAATATAAAATGCCTTATTCTACTCTGTTTTGGAGTATATACACCAACTCAGTATGCTTTATCATGTAAAATACAGAAATTCTAATTTTACCCTAATCGATAAAATCTAAATATCATGTAGGCACCCCAATGTTAAAAACAAAATTGCTCTGAATAGAATCTGTCAGATAAAATATACAACGCCCTAATCTACTCTGTTTTCGAGTATATACAACAACTCCATAAGCTCTCTCATGTAAAATACAGAAATTCTATATTTTAGCGAATTGAAAAAAATCTAAATATTATCTAGGCACCCCAATTTAAATGCAAAATTGCTCGGAATATAATCAGTCAGAGAAAATATACAATGACGTAATCTACTCTGTTTTAGAGTATATACACCAACTCAGTATGCTCAATCATGTAAAATACCGAAATTCTAATTTTACGTGAATTGAAAAAAATCTAAATATTATCTAGGCACCCCAATGTTAAAAGAAGAATTTCTCTGAATGTAATTTGTCAGAAAAAATATACAATGCCCTATTCTACTCTGTTTTGGAGTATATAAACCAACTCCATATGCTCTTTAAGTTTAAATACAGAAATTCTATATTTAAGCGAATCGAAAAAAATCTAAATATTATGTAGGCACCCCAATGTTAAAGGCAAAATTGCTCTGAATATAATCTGTCAGAAAAAATATACAATGCTTTTTTCTACTTGATTTTGTTGTATATACACCAACTCAATATACTCTCTCATGTAAAATACCGAAATTCTAATTTTACGCAAAACGAAAAAAATCTAAATAATATCTAGGCTCCGCAAATTTATAAGAAAATGGCTCTGAATATAGTCTGTTAGAAAAAATATACAATGCCTTATTCTACTCTGTTTTGGAGTATATACACGAACTCAATATGCTCTCTCATGTAAAATACAGAAATTCTAATTTTACCTGAAGCGAAAAAATCTAAATATTATCGAGGCACCCCAATGTTAAAAACAAAATTGCTCTGAATGTAATCTGTCAGAAAAAATATACAATGCCCTATTCTACTCTGTTTTGGAGTATATACACCAACTCATTGTGCTCTCTCATGTAATACACAGAAATTCTATATTAAAGCGAATAGAAAAAAATCTAAATATTATCTAGGCACCCCAATGTTAAAACGAAAATTGCTGTGAATATAATGTCAGAAAAAATGTACAATGCCCTTTACTACTTTGTTTTGTAGAATATACACCAACTCAATATGCTCTCTCATGTAAAATACCGAAATTCTTATTTTACACGAATCGAAAAAAATCTAAATAATATGTAGGCGCTCCAAAGTTAAAAGAAAATGGCTCTGAATATATTCTCTTGGGAAAAATATACAATGCCTTATTCTACTCTGTTTTGGAGTATATACACCAACTCAGTATGCTCTCTCATGTAAAATACAGAAATTCTAATTTTACCCGAATCAAAAAATTCTAACTATTATCTAGCACCCCAATGTTAAAAACAAAATTGCTCTTAATATAATCTGTCTGAAAAAATATACAATGCCCTATTCTAC